>NC_044033.1:534499104-535099104 GCF_901765095.1 Microcaecilia unicolor | reverse complement strand
TTGAAACATGGGAGGATAGAGATGAAGGGTCAATATCGTGAAGATTCCTAGATAAATTAGATAAGATAGGACAGGACTGGGAGGGGGGGAGATTTAAGTGTGAAAGTTATAAGATGGTGATCAGAGGAGGGAAGATCAGAGGCAAGGAAACTAGAAGGTGAACAGTTGGAGGAGAAGATGAGATCAAGACAGTGACCATTTTGATGAGTGGGGGAGGTGGAGCATAGTTGGAGATTAAAGGAGGACGTTAAAGCGAGTAACTTGGAAATATAAGAGTTGGAAGGATCATTAGCAGGAATATTAAAGTCACCAAGGATGAGAGAGGGGGAGGAAGGATCATGGAAGAAGGCAAGCCAGGCGTCAAAGTCACTGAGAAAGAATGAAAGGGACTTATCAGGGGGACGATAAATGACCGCTATTCGAAGAGGCAGAGGAGAGAAAAGGCGGATAGAGTGGACTTCAAAGGAGGAAAAACAGTGAGATTGAGGTGGAAAAAGGGGTTGAAATCTGGAGGAGGGAGAGAGAAGTAGTCCAACACCGCCCCCACGGCCAGCAGGGCGAGGAGTATGTGAAAATAGATAACCGCCATGGCACAGGGCTGCGACTGAAGCAGAGTCATCAGGGCAGAGCCAGGTTTCTGTTATGGCGAGCAGATGGAGGTGACGCGAGATAAAGAGGTCCTGGATATAGGTGAGTTTGTTACAGATAGAGCGGGCATTCCATAGGGCGCAAGAGAAGGGCAGAGAAGAGGAGGGGAGTAGAGGAATAGAGATGAGGTTAGAGAGGTCACGGTGAGATCTGTAGAGTTTGGATAATGGTTGGTGAGGAGGGCCAGGATTGGGATTGATGTCACCAGCTGAGAGTAAGAGAAGGAGTAAAAGAGAGCGGAGGAGAGTAGGAGAGGTGTGGCCACGAAGGCGTCGAAGGCGAGAGGTATTTAGGTGGAATTGGGAAGGCAAAATGGAGGGAAGAAAGAGACGGAGATTAAAAGCCAAGAGGGAGGAAGAGGGTAGGAGAGAAGGTGAGGTGATGAAGTCAATGGATGGGCAGTGAGTTCCTGAAGCGGAGAGAGGTAGGGGGTGAGGGAAAAGATTAGGAAGGGACAGGGCTAAGAAGAGAATGTGATTAGGGGCCATAAATGACTGAGGTACTTTAGCAACTGGAAAAAGATTAGATACAAAGAGAAAAATGCTGGGCACCTCTCAGCTGAGGAAAGGCTTACCAGGGGTTAGGCCGAAGCCAGCATTCCTCCCCCTGAGGGTCACCTGATCCTAGCCAAAAAGCACCTGGAAACTCTGTGCACTTGGAGAGAAGGCCCTGGGAAGATCGGGGTGGAACTGGAGTCACCCCGGATACAGCTGTAAGGAAATGCAGAAGGGCTGCAAGTCCTCCACAGCACCTGGTGGGAGCGCTGGGCACCTAGAGCGGAGGCCCTGAGTGGATCGGAGTGGACCTGGGTGTCGCGTCTCTCGCGCTTGCCGCGCTTTCGAGGACCTTGGCATACTGTCAGGCTTCTTCCCCGGGAGCACGGGGTTTGTGAGTCCATAGGCCACTACCGTGGAGCGGCAGTGGCAGGCAAGATCACCTTCCAGGTGGAGATGAGACAAGACTGGACCGGAACCCCGGAATGGAGTTCTACACTGGAACACTCGGAACTGGAACGCACCGGACGGGTGCGCACTGGAGTGGCCCCACTGGACTGGAACATACAGGAGTGAAACCCGCTGGACTGGAACACACTGGAGCAGAACCCGCGGAACTGGAACACCCTGGACCTAGGCTTCACCTACACTTGACCGCCTTTCCCCGAGGGTTGAGCCCTCAGGTTCTGGCAGCCGGTAGGACTTACAGGAAAACCCGGAACTGGCACTTGCAAGCAGGAACAGCAGGAATGAAAATCCAGGAGTGCCCCCTGGCACCTAGGCGAAGACAAGGCAGACAGGCAGGGACTGTTCGGGTTCCGGCAGTCGGCAGGTTTAACACAATGACTAGTAAACTGTACCCAGGCTAATAGGAACGCTATACTCAGGCAAACCAGTCATACACAAGAAACATACACGGAGCAACCTCAGGAGACTTGTAAGGCTATACACCAGCTAACAACTAAGCTGTGCCCAAGCTAACAAGTCATGCACTGGAAACAAACACAGAACACTAGCAAAGCTTTACACAGGCTACAAGCCACACGGTGCCTAAGATGGCTAGTCAAGTATTAGGAACAAACACAGGGAACTAGCAAAGCTATACACAGGCTAACAAGCCACACGGTGCCTAAGCTGGCTAGTCTAATACTGAGAACAAACACAGAGAACTAGCAGAGCTATACACAGGCTAGCAAGCCACACGGTGCCTAAGCTGGCTAGTCTAACCCTAGGAACAAACACAGAGAACTAGCAGAGCTATGCACAGGCTAACATGCCAGACGGTGCCTAAGCTGGCTAGTCTAAACAAACACAGAGCACTAGCAAAGCTATACACAGGCTACAAGCCAGACGGTGCCTAAGCTAGCTAGTCTAAACAAACACAGAGCACTAGCAAAGCTATACACAGGCTACAAGCCAGACGGTGCCTAAGCTAGCTAGTCTGAACAAACACAGAGCACTAGCAAAGCTATACACAGGCTACAAGCCATACGGTGCCTAAGCTAGCTAGTCTAAACAAACATAGAAACTCACACCGAGCAAACACTGAAACCGTGTACAGAGCACTCTATACACCAGGACCTTTAGTTGAGATGCAAAGGCCAGGACTGTAGTCTCCAAGTGATTAATAAAGCCCTTCAACATCAGAGCCACAGCTGCAGCAATCACCTTACAACCAAACAGAGGCTTGACACACAGAGCAGTCAGCCCATAGGAAGGAACAGCGGGAGCCATCTTGAATACTGGCAAAGAGGAGGAGGCGGCAGCCATCTTGGAAGAGGCATAGCCCACACAGGTGAGGTTCAGTAGGGCAATCAGCACACAGAGCCAGAGAGAACCTAAGACAGACACAGACACAGAGACAAGCAGAAGCCAGCACAGACACTGACTCCCAGAAACAGGGTAAGTCTGAGGGTTGTCACGGCCACGGACGTGACACTGGGTGTCACCCCGGAGAAGGCTGTAAGGATATGCGGATGAGCTGCAAGTCCTCCACAGCACCTGAAAGGCAGCCGGTGGTAGAGCTGGGCACCTCTCAGCTGAGGAAAGGCTTACCAGGGGTTAGGCCGAAGCCAGCATTCCTCCCCCTGAGGGTCGCCTGATCCTAGCCAAAAAGTACCTGTGCACTTGGAGAGAAGGCCCTGGGAAGATCGGGGTGGAACTGGAGTCACCCCGGATACAGCTGTGAGGAAATGCAGAAGGGCTGCAAGTCCTCCACAGCACCTGGTGGGAGCGCTGGGCACCTAGAGCGGAGGCCCTGAGTGGATCGGAGTGGACCTGGGTGTCACCCCGGAGAAGGCTGTAAGGATATGCAGATGAGCTGCAAGTCCTCCACAGCACCTGAAAGGCAGCCGGTGGTAGAGCTGGGCACCTCTCAGCTGAGGAAAGGCTTACCAGGGGTTAGGCCAAAGCCAGCATTCCTCCCCCTGAGGGTCGCCTGATCCCTAAGAGACATTCGTTATTGCATGTACAGAGAACCCTGTTAGCAATGGCTCAATGCAGACATAAGCAAATCCCAGGGATTATAGTAAGTTTGGATACCTCCAAAGCATTCAACAGGGTTGGATGAGATTTCTTGTTTGAAGTATTAGAATGGGTAGGACTCCCCGGTGGGGTGCTGCAGGCAATAAAAGCCCTTTACACTAATATGACAGCACACGTCACGGCAAATAGTGGAATATCACAGAGCTTTCAAATGGGTCGAGGAACAAGACAGGACTGTCCCCTTTCCCCCTTGTTGTTTGATTTATTCCTGGAGCCCTTGTTAAGGCTCCTGAACTCTGCGCCAGAGGTTAGTGGGGTAGTGATAGGAGAACATGAGATACGAGCTTTAGCATATGCAGATGACATTCTCCTGGTTCTCACAGCTCCACAGAGGTCACTGCAGGCAGCCTTGAGGGTAGTCAGGGAATATGGCCTGTTATCGGGGTTTACCCTTAATTATGATAAATCAGGTGCGATGCCATTAGATGATAATACCAGAGCAAATTGGAAGGGGGAATTCCTCATTAAATGGATTGACTCCAAAATTAAGTATTTGGGGGTACATCTCTCAAGTGCTCAGGCCTCTCTTTACAGAGGAAATATTGACCCACTATTAGATATGACCAGTTGTAAATTAGCCATGTGGAGGGAATTGCCCCTCACAATGTGGGGAAGAATTGCATTGTTTAATATGGTGATTGCACCTAGGTGGCTATATATATTCCAGACCCGGTAATATTCTGGCAACAGATCTACCACAACGGATGGACAATAAGGGCAGATACAAACCAATTTCTCCTACAATGAGACGACAGATGCAGATTCATATTAGACAATATTGCCCCAATTCAAACCAGAACCTCATACAGAAAGAACTCAATACCATGATTCAATGAAGAACTGAAAAAACTTAAAACACAAGTTAGAAGGTTGGAACGTGCGTGGAATAAAAAGAAAGACGACCCCACACTTAATGCCTGGAAACAACTTCAAAGAAAATATAAATATACTATAAGACAAACTAAAAGATTATACTACAAAACTAAAATTGGACCAAACTACAAGGACACACATAAACTCTTCCAACTCGTGAATCAACTACTAGATACTACACCAGTCACAACCAACAGCAAAATACACCAGGTGCAGACAATCTCGCGAAATACTTCAATGAGAAAATCATAAAACTGCGACTTAAATTACCTGTCAGCACCATCGACTACACCGATCTCCTTGACTGTCTAGATCCAGACCCTGGTGTACACCCAGCAGACAGAACTTGGACCAACTTCGAGATACTATTGGAGGATCTCATCTCCCACACGCTCAAAAGATTCACCAAATTAGACGCCCAAACAACCTTATGATATCTGCCCCTCAACAATTTATATCAGACCTAACGAATCATTTGAATTATATGTTACAAAATGGACTCTTCCCGACGGAGAAAGGAAACATTCTACTCACCCCCATACCCAAAGACGCAAAGAAAAGTGCGAGTGAACTAACCAACTACAGACTAGTAGCATCCATTCCCTTAATAACCAAACTAATGGAAGGAATGGTGACCAAACAACTCACAAACTACTTAAACAAATTCTCAATACCACACAACTCCCAGTCAGGATTTCGGTCTAACCACAGTACTGAAACAGTACTAGTTACTCTCATGACTAAATTCAAACAATTGAGATTGAAGGGGGGCACACTCAAGAAAAATGTCAGGAAGTATTTTTTCACGGAGAGAGTAGTGGATGCTTGGAATGCCCTCCCGCGGGAGGTGGTGGAAATGAAAACAGTAACAGAATTCAAACACACGTGGGATAAACATAAAGGAATCCTATTCAGAAGGAATGGATAATAAGGAGCTTAGCCGAGATTGGGTGGCAGAGCCAGCCGGTGGTGGGAGGCGAGGATAGTGCTGGGCAGACTTATACGGTCTGTGCCAGAGCCAGTGGTGGGAGGCGGGGCTGGTGGTTGGGAGGCGGGGATAGTGCTGGACAGGCTTATACGGTCTGTGCCCTGAAGAGGACAGGTACAAATCAAAGTAGGGTATACACAAAAAGTAGCACATATGAGTTTGTCTTGTTGTGCAGACTGGATGGACCATGCAGGTCTTTTTCTGCCATCATTTACTATGTTACTATGTTACTATGATTGCAACTGGCAAGAACGTACTACTCCTAGAATTTGTCATGTCAAGCGCCTTCGACATGGTTGATCATGGAATACTATTACATATCCTAGAGTACTTCAGAATTGGAGGCAACGTTCTCAATTGGTTCAAAGGGTTCCTAACCACACAATCATACCAAGTGACATCTAATTCGATTACATCAGCCACATGGATACCTGAATGTGGAGTTCCACAGGGATCCCCCCTCTCACCGACCTTATTCAACTTAATGATGATACTCTTGGCCAAACTACTATCAAACCAAAACCTCAATCCATATATATACGCAGACGACGTAACGATCCACATCCCATTTAAACAATGATATCAACCAGAGCCTACATATTATGCATTCATGGGCGGATGCATTTCAGCTGAAACTCAATGCAGAAAAAACCCAATGCCTAATACTCACCTCTCAACATAACAAGAACAAATTCACCACCTTCCGTAACCTGGTACAATCAATGGTACTCAGCCATTGATACTCAGCCATGGAGGAGTGGCCTAGTGGTTAGGGTGGTGGACTTTGGTCCTGGGGAACTGAGGAACTGAGTTTAATTCCCACTTCAGGCACAGGCAGCTCCTTGTGACTCTGGGCAAGTCACTTAACCCTCCATTGCCCCAGGTACAAATAAGTACCTGTATACAATATGTAAGCCGCATTGAGCCTGCCATGAGTGGGAAAGCGCGGGGTACAAATGTAACAAAAAAAAAAATCTAGACTATTGCAACGCACTCTATGCTGGCTGCAAAGAGCAAATAATCAAGAAACTTCAGCTAGACTCATATTCGGTAAAACAAAATATGAAAGTGCTAAACCCCTACGAGAACGCTAAAAAAACATCCCGCACATTCTTTAATCTTCACTTCCCCAACTGCAGAGGTCTAAAATACAAACTAACGCATGCATCAAACTTTTCCTACTTGAGCACACAATTCTGGAACGCGGTGCCGCGCAACTTAAACATGATCTATGAACTAACTTCCGCAAACTACTGAAGACCCATCTCTTTGACAAGGCATACCACAAAGGTCAACAAATGTGAACTCCTACACATATATCCAGAACTGCCTTACGATATTTGCTTGTTATACTACTATCATGCTTTATATTTATCATGTTTACCCAAGATCTTTTTGCAATACTACATGTCTATTTTTTTATATATTGCCACTATTCATGATGTATTGTAAGCCACATTGAGCCTGCAAAGAGGTGGGAAAATGTGGGATACAAATGCAATAAATAAATAAACAATCAGAGGGAGAAGTAAGGGGTGTGGGTAATACTGGAGGTTAAACTAAAGGGTGGAGGGGGCTGGCATGATGACTGGGCATACCAAGGACATTAGGTCAACTCATATCAAATAAAAACTTATGCTTTATATGATAGATTTTAAACTATCAGAAGCTGGAAAAGGCTGAAACTGGATTTTTGCCATAAAAGAAATAGAATATTCTGGAAAGATGCATATTCATTAGGTAGGAAGGGTAATTATTATTAATATTAAGATAATGACGGAAGGAAGAAAAAGTATTTAAGAGGAAACAGAACTGAGGATGGCGAGCCTCAGTGTGTCCACTAGCAGCTGGACATATTGACAGCTCCCAGGGAAAACTCTGTTTTATTTGCTACATATTATACTGTATTGGGAGTTCATTTGTTACTATTTCAATATTTACTGATTGGCTTCTTTGATAATTTAAATAAACATTTATGTCTAATACTTATTTAGTAGCCAGAGTTTTTCTTGCCTGGAGTTCTGCCTGGGGGAGTAATGATTTTCTTGAGGATCCAACCCCCCCAGGATACCTTCAGAAGGTTACTTCTGTCCCAGAGGCAAGTCAGAAGTATACATCACCCTCCTCCATTGAGAGAAATGGCCATTTAACCCTACCCTGTTTTCGGTCCAATAACCAATTCTTAATCCACAGAAGGACACGGCCTCCTATCCCATGACTACTTAATTTTCTCAGGATTCTCTCATGAGGAACTCTGCAAAAGCTTTCTGAAAGTCTGGATACACTATATCAATCAGCTCACCTTTATCCACGTTTATTCATGCCTTCACAGAAATGATGAGTGGAGTGGAACAGGTAGACTTGAATCGCTTGTTTACACTTTCCAAATATACTAGGACTAGGGGGAACATAATGAAACTTGAAAGTAGTAAATTTGAAATGAATCGGGGAGAAAATATTTCTTCACTCAATGTGTACTTAAACTCTGGAATTAAACTCTGGAATTCGTTGCCAGAGAATGTAGTAAAAACGGTTAACTTAGAGGGGTTTAAAAATGGTTTGGATGGCTTCCTAAAGGAAAAGTCCATAGACCATTATTAAAATGGACTTGGGGAAAATCCACTATTTCTGGGATAAGCAGCATAAAATGTATTGTACTGTTTTGTGATCTTGCCAGGTACTTGTAACCTGGATTGGCCACTGTTGGAAGCAGGATGCTGGGCTTGATGGGCCTTCAGTCTGTCCCAGTATGGCAATACTTATGTTCTTATGAAGCAAATTGGTGAGGCAAGACATCTGGAGAAAAATAAATCTATCAAGTGCTATCAAAGCAGATACAGGGAAAACCACTACTTATCCCTGGGTTTTGTGATCTTGCCAGGTACTTATGTCCTGGATTGGTCAGTGTTGGAAGCAGGACACTAGGCCTGATGGACCTTTGGTCTGACCCAGTAGAGCTATTCTTATGTTCATTTATTTATTTATTTGAAAGATTTGTATTCCGCCTACAACTAGGCGAATCACAAGTCAAGATACACAAGATAACAAAAATATTAGAACAAAGCAGTACAATACTCACAGAAAACAAACATCAGCGCCATGCATGTTCAAACAAATATGTCTTCAGCAATTTATCAAATTGAGCCCTGCTGCTACACAATCTTAATTAACCTAGTAATTTTTTTCCAAATTTGTGGACCTGCTATCAAAAAAGTGGAGTTCCAAGCAGTGGTGTGCTGGTAAATTTTTAACAACAGGCTCTCTCCCCAGTCCACCTCGGCGCCCCCCCCCCCCCCCCCGTCCACCACTGCGTGCCCCCCCATCCACCTTGGCGCCCCCCATCCACCTCTGCGCCCCCCCCAAAAAAAATTGCAGAGCTGGCTATAGCCGGGGGGGGGGGGGGGGGGGGGGGGGAGGGCAATGTATTACTCTCGCCAGGAAAAAAAAAATTAAATGATCCCAGGTTCCAATCTAATTCATGTTTAATATGGGATAAAATGCCATAAATAAGTAAATAAATATAAACTTTTAACGTTCAGCACCTGATTCTCAAAGTGGACATATTCCAAACACTATAATGAAAATAAAATGATTTTTTCTACCTTTGTTGTCTGGTGACTTTGTTTTTCTGATCATGCTGGCCCAGTATCCGATTCTGCTGCTATCTGTCCTCTTAACTCCATTTCCAGGGCTTCCTTTCCATTTATTTCTTTACTTTCTGCCTTTCTTCTTCATTTCTTGTCCTACATCCGTAAGTAAAAGCTGGGTCCTCCGCAAACTTGACTGTCCAGCGGATCCAGCTTCTGCCTATTTTCTTCATCCATATGCAGTTTTTCTCCTCTCTTCCTTTTCCCTCATCTCATCTCCTTCCTCACTCTTCCCTCCCCTCCAATTACCAAAACTGACACAGTTCAATCAATAAATCAAAAATAAAATTATTTTTCTACCTTTTTTTGGTCTGGTGTTTTTTCCCCTAATCGTATTGTTCCTAGTTGCTGCTTCTTCTTTCTTCTATCCTCTTAGTGTGCTGCCTGTCCAGAGCCTCCTGCCCATTTGCCATTTATTTTCTGTATTCCTATCTTCTTCATTTCCTCATTGATTTTTTTCATACTCAGCTTTCTTCAATTTATTTTCTGCATCTTAAATTAAATGTCTCCTTCTCATCCTCCAGTCTTCAAGCTCCCTCTTTCTACTGTTTCTATCTAGCTCTCCATTTGTCCCTCACCCTTGTCAAACATCTCTCCTCTTTTCCCTTCTTCTTAAACCACATCAGGCATCTCTCCTGTCTTCCCTTCCCTCATGACGTTATGTCACCCTGATCTTCCCTGTCACCTACCTCCATGTTCAGTACGTCCTCCCATCTCCCTTTCCACTATGTCCAGCATCCCCCCCCCCCCCCCCCCAGTTTCCCATGTTACTCTATTTCCAGGATCTCCCTTTCCACCTTCATCTGTGGCCAGTATATCTTCCATCTACTTTTCCACAATACCCAGTGTCTCCCCCTGATCTCCCCTTCCAGTTGGCTTCCAGCATCTTCTTCTGATGTCTCTTTTCATATGGCCTCCTCTCCAGCATCTTCCGCCAATCTCTCCTTCCATCCACCTCTCTCTAGCGTCTACCCCCCTCCTCACCAACATTTCCCCAATGTTTCCTTCCACCCACTATCCCGTTTGGGTAGAGGGTGGAATAGGGGAGGGAAGGAGGTGCTAGATGCTTGTATCCTAGATGCCGGGGTGAGGTGGACATGGTGGCAGCTGTGATGGGGCAATCCAGTGCAGCAAGCTTTAGGTGCCCCTACACTTGAGCCCTCTAAGCCCAGTTTCCCTATTCTTTTCCCCCCAGAGTCCAGCATATCCCCTTTCCCAAACCAAGAAGGTCTGTCATTTTTCTTCTCCCTCCCCTTTCCCATGTATTCCTACATTTCCCTTCTCTGTCTGTCTTTCTCTCCTTCTTCCCCATCCAACATTGCCCCTTCTTGCCCCCCTCCCTATTCCCTTCTTCCTGGTGTCCAGCAATGCATATCCCAACCCACAACTGTGTGCCATCTTTCTTCTCCCTCCCTTGCCCCACATATTCCAGCATCCCCTCACTCCTTCCATGTCCAGCTTTATCCACCCCCCCCCCCCCATCCACTCCCTTCCCTCAAGCCTGTTCTCGTTCCGTTGCTGGACTTCCCCTGCCCAACGTGTTGAAGGATCAATCTCTCTTTCTCTCCCCTCCCGTTCTGCTTTGTCCCTTCATGCACTCTTCCCCCCGCCCTCCGCTCCCTCACCTCAAACCTGTCCTCGTCTCGTGGATCTTTCCCAGTGCAGCCAGAAGTAGAAACGGCAGATGCGGAGCCTCGTGCTGTTGTGAATCAAGTTGGAAGAGCCGCCCCCTTCTTGGCAGCAGGAAGTGCGTGAGAGCGAGGGAGGGTGCATCCGGCAGACAGAACCCCCCCCCCCCCCCCCCGCTGTAACAATGGAGTCTGTAACCAGCTGGTTTTAGTTTCTGCTCATCGGGGCTCTACTGTGAAGGAGCTGCAGGGCAGTACTAGGACAGATCTGAAGGGAGAGAGCGGGCGGGGGAAGAAGAAGGGGAGAGAGATACTAGAACGCTTTCAGCAGGGAAGGGACAAGGGAGAGTAACGCATTCAGTCCAGCAGCGTTGGGGAGGGATTCACCACTGCGGCTGCTGCTGCGACGATAACGATGAAGGAATCAACTATTTACCCCCCAGAGTGGCGGGTTGCGCCGCCCCTGGGAGCCGGCTCGCCTGCCGGAACAACCGGCTCGCAAGAGCTTTAAAAATTTAACAAACGGCTCTTGCGAGCCGGTGCGAGCCGGCTCCAGCACACCACTGGTTCCAAGTAACAGCATATCTCACAAATTCCATTTTATCATTCACCAATAACTTCCAATTCTCAGACCACAAAGATCTGGCGGGCTGATACTCCTAAATCACATTTTTAAGGTACCAGGGACCACAATCAGAGTACAATGCCTGGTGGATCAAACGTACCACTTTGTACTATACTTGAGAGTGAAGTGGCAACCAATGCAGTGATCGAAGGATCGGTGCAATAGGTTCAAACTGAGACACACTTGCCAGCAATCGAGTTGAAGCATTCTGTATCACCTGCAATGCTTGTTGTTTAGATTTTGACAGACCCAAATACTGTATAACGCATTGCAGAAATCAATACAGGCAATCACTAAACTCTGTATCACAGACTGGAAGTCACACTTTGGCAACCCAGGCCTTAACTGAGCCAACAGATGAAGCTGAAAAAACGCTGACTTATCAACAAGCAGTACTTGATCCTTAATTGCGGTGGAAGGGGAACAGAGAGGGGGATGATTAAGAGGTTTTGCTGTCATGGTCAAAGAGCACGGGACAGGGAGTATAATGTAAACAAACGATATAATCAGAGTGGAAAGCCCATAACTTCAGATTTTGAAGATTAGAATGAGAATTCTGTAGGTGATTCTGTGTGATACTGGCAGCCACTGCGCAGTTATAAGAAGGGGGATGACATGGCCAAATTTCCTAGAATCCACGATCAATTTGATGGAGGTGTATTGAATTAGTTGTATACGGTGTAGGTCTTCCTGCCTGTGAGGCCTTTGTACAGTATGTTGCAATAATCTAATTGAGAATGAAAGAGTGTACTAGTGTGTAAGGCAGACTGTTGAAGAAGTGATTTAATCAATCTGATCATGTGTAGCTTGACGAAGCAATGCTTTGTGGTCTAATGTGATCTCCAGTATCTTTAATGACCTTACTAATGGGACTTGTAGGACTGACTGCATTTAAACATCAGCTAAAGGATCATTTGTTTGTCTCGCCTACCATGTTCCTTTTGAACATGGATCATTTTGATTTTTGCCTGGGCTGCCTTTTACAGTTTTTCTTTACTCAGCGCGTAGTTAGACTCTGGAACTCATTGCCGGAGAAGGTAGTGATGGCAGCTGGCCTTGCTGAGTTTAAAGGGGGTCTGGATAGATTCCTGAAGGAAAAGTCCATTGATCGTTATTAAATTTTGGGTTTTTGCCAGGTTCTTGGGCCCTGGATTGGCCGCTGTCGGAGATGGAGTGCTGGGCTTGATGGACTTTGGGTCTTTTCCCAGCATGGCGGTGCTTATGTGCTATAACCATTCATAATGGATTGTATTGTATGGATGTGTTGATTCTTGACTTTGTTTGATTTTGTTTGTTATTTATGTGTATCTTATCTAGGTTGTATTGTTCACCGCTCTAGATAAAGGTGGGTTATAAATTTATTTATTTAATTTAAAAGCTTAAAACGTTCTTAAACCTAAGTGGCTATCATAAAAACATACACAAAAATACTATACAAAATAACATACAATTAAGACAAATGAGCTACTATCATCCTCCACTGTAGTTGCATAAATGCCACCCTCCCAGAATCAAATTGCCTGGACAAAAGTAATAATAAATCTAAAAGAGAATATGAAGCCAAAAAGTCCAGTATCTGGGGTACACAGCTGTGAGAGGACAGGTGAAACCCCAAATCCGGAAGGTAGAGGCAATTACTCAGGTGCCAAAACTCCAGGCGAAGAAGCAAGTGTGAGCCCTCCTTGGGATCATGAGATATTAACACCGGTTTATGCCCGGGTTTGCTGAAAAAGTAGAACTCCTGCAGAAGGCGGCTCCCGAGAAGGTACACTGGAATGAAGAGTTGGATGTGGCCTTCCAAGCTCTAAAAAGGGCTATTTGTTCAGAGCCAATGCTGGTCAGCTTGTATTTCAACCAGCCCTTTATTGTCCAGGCTGATGTATCAGAGGTTGGGCTTGGGGCCATTCTGGCCCAGGAGATGAATGGGGAAGATCACTCAGTGGCATATATTAGCCAGAAGCTGTTCGAAAGAGAGACGATCTATGCAGTAATTGAAAAGGAGGCTCTGGCTGTCAAGTGGGCTCTGGAGACATTGCAGTATTATCTGCTGGGCTGAACTTCCTGTTAGTCACTGACCACCAGCCCCTGCAGTGGATAGCTCGACATAAAGAGTCGAATGCATAGGTGATGCAGTGGTTCCTCAGCCTTCAGCCTTTCTGCTATCAGGTGAAACATCTGGAGGCCCGAGAGCGTGCCAATGCGGACTTTTTGTCCCAGGAGGTGGACCCTGACAATGCAGACGCTCAACTGAGTGTGGTTGAGCTGAGGGGGAGGGTAGTTGAGGGTGTTTATAGAACACTGCCCCTCACCCTTAAGAAAGATCCCTCTATAACTGGCCAGGACCACCTTAAGAGCACAGGTCTGGCCTCGAGAGGAAGTGAGCCGGGCGGGGTGGAGTCGAGACTGGGGAATTTAAAGGAAAGGGCCCGGCAGAGGTTGAGGAAGCCCAGGTAAGGAAGAGGTGAAGCGCCAGACTACGCCTTTACAACATATGCTTAACTGCGGTGACCTGGCTGAGGTAAGCCATTGGTACTATTTAACTGAACTGTGCAAGCTGCTGGAGGACTGGAAGGAGCCAGACCTGACCAGTGGAGTATAACTGAAAAGCTGTGTTTGGGACAGGGCAACCTCGCAACCGCAGACTGCTTGAGCTGCTAGCTAGAGGCCTACTCAACTGATACTAGCTAAGAGAAACTGTTTTACTTTATAACCCCGGCCCTGTGACGCAACAGGCCGAGAATTGAGTTAAATAAATACTTATGTTTGTTTTATCCCCTTTGTCTGGTTGTTTTCTTTCACCGGCTCACTCCCAACCCTCACCCAGGGTCTCACAGGCCATAATTTAGGCACATTAAAAAGCCTCTGGGGGTGGGGGGTGATATTGTCTGTGCTTGTTGTGACTGTGGGTTCACATCGCCATGAAGAACTAACATGTGCGGTCTGACCCGATTGGCTTGTATTATTTGGCTGGGAAGGGGTGATGGGAGAGGTGAAAATTGAAAATTGCCACATTGCATTGCCTTTTTGGCATGTTTAGTTGTCTTGTATGATTGTAATAAAGATTAATTTTTTTAAAAGCCTTACAGTATTGGTGTGTAGCATGTTGTTTTCAAACTGTGAAGATCCATCTAAGAGGGACTGTATTTCTCCTGTAACCAATTGTTTCTCTTGTTTGCTGATCTGATCCATTAAAGCATTTTGTCCTCTCATTTTGCAAATCCTGTTTCTTTTCCTCCTTGCACAGCTGGGCTCTTGTTCTTTCCTTCTACTGGCCAAGTTTAAGGATGGAAAGTGACTCTTACTTTTGTACTTGGGTTCTATTGATGTTCTTAAATATGTTTGTAGGCTATGGTAGTATTTATGTATAGTCTCAAAGACCTTCTCAAAATTACATCATGGGCATCAGGAAGTTCTTATATCTATTTTTCAAAACCTTTGAGGCCAGTCTACAATTCCAAAGTTCTACGAGAACACAAGGATCACAGATTGATCAATAGTTGCATATTATTCTATGCTGTTAAAACACTTTTAAATATCAGTTTTCAATTCTTCATATTGTTACTATGTAAGCCGCATTGAGCCTGCCATGTGTGGGAAAGCGCGGAGTACAAATGTAATAAATAAATGAAGAGTCCAATACATGCATGCACTTCTGTACTGGTAACACAAACACCCAAAGTCACAGAACGGCAATGAAGTAAATCCTGATCCTTACGCTCAACACTAAAAAACAGTGCAGGAAAAACTGGTGCTGGACTAAGGTAAATCTATACAAAACAAAAGCACAAGAGAAAAAGGCTATCCAAACAGGGATAGAAATATATGAGGGAGAGAACCCCTCAGAACCTAGTTGTATACCTAGGACTTCTGGTCCGATAGGTTTTGAGGGGTTCTCTCCTACATATATTTCTATCCCTGTTTGGATAGCCTTTTTCTCTGGTGCTTTTGTTTTGTATAAATCCTGATCCTTCCCAACAAACATCAATTCAGTTTTAGGACCATCTACAACTTTCTAAGCGCATTAAGTGTTACAGGTGGGTCAGTGTCCAGATTTAGGGTTTTACAGAGTTAGTATTAGATCTGCTGTAGGGCCAAGTTTCAAACTGAAATGTTTATCCAATAATTCTGTACAAACTTACCATGTCTCCTGCTGAAGGTGCCCCAGATTCCAGAGCTGCAGCAGACCTGGGCTGATGTGGGCTTTTTCTATCTTGTGCGTTTCATCCATTCTCTCATTACAGTACAAGGCAACATACTGACAGGCAGCAGAGCCCTCAGGAGTGGGACACCATTCCATGGACCACACAGGACCCCCCACAAAGAACGTGCTGTCCCATCGCTCCTCATGTGGCTGAAGAGAATTAAACCTGAAACATGCACAGAATATGTAAGGCATAGACCAGTTGTGGCCTTCAATTCACACGTGTTTTCAGTTTCAAACTCTCTAAATCCCTAGCAATTTGCTGAACTTCTTCTCTGTCCCTTATGCACCAGACAGCCAGCGAGTCTCAACTTTATTCAGTTTGCCTCTGTCCTTGGTCCTTCTCCTCTATCCCCAACAACAGTTTTTCCTATCGCTTCTATCGCTGTAGCCTAGAACACTCTAAACTCCCAGGGCCCGATATTCAGCCGGTGGCAATCAGCATTTTGCTGCCAGCAGCCAGCGTTATTCCCAGAAACTCCAATGCTGGGCTATGTAAGGGCTTCGGCATTAAATTTCTGGGTTTGCAGAGTCAGCTAATGCATAGCCGGTTAAATGCCAGCTACAGGTTACTGTATAAAGATAGGACTGAGTTTCATGCGGTCCTATTAATGCAGTTAACTTGGTCGGTTAAGTTCTGAATATCAGCACTTAACCAGCCCCAGTGCTGACTCTGTCCCCAGAATGCCTCCAAAATAGCTGTTTCGAGTTTGCCTCTAACTGGTTATTTTCAGCAGTTCTAAAAAGTTAAGGGCTGCTGAAAATGAATGGTTAGCCCCAAACAGGCAATTTGACCAGCCAGAAGCAATTTCAGGCCGGTTAAATCACTTTGAATACTGACCCCGAAGAATGAGTGAGTTTGTACACTAGTGCAAGAATATCCGCAGTTCAGCAAGAAATTCATAACCCCAGAGAAGTATGGAAGACTGAATGGATCCACAGAAGCTTAGCGGAGATTAGGTGGCAACACCGGTAACTGGAAAGCAAAACTAGTGCTGGGCAGACTTCTATGGTCTGTGACCTGAAAATGGCAAGGACAAATCAAGGTCAGGTATCATATATAATGAGTTTATCTTGTTGGGCAGACTGGATGGACCGTACAGGTCTTTATCTGCCGTTATCTACTATGTTACTATGTAAGCACAAAAATATTTATTTATTGGTTCATTGCTTTATTTAAACTATTTGGGTCTGACTTTCAAAAAAACTTGAGCTCCAAATTTTGTGTCCTATTCTCAGTTAATCTATGTTTTCAGATGAAATTCATCTTAATTGGCCACTTTTGTGGACAGGATGCTGGGCTCGATGGACCCTTGGGTCTTTTCCCAGTGTGGCATTACTTATGTACTTATGTTTAAAAGGCCTGCCAGTCATCTGCCTATATTTATAAGCCTAGTGCTGAAAATCAATGCTAAGCTCCTAAAATTATTTTCCCTCAGCCCTAAATCTGCCCCTGTTGACACCCACATTTAATGCTTCTAAATTTAGGCGTTTAGGACTAGATTCTACAAATGTCACCAAAACATTTAAGCGCTGAGTGCTATCCTTTAAAGGATCCATGACCTGTACAGAATAGGGCTAAGCGCATAAATGACATCTGACTTAAGGCACTGGCAATTATGCCTGCTGAAAACAGGTGTAAACACTGGCGCCCGATGGGGTCTATTCTGTAAAAATGCACGTAAATTTGGGAACGTCCGTTGAATTTACACATGGTATGATCCACATGTAAATCCTAATTCAGACCTTAGCCTACTTCTGGTGATGATTGGCTCATTAATCACTTAAGTTGCTGATGTCACAAAGTTATTCAAAGTTGTTAAATTGCAAAAGGATTGTGAAAAATTACAAGAGGACTATACGAGACTGGGCGTCTAAATGGCTGATGACATTTAATGTGAGCAAGTGCAAATTGATGCATGTGGGAAAGAGGAACCCGAACTACAGCTATGTAATGAAAGGTTCCAAGTTTTGAGTAACGGACCAAGAAAAGGATCTCGGCATCGTTGTTGACGATATGTTGAAACCTTCTGCTCAGTGTGCTGTGGTGGCTAAGAAAACAAATAGAATGTTAGGTATTAGGAAGGAATAGAAAACAAAAATGAGGATGTTATAATGCCTTTGTATCGCTCTACGGTGTGACCGCACCTCGAATATTGTGTTCAATTCTGGTCACTGCATCTAAAAAAAAATATAGTGGAATTAGAAAAGGTGCAGAGAAGGGCAACAAAAATGATAAAGGGGATGGTACAACTTCCCTATGAGGAAAAGCTAAAGCGGCTAGGGCTCTTCAGCTTGGAGAAAAGACGGGTGAGGGGAGATATGATAGAGGTCTATAAAATAATGATTGGAGTGGAAAGGGTATATGTGAAGCATCTGTTTACTCTTTCCAAAAATACTAGGACTAGGGGGCATTCAATGAAGCTACAAAGTAGTAAATTTGAAACGAACCGGAGAAAATCTTTCTTCACTCAACGTGTAATTAAACTCTGGAATTAGTTGCCAGAGAACATGGTAAAGGCGGTTAGCTTAGTGGAGTTTAAAAAAGGTTTGGACGGCTTCCTAAAGGAAAAGTCCATAGACTGTTATTAAATGGACTTGGGGAAAAGTCACTATTTCTGGGATAAGCAATATAGAATGTTTTGTACTTTTTTGAGATCTTGCCAGGTATTTGCGACCTGGATTGGCCTCTGTTGGAAACAGGATGCTGGGCTTGATGGACCTTTGATCTGTCCCAGTATGGCAATAATTATGTACTTATTATTATTATTGTCAGTTTTGTGTGTCATACCTGGACCTTGGTTAATCATGAATACCTGTTTTAAGCAAACAGAAGACTGGTCGTAGCCTGGTTTGGACTTTGGGGTTCTGCCATGGTTACCAGCTTTGAATAACTGGAGGATTCATTACAGCCTAGTTACCTATTCAGAATGATCCCCGCTCCCCCCGTTTTCTATTTCTGTTGATGGCTCTCTCATTCTCCCTGTCTCCTCAGCTCGAAACCTTGGGGTCATCTTTGACTCGTCTCTCTCCTTCTCTGCTCATATCCAGCAGATTGCCAAGACCTGTCGTTTCTTTCTTTACAACATCCGTAAAATCCGCCCCTTTCTTTCCGAGCACTCTACCAAAACCCTCATCCACACCCTTGTCACCTCTCGTTTAGACTACTGCAATCTGCTTCTTGCTGGCCTCCCACTTAGTCACCTCTCCCCTCTTCAGTCGGTTCAAAACTCTGCTGCCCGTCTCGTCTTCCACCAGGGTCGCTTTACTCATACTACCCCTCTCCTCAAGACCCTTCACTGGCTCCCTATCCGTTTTCGCATCCTGTTCAAACTTCTTCTACTAACCTATAAATGTACTCACTCTGCTGCTCCCCAGTATCTCTCCACACTCGTCCTTCCCTACACCCCTTCCCGTGCACTCCGCTCCATGGATAAATCCTTCTTATCTGTTCCCTTCTCCACTACTGCCAACTCCAGACTTCGCGCCTTCTGTCTCGCTGCACCCTACGCCTGGAATAAACTTCCTGAGCCCCTACGTCTTGCCCCATCCTTGGCCACCTTTAAATCTAGACTGAAAGCCCACCTCTTTAACATTGCTTTTGACTTGTAACCACTCGCCTCCACCTACCCTCCTCTCTTCCTTCCCGTTCACATTAATTGATTTGATTTGCTTACTTTATTTATTTTTTGTCTATTAGATTGTAAGCTCTTTGAGCAGGGACTGTCTTTCTTCTATGTTTGTGCAGCGCTGCGTATGCCTTGTAGCGCTATAGAAATGCTAAATAGTAGTAGTAGTAGTTTTATAGTGAAAGGACATTTAGCAGTTTTATCATTTCCACTCCAGTACCTATTGATAGCAATTACTGAAAACCAACAAGAAGTTCATATCTGGTACCTAGTCACCCCGGTGGACTGATAACAGGGGACTAGAACGTCACCTACTGGAAATACTTTAATAGGAGGAAATATTTTTTCACTCAACGAATAGTTAAGATCTGGAACTCTTTGCCGGAGGATGTAGTAACAGTAACAGCGGTTAGAGTGTTTGGGTTTAAAAAAGGTTTGGACAAATTTCTGGAGAAAAAGTCTATAGTCTGCTATTGAGAAAGACATGAGGAAGCAACTGCTTGCCCCGGGATTGGTAGCATGGAATGTTGCTGCTAATTGGGTTTCTGCCAGGTACTTGTGACCTGGCTTGGCAACTGTTTGGAAAACAGGATACTGGGCTAGATGGACCAATGGTCTGACCCAGTATGGCTACTCTTATGTTCAGTGTTCATGAGCCCCCTCCCTACCCATCTTCAAATCCTTGCTCAAAGCCCACCTCTTCAATGTTGCTTTCGGCACCTAACCTTTATACCTTTCAGGAAATCTAGACTGCCCCTATTTGACTGACTGTACATTTGTCCTTTAGATTGTAAGCTCCTTTGAGCAGGGACTGTCCTTCTATGTTAAATTGTACAGTGCTGCGTAACCCTAGTAGCGCTTTAGAAATGTCAAGTAGTAGTAGTAGTTATCTTCAGTCAGGATGAACTGCTATCTCCTTGGTGCCTGGTAGTACTTGGATTGATATGGATCCTATTAATTTCAGGATTAGGCTACTGTGTGCTATCTTAGTTCCTTTGACAGGTACTTAACGTACTGTACCACCATCTGAGTGAATTTACATAATTCAGAGTCTCCAATTATATTTGCTACTTGCTGCCGGCATTGCCTAATAGCTCTGCTATCTTTTTATAATAACATCTGAGCCTTGCGTCTGTTACTTTCAGTATTTGCTTAGTAGATATAATTTAGGGCTGTTATGAGCGAGTTATGCGAGTGAAGTCCTGAGCTAATATCCCAGAGTGCTGTAAAAATGTCATCATTTGTCTTATTTGGGTTTCTCACTCACTTACCAGCCTTGCACAGGGTCTGGTAGATGTGGATTGTCCCCATGCGTTTGTACCACATAGGATCCTAATTTAGATGCCTATTTTCAGCTCAACTTGGGAGTCCAACATTCTTCTTGATCTTTCCGCTGCTTTTGACACTGTCGATCACAGCATACTTCTCGATACCCTGTCCTCACTTGGATTCCAGGGCTCTGTCCTTTCCTGGTTCTCTTCCTACCTCTCCCTCCGCACCTTTAGTGTTCACTCTGGTGGATCCTCTTCTACTTCTATCCCTCTGCCTGTCGGCGTACCTCAGGGTTCTGTTCTTGGTCCCCTCCTCTTTTCTATCTACACTTCTTCCCTTGGTTCATTAATCTCATCCCATGGCTTTTCCTACCACCTCTATGCTGATGACTCCCAATTCTACCCCTGATATCTCACCTTGCATCCAAACCAAAGTTTCAGCGTGCTTGTCTGACATTGCTGCCTGGATGTCTCAACGCCACCTGAAATTAAATATGACCAAAACCGAGCTTCTCATTTTCCCCCCCAAACCCACCTCCCCCCGTTTTCTATTTCTGTTGATGGCTCTCTCATTCTCCCTGTCTCCTCAGCTCGAAACCTTGGGGTCATCTTTGACTCTTCTCTCTCCTTCTCTGCTCATATCCAGCAGACCGCCAAGACCTGTCGTTTCTTTCTTTACAACATCCGTAAAATCCGCCCCTTTCTTTCCGAGCACTCTACCAAAACCCTCATCCACACCCTTGTCACCTCTCGTTTAGACTACTGCAATCTGCTTCTTGCTGGCCTCCCACTTAGTCACCTCTCCCCTCTCCAGTCGGTTCAAAACTCTGCTGCCCGTCTCATCTTCCGCCAGGGTCGCTTTACTCATACTACCCCTCTCCTCAAGACCCTTCACTGGCTCCCTATCCGTTTTCGCATCCTGTTCAAACTTCTTCTACTAACCTATAAATGTATTCACTCTGCTGCTCCCCAGTATCTCTCCACACTCGTCCTTCCCTACACCCCTTCCCGTGCACTCCGCTCCATGGATAAATCCTTCTTATCTGTTCCCTTCTCCACTACTGCCAACTCCAGACTTCGCGCCTTCTGTCTCGCTGCACCCTACGCCTGGAATAAACTTCCTGAGCCCCTACGTCTTGCCCCATCCTTGGCCACCTTTAAATCTAGACTGAAAACCCACCTCTTTAACATTGCTTTTGACTCGTAACCACTTGTAACCACTCGCCTCCACCTACCCTCCTCTCTTCCTTCCCGTTCACATTAATTGATTTGATTTGCTTACTTTATTTATTTTTTGTCTATTAGATTGTAAGCTCTTTGAGCAGGGACTGTCTTTCTTCTATGTTTGTACAGCGCTGCGTATGCCTTGTAGCGCTATAGAAATGCTAAATAGTAGTAGTAGTAGTAGTAGGCTGAAAATAAGTTTAACTTCAATTCTGTGGCCCTAAAACTGAGGGCTGCTAGTCACTTTCCTGACACTAGAAAAACCATGAAGCTCCTAACTTCGTTCTTCTACCTCATCCCTCCCCCACTGCACCATTTTTAGGTTTTTATTTAGGCAAAAGTTAGATTCCTAACTCTTAAAGCATATCAGCATCAACAATATTATCTGTGCCAGCTGTTTGCTTGACCTATGACTGTTTTGGCTCCTAGCAGCTCCAGGTGTCCACTATCGCTAGAAAGAGATGCCCTGCTTACTCTTACTCCCAACTCCCTCCAACACAGTCCGTTAGATGAGGGATGCTCAGCTGTACAAATGGTACCTCTTTATTCTGTAGCAGGCTTCATCTTCTGTGATCCCTTCTCGTCGAATAGTAAACAACGGAGACTTTGTTTCCTGTGGTAAGTATTTACAATATTCACTGTAGAGAAAGAATAATTGTGAGCTGTTTTAAAAACTACGGTCCAAAAATTCAGCCACTAATTGTGGCACTTGGTATTTTAAGTGATGTACATAATAGTATTACTTGAGAGATGTTCCTAAACAAGAAAAATGGAGCCACATCTTCCACCCCTCCCTGAATGCACTTTACAAATAAACATATTTCATTCTTTCTCCATCCCACATTGAACAAGCAATACTACAATGCACCTAAACTGTATAACACCCATACACAATTTATTTATTTATTAGGATTTATTTACCACCTTTTTGAAGGAATTCACTCAAGGCGGTGTACAGTAAGAAAAGATCAAACATGAGCAGGAGGCAATTAGAGCAGTAAAAATATTTGAACAACAATACAAAGTACGGCATGGTATACTACTTGCAATAACAATACAAAGCGAATGCTACATACCTGTAGAAGGTATTCTCCGAGGACAGCAGGCTGATTGTTCTCACTGATGGGTGACGTCCACGGCAGCCCCTCCAATCGGAACACTTTCTAGCAAAGTCCTTTGCTAGCCCTCGCGAGCCGATGCGCACCGCACATGCGCGGCCGTCTTCCCGCCCGAACCGGCTCGTGCCCGCCAGTCTCATATGTAGCAAGACAAAGAGAAGGGAAGACACAACTCCAAAGGGGAGGCGGGCGGGTTTGTGAGAACAATCAGCCTGCTGTCCTCGGAGAATACCTTCTACAGGTATGTAGCATTCGCTTTCTCCGAGGACAAGCAGGCTGCTTGTTCTCACTGATGGGGTATCCCTAGCCCCCAGGCTCACTCAAAACAACAACCATGGTCAACTGGGCCTCGCAACGGCGAGGACATAACTGAGATTGACCTAAAAAATTTACCAACTAACTGAGAGTGCAGCCTGGAACAGAACAAACATGGGCCTAGGGGGGTGGAGTTGGATTCTAAACCCCGAACAGATTCTGAAGCACTGACTGCCCGAACCGACTGTCGCGTCGGGTATCCTGCTGCAGGCAGTAATGAGATGTGAATGTGTGGACAGATGACCACGTCGCAGCTTTGCAAATCTCTTCAATAGTGGCTGACTTCAAGTGGGCTACCGACGCTGCCATGGCTCTAACATTATGAGCCGTGAAATGACCCTCAAGAGCCAGCCCAGCCTGGGCGTAAGTGAAGGAAATGTAATCTGCTAGCCAATTGGATATGGTGCGTTTTCCCACAGCCACTCCCCTCCTGTTGGGATCAAAAGAAACAAACAATTGGGCGGACTGTCTGTTGGGCTGTGTCCGCTCCAGATAGAAGGCCAATGCTCTCTTGCAGTCCAGTGTGTGCAGCTGACGTTCAGCAGGGCAGGAATGAGGACAGGGAAAGAATGTTGGCAAGACAATTGACTGGTTCAGATGGAACTCCGACACAACCTTTGGCAAGAACTTAGGGTGAGTGCGGAGGACTACTTTGTTATGATGAAATTTTGTGTAAGGTGCCTGGGCTACCAGGGCCTGAAGCTCACTGACTCTACGAGCTGAAGTAACTGCCACCAAGAAAATGACCTTCCAGGTCAAGTACTTCAGATGGCAGGAATTCAGTGGCTCAAAAGGAGGTTTCATCAGCTGGGTGAGAACATTGAGATCCCATGACACTGTAGGAGGCTTGACAGGGGGCTTTGACAAAAGCAAACCTCTCATGAAGCGAACAACTAAAGGCTGTCCTGAGATCGGCTTACCTTCCACACGGTAATGGTATGCACTGATTGCACTAAGGTGAACTCTTACAGAGTTGGTCTTGAGACCAGACTCAGACAGGTGCAGAAGGTATTCAAGCAGGGTCTGTGTAGGACAAGAGCGAGGATCTAGGGCCTTGCTGTCACACCAGACGGCAAACCTCCTCCACAGAAAGAAGTAACTCCTCTTAGTGGAATCTTTCCTGGAAGCAAGCAAGATGCGGGAGACACCCTCTGACAGACCCAAAGAGGCAAAGTCTACGCTCTCAACATCCAGGCCGTGAGAGCCAGGGACCGGAGGTTGGGATGCAGAAGCGCCCCTTCGTCCTGTGTGATGAGGGTCGGAAAACACTCCACGGTTCTTCGGAGAACAACTCCAGAAGAAGAGGGAACCAGATCTGACGCGGCCAAAAAGGAGCAATCAGAATCATGGTGCCTCGGTCTTGCTTGAGTTTCAACAAAGTCTTCCCCACCAAAGGTATGGGAGGATAAGCATACAGCAGACCCTCCCCCCAGTCCAGGAGGAAGGCATCCGATGCCAGTCTGCCGTGGGCCTGAAGCCTGGAACAGAACTGAGGGACTTTGTGGTTGGCTCGAGATGCGAAGAATTCTACCAAGGGGGTGCCCCACACCTGGAAGATCTGACGCACTACACGGGAATTGAGCGACCACTCGTGAGGTTGCATAATCCTGCTCAACCTGTCGGCCAGACTGTTGTTTACGCCTGCCAGATATGTGGCTTGGAGCACCATGCCGTGACGGCGAGCCCAGAGCCACATGCTGACGGCTTCCTGACACAGGGGGCGAGATCCGGTGCCCCCCTGCTTGTTGACGTAATACATGGCAACCTGGTTGTCTGTCTGAATTTGGATAATTTGGTGGGACAGCCGATCTCTGAAAGCCTTCAGAGCGTTCCAGATCGCTCGTAACTCCAGAAGATTGATCTGCAGATCGCGTTCCTGGAGGGACCAGCTTCCTTGGGTGTGAAGCCCATCGACATGAGCTCCCCATCCCAGGAGAGACGCATCCGTAGTCAGCACTTTTTGTGGCTGAGGAATTTGGAAAGGACGTCCCAGAGTCAAATTGGACCAAATCGTCCACCAATACAGGGATTTGAGAAAACTCGTGGACAGGTGGATCACGTCTTCTAGATCCCCAGCAGCCTGAAACCACTGGGAAGCTAGGGTCCATTGAGCAGATCTCATGTGAAGGCGGGCCATGGGAGTCACATGAACTGTGGAGGCCATGTGGCCCAGCAATCTCAACATCTGCCGAGCTGTGATCTGCTGGGATGCTCGCACCCGCGAAACGAGGAGAAAGCTGTCTTTCAGGAGAGGGATCGGAAGGAAGACCCTCAGACTCCTCGTCAGAGAAATATCTGATGTCTTCTTCCTCTTCCCACGAGGCCTCACCATCGGTGTCAGACACAAGTTCACGGACCTGTGTCTGCAACCGTGCCCGGCTCGACTCCGTGGAACCACGGCCACGGCGGGAGCGTCGAGAGGTAGACTCCCTCGCCCGCACCGGCGAAGCTCCCTCCGCCGACGTAGTCGGGGAGCCTTCCTGGGAGGCTACCGCACTCGGTACCGCAAGCAGCACCGATGTCGGAGACCTCACCCCGGACAATGGGCCAGCCGGCGCCTCGCTCGACGGTACCGGGGGTGCAAAGAGGGGTAGGGCGCAACAGCTCTCCCAGGATCTCTGGGAGAACGGCCCGGAGGTTCTCGTGCAGAGCGGCTGTGGAAAAAGACATGGAAGCCGATGCAGGAGTCGATGTCAGAACCTGTTCCGGGCGTGGAGGCTGTTCCGGGCTGTCCAAAGGGGAGCGCATCGACACCTCTTGAACAGAGGGCGAGTGGTCCTCTCGGTGCCGATGCTTACTGGGTGCCGACTCCCTCGGCGACCCAGAGCTCTCGGTGCCGACACGGCAAGGGGACCGGTGACGATACTTCTTCGATTTTTTGGAACGAAGCGAAGCACGTCACCGGAGCTTCCCAGCACCGACGAGGAGGACGTAGAATCCAGCCGTCTCTTCCTCGGGGCCGAGGCCGAAGAGGGTCGGTCTCGGGGGGGCTGTACCGCAGGAGCCCTCAGGGTAGGGGGAGACCCACCCGAAGGCTCACCGCCACCAGCAGGGGAATGGACAGCCCTCACCTGCACTCCAGACGAAGCACCACCGTCCGACGACATCAGCAGACGAGGAGGTCTCGATACCACCGACGCCGACGCAGCCCTCCGATGTCGCCCCGATGCAGAGGGCCGATGCCTCGATGCACTCGATGCAATCGGGGGCGAGGATGAAGGTCCGGGCGCCGACGACGTCGAAGCAGTCGATACTCCGGGTGCCGATGCCGACGAAGAGCCCGAGAACAGACCGTTCCACTGGGCTAATCTCGCTACCTGAGTCCGCTTTTGCAAAAGAGAACACAGACTACAGGCCTGAGGGCGGTGCCCAGCCCCCAGACACTGAAGACACGACGCGTGCCTATCAGTGAGCGAGATTACCCAGGCGCACTGGGTGCACTTCTTGAAGCCGCTGGAAGACTTCGATGTCATGGGCGGAAAAATCGCGCCGGCGAGATCAAAACTCGAAATGGCGAAAAATGGCACCACAAAAATAGGGAGAAGAAAAACTTCGACCGAGGCCTAAATAGGGCCTACCCTGACGACGAAAGAAAACTTACCGGGGCAAAACTAGAAGTACGGGAAGGGAGAAAACCATAAAGATCTCCTTCCAACACCTTTTTTTTTTTTTTGAAGAACGAAGTCGATAAACGATGCGCGAGGTTAACTTTGGGGCGCAAACGGCGAAACACGACCGTACCGAGCGCGGACAAAAGAAGACTGGCGGGCACGAGCCGGTTCGGGCGGGAAGACGGTCGCGCATGCGCGGTGCGCATCGGCGCGCGAGGACTAGCAAAGGACTTTGCTAGAAAGTGTTCCGATTGGAGGGGCTGCCGTGGACGTCACCCATCAGTGAGAACAAGCAGCCTGCTTGTCCTCGGAGAATATGTAATAGAACGTTATAATTGGTAGTGAAGGGTAAGGCAAAGTTGTAACATATAGATGAGTAAGAAAGTAGGAAGAGTTAGAAAGTAAGGTGATTCATTTGAAGAAAGTTGCACGTGAGGTCAGACAGATGGTTAAATATTATCACAGCTAGGGTAGGAGTGGATAAACATGTCCCGCTGCAGTATGTGCAGCCCAAGTCAATCCTTGTATGTGTGAGTGAGACTAACAAGTTTGTTAGTTCTTCCATTAAAGGCTTGGTTGAAGAGCCAAGCTTTCACCTGCTTCCTGAAGTAGAGGTAGTCTTCTGTTAAGCGGAACCTTTCAGGCAATGCATTCCAGAGTGTGGGGGCTACTCCGGAGAAGGCTCGCTTGTGGGTATCACATTGTGTAATGCCTTTTGGAGAGGGTATAGTACATTTCTACCCCACATTTTCCCATGCATGCAGGCACAATGTGACTCACATAGGATTAAGCAAAATGACAATACAGTAAGAGATATGGTAAGAGACAATTAGGCAAGGAAAAGGAGGGGGCATTACAGTATCGGGATAGGTAAGTGGGATTATTAATCGGTAAGAGTGCAGGGGGAGTAGGCCAGTCCAAATAGGTGAGTTTTAGTGCATTGCAGTAATCCAGTCTTGATGTTACCATGGCATGCACAACTAGAATAAGATTTACTTTCTCAATGTAAGGAGAGAGACAGCGTAGCTGTCGCAAATAGTAGAAGCAGCTCTTGAAGGTTGCTTGGATTTGGGGAATGAGAGTAAGTGTTGAATCTAACTGTACTCCAAGGTTCCTGACTTGTGATTTGAGGGGGAGTTCATACTTCCCAAAAGGGATTTTGATGTCAGATATGTATCCACTTGTGTTAGGGACCCAGAGAAGCTCGGTTTTACTTGGGTTCAGGCAAAGTTTGTTGTGTTTAGCCCATTCTTGAATTGATGTTAGACAAGTGATCAGTTTATTCAAGGCTGTAGGTAAGTCAGGTTCAATGGGTATGAGTAGCTGCATATCATCCACACAGATGTAGAATTGAGTGTCCATTGGCCAAATCAACTCAGCTAGTGGCTTGAAGTAGATATTGAGCAGAATAGGTGACAGTATCGACCCCTGTGGTACCCCGCAGATCAGTGTCCATGGTGGTGATGAGTTGCTGCCAATCATTATGGATTGTTGCCTGTCTGATAGGATCTGAACCAGGCAAGTACTGTTCCATTGATACCTGTTTCTATCAGTCATGCTAGCAAGACATCATGATCGACAGTGTCAAAAGCTGCTGAGAAATCTAGCAGTACTAACATCGAGGCAAATCCCTTGCTTCGGTTTCTGTGAAGATCATCTAGCAGGGATATGAGGACCGTTTCTGTTCCATAACCGGGTCTGAATCCAGATTGACATGGATCTAGCCAGTTACTCTTTTCTAGCCATTCATTAAGTTGAACACAGACTGTTTGTTCTATGAGTTTCCCTAGAAACGGGATGTTGGATACGGGCCTGTAACTTTCAAGTTTGTCCTGGTCAAGGTTGTTTTTCTTCAGCAGAGGGCAAACCACTGCCCTTTCTAATGCTGTTGGTAGTTGCCCATTAGAAAGAGAGGTGTTCACAATTTTTGTGGCGCCTTCTATAAGGCCCATACTTGCCTGCTGCACTATCTTTGATGGGCAGGGATCGAGGGAGCAGGTAGTTGGCTGAAGGTCTCTTAGGATTTTGTCAAGGCTCTCCTCTGTCATTAGGTTAAAAGTGTTCCATCTGTCTCTGTTAGGAGGGGGCGAGTTTGTGCACCCCTGGCTGACTAGTTGGGCACTGGGTGGGATTGCCTGTAAATCCTGGTAGAGACTTTTAATTTTGTTGGCAAAGTATGCAGGAAAATCACTGCAGTTCAGTTTAGACTGGGCAGACAGGTTTTGTTGTGGGGGTTGCAGTAGGCTGTTTACTATACTGAACAGCTGCTTGGTTGAATTGGCAGCCTGTGAAATGCATTGAGAGAAATACTGTTTTTGGTTGCTGTTAAGGCTTGGCGGTATTTTGCCATGTGTTTCCTGCAGTTTAGCCTGTCTTCATCCAGATGAGATTTGCGCCATCTCCTTTCCAGTTTTCGTCCTTCGCGTTTAAGGATCTGAAGTTCTGGAGAAAACCAAGGTGAGCGTTTGTGAATGGGGCATAAGACCTTTTTTAGTGGTGCTGTTTTCTCTAAGGTCTTGGCTAGGTGTGCATTCCAAATGTCAACTTGTTCTGCTACTGTTGTCTTTTCATCTATATGCGGATAGTCCAAGGCCTCTAGGAAATTCTCAGCGGTCAGCTTTTTTTTTGTCTCTGATCTCCTTCCAAACTCAGAGGCGCCATTTGTTTCAGGTGGTCACTTAGGGAGAATTTAATTAGAAAATGGTCTGACCATGATAGGGGTGTTATTTCAATACTGTTATCCCAGAATTCTGGGATATTAACCCCTTTGTAGAATACCAGGTCTAGTATGTGACCCTTTTCGTGGGTTGGAGAATTGATCACCTGTGTAAATCCTAGTGCTGTCATCGTGTCCAGAAAGGCAGCTGTGGTGGTATCTGGGGTTTTGATGTGTAGATTGAAGTCTCCCATGATCACCAGCCTAGGGTAATTCAGGGTCACTTGAGTAATCAGGTCTAGGAGTTCTTGCACAGATAATGTGTTGTTACAAGATGCTCTGTAAATCATGAGCAGCCAGATTGGCTTCTCCTCTTCAAGTTGGATTAAAAGAGATTCGGATCCATGTAGCTGGGGGATGGATATTCTGCGCAGTTTGATTGTGTCCCGAATCAATACTGCTACCCCTCTACCCTATCTTCCTGGTCTTGGTTGATGTTGGATATTGAAACCTGTTGGGCATAGTTCAGCCAGTGGTAAACCCCCACTTTCATCTAGCCAGGTTTTGCTTATTCCTAGGATGTCAAGATGCTGTTCATTTATGGTATCATGAATCAGCGAGGATTTCTTTGCAGCTGATCTGGCATTCACCAATCCTATAGTTCCCAATGGTGGTCTGGGGGTGCTGTGGGTAGCTTTGGTGTGACAATGAGGTGATCTTTTAAGTACTGTTATGTAGGTGTTTGACCTCTTGCACTTTTGCCTTCTCTTTGGTTTGTGAGGGTTATGGTTTCCTCTCCCACACACCACTGGGATGCTTGCATGACACATTTTTGTGTCAGAAGCTAGTTAGGCAAACTTTCACTGGGTGGCGCTGCAATCCACTCTTTGGAGTGCACCCTGTAGATTAGCAGTCTTCCTAGTTGGCAATGCAGGGTTAAGGCTTTAATAGCTGAAAGAACAGACCTTTTAAAGTTATAAATTCAGACCAGGCCTGTGAGATCCAAGTCTTCCATCAAATAGAGAAACAAATGGCTGCACTTAGCACTTCTATGTGAAATTCTTGGAGACAGTGCATACATTTCCTTTAGTTTTAAAGGTAATCAATAGAAATAAAACAAAAAATAAGATGATACCTTTTTTATTGGACATAACTTAACACATTTCTTGATTAGCTTTCGAAGGTTGCCCTTCTTTGTCAGATCAGAAATAAGCAAATGTTGGTAGATGACAGTATATATAAGTGAAACATCAAAGCATTTCAGTGACAGTCTAACAGGATGGGGGTGGGTAGGTGAGAGACCAGGAGATATTCATGGGAACATCAAAGCATTTCAGTGACAGTCTAACACGATGGGGGTGGATAGGTGAGATATGCATGGAGACAGGAGGGTGACAAACAGAGCAATACAACTTTATGGTTTATAATGGGCTAGAAAACCCAGATCTTTGTTAAGTCCTGTCTGGTGGGTGTCAAAATATTTAATCATTCTGACTTCAAAGGTCTTATATTCCTGTATTGTTTTAAAGTTACCTTTCAGGATTCTTACTATGAAATCACTGGTACAGTGTTCTGGTTTTGTAAAGTGCTGCCCCACAGGCGTGGCATCCTGGCTGGCACTGGCATTTTTCATGTGATGTCTATGTAAATTTTATTTTAATTTCTGTTTATTTGTGAGTCAAAGATAATGGAATGTACACTCTTGCAAATCAAGTACAAACTGTCCATAGTAACAAATTACAACTTAACCTTCTATAAACTTATAGACATTTGCAACTCTCACTCCACCAAATTCTCACACAAGTGCAAAAAAGAACAAAGAAATTACTCACAACTTTTCCACCCTTCCACCCCTAATCATTATCCTGCACATTGCATTTATAAAGATTTTGATATACACACATTGGTTCAGGTATTCACAAAAAGTCCTTTCGCTCTTGGAGTCAGTGTTTGCCAAAATGGGGTCCATATACGGAAAAATACTATTTCAGTAAATTTTGAATCAGACTTTGCCACTTGTCTCTCAAACCTCATATATGCAATCATTAAGCTACACCATTGTTGAATTGTGGGACTATTAGGGGAGATCCACTCACTCAGGATTAATGACTTAGCTATGATGGTCAATCTGTGTGCAAACCCCTTAAGGCCTGCCGGAGTAGGGATAACCAATGAGGGCTGCCCAAATAATAACAGTGGGTCACGTCTCCATTTAGAGTGCTATATTTTCGAGATATAATTTAAAAGACGGGTCCAAAATAACACTATTTTCGGGCAAGACCAATACATATGTCCCAAATCTGCACCTGGAGCCAGGCACTTGGGACACGCTCCGTCCGGAGAGACACCTACATAAAATGCTCATCGCGGTGACATGTGGACTCGGAGTGCGAACTTATACTCCAATTCCTGGTGTGCCATCATCTTTGAAGAGTTCCTAATGTTGAGGACAAAGCTTTGTAGCGTGGGTCTATACTGTAACTGCCAAATCTGTACTCCAAGCTCCGGCCAAAGCAGTGAAATTAGGTTCTTGTACAGAGTCTCTAATGTGTCTATGATACATCCTCAGTGGAACTTTGTTTTGAGCCTGGAAGGCAAATGCTGATGACAGCTCATCTTGTACGTCTTCAGTCAATGACTCCCAAGGTAGACTATGCACATAGTGTGTCAATTGAAGATAGTGAAAATAATCAGAGAGTGGCAATGAGTATTGAGCTTGTAGATCTGCGAATGATCGTATCTGGCCCTCTTCTGTTAAAATTTGTATGAGGTACTGAAGTCCCTTCCGTTTCCATCTGGTAAAGGTTGAGTATATGTTGCCTGGCGGAAATTTAGGGTTGCCACAGATCGCCATAAACGGAGTTATTTTCGCTGAAAATTGATGATGGCGGCAAATCCACTTCCATGTCGCCTTTGCAGTGGTAAGAATATGCAAGTCTGCCAGGACTGTTGTTAGTGGGCCCCCTCCCACATGGAGGAGGCAGCTAAAGTGTGTATCCTGAGTGAGTGCTGTTTCCATTGTTGTGGCAGAAAAATCAGAGACTGAGCGGTACCAATCAGAGATGTGGCGCACTCCACTTGCTATTGAAAGATGGCGTATACTCAGAAGGCCCAACCCACCATATTCTCTAGGAGTGCATAAAATCTGTATAGGGAGCCGAGCCCTTTTTCCTCTCCATAGAAATATTTGTAAATGTTTATTCAGTTTCCTCTCATCCTCCAATCTAAGGTAGAGCGGCAATGTCTGAAAAATGTATAGCCACCGTGGCACTATCAGGATGTTATATAACATTATTCTGCCTAACAATGACAAAGGATAATCTTTCCATAGTTTCAGCTTTTGGCATGTCATCTCCATCAAGGGAGTTACATTAGCCTGATACAACTGCGTCAGGTCCTGAGTTATATATGTGCCTAAATATTTAATTCTCCCTCCCGCCCAAGTTAAAGGGACATCCAACTTGCCCGGACCCTCATCTGTGGGGTACATTCGGAGACCGATCGATTTCTGGACATTCAACGTGAAACTCTGGGCAAGTCACTTAACCCTCCATTGCCCCATGTAAGCCGCATTGAGCCTGCCATGAGTGGGAAAGCGTTGGGTAGAAATGTAACAAAAAAAAAACAAACAAAAAAAAAAACCGGAGAATCCTCCGAACACTTGAATTAAATCGATCAGTTTTACGAGTGAATCTTGTGGTTGAGTAGTGATTATCATAAGATCGTCTGCGAAAGCCAGGGCCTTAATTAATTCTCCACCTACTCGTATTCCTGGAATCTCTGCTAAATATTTAATGGCCCTCAAAAGAGGTTCCATAGCTAAGATAAATAGGGTCGGTGATAGGGGGCAGCCTTGTCTATTGCCGCTTTGTATTGGAAATGTTTTTTTCGATTGGACCCCATTAAGTATCACTGATGCTTCAGGATGAGAATATAAAGCTTGAATGGCCCGGAGCATCCACCCCCCAAATCCCATATATGCAAGCACATTAAAGATATATTTCCATTCAATCTTACCGAATGCTTTTTCAGCATCGAGAGAGTACAAACACATTGGGATTTGCTGGTGTTGGCTAGATGCCATAGCTAATAGCATTCGGCGTACATTCCCGGCTGCCTGTCGTGATTTTACAAAGCCCACCTGTTCCTCCCCAACTAATCTAGGTAGGATATTAGATAGTTGATTTGCTAGTATTTTGGCCAAAATCTTAAGGTCTACGTTAATCAATGATATAGGCCTATAAGAGTTCGCCTGTTCTTCTGGATGTTAGGGTGATTAGAGCTAGGTTGAAATGTTTCGGGAATCTACCCTCCCTAATTACCTACTCATAGAACTCGTAAATTTGAGGATAAAAGGAGACCGGTAGCAGCTTATAGAACTCCCCAGAGTATCCGTCTGGACCAGGCGCTGATCCCAAGGGCAAAGTTTTTATTGCCTCATATATTTCTTTAAGCATTAAGCGGCATTCAAGATCTTTCTGCTCCTGTTCCGACAATTTCGGCTGCCTTACTTGAGCCAGAAACTGATAAATTCCTTCTATGTCTACATTTTGGGATGGCTCATACAATGAACTAAAGAAAGTTTGGAGGATCTCGGCCATCTGCTCGCTATTGTTATGTAGCTTCCCACTGCGATCTCTGAGAGCAACAATTGGCTTCTGCGGACTCCCAGCCTGGACTAATCTCGCCAAGAATGCTCCAGACCTATTCCCATACCGTTGAAATTTGTATTTTTGAAGTGCTAGCGACCGACAGGCTCGTTGGTGGAGCAAAGAGTTAAGAGTCACCCGCACTGTGTGGAGTTGCTCTTTTGTGGAGAGAGAGGGATGTTTAAGGTACTGTGCTTTTACTCTTTTTAGATCTTTTTCTAGACGCAGTATGGCATTGGCTATTTTTTTGTTGTGAGCATGGACATAAGCTATTATCTTGCCATGCATCACTGCCTTGGCTGTTGCCCAGAACAACCCTGGTTGATCTTTATGCTGATCATTATTCTTAGAGTAGTCTTCCCATTTCTGGGTAAGAAACATTTTAAAATCTTTATTTTGGTACAGGTAGGCTGGGAATCTCCACCTCTTCGCCTGTTGATAAAAGGTTGGGGCCTCCAAGTTCATCCACACAATGGAGTGATCCGAGACCTCCTCTGGACCTATTTCTGCATTTATCACCCATGGGAAAGCAGAATTAGCAACTAGTATGTAGTCGAGCCTAGAGAAATCTTAAGGTATACGGACTCATGAGTGTAATCACATTCTGTGGGGTGAAGGCTACGCCAGGCATCAACTAAATTGAGGGTGTGCATAAAATGTGGGAGCGCATGCGATCTTGGGCCACCTCTGTGTGCTGACTGAGGATTGGAACAATCTTGTTGTGGATTGGCCACTAGATTAAAATCTCCCATCACTATAAGTTGTGGCAATTTATGAGGCATGCAGAGTTTAATTAGTGTACAGAGGAATTTAGGATCATAGGTGTTTGATCCATATATACCCAAAATCAAGAACTCCCTATCATTTACCCTTAGGCGAATCATTATGTAATGCCCTTCTGGGTCTACTGCAACTACTTCCGATTTTGCTGCTAGGCCTTTCGGTATTAAAATAGCCACTCCTTCCCTTCGGTCTCCCGAGGATGCTGAATGGACCTCCCCCACCCACTGATGTTTTAATTTTTTATGTTCCACCTCTGAGAGCCTGGTTTCCTGTATGCATACAACGTCAGTTTTATGCCTGTTTAGGGCTGTCAAAATTTTTGCTCTCTTAATCGGGGTCGAAATACCCCCTACATTCCATGTACTAAATCGAATAGACTTTACCGTTAAAGATTTCCAGGTTGTCTTATGCTGATAATGGGGTGTTACATTTATTCCTCAGGCGCCCTGCCTCGCCCAAGGGACCTCTCTATTTCCTTGTTTCTGATTTATGAAAAACTGCTCCATGTGTGTATTGTGTCTAGACGTAGGAACCCCTGTGCAGAATTCAATATAGTTATGTCGCAACCAATCTTCCCTCCCATTCCTCCCCCCCTCTTACTTGTCCCAATCCTTTATCCAATTTGACCTACACTCTATCCAATCTGTATCTACCTGTGAGATCAATGATGGTGGTCTCCCCACACCAACTGTGTGATATATAATGTTCAACTTGTCCAGCCATCCACTGTAATACTCACTATTTCAAAAATTTAAGGTACAAGTGTCCCCATGTTTCTCTGATGTCAACCTTCATGGTGGGGAAACTTTGGTCAAATCCGCTGGGACCTCATGCGGGTCTTTGTAAGTCTGCCATCTGTCCTGGTGATATATTTTTTAAGTCATTGGGTATACCAAAGCAAATCTGTGGTTTGAGTATGCCAGAGTTCTGCATACAGGCCCAAATGCCCGACGTCTCTCTTGTAAAGAGGCAGAAAAGTCCTGGAATATTTTGATCAATTTACCTTCAAAATTAAAGTGTCTCTCTTCTGCCTCATCCCTCGCAATATTTCGACTTTGTGGATGTAATTATGCACTTTGACCAGTATCACTCTCGGTCTCTGGTTTGAATCAGTCTTTCGACCCACTCTATGGGCCCTCTCGAGACACAGCGGCCCAACGCTATCGGACAGTGCAAACTCCAATTTTAACCATTTTTCTAGCACATCCGGTAAATGATGTTCTGGGGTGGATTCCAGGAAGCCTACAATTCGTAAATTGTCTCGCCTTGACCGGTTTTCTAATTCATCCAATAGCTGTGAGTGTTTCTGTACCAGGTCGTTCAGCTCTTTCATCCGCGACGCCGTCCCGGCCTCCTCATCCTCCATTGCTGACATCCGTTGTTCCAGCTCTCCGGTTCGCTTAGTGGTATCTGCCAAGTGCGATTCTAGAGAGGTTAGTTGATGAGAGAGCTGCTGTAATTGGGGATCCATCGCGGTCTTGACTGCAGTTACAATTTGTGTGAGCTGTGCTTCAGTAAACTCCGGGGGGGGGGGGGGGGGGTTCGTCTCCGTGGTAGGGCTCGCGGCCATTTTGATTTCAGATAGTCGGGACTTCTCAGTCTCTTTCTTCCCGCTTTTTGGAGGCATAGTTTGATCTTTGCGGGTTACAAACTGGTCCATAAAACTCCGCCGACTCTTCCTTACGTTGATCGATGGTGGTACGCCGAAACAATCTTAATTGGGCGCGGGCAGGAGGGTAAGACCTCGGAGAAGAGCTATTTCGCGTCCGCTCCCCTCAACTCATCACGTGATCTCCCGATGTCTATGTAAATTAAATCTTGTCTTTAGCATCTGGCTTGTTTCTCCAATATAGCATCCTTCGTCACATTTTTTTACACTGAATGATGTATACCACATTGGAAGATGAGCATGTAAATGATTCCTTTATGTTGAATATTTTTCCTTTGTGAATGACTGTGGGGTCCTGTGAAATGCTTTGGCATAGCTTGTAGCTGGATATATTGCAAGGATGTGTGCCATTCTCTTCTTTTTGAGTCTGTGTTGGACGCTTACTTCTGATTAGCTTGTGTTTTAAGTTGGGAGGCTGTCGGAAAGCAAGCACTGGTGGGGATGGCAATATCTCTTTCAGTAATTCATCCTCCTGGAGTAGAGGCTGAATATCTTTTATGATTTTTCTTAAATTTTTCCAGCTCTGATGAAGAAGGGCAACCTTCGAAAGCTAATCAAGAAATGTATTAAGTTATGTCCAATAAAAAAAGGTATCATCTTATTTTCTTTTCCATGTTTTATTTCTATTGATTACCTTTAAAAGTGGACTAACACGGCTACCACACCTCTCTACTTTAGTTTTAAGGAATCTAAAAGATTCAGAGTTATAAAAGTAGATTATGTAGTTAAAATAAAAATTTTTAACACACGGATTGCAGGTATGAACTTTAGAGGCTATTATTAAGAATAAAATTGCAGAGCATATACAAAAACATGGACTGATGAGACAAAGTCAGCACGGATTTAGTGAAGGGAAGTCTTGCCTCACCAATCTAATGCATTTTTTTGAGGGGGTAAGCAAACATGTGGACAATGGGGAGCCGGTTGATATTGTATATCTGGATTTTCAGAAGGCGTTTGACAAAGTGCCGCACGAAAGACTCCTGAAGAAATTGCAGAGTCATGGAATCGGAGGTAGGGTATTATTATGGATTAAGAACTGGTTGAAAGATAGGAAGCAGAGAGTAGGATTGCGTGGCCAGTATTCTCAGTGGAGGAGGGTAGTTAGTGGGGTCCCGCAGGGGTCTGTGCTGGGTCCGTTGCTTTTTAATGTATTTATAAATGACCTAGAGATGGGAATAACTAGTGAGGTAATTAAATTCGCCGATGACACAAAATTATTCAGGGTCGTCAAGTCGCAGGAGGAATGTGAACGATTACAGGAGGACCTTGCGAGACTGGGAGATTGGGCGTGCAAGTGGCAGATGAAGTTCAATGTTGACAAGTGCAAAGTGATGCATGTGGGTAAGAGGAACCCGAATTATAGCTACATCTTGCAAGGTTCCGCGTTAGGAGTTACGGATCAAGAAAGGGATCTGGGTGTCGTCGTCGATGATACGCTGAAACCTTCTGCTCAGTGTGCTGCTGCGGCTAGGAAAGCGAATAGAATGTTGGGTGTTATTAGGAAGGGTATGGAGTCCAGGTGTGCGGATGTTATAATGCCGTTGTATCGCTCCATGGTGCGACCGCACCTGGAGTATTGTGTTCAGTACTGGTCTCCGTATCTCAAAAAAGATATAGTAGAATTGGAAAAGGTACAGCGAAGGGCGACGAAAATGATAGTGGGGATGGGACGACTTTCCTATGAAGAGAGGCTGAGAAGGCTAGGGCTTTTTAGCTTGGAGAAGAGACGGCTGAGGGGAGATATGATAGAAGTGTATAAAATAATGAGTGGAATGGATCGGGTGGATGTGAAGCGACTGTTCACGCTATCCAAAAATACTAGGACTAGAGGGCATGAGTTGAAGCTACAGTGTGGTAAATTTAAAACGAATCGGAGAAAATTTTTCTTCACCCAACGTGTAATTAGACTCTGGAATTCGTTGCCGGAGAACGTGGTACGGGCGGTTAGCTTGACGGAGTTTAAAAAGGGGTTAGATAGATTCCTAAAGGACAAGTCCATAGACCGCTATTAAATGGACTTGGAAAAATTCCGCATTTTTAGGTATAACTTGTCTGGAATGTTTTTACGTTGGGGGAGCGTGCCAGGTGCCCTTGACCTGGATTGGCCACTGTCGGTGACAGGATGCTGGGCTAGATGGACCTTTGGTCTTTCCCAGTATGGCACTACTTATGTACTTATGTACTTATGAGTTTCTGGTTCTGATATCCTTGGATGGTCCAACTGATGCAGGTTGCTGTAAGCTTTTTCTGTATTGTTCCAAAGGAAAGATAGATGTAAATAAGGATCCAGCTCCAATCTCAGAGCACGAGGAGAGTTATTTAGGGGAGATAAAATTACCTTTCTCCAGCCAAAAATAAATGGAAGAAGTTCAGAGTAAAATTGAGGATTGGTACCCCAACACAGACTGAGCAGAAGTCAGTAAAAGTTTGGGTTGTAAATAAGCAGAAGATAAGCAGAATATGCACTTATTGAGTCTACGCTGCAGAGCCTGATGTGAACCCAGCCAGCCCAGCCAGTACCTCTATTAGATCATTGCATTATATGCAAGTTTGTGAGGGAATCCATGAACTCTCAAGTCTTCGGGTTTTTGAGGCTCTCGTCTAATTTGTTTAAAATCACTTGCATAGAGGAGGAAATGACGTCATGCACCAAGGTGGAGGTCTAATTGAGAGCTCTGCTGGAGCTGATAAAAAAAAGGTGCCAAAAAACTTACCCCTGCGACGAGCGACAGATCGGGAGTGAGTCCCTCTGGGTTATGCCACCTAAGAAGACGTAGGAGCGCTTCTGCTTCAGTCCGGAGTGTCGCGAAAAAGCGAGTGTAGTGAAAGCGGGGCCGGAGCTCAGGGGAGCCAAGATGGCGGCCGATCGCGCTCTGCAAGAATCAGCGGTAAGGGGCGAAGAGGTGGCAGAGGCTGCTAGCATGCTGCAATCAGATGTAGCGGGGCTGGTCAAGGAGTTAAAAGCGGACTTTGCTGGGATCAGATTAGATGTCCAGAATGCCCTTAAAGAGATAAGAGCGGAGATACACGGGTTGGGGTCCCGCGTGGGCAAAGTGGAGGAGGGGTTGGTGGCCTACAGTCCGAGGTGGACACCATGAGGAGGAAAGGGGCTGAAGATCAGGGGGAATTGAGCCAGCTCAGGGATCAAGTTGAAGACCTAGAGAATAGGTCACGGCGTAACAACCTCAGATTCAAAGGTATTCCTGAGCTCGACATTTTTGCCAACTGCGAAGTTGTAATAAAGGAGTTCTGTCAGCATATCCTGATGCTTGGCTCGGAAGCTCACCCCCCTGAAATACATATACAACGCGCGCACAGAGCGCTGGGACCACGCGGAGACCTTCAACCTCGAGATATGGTCGCATGCTTCCTGGAATTCCCTATAAAGGAACAGTTCCTGCGTTAGGCCAGAGCAAGCAAGGAAATCACCTGGAAAAACTATAAAATAGAAGTTTGCCAAGACTTGGCCCGCACTACGTTGTTGAAACGTGGAACATTTAAAGATGTTACCAGGTTTATGCGCTCTAAAGGGCGGTACAGATGGTTGTTTCCCTTTGCGGTGTGGATTACAGTGGATGGGAAATCACGGAAGGTCACAACGCCAGAGGAAGCGTGGTTGGCGCTGCGGGCCTTGGGATGCAAAGACGTTCCAGTACAGAATCAGGACATGCGAGCTCCAGCTACTCCTAGGCCGGATTCTGCGTGGCAAATGGCAGTCGGGAGAGGAAAGAACAGGGATAAACAGGCATCCTAAAATGGCCATTGTTGTAGACCTCACAATCGCCTGGGAGAATCAGGTTTAATTTCTGGGCCTGACATGACAGTTTGGACACTTAAAGTTTGAGGACTGGTAAATCTGTGGGGGAGCCGGAGATCTATAACCATATTACTACCTGGGCAAACTCTCAAAGATAATAATTGGATCCAAAGGCGGTCGATGAGCAGACAATGGCAGAGTGGAGGTCGGAGAGGTGGATGCCGGAGAACTGGTGTACTAAGGTTGAATGTGTGGAATGGTAAAGAGGGGGGCCACCAATCTCTGATGGAGGTCCAGGACGTGTGTTGAAGACTTGATGTAATGTTAAATGTTGTTGTAAGGAACAGTGCATTAGATGGGAGGGTAGCATGGTTTTCGAGTGGGGCAGGGCAAAGACGAGGTTTGTATCTGGGAGGGGTGGGGAGAGGGGGGAGTTTTAGAAGGATATTTTAGACCAAAGCTCTGGTATAGTACGTTAAATTTTTTTTTGTTGTTACATTTGTATCCCGCGCTTTCCCACTCATGGCAGGCTCAATGCGGCTCACATATTGTATACAAGTACTTATTTGTACCTGGGGCAATGGAGGGTTAAGTGACTTGCCCAGAGTCACAAGGAGATGCCTGTGCCTGAAGTGGGAATCGAACTCCGTTCCTCAGTTCCCCAGGACCAAAGTCCACCACCCTAACCACTAGGCCACTCCTCCACTGCCTACCGTGGCTGGTCTTTCGACTCAGGGATCAGCAATGGGAGGGTCGGGAGAGGGGCGGTTTAGAAGTGGGGTCGTGGAATGTAAATGGGCTTAACCATCAGGGGAAATGATGCTGAGTATTTAAAGAACTGAACAGGCTAAAATGGGATGTGATAATGCTGCAAGAGACGCATCTGAGACTGAGGGATGCGCATTTGTTGCGGCATAGGTCCTATCAGATTGTTCTGACACACCAGGGACGGGAACCCAGAAGGGCTGGGGGAGTGGCTATTTTGGTGCAACACAACTGTGGGCTGCGCATACATGAGGAGTTTCGGGATTCGAGCGTCAGATGTTTGGGATTTAGGGGGCTTCTTCAAGGTAAAGAAATTACAGTTCTTATGCTCCAAATGAAGGTCAGAAGCAGTTTTTCCATTTGTTGAAGGGAGAAATTCAAGGTTTCACCAAAGGTCAAGTGATTATAGGGGGTGACTTCAGATGCAGATTTGGATCACTCCAAAGGGAGAGGTGGTACAGGGGGTTCGGGGCGCAAGGCATTGCTGTCCTTTTTGAAAGGGTGTGAAGTGGTGGATAGATGGAGATTGTTACATGGGACTCAAAGAAATTATACACATTACTCACACACCGCCCAGTCATATGCTCGATTAGATAGTATATGGGTGTATCGCAATAGCTGGCATCTGTTAGAAGTGGCAGAGATAGAGCCTTGCCAGGTTTCTGATCATGCTCCGGTTTGGATAAGGCTTAAGGGGCTGGAAGGCAAAAGGAGGGGGGAGGGGGCTCTGGAAACTAAATGAAACACTACTGGGAGATGAAACAGTGAGAGAAGATGTCCAGGGGGCAATAAAAGAATTTTACCAGTTCAATGATAATGGTGACGTAGTGGATAGGTGCTTATGGGAAGCCATGAAAGCCGTGGAGAGAGGAGTCTTTATTAAATGGGGGGGCTTGGAAAAAAAGAGAGAGGGGGCGAAAATCCCTGGAGTTACTTACACGCCTTGTGCAGCTGGAGAAACAACACAAAAGACAACCTACCAATAAGTTGGGGGAGGAGCTTAAAGAGGTGCGGGAGGCACTGGCACAGCTGCAAATGATAGATATCGAATATATGCAAACTAAGTTGAAACAGAGAACCTTCGAATTTGCGAATAAATCTACTGCGCTTTTGGCACGCAGGTTAAGGGCTAGGCGAATTAAACACTTATCCAAAAATTAAAAGATGGTAAGGGGGGGTTGGTATTATAAAGACACAGATATAGCTGAAAGCTTTAGGTTGTATTACGAACAATTATACATGGCTGGGAAGGAAACGGATAGGGGAGGGATGGGGTCATTTCTCGACCGGCTACAGTTACACAATCTAGATGAAGTGGAACAAGCGCGATTGGGGGAGCCGGTCAATATACACCATTTTTCGCGATAGGACGGGGGACTAGGCAGGGTTGCCCCTTGTCACCACTATTATTTGAAATTTATATTGAGCCTTTAGCCGAGATGATACGTAGACATCCCGAGTTCCGGGGCATTCGAGCGGGAAAGAAGGAACATCACTTGGCTCTATATGCGGATGATCTGCTGCTTTATGTGACAGACCCTGGGAAGACACTTGAGGTGGTGGAGGAGACGCTGGGGGAATTTGGAAGGTATGCTGGTTTGCAAGTTAACACAGATAAATGTGAAGTTCTGGGCATTTCGGTCATTGAAACTTAGGTTTGCCTTTAAATGAGCCAAGAATTACATTAGATACTTGGGGGTTCTTATTCCTAAGGATTTGAATAAACTTTTCGATCTTAATTACGGGACAATAGTAGACCACATCCAGTTGGAATTGTCTCAATGGAAGGGGATGTGGTTGTCATGGTGGGGCAGGATGGCGGTCATTAAAATGAATACCCTACCCAGGCTGTTGTTTTGTGCCTGCCGGTGGCGGTGCTCAATGGGATAGTGCGTCGGCTACAACATCAGAGTCTCCAATTTGTCTGGGAGGGCAAGCACCCCCGGCTAGCAGGGAAAGTATTATGGGGAGAAGTAGAAAGAGCGGGAAGAGCAGTACCACAACTGGAATGGTATTATCAGGCAGCGAAGGTTAAAATGATTTTGGAGTGGGAAAGGGAAAATTTAAAGCCAGCGGGCCAGGTAGAACAGGAGTGCTTTCCAGGGAGGCGGTTAAAATCGCTATTATGGACTACAGAGGGAATGGGGGATAGATTAGTGGGGGTGGATAACCCATTCTTTAGGCATCTGCTGCAAGTCTGGGAGGAGTTTCGGGGAAAATGGGGACAGGGAGAGGGAGTATCTACTAGGGCGGGTATCCACTGGGAGCCGAGATTCAGAGCAGGGAAGGACAATAGGGTTTTCAGGAAGTGGGACCAGTTGGGCCTTTCGAGCTTTCGGGACCTGCTACAGGGGGATCAGATAAAAAGCTTTGAAGAATTGAGGCAACAGTATGGTCTCCATGAGGGAGATTATTTTTCGTATGCTCAGGTAAAGTTATTTATGGGTGCAATGGGTTGGAGGGGGAGAAAGATACAAGAAAAGGAGAGCTTGGAGAATCTATGGGGAATACTACGGAGGGTGCCTAAGTCCATTTCAGTGCTCTATAGATTTATTAGAGGTAGTAACCCCACTCCATTTCGCTTTAAGGGAGCGCGGGAATCAGATTTAAATTGTAGATTTAATGATCAGGAATGGGAAAAGATATGTGGGGCGGTCCAGAAGGCATCCACATGTGCTTTAATGCAGGAAAATGCATAAAAGGTACTCTCAAGGTGGTATTATACTCCTGAGAGAATTAAGCGTATGTACCCTACTGCTTCTGACCGGTGCTGGAGATGTGGACAGCATAGGGGTACATTTCTACACATTTGGTGGTCCTGCCCAAGGTTGCTACCTTTCTGGATAGCGGTGATAACAGCGATGGTTAAAATGACTGGAGACTCTATGGTGTGTAGCCCACAGGTGTGTTTGCTTGGGATGCATAATGAAAGTGAATCCTGGGAGCAGAGTAAGCTATTGCGTTGGGGCCTGGCTGCGGCAAAGTGCTTGGTAGCTCGGAAGTGGAGAGACATCAATCCTCCTTCCGTGGGCGACTGGAGGGAGAAAATTGAACAACTCATAGTGCTGGAGAGACTCACGCATATCGCAGAGATGGGGAGCTGAGGCGTAAGAGGGGTTGGGCTCAGCTACAAAAGTGTGTGGAGACAATAAGGGCATAATAGGTTCTGGGAGGGAGGGGGGAAGAGGGGGGAGATAGGGAGGAAGGGGGGTAGGGAAGGGAGGAATGGGAGGGGAGGGGTACAAGAGGTAGTAAAGGTCTGGTAAGGAGCTTCACCTTGGAGAGGGAAGGTGGGGGGGAGGTTTGATTTTTCCAGTTTATAGAGTATACCAAATTCACACCTCTAGTTCTTTATTGTTATAATGATAGAGGTATAATGTTGTATAGATTGGTTTTTATTTTAGTATATTATGAGAAGTTGTTGTTTCACATATAATGTGGTGTAAGTGTTTTCAAGCTTCTTTAATAAAAACATTTAAAGTAGGAAAGAAAAATAAAATCACTTGCAGAGCCCCTCTACCCCACGTCCAGCATGTGACCCAGTTTTGTATCTTTACTCGTGTATTCAGTGCAACGCAACTCTTACCTAAAAAACAACTGGGAAATTAGCTGTAAACTGAATGCAAGTTCTCCTCACCTCTCTGACAGGAAAATCCATTTCTTACTAGAGGGAATCCATTCTGAAAACTGCCAAGCAGAATGATGCTGTTCTCTGCTGTAATATATAGAGTTATATCACAAAATAGTAATCATTAGCTTTATTTCTACACGCCTCTCACACTAGTGTCCAGTGGACAACAATTACTAACTCTGTTTATGCTGAAACCAAAACAACCTCTGCATAAGTTAATTTATATAAATACGTAATGTATAGTGGGTGCCTTCAACATTCATAAACAGGAGGTTTCCACAGCTAAGTTGTTATCAATGATACACATAACCATCTTCTGTCACTCACTATCAATGCACATTAAACGTTAATGTATTTATACTCTCATGTAAAGCAGTGTTTCTCCAGCTGTTCTTGGAAGATTCCTAGCCAGTCAGGTTTTCAGAACATCCGCAATGAATATGCATGAGATACATTTACATAAACTGCCTCTATTACATACATAATACAAAGGGGGTAATGAATTTCATATACCGCCTTTCTGTTGTACATCCAAAGCAGTTTACAATGAATATACAGATATTTTCTCTGTCCCTAGTAAGCTGGGGTTTTTTGTGCCTGAAGCAATGAAGGGTTAAATGACTTACCCAGGGTCACAAGGAGCTAAAGTGGGAACTGAACCCAGTTCCCCTGGTTCTCAGCCTACTGCTCTAGCCATTAAGCTACTCCACTACTACATTATGCATATCCTGAAAACCTGATTGGCTAGGGAGTAAGTCCAGGACAGGTTTGAAAAACCCTGGTCTAAAGTATACAAGCCTGAAAACATTTGGAACAAAGTTCTTTGGACTGATTAAATTAAAATTTGACTGTTTGACCACAACCACATAGCAAAGCTACTCACCTGTAGCAGATGTTGTACGTGGAGAGCAGGACATAAGTTCTCTTCATTCTGGAAGCTTTTGGCCAATCCAACTGCACATGCACACGTGCCTTCTGCATGCCTGACTCACACGGGACCCTCAGTTGAATAAAAGAGCATAAAGAATGCAACTCCTAGGGGAGGTAGGAAGGTATGTGAGAACTTATGTCCTACTGTCCTTGGAGAACACTTGCTACAGGTGAGTAACTTCACTTTCTCCAAGGACAAGCAGGACATCAATTACAACAGTTGGGAATCCCTAGCTACAAGGCTCACCGAAAACAACAAACCATAATCAATAGAGACTTGCAATGGCAAAGCCAACCAGAACCAAGAACAAACAACATTCCTGCTGTGAAGGTGCAGCCTGGAACAGAAACGAATGGGCCACAAATTCTGCAGAACTTTCTGACCACAACGGGAATGCTGTTTAAGCCAACAGTGAGATGTGAATGTGTGGACTACAGACCACATTGCAGCGCTGCAAATCTCCTCAATGGAGGTTGACTTCAGGTGGGCAACAGACACCTAGAACACAAGAACATAAGCATTGCCATACTGGCACAAACCAAAGGTCCATCAAGCCCAGTATCTTGCTTCCAACAATGGCCAATCCAGGTAACCAGTACCTGGCATGATCCCAGAACAAAAAAAGATTTTATGCTGCTTATCCAAGAAATCAGCAATGAATTTTCCCCAAGACCATCTTAATAATGGTTTATGGACTTTTGTTTGAGGAAATTAACCAAAACTTTTTAAAACCATGCTAAGCTAACTACATTTAGCACATTCTCTGGCAACAAATTCCAGAGTTTGATTACTCGTTGAGTGAAGAAATATTTTCTCTGATTTGTTTTAAATTTACTACTTAGTAGCTTCATTGCTTGCCCCGTAGTCATAGTATTTTTGGAACGAGTAAACAAGCGATTCACGTCTACCCGTTCCACTCCACTCAGTATTTTATAGACCTCTATCATATCTCCTCTCAGCCATTTCTTCTCCAATCTTAAAAGCTCTATCCTCTTTAGCCTTTCCTTATATGGATGTCATCCCATCCCCTTTATCATTTTTGTCGCCCTTCTCTGTACTTTTTCTAATTTCACTATAGCTTTTCTGAGATATGGTGACCAGAAACTCACACAGTATTCGAGTTGCAGTCGCACTATAACATTCCTATTTTTGTTTTCCATTCCTTTCCTAATAATTCCTAACATTCTATTTGCTTTCTTAGCTGCTGCACACCAAGGAAAGGATGACACCTAGATCCTTTTCCTGGTCAATGACTCCTAACGTGGTACCTTGCATTACGTAGCTATAGTTTGGGTTCCTCTTTCCCACATGCATCGCTTTGCACTTGCTAAAATTAAACGTCATCTGCCATTTGGATGCCCAGTCTCCCAGTCTTGTAAGGTCCTTTTGTAATTTTTCACAATCCTCTCATAATTTAACAATTTTGAATAACTTTGTGTCATCAGCTAATTTAATTACCTCACTAGTTATTCCCATCTGCAGAACGTTTATAACTATGTTTAAAAAAAGCAGTCCCAGCACAGATCCCAGGGGAACCCCACTATCTACCCTTCTCCATTTAGAATACTAACCATTTAACCCTATTCTCTGTTTTTTATCTTTTAACCAGCTTTTAATCCACAATAGGATATTGCCTTTTGAAAATCCAGATACACAATATCAACTGGCTCACCTTTATCCACATGTCTATTCACCTCTTCAAAGAAGTGTAGTAGATTGGTGAATCAAGATTTCCCTTGACTAAATCCATGTTGGCTTTGTCTCACTAATCCATGTTTATTGATATCAGCACCAAAATTGCAGAGCGTAATAGTCTCTACCATTCTACCTGACACCAATGTCAGGCTCACAGGTCTATAATTTCCCGGATCACCTCCAATCTTCCAGTACCATGCTTGATTTTAAAGATAAATTACATATCACTAACGACAGATCTGCAACTGTGGCGTTCAGGCCCACCTAATAGCAGCACACGTTTAGTGGTAGCTGGTGAGGATCCCAAGCTCTACCAGCTGAAGACTTCCCTCCGATGGTAACAAAAACGCTATTCGCTACAATACAGGTACCTGCTCATGCTCAGTTTTCAGCATATTCCTGCTGCACTGCCAAGGTGGAAAGAAGCGTTTTCCCACCAGCTGAGATTTTTTTTTTTTTTTTTTTGGGGGGGGGGGGGGGGGGGGGGGGACACTTGGTGCCCACCCACTTCTTGCCTAGGCCCATCCAAAATCTGTTGTCTGGCTACACCCCTGATCTGCAAGTTCATTTTCCAATTCTATCAGCACTCTGGGATGTATACCATCCGTTCCAGGCAATTTGCTACTCTTCAGGTTGTCAAATTGCCCCATTACATCTTCCAGATTTACAGAGATTTGTTGCAGTTCCTCTGACTCATCAGAACTGAATACCATTTCTGGAACTGGTATCTCTCCCATATGTTCCTCGGTGAAGACCGAAGTAAATCAATCCATTTAATCTCTCTACTATGGCCTTGTCTTCCTTAAGTGCCCCTTTTTACCCGTCAGTCATCTACCAGACCAAATGATTCTTTTGCTGGCTTCTTATATTTTATAGTTTACTTAGACTTGCTAGACTGCTTTAGCTGCCAAGGCAGAGCAGAGCAGTGTACAAGCTACAATCAAAGCAGAACAGAAAAGGACCAGGAAAGATAACACAGGAAAGCAAATGGGCAGAGGCAGGGAAGGGCAAGAGGGGCGAAAGAGGAAAGAATCTCATGCTGGAGAGTCCCATCAGTCCGAGCTCTCCGTATGCCTGTCTAAAAAGCTTTCAGATTAGCCTTAAAAGTCAATGGAAAGTTCACTGTGGAGAAAAAGTGTGAGAGTATTCCAGATATGTGGTAAGGGGAAAAAAAGCAGTGTCTCTAGATTTGTAGTGGGCAAGTTAGGGGCCAGGGAGGACAAGGCGTTGACTATTAAGGGAACTGAGAACCCTCGCAGGGGAGTTAAGGGATGGTGAGGCAGGGAAGATAATCAGGAAGATCTATTCTGAAAGATTTAAATGTTAAGAGGATGATCTTATATGCTATATGTTTTTTAAGGGGCAACCAATGATGACGCTTCATTAGAGGAGTAGTGTGATCATAAAGGCGGTTGCGACAAAGCAGTTTGATGGAAACATTCTGAAGGGTTTGCAACTTTTTTTTTAAGGAAGACCAGGGTAAGCCTTCATAGATAACGTTACAGTAGTCAAGGCGGAAAGTGAAAATTGAGAGGATAACTCCATGGAATTGACTAGAATTAAAGAAATGACGTACACTGCGCAGTTGCCGGAAGAGAAGAAACCTTCTAATATACCTAAAAAAAATTTTTACTATATGTTTTTGCCTACAACGCAAACTTCTTTTCAAAGTCTCTATCTTCCTTAACAGTGCTTTGCCATTCCTTATGCTGTTTCCTATTATTTTCAGTCAGATCCGTCTTCCATTTTCTGAACAATTTTCTTTTAGCTCTAATATTTTTTATTTTTCTTAGATTTGTACCCCGCGCTTTCCCACTCATAGAAGGTTCAATGCGGCTTACATATTACATACAGGTACTTACAGCTTCTCCTCCTAACCTACAAATGCACTCGATCTGCAGCCCCTCACTACCTCTCTACTCTCATCTCTCCTTACATTCCTACCCGTAACCTCCGCTCTCAAGACAAATCCCTCCTTTCAGTACCCTTCTCCACCACCACCAACTCCAGGCTCCTCCCTTTCTGCCTCGCCTCACCCCATGCGTGGAATAATCTCCCTGAGCCCATACGCCAGGCCCCTTCCCATCTTCAAATCCCTGCTAAAAGCCCATGTCTTCAATGTCGCCTTTGGCACCTAACCACTACTCAAGAATTCTAGACTACCCCAACTTGTCATTTCGTCCTTTAGATTGTAAGCTCTTTTGAGCAGGGACTGCCCCCTTTTTGTTAAATTGTACAACGCTGCGTAATCCTAGTAGCGCTATAGAAATGTCAAGTAGAAGTAGTAGTAGTAGTTTTATTTTTCTTAGATTTGTACCCCGCGCTTTCCCACTCAGAGAAAGTTCAATGCGGCTTACATATTACATACAGGTACTTATTTGTACCTGGGGCAATGGAGGGTTAAGTGACTTGCCCAGAGTCACAAGGAGCTGCCTGTGCCTGCAGTGGGAATTGAACCCAGTTCCCCAGGACCAAAGTCCACCACTCTAACCACTAGGCCACTCCTCCACTCCATAGATTCCTTCACCTCACTTTTTAACCATGCCGGCTGTTGTTTGGCCTTCCTTCTTTCTTTTTTAATACACGGAATGTATCTGGTCTGGGCTTCCAGGAATGTATTTTTGAACTGCATCCACACCTGATGTAAATTTTTGAACTTTGCAGCTGCTCCTCTAAGTTTTTTTTTTTTTTTTACTATTCTTCTCATTTTAAGAAAGTCTCCTTTTTGAAAGTTAAATGCTAACATACTGGATTTCCTATGTGTATTTACTCCAAAGCTTATAACAAATCTGATCTTGTTATGATCACTGTTATCAAGCAAAACAAATACTATTTTCGTCACATAAGAAACAGCATAAGGAATGTCAAGTCAAATGCAAAATTCTGATAAGGAAGGCTAAGAGGGACTTTGAAAAAAAGATTGCGTTGGAGGCAAAAACACATATTAAAATTTTTTTTTAGGTATATTAAAAGCAGGAAGCCGGCAAAAGAATCAGTTGGACCGCTGGATGACCGAGGAGTAAAAAGGGCGATCAGGTAAGACAAAGCCGTAGAGGAGAGATTAAATGAATTCTTTGCTTCGGTCTTCACCGAGGAAGATTTGGGTGGGATACCGGTGCCAGAAATGGTATTTGAAGCTGAGTCGGAGAAACTTAATGAATTCTCTGTAAACCTGGAGGATGTACTGGGGCAGTTCTACAAACTGAACAGTAGCAAATCTCCTGGACTGGATGGTATTCATCCCAGAGTACTGATAGAACTGAAAAATGAGCTTGCAGAGCTATTGTTAGTAATATGTGATTTATCCTTTATCAAGAGAAATCAAACAAAATAAAACATGGAAAAGAAAATAAGATGATACCTTTTTTATTGGACATAACTTAATACATTTCTTGATTAGCTTTCAAAGGTTGCCCTTCTTCGTCAGATCGGAAATAAGCAAATGTGGTAGCAGATAGTATATATAAGAGAAACATCAAAGCATTACTTTGACAGTCTGACAGAGTGGGAGGGTGGGGGTATGCATGGGGACATCAAAGCATTTCATTGATATTCTAACAGGATGGTGTGGGAAGGTGAGAGGAGGGTGATAAACAGAGAAATAAACAGAGAAATACAACTTTATGGTTTATAATGGGCTAGAAAACCCAGATCCTTATTAAGTCCTGTCTGTTGGGTGTCAAAATATTCAATCATTCTGACTTCAAAGGTCTTACGTAGTGAAGGAGTGGCCTAGTGGTTAGGGTGGTGGACTTTGGTCCTGGGGAACTGAGGAACTGAGTTCGATTCCCACTTCAGGCACAGGCAGCTCCTTGTGACTCTGGGCAAGTCACTTAACCCTCCATTGCCCCATGTAAGCCGCATTGAGCCTGCCATGAGTAGGAAAGTGCGGGGTACAAATGTAACAAAAAAAAAATATCCGAAAGAAAATGCATTCTAAGAAAAGTGACAACCGTGAGTTAAATTATTGGTTAGTTAGTCCACAAGTAAGAGAGGGATCTATGAATATGTCCAAAGGAAGTTGGATATAGGAAATATTACAAAAGAAAAATACAGGTAGCTACCCCTTTCACTCTTAATCAGCTAAACATTTGGTTTCCTCCCTTGCTACCCTGTGAATTCAAGAAACTGCGCAATTGAAGAGGTTCAAAGAACACATATTTTTTGTCTTTAAAGAAAAGAATACATTTGCATGGAAATCGCAACTGAAAACGAGCATTTAGTGAAAGAGTCTCTTGTTTCATATCCAAGAATTTTTTCCTCCTTTGTTGAGTCGATTTAGAAATATCAGGAAAACTTGTCACTGTCCCTCCTAGAAATTCAGGTTGGGTTTTTTGAAAATAAAGTCTTAATAAGGCTTCTTTATCTTGTAGGAATACAAGAGACCAAAAGTGTAGCTCTAGTTTTAATTTCCTCTTTAGATTGTTCCAGAAAGGTAGAAATATCTAATTTATCCACAGATATAGTAACATAGTAACATAGTAGATGACGGCAGAAAAAGACCTGCATGGTCCATCCAGTCTGCCCAACAAGATAAACTCATATGTGCTACTTTTTGTGTATATTTTTATTTATTTATATTATTTTTTATATTTGTACCCTGCGCTTTCCCACTCATGGCAGGCTCAATGCGGCTTACATATACAGGTACTTATTTGTACCTGGGGCAATGGAGGGTTAAGTGACTTGCCCAGAGTCACAAGGAGCTGTGCCTGAAATGGGAATCGAACTCAGTTCCTCAGGACCAGAGTCCACCACCCTAAACACTAGGCCACTCCTCCCTTGATTTGTACCTGTCCTTTTCAGGGCACAGACCGTGTAAGTCTGCCCAGCACTATCCCCGCCTCCCAACCACCAGCCCCTCCTCCCACCACCGGCTCTGGCACAGACCGTATAGGTCTGCCCAGCACTATCCCTGCCTCCCGCCACTGGCTCTGCCACCCAATCTTGGCTAAGCTCCTTAGGATCCATTCCTTCTGAACAGGATTCCTTTATGTTTGTCCCACGCGTGTTTGAATTCTGTTACCATTTTCATTTCCACCACCTCCCGCGGGAGGGCATTCCAAGCATCCACTGCTTTCTCCGTGAAAAAATACTTCCTGACATTTTTCTTGAGTCTGCCCCCCTTCAATCTCATTTCATGTCCTCTCGTTCTACCTCCTTCGCATCTCCGGAAAAGGTTCGTTTGCGGATTAATACTTTTCAAATATTTGAACGTCTGTATCATATCACCCCTGTTTCTCCTTTCTTCCAGAGTATACATGTTCAGGTCATCAAGTCTCTCCTCATACGTCTTGTAACGCAAATCCCTTACCATTCTCGTAGCTTTTCTTTGCACCGCTTCAATTCTTTTTACATCCTTTGCAAGGTACGGCCTCCAAAACTGAACACAATACTCCAGGTGGGGCCTCACCAACGACTTATACAGGGGCATCAACACCCCCTTTCTTCTGCTGGTCACACCTCTCTCTATACAGCCTAACAACCTTCTAGCTACGGCCACCGCCTTGTCACACTGTTTCGTCGCCTTCAGATCCTCAGATACTATCACCCCAAGATCCCTCTCCCCATCCGTACCTATCAGATTCTCCCCGCCTAACACAGATTTTTCCTGTTGTTCTTGATCTACCTGTTGCTCTCGAGTAAACTGCTGTTTAAATTTTGTATTTAAGTAATATAACTTCTGAACTGGTGGAAAAGATTAATCTGGATATTTAAAATTCTCTCTTAGAAACTTATGAAACATTTCCCTTGGAGCAATAAACTTTGAGTATGGATAATTGAGTATTCGTAGATTTAAGTTCCTTGTTATGTTCTCTAAATTTTCAATTTTACGATGAAGAAGTAATCTATCTCCTGCGAACTGAGCTTGATTCTCTTGAACTTTTACCATGTCCATTTCCAGTTTAATTTGTTTAGCGGAAAAATTTTCTATAGTTTTCTTGACTTCTCTTACTTGCACAGAATTATTTAAAGACACAGATACAAAAGAAGAACAAACCTTGTGCAGGGTGTTTCAAGAGCAGTCCAAATGGATTCCAGCGATATTTCCTGTGGTCTTTTCAGTAGCTGAATCACTGAGGCACACAAGGAAATTTCCTACTGAGAATAGCCAGTAGCAACAACCTCCACCGTTGCCTCTCAAGACGCCATAGTCGGAAATTGCTGGATCCCCTCCACTAAAGGCCGAGGAATAACTTCGGCAGTATTTCCATGAACTGCTTCCTGAGACGTGGTTCGCCTCCCCTTCAAGTCTCCGTTAACCTGTACTCTCAGTACCGATGACTCATCCGGTCGTGGGAGTGGAGGGGTAGCTGGTCCTACCGGGCTGATCAAAAGTTTGCCCTCCTGACCGGGGCTCTTCCTCGCCCCAGTAACGGAAGCGCCCGAATGCGGGGTTGACACTAAATAGGCTGAGATAGAAGCTTGACACGATGAGGGGGCTTCCAGCTTTGGGAGAGGAGGAAGCTTGCCCTTCCTCTTCGGCATACTCGTTGTGAGGAAAATGAAAGTTTTCAAGCTTTTAGTGGAAAAGCATTCTCCTCAGCCTTTCTGTATCGCCGCCATCTTAGATCCCCTGTCAGAGACTATTATTAAGAACAAAATTACAGAGCATATTCAAAAGCATGGATTAATGAGACAAAGTCAACATGGATTTACTGAAGAGAAATCTTGCCTCATCAATCTACGACATTTCTCTGAAGGGGTGAACAAACATATGGATAAAGGTGAGTCGGTAGATATTGTGTATCTGGATTTTCAGAATGCGTTTGACAACGTACCTCATGAAAGACTCCAGAGGAAATTAGAGAGTCATGGGATAGGAGGTAGTGTTCTACTATGGATTAAAAACTGGTTAAAGGATAGAAATCAGAGAGTAGGGTTAAATGGTCAGTATTCTCAATGGAGAAGGGTAGTTAGTGGGGTTCTCCAGGGGTCTGTGCTGGGACTTTTTAACATATTATAAATGACCTAGAGATGGGAGTAACTAGTGAGGTAATTAAATTTGCTGATGACACAAAGTTATTCAAAGTCATTAAATCGTGGGAGGATTGTGAAAAATTACAAGAGGACCTTACGAGACTGGGCGTCTAAATGGTACATGACGTTTAATGTAAGCAAGTGCAAAGTGATGCATGTGGGAAAGAGGAACCCGAATTATAGCTACATCATGCAAGGTTCCACGTTAGGAGTCACAGACCAAGAAAGGGATCTAGGTGTCGTCGTTGATGATACGTTGAAACCTTCTGCGGCTAAGGAAGCAAATAGAATGTTAGGTATTATTAGGAAAGGAATGGAAAACAAAAATGAGGACATTATAATGCCTTTGTATTGCTCCATGGTGCAACCGCACCTCGAATATTGTGTTCAATTCTGGTCGCAGCATCTCAAAAAAGATATAGTGGAATTAGAGAAGAGCAACGAAAATGATAAAGGGGATGGGACGACTTCCCTATGAGGAAAGGCTATAGCGGCTAGGGCTCTTCAACTTGGAGAAAAGGCGGTTAAGGGGAGATATGATAGAAGTCTATAAAATAATGAGTGGAGTTGAAAGGGTAGATGTGAAGTGTCTGTTTATGCTTTCCAAAAATACTAGGACTAGAGGGCATGCGATGAAGCTACAATGTAGTAAATTTAAAACGAATCGGAGAAAAGTTTTCTTCACTCAACATGTAATTAAACTCTGAAATACGTTGCCAGAGAATGTGGTAAAGGCGGTTAGGTTAGCAGAGTTTAAAAAAAGGTTTGGACGGCTTCCTAAAGGAAAAGTCCATAGACCATTATTAAATGGACTTGGGGAAAATCCACTATTTCTACTAATGCACTCAGTCTGCAGCCCCTCACTACCTCTCTACCCTCATCTCCCCTTACGTTCCCACCCGAAACCTCCGCTCACAGGACAAATCCCTCCTCTCAGTACCCTTCTCCACCACTGCCAACTCCAGGCTCCGCCCTTTCTGCCTCGCCTCACCCTATGCTTGGAATAAACTTCCTGAGCCCTTACGCCAAGCCCCCTCCCTACCCATCTTCAAATCCTTGCTCAAAGCCCACCTCTTCAATGTTGCTTTCGGCACCTAACCTTTATACTTATTCAGGTAATCTAGACTGCCCCAATTTGACTGCCCCTATTAGACTGACTGTACACTTGTCCCTTAGATTGTAAGCTCCTTGAGCAGGGACTGTCCTTCTATGTTAGACTGTACAGTACTGCGTAACCTTAGTAGCGCTTTAGAAATGTTAAGTAGTAGTAGTAGGATAAGCAGTATAAAATGTTTTGTACTTTTTTTGGGATCTTGCCAGGTATTTGTGACCTAGATTGGCCACTGTTGGAAACAGGATGCTGGCCTTGATGGACCTTTGGTCTTTCACAGTATGGCAATACTTATGTACTTATGCTTTTCTTTAAACCGCTTCCAGTCTTTTTACATCCTTAGCAAGATATGGCCTCCAAAACTGAACACAATACTCCAAGTGGGGCCTCACCAACTTGTACAGCGGTATCAACACCTCCATTCTTCTACTGGTTGTACCCCTCTCTATGAAGCCTAGCATCTTTTTGGCCACGGCCACTGCTTCGTCGCATTGTTTCATTGCGATATAATAATCTCCCATTATTATTGTGTTGCCCAGCTTGTTAGCCTCCCTCATTTCTGATAACATTTCATCCTCTCCAGGTGGACAGTAGTAGCCTCCTATCACTATCCTTTTCCCCTCTGCATATGGAATTTCTATACATAGGGATTCCAAGATACTACTACTACTTATCATTTCTAAAGCGCTACTAGATGTACGCAGCGCTGTACACTTGAACATGAACAGACAGTCCCTGCTCGACAGAGCTTACAATCTAATTAGGACTGACAAACAGGACAAACAAGATATGAGGGAATATTAAAATGAGGATGATAAAATAAGGGTTCTGAACAAGTGAATAAGGGTTAGGAGTTAAAAGCAGCATCAGAAAGGTGGGCTTTTAGCGGCTAGAGATGGAGTTTGACATACCGGCTCAGGAAGTCTATTCCAGGCATATGGTGCAGCAAGATAAAAGGAACGGAGTCTGAAGTTAGAGGTGGAGAAGAATGACCAAAATGATAAAGGGGATCAAACTCCTCTTGTATGAGGAAAGGCTAAAGAGGTTAGGGCTCTTCAGCTTGGAAAAGAGAAGGTTTCAAATCTCTTCTCTACCACTATGTTATCCAAGTCTGTCAATGAGGCTGTCTCTTCCTATAATACTATTCTCTCCTCTGCTCTGGATACTCTCGCTCCTCTCATTCCCCGTTCTGTAAAACGTACCAAACCCCAACCTTGGCTGAACTCTAGAATCCGCTACCTACGTTCCTGTGCCCGCTCTGCCGAATGCCTTTGGTAGAAATCCCGTGCCCATGCTGACTTCATACATTTCAAATTCTTGCTGACCTCCTTCCAGTCTGCTCTTTTACTTGCCAAACAGGACTATTACATCCAGTTGACTAATTCTCTTGGATCAAACCCTCGTCGTCTCTTTGCCACACTGAACTCTCTCCTCAAAGTACCTTCACCTCCAACCCCCCCTTCACTTTCCCCCCAGACTCTGGCTGAGTTCTTTCATGATAAGGTTCACAAGATTAAACTTGAATTCTCAACCAGGTCACCTCCACCTCTCCTTCCCTTAGCCCAGTCTCTCAACCCTCCAACCCCTGCCTCCTTTTTTTCCTTTTCTGAAATCACTGAATAGGAAACTACACATCTTCTTTCCTCCTCGAAACTAACTACCTGTTCCTCTGATCCTATTCCCACCCATCTACTTAACACTATCTCTCCTACCGTCATCCCGTTTATCTGTCATATCCTCGGTGTTTTGTGTCCTGCAGACTATTCAATTCAAGGCCCTCCTTAACATATAGGGCTTCTTTTACAAAGCCATGTTAGTGATTCCCGCATAGCAAATGAGAGGAAGCCCATAGGAATTGAATGGGTTTCCTCTCATTTGCTGAACCAAGAACCGGTAGTGCAGTTTTGTACAAGAAGCCCATAATGCTACTCCTCCACCAATTCGATTCACCCTATCACTACAATATAATTTGCACCCAGTTATGACAGTGTCTCACTGGTTATCCTCCTTCCACCAGGTCTCACAGATGCCTATTATATCTATCTTTTCATTCAGTGCAATATATTCTAACTCCCTCATCTTGTTTCTTAGGCTTCTGGCATTTGCATATAGACATTTCAAACAATGTTTGTTGTTCCTATGTACAACTTGCTCAGCAGTTGACAATGATAATTTGCAAGCTCAAATATCTGCTTTTTATTTAAAGATACCTGGTCTACTATGGTCTCTATTTCAACCTTGCTATTGGGATGCCCTACCTTCCCTGTTTTGGTGATATCTTTGAAAGATGCCTTGTTCCAAACCATGCTCTTCTAAGCAATGTCTGCCTTCCTCCAGTTCCTAGTTGAAAAGCTGTTCTATATCCTTTTTAAATGTTGATGCCAGCAGCCTAGTTCCACCCTGGTTAAGGTGGAGTCCATCTTTCCAGAACAGGCTCCCCCTTCCCAGAATATTGCCTAGTACCTAACAAATCTAAAACCCTTCTCGATGCACTATCGCCTCATCCATGCATTGACACTCCATAGCTCTGCCTGTCTCTTGGGCTCTGCACATGGAACAGGAAGAACTTCTGAAATGCTACTCTCGAGGTTCTAGACTTGAGCTTTCCACCTAAGAGCCTAAATTTGGCTTCCAGAACCTCCTTCCCACATTTGCCTATGTCACTGGTACCCTCATGTACAAAGAAAGCAGGCTTCTCTGCAGCATTATCTAAAATTTTACCTAGGTGTCACGTAAGGTCCGCCACCTTCGCACAAAGCAGGCAAGTGACCAAGCGGTCCTCACATCCACTAGCCACCCAGCTATCTACATGCCTAATGACCAAATCTCCAACTACAATGGCCATCCTAACCTTTGCAGAAGCCACTGGAGACAAATTCGTGGAGGGAAAATGCATCAGGGACCCCGCAAGGACCACATGAAAACTTTGAGCATCTCTAGAATCTCTGTAACCTCATCAACGAGACAAGAGAACTGTTCAAGACGGAAGAGTCGGATCACATGGAACCACTCGTGGGGGAGCATCATCTAAGTCCGAATCAGAGAGGGACTGAGCATCAGAGAGGACCTCCAGGTTCTCCCTCAATATCCTGGAGCTGGCCGGGACATCTGCAACCCCCAATCTCCCCTGCGGTGCTTGGCCCCCAATAAGGGGGCCCCAGCTGGGAGCACCCAGGCCCCTAGGGGTCAGCCTCCTCCTGCAGGGCTTGTTTGACCATTTAAGTCAAACATTGGAGCTAAAAAACCAGTGTATCACCCCTGCTGGCAAACCCAAGGTGGGTGGGAAGGGAAGGCAAAGCAAGCCCCCCCCCCCCCCAAAACACATCCTCCCAAGATCCAATCAGTGATATGAAGAATCCTGCTGCTGAAAAGTAGCGTGAGAAAAAACAAGCTGGGACAAAATGGCCGTCATTCCTGCTGAGGCTATTAGGACCGAGGATCCCAATGCCTTGGAGAAGGGAGAAGAGGTAGCTCCAGTAGCCCCTAACTCCACCCTGGTGCCTCTTCCGAAGTCAGAAACGGCCCGTCACAGAAGGGGCAAAAGAGCCAGCAGATAGACTGATCTGCTAGCTCTTCAGGCATTGCAGCATTTGCTTGCAGACATGTCCAGCCATGTGTAGGCCTATTCTGCCACTCGACTTGACTTGGGCCCAGGGCTCCAGCATCTCCTCCACCACCCCCTCCCCACTCTCTTGGGTGTGCTGACTTCCCCCAGCAAAAGCTTTACTCCCTGAACCAGGAAAAAAAAGCTGAGCCAGGCAAACCAATTCGTAATATATATTTTTTAAGACTGGTAGCTGCAGTGGAGCCCACGGGAAGTAGCCCAAAACAGGATGAGCGAGCAAGGAGGGTTAGGGGGATAGGGACCCACACCCCTCGGGCTTGGAAGCCTCACCCAGTGGATGCTAATAAGCACAACTGGGGACAGCAAAGCCAAGCTCCACACTCACTAGTCCAGGAGACTCAATAACCTGGGAGCGGCCTTTAGTCTCAACCAAGATGTCCGGCTGCAGCCAGCAGAGCAAGGACCAGGGATACTGGATAGCATGACCTAAAATCTGCTCAGGTAGAGAAATACTGGCTCTTTCCAATAAGCACCATCAGCTAATACCTGTGAGGTCACAGGGTAAAATTCAGTTTTCTCTACCTCCATTTGCTGAGAAGAGGAGAGATACCTACTTGTGCAGAACAGCATCTCTGGAAGCTAAAAAAATGCCTTAGTTTTATATTTAAAAATAAATATTGAGCAGGGGGCTGAAAGTGTGCAGCACTGACTACACCTAGTAATACTATAGAAATGTCAAGTATTAGTAGGACAGAGTTTAAAATACTTACTAGTCCATAGTGACTCTGCAGCATTTCCACACTGGAAACATTATGCAATTGTGAAATCCATTCTCAGACTGTTTGGACTTCTGTATGTGAGGGAAGAAAAAAACACAATTTGCATAAAGCTGAGAAAGTAATAGACTAATAGACATGAAGACAAAGACAAAGTTCTACACTCTCCTAAAGCAGCTCTCTGGAGGACTTTGCACGATTTTAACGCTTACTTCTTGGGATTCCTGTCAGACCTCACATTGATGGAAAAGTCTTCCAGTGGAAATCTGGAGGAGCAACCTAGCGATTAGTGCTGTAGGACAAGTCCCTTCACCCTCTATTACTTCATGTACAAAGAAACCCAGTCCTCTGGGGACAGGGAAATCCACTGTACCTGAAAGTAACTCAACTTCAACTATCAATGAAGAGGTGTAAACTACATATATATATATATATATATATATATATATATATATATATATATATATATATATATATATATATATAAATGCCATTCCCAGCAAGACTCAATATTACTTACTATGTCCAAGCTTGTGCTAGCCTGCCTCAAACAAGAACTGCATACAAATAAACATAGAAAAATGAATGCAGATCAGGACCATATGGCCTATCCAGGCTGCTCATCCATGACATCTGCTCTCCTTTCCTCTCCCTTGGAGATCCTATGTACTTGTCCCAAGCTTTCTTAAATTCAGATACAGTCTTCATCTCCAACTCCTCCACCAGAGGCAAATGGTAGAGACTATTATAAAGAACAAAATTACAGAGCATATTCAAAGCATGGATTAATGAGACAAACCCAACGTGGATTTAGTGAAGGGAAATCTTGCTTCACCAATCTATTACATTTCTTTGAAGGGGTGAACAAACATGTTGATAAAGGGGAGCCGGTTGATATTGTGCATAGGCGCCAGTATAAGAGGCTTGGAGAGGCTAAGCCTCCCCCCTGCTGAGGCAGAATGGATCAGCTGTGGAGTCCAGCTGCTCTGAGGGGATTAAATTGTTGATTTACCTCCATCCTCACAGCAGGAGCCGCAGTGAAAGCCCTCTAGCAGTTGTAGAATTGGTTTATGGTTTGTTTACCTTACTGCTGGGAAAGCAGGGGGGGTTGGCTAGAGGTGTCCTGAGTTGCCAGGGAGATATTTAACGAGGATGACTTCCTGACCTGCACTGAGGACAGATAGCAGCAGAACGGATACTGGGCCAGCATGATCAGAAAATGTCACCAGACAACAAAGGTAGAAAAGATCATTTTATTTTCATTATAGTGTTTGGAATATGTCCACTTTGAGAATCAGGTGCTCAACATTAAAAGTTTATATTTACTTATTATGGCATTTTATCCCACATTAAATATGAGAGTGGAGGAGTGGCCTAGTGGTTAAGGGTGGTGGACTTTGGTCCTGGGGAACTGAGTTTGATTCCCACTTCAGGCACAGGCAGCTCCTGTGACTCTGGGCAAGTCACTTAACCCTCTGTTGCCCCATGTAAGCCGCATTGAGCCTGCCATGAGTGGGAAAAGCGCGGGGTACAAATGTAACAAAAAAACAAAAACAATTAGGGTGTTTGTGGCTCTACATGAGAATTGTGATGATATGATCCCTTGTTCATATTGTTGACGGTCTGCATTTTCCGTATGGGTGGTATATTGGTGTATTACAGTTGGAACAAAAATGGATTTTTCAGTTACATGCAGTAGAACCTGTTGGTTTTAAATGCCAAGATCGATTGGTCTGTATTTTTTTGAGACAGGGATATATACTCTTTGAGCATAACATTATGCCTGTGTAGTCTCTTTTTTTACACAGTTGGGAGGGAAGGGTTGGTTTTTATACCCCTTACCAATTGGTAGCTGTGGGGTTAACATTCAATCCGCGAGGATGTGTGGTTGGTTGAACTGTTCATTGTAGGAAACATATGCGAGTGTGATTGTGGTTTTACATACTTTTTTACCATTTTATTTCCTGCTGGGCCTTCCATAGAATTGCTGTCCCGTTTGGGAAATATAGATGATTAAAGTAGTACAGTAATTTTCCGGCATGCCAGATTTTCCGCCGGTTCTTTAAAAAGATCGGTACATGTGACGTTTAATCACGTCTAATCAGCTGTTCCCCCCCCCCCCCCCCCAGTAGGGTTTAAATGCCCAGGGGTTTGTGGGTATCTTGGCACATATCTTTTCGGCGGCTCCACTTGCTTGTCCGGTAAATGTTATTAGAGTGGCTGATTCAATCCTTAAGGTGTTTGTAGATTTTTGTGAGACATGTAAGATATTGAATGTTTGTTGTATGTTTGCTTTTTAGATACTTACCACAGTTCGATGCTACAGGGAGCTTTTCCCTTGACAAAGCCCTAGTGGCAAAACGGGACCGTTGGGGAGCCTCCTGGTTGGCGCTAGCTATGAGCTAAGTAGCTGTGATGTTTAATATATGTTAAAGACGGGGGCGATAGGCAGCACCGTCATAGAGCAGCAGCATACAAATTAATATGGAGGGGCGGAGGTTGGTAGAGGGCCAGTGATTATATGATTATGGCCACATGAATATCATTTCATTGATTAAAAAGGTGGCACTGGTCTGAGGTCCTCTCCTCCTCTGTTTCTCATTGAGATAGAATTTGTTTCACAATTGTTATTCAACACTCACTGTTTTTCAGTTGTATTAGGTTCTGCCAGTGTAATATTTATGGTACAGTAAGGTTCTGAGTGTGTTTTTGCACAAAGGTTGTGCATAGTGTTTTGCAGTTGATGCGATTGTGGTTAGAATATGCTTTGAGCAACCACTTTATTCTTTGACATATGATACACATCTAATATCTAAATTTAATAAAAGGTATTGTGACTTTTATTTTTATTTATTTTTTCTGCGTGTTATCAGACATTATGGATTTAAGCTCCACCCCTGGCCCCACCCCTAACCCCGCCCCCTTTAGCCTCCCGAAACAGTTGGGCCACCGACCGCCATGATATTGTGTATCTGGATTTCCACAAGGCATTGACAAAGTACCTCATGAAAGACTCCAGAGGAAATTGGAGAGTCATGGGATAGGAGGTAGTGTTCTATTGTGGATTAAAAACTGGTTAAAAGATAGGAAACAGAGAGTAGGGTTAAATGGTCAGTATTCTCAATGGAGAAGGGTAGATAGTGGGGTTCACCAGGGGTCTGTGCTGAGACCGCTGCTTTTTAACACTTATAAATGACCTAGAGAGGGAATACCCACTGAGGTAAATAAATTTGCTGATGACACAAAGATTTTCAAAGTTCTTAAATCGCAAGAGGATTGTAAAAAATTATAAGAGGACCTTATGAAATTGGAAGACTGGGCATCCAAGTGGCACTACTACTACTACTACTTAGCATTTCTATAGCGCTGCAGGGTTACGCAGCGCTGTACAAGTTTAACAAGGGGAAGGATCGTCCCTGCTCAAAACAGCTTACAATCTAAGGTTACAAACTATGTAGTCAGTGTAGGTATCATGAGTGGGGGAAGGTGGTTTATGCGCCAAAAGCAAGGGAGAGAGATGGGCTTTGAGTAAGGACTTGAAGATGGGCAGGGAGGGCGCATGACGTATGGGCTCGGGAAGGCTGTTCCAGGCATATGGTGATGCGAGGCAGAAAGGGCGGAGTCTGCAGTTAGTGGTGGTGGAGAAGGGTACAGATAGGAGTAATTTGTCCTGAGAGCGGAGGTTACGGGCGGGAACATACGGGGCGAGGAGGGTAGAGAGGTACTGGGGGGCTGCAGATTGAGTGCATTTGAAGGTTAAAGGAGAAGCTTGAACTGTATATGGTAGCGGATCGGGAGCCAGTGAAGTGACTTGAGGAGAGGGGTTGATATGTGTCACATCCCTCGCTAACTCCGTCTGTGCTCACCTAGAGGCCGGCCCCGCGGCCATGGCCGGCCTGACCCCGTCGCCGGGCGATGCGCCTGCTCCTCACCTCCGATGCCGGCCATTCCGGTCCTCGAGGCGATACCAGCCAAGAGCGAGGGCCGGCCGCCGCCGCCGAGACTGCGGCCGAAGACCCGGCCTACTGTGACTTCCAGTTCTCCATCGCCGGCCATGGAATCCACGCTTGCTCCGGAAGGGAAGATGGCGCCGGGAAGCTGGAGCCAGCGTTCTCTTCTGCCTAGTGAACGCGGGAACCAAGACCCCGCCCTGGAGGACCCTGATTGGGTGGTTGGAACCAAGGCTCCGCCTGAAGACCGGCCTTGAAACACTCCAAAGGGTTTCCTCGAGGGAGATCATCTGAAGTCTCCACCCCTGTCCGCTGAGGCTCGCTTGCTGATCACTGGTAGTATTTAAGGCATAGCCTCCGGCAGGCATATTGCTCGGCTTCTGTTTCGTGAGGCTCCAGCCTAGTGGTGATTCCTGGACTACTTTGCTTGTTGCCTGTTTTGACCTCCTGCCTGTCCCTGGACTACTCTACTCGCCGCCTGCCTTGACCTCCTGCCTGTCCTGGACTACTCTACTCGCCGCCTGCCTTGACCTCCTGCCTGTCCCTGGTCTACGCTGCTCACCTTGCCTGCTCCTCTCCCCTGCAGGGGTTGGGAGGCTAGTCCCCTGGTGTCCGTACACCCCCGCGGTTCCGGAAGTCCCGTTGGCCACCTGCAGCTGGGGGCTCAACCCCTGGTGAACGGTGGTCGCCGCGGGTGAAATCTCGGGGTGCTCGGCTGTCCTTTGGGGGAACATTGAGGCATTCCTTACGCTCTCCTGGGGGACCCAAGGGCTCACAACTCATCAATCAGGACAGGAAGCCGAAGCCATGAGCTCGCCGACGCAATCTGATCTACGGGACTTGGCAAAGATCCTCCAGCAACAGCAGGAACAGTTGAACGCCCTGTCGGGGGCGCTCCAGAATGTTTGTTCTCAGTTGACGGCGGTTCAGGCTCAGAATCAGGCCGCTGCGGCGGCTCCCCATCCGGGAGGGTCCTTCGCGGACCTCGATTCCCTGAGCCGGGCCGGTTCGATGGAACCCCGGGGAATTGTCGTGGGTTCCTGAATCAGTGCAACCTGTACTTCGCCATGCAGTCGGGGGCCTTCTCATCGTCAGGTGAAGGTGTCCTACATCATTCTCTCCTAACCGGGCCGGCGCTGGCCTGGGCTTCTCCCTTGTGTGAACAATGGGATCCGATCCTGTCTAACTATGAAGAATTCCAGCGTCGGTTCCGCATGGTCTTTGATATCCCAGGAGATCCTCCTCATCCGCTTCTGCCTTGCTGCGGATCCAGCAGGGCGACGGGACAGTGGGCGAATATGCGGTCCGGTTCCGACCCTGGCCACCGAGCTACGGTGGAATCAGGAGGCCCTGTCGGCCATTTTTTTTGGCAGGGCCTCCAGGACCGCATCAAGGATGAGCTGGCCGGTCGGGATGTTCCGGAGGCATTGGACGCCCTAATAGCCCTCTGTATCCGCATAGACACCCGTTTTCGGGAGAGAGCCCGGGAGCACGCTGCCCGGCGCTGGGCCCCGGGACCCGAGCCAAACAGACCTCTTCCCCGCGGCGGACCTCCGGAGGCTCGGGGAGGCACCAGAGGAACCCACGGTTGTCGGCCGTCAGCGGCTAACCACGACCGAGAGGTCTCACCGTCTACGGAGCGGCCTCTGTTTGTATTGTGGCCAGCGGGCCATTTCATCAATGTCTGCCCCTCGCGGCCGGGAAACGCCGCCCCCAAGGCCCAGTAGGGGGAAGGGTCTTGGGTCACTCCAACCCCCTGCCTGATAATTTGATCACCCTTCCCGTGACCTTGCGATGGCAAGAAGCGGTGGTGCACACCCGAGCTTTTTGGACTCTGGTGCAGGAGGGAATTTTGTCAGTTACGAGCTCTTGAAGCAGATGGGGTGGCCCACTATACCCTATCGCCCTGCGTTGCAGGTGACGTCCATCCAGGGTACAGTGCTACCCCAACCGATTACCGAGGCTACTCCGTTTTTAGGACTGCAGGTGGGGAGTGCCATCGGAGGAGGCCCAATTTTTGATCCTGCCCAGAACCATCCACCCCGTGGTCCTGGGCTCCCCTGATTATGGCGTCACGCGCCTGTAGTGTGGACCCGGGGGGATTCGAGCCTGGGGATGTTCTTGCGCGGAGTCCTGTCTGCAGGGCAAGGAGTCCAGCTGCTCGGCCTGTGCGGCCGCCCCGCAGGGGCTACAGCCCTGTCAAGCCGCCCTGCCCAAGGAGTACCGGGACTTCGCGGACGTTTTCAACCCTGTGGAAGCAGATGTGCTACCTCCACATCGATCCTTCGACTGTGCTATCAACTTAGTACCCGACAAGATGCCCCCGCGGGGGCGGGAAGAATCTAAGGTCATGCAAGCCTACATTCGAGAGAATCTCGAAGGGTTTCATTCGGCCTTCCACGTCTCCAACCGGGGCGGGGTTCTTCTTCGTCACCAAGAAGGACGGCTCCCTGAGGCATGCATTGATTATCGAGGCCTCAACGCCATCACGGTGAAGAATCGATACTCCCTTGCCGTTGATTCCAGCATTATTCGATCGCCTTCAGGACGCCCAGATTTTCACCAAGTTGGATTTGCGGGGGGGCGTACAACTTGGTGCGCATCAGGCAAGGGGACGAATGGAAAACAGCCTTCACTACCCATGAGGGGCATTTTGAATACTTGGTCATGCCCTTCGGGTTATGCAACGCTCCTGCTGTGTTCCAGAGCTTCATGAACTTTGTGTTGGAAGACCTTCTCTGCTCCACCGTAATAGTGTACTTGGATGACATTTTGATCTTTTCCAAGGACCCCAGGAACATGTGTCGCACGTCCCGCACGGTGCTTCAACGCTTACGACCAATTCCGACTATTTGTCAAACTCAGCAAGTGCTCATTCCATCAGCATACTCTTCCGTTCCTCGGACCATCATCTGCCTGGGGGGTTGTGCATGGATCCAGACAAACTCCGGGCTATCGGGAGTGGCCCAGACCCCAGGGATTGAAAGCGCTGCAACGATTCCTGGGGTTCGCCAATTATTATCGTCAGTTTATTCCCCACTACTCCCAGCTGACCGCGCCGCTGACGGCGCTCACGAGGAAGCATGCGGACATCAGGAACTGGCGCAGAAGCACTACGGCTTTCGCCCGCTTGAAGGATGTCCCGTCCGTGGCCGTGACAACCCTCAGACTTACCCTGTTTCTGGGAGTCAGTGTCTGTGCTGGCTTCTGCTTGTCTCTGTGTCTGTGTCTGTCTTAGGTTCTCTCTGGCTCTGTGTGCTGATTGCCCTACTGAACCTCACCTGTGTGGGCTTTGCCTCTTCCAAGATGGCTGCCACCTCTTCTCCTCCTTGCCAGTATCCAAGATGGCTCCCGCTGTTCCTTCCTATGGGATGACTGCTTTGTGTGTCAGCCTCTGTTTGGTTGCAAGTTGATTGCTGCAGCTGTGGCTCTGGTCTTGATGAGCCTTACTTAGTGACTGGAGACTACAGTCCTGGCCTTTGCATCACATCTAAAGGTCCTGGTGTATAGAGTGCTCTGTACCCGGTGTCAGTGTTGCTCTGTGTGAGTTTCTATGTTGTTACTAGCTAGCTTAGGCACCGTGTGGCTTATAGCCTGTGCATAGCTTTGCTAGTGTTCTATGTTTGTTCAGACTAGTTAGCTTAGGCACCGTCTGGCTTGTTGCCTGTGCATAGCTCTACTAGTTCTCTGTGTTGTTTCCAGTGTATGACTAGTTAGCTTAGGCACCGTCTGGCTTGTTGCCTGTGCATAGCTCTACTAGTTCTCCGTGTTTGTTTCCAGTGCAGACTAGTAGCTTAGGCACCGTCTGGCTTGTTGCCTGTGCATAGCTCTACTAGTTCTCTGTGTTTGTTTCCAGTGCATGACTAGTAGCTTAGGCACCCGTCTGGCTTGTAGCCTGTGCATAGCTCTGCTAGTTCTCTGTGTTTGTTTCCAGTGATAGACTGGCCAGCGTAGGCACCGTGTGGCCTTGTAGCCTGTGCATAGCTCTACTAGTTCACTGTGGTTGTTGAGTGTTAGACTAGCCGCCCTTGCTAGTCACTATCCCAAGACTGTGTTTGTTCTAGTGTTAGACTAGCCGCCCTTGCTAGTCACTATCCCAAGACTGTGTTTGTTCCTAGTGTTAGACTAGCCGCCCTTGCTAGTCACTATCCCAAGACTGTGTTTGTTCCTAGTGTTAGACTAGCCGCCCTTGCTAGTCACTATCCCAGACTGTGTTTGTTCCTAGTGTTAGACTAGCCGCCCTTGCTAGTCACTATCCCAAGACTGTGTTTGTTCCTCGTGTTAGACTAGCCGCCCTTGCTAGCCACTATCCCAAGACTGTGTTTGTTCCTAGTGGTAGACTGGCCGCCCTTGCTAGTCCCTATCCCGAGACTGTATTATTCCTAGTGTGGACTAGCCAGCTTAGGCACCGTCTGGCTTGTAGCTTGTGCTTAGCTCTGCTAGTTCTCTGTGTTGGTTCCTAGTGACAGACTAGCCAGCTTAGGCACCGTCTGGCTTGTAGCCTGTGTAAGCTTTGCTAGTGTTCTGCGTTTGTGTCCAGGGCATGACTTGTTAGCTTGGGCACAGCTTAGTTGTTAGCTGGTGTATAGCCTTCCAAGTCTCCTGAGTTTGCTCTGTGTAGTTCCTGTGTATGACTGGTTTGCCTGGGTATAGCGTTCCTATTAGCCTGGGTACAGTTTACTAGTCATTGTGTTGATTCCTGCCGACTGCCAGAACCCGGACAGTTCCTGCTTGTCTTGCCTTGCCTTCGCCTCAGGTGCCAGGGGGCACTCCTGGATCTTCATTCCTGCTGTTCCTGTAAGTCTACCGGCTGCCAGAACCTGAGGGCTCAACCCGAGGGGGAAGGCAGTCAAGTGTAGTGAAGCCTAGGTCCAGGGTGTTCCAGTTCCGCGGGTTCCGCTCCAGTGTGTTCCAGTCCAGCGGGTTTCACTCCTGTATGTTTCAGTCAGTGGGGCACTCCAGTGTGTCCAGTCCAGTGGGCCCCGCTCCAGTGCGCACCCGTCCGGTGCGTTCCAGTTCCGAGTGTTCCGGTGTAGAACTCCAGTCCGGAGTTCCGGTCCAGTCTTATCTCCTCTCTACCTGGAGGGTGATTTTGCTAAAGGACTCACAAACCCCCCCGCGGCTTCCGGGGAAGAAGCCTGAAGGTATGCCAAGGTCTCGAGGAGCGCGGCAAGCGCGAGAGACGCGACAAAGGAAGCGTTCAAATCAGCCTCTATTTCCATAGCCCAGATCCCAGTAAACCATTTGTGGTAGAGGTGGACGCCTCTGCATTGGCGCTGGAGCCGTCCTCCTCTCAAATCAATGCCAAGGGAGACGCCAGCCGTGTTTCTTCTCCCAAAATTTTCCCCGGCTGAGCGAAATTATACGGTGGGGGACAGAGAGCTGTTGGCCTTGAAGTTGGCCCTTCAAGAATGGAGACATCTACTCGAGGGTGCTGAGCACCGGTTCACAGTGATCACTGACCATAAAAATCTTCTGTACTTACAAGAGGCCCAGAGGCTGAACCCGAGACAAGCCCAGCTGGTCGCTGTTCTTTGCTAGATTCCAGTTCCAACTGGTTTTCCGCTCTGCCGAGAGAACACCCAGGCAGATGCCCTTTCCAGGGCCTTCGAGGCCCCCGATGATCTCGAGGAACCCCACCCGATGTTGGACCCCGGCCTGTCTACCCGCGGCACCAGGAATTGTCCTCCGGCCCGGGAGTTCGTGTCACCTCAGAACCGGGAAAAGATGCTACACTGGGGACACTCATCGGCACTAGCAGGGCATTCGGGTTTCAGAAGACGCTCCGCCTAATTACCCGACATTATCAGTGGCCCCGCATGAACCAGGATATCCGCCAATTCGTGGCGGCATGCCCTATCTGCGCTCGCACCAAGGCGGCGGTGGGACGACCTTGGGGGGACTTGCAACCCTTGCCAGTTCCAACGCTCCCCTGGGAGGAACTCTCCATGGATTTCATCACGGATCTTCCTCGCTCACAGGGGCATACAGTGATTTGGGTGGTGGTGGGCAGATTTTCTAGAATGGCGCACTTTGTGCCCCTGCCCGGTCCTTCCGTCGGCCGCAGCCCTGGCCCGCCACTTTATTCAGCACATCTTCGCCCTCCATGGGCTGCCGGCCCGGATCATTAGTGACTGAGGAGCACAGTTCACATCACGATTTTGGAGAACATTATGTACCGCTCTAGGGGTAGCTACCCACTTCTCCTCGGCCTACCACCCCCAAACCAATGGGATGGTGGATAGGGTCAATCAAAACCCTGAAAGGGTTCCTGCGGGCCTTTGTTAACAGTCGGCAGGACGACTGGGCGTCTCTCCTCCCGTGGGCGGAATTTGCATACAATAACAGCGAACATTCCACCTCCAAGGAGTCACCTTTCTTCCTCGTATATGACGACACCCACGCCTCCCACCACCCATATCCACAGCCTCGACTAATCCGGTGCTGACGGCAGACCCTGGGTGACCTGCAAAGAGTCTGGAACTCAGTCCGGGAACAGCTTCAGAGGACGGCCGCCAGGTACAAGAGATTCGCAGATCGGCATCGAAGCCCTGCTCCTGTTTTTCCAACCAGGGCAGAAGGTATGGCTGAGCACGAAGTATCTGCGACTCCGACTGCCATCTCGGAGGTTGGCTCCGCGTTTTATAGGACCCTTTATGGTTCAGTCTCGGATTGGGGCAGTAACATACCGCCTCCGACTGCCAGGGAGTCTACGTATTCACAATGCATTCCATGTATCCTTGTTGAAGGCCTCCCGGGGTCCACATGGCATTCTCAGAGGGAGGAGCCGACCGCGCTGGATGCAGAGCCAGACCACGAATATGAGGTCGAGGAGATCCTCGATGCCAAGAGGCGGCGGGGAAGATTATTTTATCTACTCTCCTGGAAGCATTTCGGGCCAGAGGACAACTCGTGGGAACCGGCCGCTAATATACATGCACCAGATCTGGTTCGGGATATTCCATGCCCGTTACCCCCATAACCAGGACCCAGAGGGAAGGGGCATCAGGGGAGGATACTGTCACATCCCTCGCTAACTCCGTCTGTGCTCACCTAGAGGCCGGCCCGCGGCCATGGCCGGCCTTGACCCCGTCACCGGGCGATGCGCCTGCTCCTCGCCCTGATGGCCGGCCATTCCGGTCTCGAGGCGATAACAGCCAAGAGCGAGGGCCGGCCGCCGCCGAGACTGCGGGCCGAAGACCGGCCTACTGTGACTTCCAGTTCTCCATCGCCGGCCATGGAATCCACGCTTGCTCCGGCAGGGAAGATGGTGCCGGGAACCTGGAGCCAGCGTCTCTTCTGCCTAGTGAACGCTGGGAACCAGACCCCGCCCTGGAGGACCCTGATTGGGTGGTTGGAACCCAGGGCTCCGCCTGAAGACCGGCCTTGAACCACTCCAAAGGGTTCCTCGAGGGAGATCATCCGAAGTCTCCACCCCTGTCAGCTGAGGCTCACTTGCTGATCACTGGTAGTATTTAAGGCATAGCCTCCTGCAGGCATATTGCTTCGGCTTCTGTTTTGTGAGCTCCAGCCTAGTGGTGATTCCTGGACTACTTTGCTTGTCGCCTGTTTTGACCTCCTGCCTGTCCCTGGACTACTCTACGTCGCCGCCTGCCTTGAACTCCTGCCTGTCCTGGACTACTCTACTCGCCGCCTGCACTTGACCTCCTGCCTGTCCCTGGTCTACGCTGCTCACCTTGCATGCTCCTCTCCCCTGCGGGGGTTGGGAGGCTAGTCCCCTGGTGGCCGGTCAAGTACCGTACACCCCCGCTGTTCCGGAAGTCCCGTTGGCCACCTGCAGCTGGGGGCTCAACCCCTGGTGAACGGTGGTCGCCGCGGGTGAAGTCTCGGGGTGCTCGGCTGTCCTTTGGGGGAACATTGAGGCATTCCTTACGCTCTCCTGGGGGACCCAAGGGCTCACAACTCATCAATCAGGACAATATGAGAGTATCGGTTCACGCGGTAGATAAGACGTGCGGCAGAATTTTGGACAGATTGAAGGGGGGATAGATGGTTAAGCGGGAGGCCAGTGAAAAGAAGGTTGCAATAGTCAAGACGAGAGGTGACGAGCGAGTGGGACGAGGGTTCAAATGGTCTGTTCAGAGAGGAATGGGCGAATTTTGCTAATATTATAGAAGAAGAAACGACAGGTCTTAGCTGTCTGCTGGATATGGGCAGAGGAGAGGGAGGAGTCGAAGATGACTCCGAGATTGCGGGCTGAAGCGACGGGGAGGATGAGGGCGTTGTCAACAGAGTCGGAAAGTGGGGGAAGAGGAGAAGAGGGTTTGGGTGGAAGACAAGGAGTTCAGTCTTTGCCATGTTCAGTTTCAGATGCCAGTTGGACATCCAGGCAGTGATGTCTGAAAGGCAGGGCCAAAACTTTGGCATGGGTTTCGACCATGATGTCGGGAGTGGAGAGATAAAGCTGGGTGTCATCAGCATAGAGATGGTAACTGGAAACCATGTGATGAGATCAGCGAGCCCAGGGAAGAGGTGTAGATCGAGAAAGAAGCGGTCCAAAGACAGAACCTTGAGGAACCCCAACAGAGAGAGGGATGGGGGTGGAAGAAGAGCCATTAGAATATACTCTGAAGGTGCGTTGGGAAAGATACGAAGAGAACCAGGAGAGGACGGAGCCCTGGAACCCGAATGAGGACAGTGTGTCAAGAAGTAAATTATGATTGACGGTGTCAAAGGCGGCAGATAGGTCGAGGAGGATGAGGATGGAATAGTGACCTTTGGATTTGGCAAGGAACAAGTCATTACAGACTTTAGAGAGTGCTGTTTCTGTCGAGTGTAGTGGGCGAAAGTCGGATTGGAGCGGATCGAGGACGGCCTGAGAGGAGAGGAAATCATGGCAGCGGCTGTGGACAGCGCGTTCAAGTAATTTGGAGAGGAAGGGTAGAAGAGAGATGGGATGGTAGTTGGAGGGACAGGTGGGGTCTAGTGATGGTTTTTTTGAGAAGTGGTGTGACTACAGCGTGCTTGAAGGTGTCAGGGACAGTAGCAGTGGAGAGAGAGAGGTTGAGGATGTGACAGATTGAGGGGTTGACTGTAGGAGAGATGTTGTTAAGCAGATTGGTGGGAATGGGATCAGAGGAACAGGTGGTGCACTTAGAGGAAGAGAGAAGGCGAGCAGTTTCCTCTTCGGTGATCTCAGGGAAGGAGGAGAAGGAGGAGGAGGGGTATAGAGATGAGATTGGAGGCATTCTGGGATCGGTTACGTGGATATGGAGAGGAGAGGTGGGGAGGGACCTGGATTGGGATTGATGTCACCTGCGGAAAGTAGGAGAAGGAGTAAGAGAGTGCAGAGGAGGGTGGGGGAGGAGGATCGACAAGATGACGAAGACGGGATGTGTTAAGGAGGAATGGGGATGGTTAATGGTGGGGAGGAAGTGTAGAAGGTTGAGAGCTAGGAATGACGAGGGAGGCAGGAGAGCTGGGGAGGTGGTGGGGGGAGGTAGGGTAGGGGAGTAATGAGCAGGACGGAGGGGACAAGGGTGGGCAGTGAGTTCCTGAGGTAGACAGTGAAAGGGGAGGGGGGAAGAGGTTAGGAAGGGACAGGGCGATGAAGAGATGTGTATAGGGGCCATATATAGGGGCTAAGGTGGATGCGGGTAGATGTGAAGTGGCTAAGGTGATAGGAGTAGAGGAGGAAGGCAGGAAGGCTAGGACAGGGACAGCAGGCAGCAGCTAAGGCATAGGGAGTGATAGTGTTTAAAGGAATCCTAGCCAAAAAGCACCTGGAGACTCTGTGCACTTGGAGCGAGGGCCCTGGGAAGCTCGGGGTGGACCTGGAGTCACCCCGGATACAGCTGTGAGGAAATGCAGAAGGGCTGCAAGTCCTCCACAGCACCTGGTGGAGTGGTGGGCACCTAGAGCGGAGGTCCTGGGTGGATCGGAGTGGACCTGGGTGTCACCCCGGAGAAGGCTGTAAGGATATGCAGATGAGCTGCAAGTCCCTCCACAGCACCTGAAAGGCAGCCGGTGGTAGAGCTGGGCACCTCTCAGCTGAGGAAAGGCGTACCAGGGGTTAGGCCAAAGCCAGCATTCCTCCCCCTGAGCAAGTGCAAAGAGATCCAATTATAATTATGTGATGCAAGGTTTCACATTAGTAGTCACTGACCAGGAAAGTGATCTAGGCGTGGCATTGATACGTTTAAACCCTCTGCTCAGTGTGTGGTGGCGGCTAAGAAAGCTAATAGAATGTTAGGTATTGTAAGGAAAGGAATGGAAAACAAAAATAAAGACTCTACAATGTCTTTGTATCACTCCATGGTGAACCAACACCTCGAATATCGTGTTCATTTCTGGTCATCGCACCTTTAAAAGATGTAGTGGAATTAAAAGGTACAGAGAAGTGTGAAAAAAATTATAAAGGGGAAGGGACGAGCTATGAGGAATGGCTAAAGCAGATAGGGATCTTCAGCTTGGAAAAAAGAGGGCTGAGGGGAGATATGATAAGAGGTCTGTAAAATAATGAGTGAAGTGGAATGGGTAGACGTGAATCGCTTATTTACTCTTTCCAAGAATACTAGGACTACGGGGCACGCAATGAAGCTACGAAGTAGTAAATGTTAAAAGAATCTGAGAAAATTTTTCTTCACTCAGTGTGTAACTAAACTGTGGAATTTGTTGCCAGAGAATGCAATAAAAGTAGTTAGTTTAGCAGAGTTTAAAAAAAAGGCGTGCATGGCTTTGTAAAGGAAAAGTCCATAGACCATTATCGAAAGATACCTATTTGCCTATTACCTTACTTTTACATAGTTTAATTGTACTTTTTCTGTACTGTAGCCTACTCTACGGTAGTGTGTAAGCCACATTGAGCCTACAACTAGTGGGAAAATGTGGGGTATAAATGTATTAAATAAATAAATTGACTTGTGGAAAATCCACTGCATATTTCTAGGATAAGTAGCATAAAATTTATTGTACTGTTTTAGGATCTTGCCAGGTACTTGTGACCTGGATTGGCCACTGTTGGTAACAGGATGCTGGACTTGATGGACCTTCGGTCTGTCCCAGTATGGCAATATTTATGTACTTATGACCATTTCCAGGATCCACTGATCGGATAGTGAGGTGGACATACTTGTTACAGAAGAGAGACAGCCTGCTATCCACCAGAAATGAGAGGAATGGCGATGGGCTGGCTGAGCAGCTGCAGTCCTGCCTGAGAGACCTGAGGTTCCAGCTTGATTGGGGCCTCAAAGGACCCCTTGCTTAAAGGACCTACTCTGCCCCCCCTACCTGGACCTGAAATTGCCCGCCCCCTTGTGGCTGAGGTTCACTGCTGTCCCCACCCACCTGGACCCGAAATGGCCTGCCCCCTTGAGGCTGAGGTTCACTGAGCACCCTTGCTGCAGTTTAGGGAGCTAGAGAGCCACGCCTCCCCCATATCCTTCACCAACTTATATAATTCTTCACAATGTAACCCATAATTGTACTGCAACCAACTGCACTTCCATCTTTTACAATGTATTGTAAGCCACACTGAGCCCGCAAATAGGTGGGAAAATGTGGGATACAAATGCAAATAAATAAATAAATAAACTTGTCTAAGGCGTCACCAAAGAATAAGTGCCCGCTAAAGGACAGCTGACTCAAAAGCTTCATGGAAGCCACATCCATACCCAGTGGTGAATCCATGACAACAGCGACCCCCAACGCTGCCACTGAGTGGGAACCAGTTGGACCAGATTGAACAGGACATCCACCCAAAAAGACATCACAACTGCAGCCAAGAAATCTCCGGGGACCCCAGCAACCACTGGAACCAATGCAGTATGGAGGTACATAACTGCCCCCACCAAAAATGCTGCTCCACATTCTTTTCATGGAGCTCTTCAACTGCAAAAGTGACTAATATACCTGACCCAATCTACATGAGAGAGAACAGAAGGTTTCAACGTTGTTGATGATACGTTGAAACCTTCTGCTCAGTGTGCTGCTGCGGCTAAGAAAGCAAATAGAATGTTAGATATTATTAGGAAAGGAATGGAAAACAAAAATGAGGATGTTATAATGCCTTTGTATCGTTCCATGGTGCAACCGCACTTCGAATATTGTGTTCAATTCTGGTCCAAACTTCAACAGACAAACAACCAGGTGGGGTTCACACTTTCCACAGGAACGGAACACAAACAGAAACTGGGTTGAAAGGAACCAGTATCGGAGTGATCAGTCACCACATCAAGGTAAATGCTCCAAAAGAAACCTTTATTGGGACCCAACATGGTCCGTGTTTCGGCTAAAACGCCTTCATCATGGGTCTATGAAAAGCTATTCCGTTATTATACTTCCTCTGTGTTCATCCGTATGCTGCACAAGCCGGCATGTTTAAAAATACGTGAGATTAATAAAAATGCTACCAGCAATAAAGAAACGACGGCATAGATGGATGCAGTAACATGTGGAATTAGAAAAGGTGCAGAGAAGGGCGACGAAAATGATAAAGGGGATGGGACGACTTCCCTATGAGGAAAGGCTAAAGCGGCTAGGGCTCTTCAGCTTGGAGAAAAGGCAGCTGAGAGGAGATATGATAGAGGTCTATAAAATAATGAGTGGAGTTGAACGGGTAGATGTGAAGCGTCTGTTCACGCTTTCCAAAAATACTTGGACTTGGGGCATGCGATGAAGCTACAATGTAGTAAATTTAAAACGAATCGGAGAAAATTTTTCTTCACTCAACGTGTAATTAAACTCTGGAACTCGTTGCCAGAGAATGTGGTAAAGGCGGTTAGCTTAGCGGAGTTTAAAAAAAGGTTTGGATGGCCTCCTAAAGGAAAAGTCCATAGACCGTTATTAAATGGACTTGGGGAAAATCCACTATTCCTGGGATAAGCAGTATAAAATGTTTTGTACATTTTTGGGATCTTGCCGGGTATTTGTGACCTAGATTGGCCACTGTTGGAAACAGGATGCTGGGCTCGATGGACCTTTGGTCTTTCCCAGTATGGCAATACTTATGTACAATATAATACTTAGTGGGGCCTGAATGATGTCAAGTGGGATTCCATACTATGATGTCGCCATGATCAATGATATATCATACACTTTTATTGTTCTGTTCTCATATAGATTGGGTCAGGTATTTTGGTCAGTTTTGCATTTCTAGCAAAGTCTTTTTTTTACTTTTAATTGTCTTGACATCAGATGCTTTTGACTTCAAGCATCACATAATGGACAGAAGTCTCAAGAAGGCACATCCTAGCATGGTGGTGAAGCGCGTATTCCTAAAGTGGAAGTTGAAAGGCAGACCTAATGCATAGTCAGTTCCTGAGGAAGATGCGGAATAAGGTACCTTGTTGAGCCGTGGAACCTTCAACTGCCATGCCACATACAGGTAAGTGATGGGTTCAGTATATCTTGAACTGACTTCAATATTAATTTATCTAATCTGAAGAGCAGACATTCTACAGACTTTTAATTCTGACTCACCTGAATTTCATCCTCTGCAGCACTCTTGATCCAGCAAGTAGTGAGGCGTGGGAGAAAGCTCCACTCAAATTGATAACAACAGGGTTTGAGTGCGTCAGCAAGCTCCGCCCACTATTCAGTGATGCAAGATGCTGTAGTTTTTTACAAGGAACTTTACTGCTCAAATTTGTACATCTAATCTGAAGAGCAGACGTTCTACAGACTTTTAATTCTCACTTCCATTCTCTGCAGCCCTCTTGATCCAGTGAGTGTGAAGCATGGAAGAAAGCTCCGCTCAAACTGATAACAACAAGCTATGAACCTGTGGGAGCAAGCTCTGCCCATTGCTTGGTGATGCAAGATGCCACGCGGCATGTTGCCGTTCAGTGCGCTGCCTAGGCACAAGCCAAAGGCTGGAAGGTTTTTATAACATCAAGCAGACAACAGATAGTGATTGTTTATTTAGTTGTATAGCAGAGTGGTGGAGTGGCCTAGTGGTTTGAGCACCCATCTTGACATCCAGAGGTGGCCCGGTTCAAATTCCACTGTTGCTCCGTGCGATCTAGGCAAGTCACTTAACCCTCCATTGCCTCAGATACAAACTTAGATTGTGAACCCTCCAGGGACAGAGAAATACCCAGTGTATCTGAATGTAACTCACCTTGAACTACTACAAAAAGGTGTGAGCAAAATCCAAATAAATAATTTGATTTCCTGCTGTAGTGTAGTTTCTCGCTCTGGTTGAAAGATGTTTTGGTTTTATATTCTATTACTGTATTGGTTAGGTGTTAGTGTATTGGAGTTTGTGTAAAAATTGTCCATTCTACATGAATCGCAATCGGGTTTCCATCCAGCCCACAGTACAGAAACCGTCCTACTCACTCTAATATCCAAATTCAACAGGAAATCTCATTTGGAAACAACATCCTCCTTCTACAATTCGATTTATCCAGTGCATTTGATATGGTAAATCATAATATTCTAACCAAACTACTGGATAAACTTGGGATAGGCAGAAATATCATTAATTGAATAAAGGCTTCATCACCTCAAGATCTTACCAAGTTAAATCAACCTCAACTATCTCATCTCCCTGGTCTCCAAACTGCAGTGTACCTCAAGGATCCCCTTTATCCCTGATCCTATTCAATCTTATGATGATCTCCCTAGCCAAAGCTCTATTCAGGCATGGTCTCAACCCTTTCATTTACACCGATGACATCACCATATTCATTCCTTTCAAATCTAATCTAACAGAAATCTCCGACAAAATATCTTTGGCCATGAACATCTTAACCTCTTGGGCCAATGCCTTTATGATGAAAATGAACAAAGAGAAAATGCAACGCCTAATCCTTTCATCTCAACACTCCGCGCCCCTCCCAACTATCTTAACACCTCCAGCATCACAATCCCCATATCTGACAACTTGAAAATCCTTGGAGTGACATTAGACAACCATCTCTCTCTCGAAAGTCACGCAAAATTCACTACAAAGAAAATGTTCAACATGATGTGGATACTGAAATGCGTAAAACCATATCTTCCCCTGAAAACATTCCGGAACTTGGTGCAATCCACGGTACTCACCCATGCCGACTACTGTAATAGTATTTCTTAGGCTGCAAGACCCATATCCTAAAGAAACTTCGGACTGCCCAAAATACAGCAGCAAGACTCATTTTTGGCAAATCACAATTTGAATGCGCTACACCTCTTCGTAAAAAACTTCACTGGATCCCTATCAGAGAACGAATCAACTTCAAGGTCCACACATTAATCCACAAGATTATCCACGGTGAATCTCCGAGTTATATGCTCAATCTGAATGACCTTCCCACCAGAAACATGTCTGAAACTTCATGAACTTACCTCAACCTATATTATCCCAATTACAAAGGACTCAAGTACAAAACCTATTATTTATTTTTTCTTACATTTTTACCCCGCGCTTTCCCACTCAGAGAAGGTTCATGCGGCTTACATATTATATACAGGTACTTATTTGTACCTGGGCAATGGAGGGTTAAGTGTACTTGCCCGAGTCACAAGGAGCTGCCTGTTGCTGCAGGTGGAATTGAACCCAGTTCCCAGGACAAAGTCCACCACTCTAACCACTAGGCCACTCCTCCACTCCATAGATTCCTTCACCTCACTTTTAACCATGCCGGCTGTTGTTTGGCCTTCCTTCTTTCTTTTTTAATACACGAAATGTATCTGGTCTGGGCTTCCAGGAATGTATTTTTGAACTGCATCCACACCTGATGTAAATTTTTGAACTTGCAGCTGCTCTCTAAGTTATTTTTATTTATTTATTTTTTTACTGTTCTTCTCAATTTAACAAAGTCTCCTTTTTGGAAAGTTAATGCTAACATACTGGATTTCCTTGTGTATTTACTCACAAGCTTATAACAAATCTGATCCTGTTATGATCACTGTTATCAAGCAAAACAAATACTATTTTCGTCGCATAAGAAACAGCATAAGGAAGTCAAGTCAAATGCAAAATGCTGATAAGGAAGGCTAGAGGGACTTTGAAAAAAGATTGCATTGGAGGCAAAAACACATAGCAAAAATGTTTTCAGGTATGTTAAAAGCAGGAAGCCGGAAAAGAATCGGTTGGACCGCTGGATGACCAAGGAGTAACAAGGGCGATCAGGTAAGAAAAAGCCGTAGAGGAGAGATTAAATGAACTATTTGCTTCGGTCTTCACCGAGGAAGACCTGGGTGGATACCGGTGCAGAAATGGATTTTGAACCTGGAGGATGCACTGGGGCAGCTCTACAACTGGAGAGTAGCAAATCTCCCGGACGGATGGCATCCATCCCAGTGAGGCAGCTTGGGCAGAGAAATCATATTTGTTAATTCTGTTTAAGTTGGTTCAGTCCTGCAAGTGATGGATGCCATCTGGTTATTGATTGCTCCAAATGTCTAGCTTTTGCTAGACTAGAGGTTAGAAGGTCAGTGAGAAATGAAACTTTCTTTGTCCCTTTGTGAGTGATGGATTGTTCATAGGTATTATTTACCACATCTGGATGCCATTCTGAGCAAGGCATACTGGACAGTTTCGCAGGCAGTTTAAAAGATTAGGCTGAATGTTGTTTAGAAGAAGATAGTTTAGATATAGATATTCTTGATAATTAGATTTTGTCTTATAAGGAATTCTGATTTCTGCTTATTTTAAAATATGTTTTATTCTGTTTAATTATAAGTTCTATTTCTATGTAAAATATCTTTTCAATTCAGTGTTACATCTTTGTCTGACTTTTCAAGTGAGATTTGTCTGCAGTTTAAGAGGTAATCATTCTGGTTTGAATTATCCACAGTCCTAGCTAGGTGAAAGAGGTCAGGGAAAGTCAAGTCTTCTCCTTGATGGATTATAGCTAAGTGTAGGACTGGCCTTCTGAAAGTAATAACAAACCATGTCTGTGTGCCATTAAGCAAGACTGGCCCCTTAGCCCCTCAATGACCCAGCTCAAGTTATGAAGTTAACCGGGAATCTGATTATGTGATAATAATAAAATGCAGGATATAGGTGCCACATTGTCTAGTTTGAGAGGCCCCAGGTCATAGGTCAGTTTAGGAAATATCAAACCTATGTAACTGATATTTTTAAGTAAAGGTGTAGAGATAATTAGTTCAAGACAGGGTAATCAATCTATTCTTTACCATCTGGTGAGAAAGGGGGGCTAGAAGGGTGTAGGACCCTATATAAAGGAGAGCAGAAGCAGCTTACGTTAGAAGAGAAGGAGCTGAGACGAGAGAGACAACAGACAGGAGAAGACAGGAGACACAGAGAGAGAGCTCAGAAGAAGAGACACAGAAGGACAGGACACAGAGAGAGCTAGAGCTGATGTCCTACTTTGTTTGCTGGCAAATAAAGAAGATTTCTCTCTCATTCTGGTGTGTGGTGTTTGACTCCTGAAGTACCACAGATTCTGCTAACAATAGTGGTAATTCCTGCAACATCAGAGTACTGAAAAATGAGCTTGCAGAGCCATTGTTAGTAATATGTAATTACTTCTCCTTCTTAGGCAGCCAACTCTGGAATGCCCTCCCCAGACCCATCCGATCAATCAGCGACTACCTACCCTTCCGGAAATCACTAAAAACCCACCTGTTCAAGCAAGCCTACCCAAATGAACCAATCTAATCCTAGGATCCCTCCTACCCAACACATATCCAGAAGACAACGACAATGACTCAGACTACAACTCCCACCTAATTTCTCTATATTTTTCCCTTGTCCCATCCCCCTCCCACCCCCTCTACCCCTCCTCCAATGCTCATCTACTCCTTGCTCACACCTCTCCTACTCCCTTCACCTTTCCCCATTTTTACCTACCTATCTCTTTTACTATTCTTATATAATTAACCTATTTTATCTCTATCAATACTCTGTAATACATACCATTATGTAAGCCGCAATGAACCTTCTTTGAGTGGGAAAGCACGGGGTACAAATGTATTAATTAACAAATAAATAAATAAATAAATAAAGAGTGCTACAGATTATAGTCATGAATAACTGGTCACGGTGTTCTAAACCACTTTGTTATAATACAAATGTAATAGATTATTTTAGTGTATGTCCTAGAATAATATCAGTTCTTACGAGTGCTAGAAGAAAGTTGCTTGCTTTAAAGACTCTTCAGTACGTAACAGTCTTGTTGAAATATCTTGTAAGCAGAATAAAAAGGTCTAGTGGAGCTAATGAGGTTATGGAATGTTTATATTTTAAAGCCAGGTCTGTTTGTAGAAAAGCTTTCCGAATAAGGGATTTATTGCTGATCTTTCTCCAGGATTAATTTTCATTGTGGAGACATGGATTCCTATCTCCATTCTCTTTACGTTTTATCATCTGTCCTAATGGTTACAAAATTATTAATTGTGCACTTCAAAAATAAGAAAGGAGGAGAGTTGCTTTGATTTTACGGCTATGGCTTTTACATATTTTTTGGAATCCTTTGAATCTTGTGTTAGATCAATCCTTAATTACTCATCAGAAAGGTCATAAATTGGATTTTATAACTTATTTTAAATATATGGCATGGTGACCAAACAACTCACAGAGTATCAAACAAGTTCTCGGTACTGCATGATTCCCAGTCAGAATTTCAATCTAATCACAGCACGGAAACCGTACTAGTCACGCTTATGTCCAAACTCAAAACAATTGATAGCACGGCGAACAACATACTACTGCTACAATTTGACATGTCAAGGCGCATTCGACATGGTCGACCATGGAATTTGATTACACATCCTAGAATACTTCTGAATCGGAGGTAACGTTCTCAGATGGTTCAAGGTTTCCTACCACCCGCTCATATCAAGTGACATCAAACTTGACAACATCAGCCACAGGACACCTGAATGCGGAGTTCCACAGGGATCCCCTCTCTCACCGATCATATTCAACCTAATGACAACCCTTGGCAAGCTATTATCGAATCAGAATCTAAACCCATACATATATGCTGATGATGTAACAATCTTATCCCATTCAAACACGATCTAAGAGAAATTTCCGACGAAATCAACCAAAGCCTACATATTATGAACTCCTGGGCAGATGCATTTCGACTGAAACTAAATGCCGAAAAAACCCAATGCCTAGTACTCACCTCGCAATACAACAAGAAGGAATTAACCACCATCAACACACCTAATCTAAGTCTACCAGTCTCAGACACCCTAAAAATCCTTGGAGTCACCATTGACCGACACCTAACACTTGAGAACCATGCAAAAAACATAACTAAAAAGATGTTCCATTCAATGTGGAAACTAAAACGAGTCAGACCATTTTTCCCAAGGAATGTCTTCCGATACTGGTACAATCACTGGTACTTAGTCATCTGGACTATTGTAATTCACTCTACGCCTGTTGTAAAGAGCAAATACTCAAAAACTCCAAGAGAGCCCAGAACACGGCAGACAGACATATTCAGCAAACCAAAATACGAAAGCGCAACACCCCTTCGCGAAAAACTACACTGGCTCCCACTCAAAGAACGCATCACGTTCAAACTCTGTACCTTGGTCCATAAATCATCCATGGTGACGCTCCAGCCTACATGTCGGATCTAATAGAACTACCACCCAGAAATGCAAAAAAATCCTCCCGCACATTCCTCAATCTTCATCCTCCAAAATGTAAAGGCTTGAAATACAATCAATGCATGCATCAACCTTTCCTATACAAGCACACAGCTCTGGAACTCACTGCCACGTAACCTGAAATCGGTCTACAAAATGACCACTTTCCGCAAACTCCTGAAAACTTATCTCTTCGACAAAATATATCATAAAGAACAACATGCATAACTCTACTTTCTTCAAGATATCCAGGAATGTTCTTTAATGTCTTTTGCTTTCACACTATCTTGTACCTAATGCCTTTGGCTCTAACACTATCATGTATTTCACCATCATGTAACCAAAACTTCTGCTAAAACAAATGTATATTCTTTTCTATTTCCAATATTATGTATTTCACCATCATGTACCCAAAACTTGCTGTAAAACCAAATGTACATTCTTTTCTATTTCCAGTATCCACGATGAATTGTAAGCCACATTGAGCCTGCAAAAAGGTGGGATAATGTGGGATACAAATGTAATAATAATAATAATATATGGGGTTAATTAATTTGGGTCATATACATTGGGATCAGTTAATTTGGTCTGATCACTTTTTTCTTTCTTTTCATTTAAAGTTGTTTAATGTTCAAACTGTACAAGTAAATGATAGTCTTAAAAAGTTACAGAGGAAAAGGGTGGACCTACTATATTTGGAATGAAATTTCTTCTAAGATTTGTAATGGGGAATCTAGTCTCAGTCCTTAAAAGTCTGGGATGATTCAATAAATGATAATGTAGAAACTTTTGCACCACTTATATGGCAGCGTTTGATGCTTTAAACCATTCTGTTCTCCTTTTAAGTTAAAAAAAAAAATTAGGTATCTCTGGTATAGTATATAAATGTTTTGATCAATTCTTTAAAAATAAGATTTATAGTGTTAAGGGAAGGAAGATCTTCTAGTCGGATGCTGAGTTCCACAGGGCTCTCCACTTTCTCAGTCTCTTTTAATGTGTATTTCAGCTCTCTGGGTGACTATTTTTTGGGCAATATTTTGGTATTATCCTACGCAGATATATATATCTTTTGGGAACTGTTTTACCCCACCCGGGACAGTACTTTACATTTATTAATATTACATGTCTGTGATAGATAAGGGGCTACGAATCACTTTTTGAAATTAAATAAACAGAAGACAAAGGTATTTTGGTTTGGAGATATAACTAAAATACCAAATACAATTATTACTTTCTTCAGGAGAGCTACTGAATGTTGTTAGTCACTCCACGGTGTTGGGTGTGATTTTGGATTCGACTTTAACTTTTGAGAAACAGATAAATGTCCTTAGTAGGAGTTTTTTTTTTAAGCTTCATTAGCTTCAGACAATAAGGGCTTTATTAAAGTAAGATGACTTTAGAACAATAGCTCAGGCAGTTTTGCTACCACAGTTGGATTGCTGTAATTCACTTTATTCTTCAGTTTCAGTGAAGCAGTTAAAGGTCTGCAGTTGATGCAGAATACAGACTGATTAGTAGGATTAGTCGTTTTAATAGTGTTTCTGTTATCTATTGAGATTTTCACTGGCTTATGATTAGTAAACGGATTGACTTTAAGATCAATCTTGAGTTTGAACTCTGAGGGTTTAATTGAGCTATTACCCTTTCCATCTGTAGCGAGGACCTTGGGCTTCCTACAAACACTGAAGCTGATGTTTAGTATAGAACTGTTTGGTTTTGCAGATCAGCCAGCTTTGTATATATAATCTACCCACAGCACACAAACCCAATTACAGCTCACCAGACCAAAAGAAAAATAATCAATTAAATGGAAAAACAAATACACATGGAAATAACCAAACAGAAAGGGAAGAAAGGACACAACAGAACCAAATACCAAGAAAACACACAACTAATAAAGATTAACACATCTTCGTCCCAAACTGAACCCTATCAACAAATCCAACTGGGATACGTAAACGCCAGATCTGTAGTTAATAAAACAGTAATTATAACAGACTGGATCACAGCAGACAATCTCGATCTCTTATTCATCATGGAAACCTGGATTCATCCTAGATCTCTGTCCACCAGGATACAAAATTACCACTGGACAAGAACGAAAAGAGAGGAGGAGGAATAGCCATAATCTACAAATCCCAGTTCACCATCACAACCACAACCGAATCCATTCTGCCACAACTTGAAATTGCTTCGGTTAGAATCAATCACACAAGCTTGCAGGAACACCTTAACACAATCCTGCTCTACAGACCGCCAGGCAACTGGAAAGACTCCCAAACACACCTTATGGACTTTATTTCGAATACATGTGTCTCTACCTCAAATCTTCTCATAGTAGGGGATATCAACCTGCACCTTGAAGATCTTACCTCAACGGACACCCAAGAACGCAAAGATTTCTTACAACTATGGGATCTTCACAGGACAAACACACAGCAAACCCATATCAAAGGACATACACTAGACATCGTCACATATAAATTTGAACCTAACTAAAACCTTGTACTAACAGACAAAAAGTGGACACCAACACCATGGTCCGACCACTATAAAGCAAACCTCTTCCTCCAATGGCGAATGAAAGATTCACCCAACAAACAAGAACGAAAAACCTACACCACGAGAGGAAAAATAGATCCTGTTATATTCTGGCAACAACTCTACTATAATGGATGGACTATAAAGACAGACACAACCCAATTCCTCCAAGAATGGGACAATAGATGCAGCAATATACTAGACAACAACGCTCCACTCCAACCAGAACCTCATAAAGAAAGAAATCAATACCATGGTTCAACGAAGACCTGAAAAAACTCAAAACACAAGGTTAGAAGATTAGAACGAGCATGGAACAAAAAGAAAGACGACTCCACACTTAACGCCTGGAAACAACTACAAAGAAAATACAAATACACCATAAGACAAACCAAAAGGTCATATTACAAAACTAAAATTGGACCAGACTACAGGACACACAAACTCTTCCAACTCGTGAACAAATTACTGGATACCACACCGGTCACCTCTAACAACACAAACACACCAGCAGCAGAAAATCTTACGAAATACTTCAATGAGAAAATCGTAAAACTACGACTTACGATACAGCGAATGCTACATACCTGTAGAAGGTATTCTCCGAGGACAGCAGGCTGATTGTTCTCACTGATGGGTTGACGTCCTCGGCAGCCCCCTCCATCGGAAAGTTTACTAGCAAAGGCCTTTGCTAGTCCTCGCGCGCCCATGCGCACTGCGCATGCGCAGCCGTCTTCCCGCCCGAAACCGGCTCGAGCCGGCCAGTCCAGTATGTAGCAAAACAATACACTTCAAGGGAAGACTCAACTCCAGAGGGGAGGCGGGCGGGTTTGTGAGAACAATCAGCCTGCTGTCCTCGGAGAATACCTTCTACAGGTATGTAGCATTCGCTTTCTCCGAGGACAAGCAGGCTGCTTGTTCTCACTGATGGGGTATCCCTAGCCCCCAGGCTCACTCAAAACAACAACCATGGTCAATTGGGCCTCGCAACGGCGAGGACATAACTGAGATTGACCTAAAAAATTTACCAACTAACTGAGAGTGCAGCCTGGAACAGACAAACAGGGCCCTCGGGGGGTGGAGTTGGATCCTAAAGCCCAAACAGGTTCTGAAGAACTGACTGCCCGAACCGACTGTCGCGTTGGTATCCTGCTGCAGGCAGTAATGAGATGTGAATGTGTGGACAGATGACCACGTCGCAGCTTTGCAAATCTCTTCAATAGTGGCTGACTTCAAGTGGGCTACCGACGCTGCCATGGCTCTAACATTATGAGCCGTGACATGACCCTCAAGAGCCAGCCAGCCCAGCCTGGGCGTAAGTGAAGGAAATGCAATCTGCTAGCCAATTGGATATGGTGCGTTTCCCTACAGCCACTCCCCTCCTATTGGGATCAAAAGAAACAAACAATTGGGCGGACTGTCTGTGGGGCTGTGTCCGCTCCAGGTAGAAGGCCAATGCTCTCTTGCAGTCCAATGTGTGCAGCTGACGTTCAGCAGGGCAGGAATGAGGACGGGGAAAGAATGTTGGCAAGACAATTGACTGGTTCAGATGGAACTCCGACACAACCTTTGGCAGGAACTTAGGGTGAGTGCGGAGGACTACTCTGTTGTGATGAAATTTGGTGTAAGGGGCCTGGGCTACCAGGGCCTGAAGCTCACTGACTCTACGAGCCGAAGTAACTGCCACCAAGAAAATGACCTTCCAGGTCAAGTACTTCGGATGGCAGGAATTCAGTGGCTCAAAAGGAGGTTTCATCAGCTGGGTGAGAACGACATTGAGATCCCATGACACTGTAGGAGGCTTGACAGGGGGCTTTGACAAAAGCAAACCTCTCATGAAGCGAACAACTAAAGGCTGTCCTGAGATCGGCTTACCTTCCACTTGGTAATGGTATGCACTGATTGCACTAAGGTGAACCCTTACGGAGTTGGTCTTAAGACCAGACTCAGACAAGTGCAGAAGGTATTCAAGCAGGGTCTGTGTAGGACAAGAGCGAGGATCTAGGGCCTTGCTGTCACACCAGACGGCAAACCTCCTCCAATGAAAGAAGTAACTTCTCTTAGTGGAGTCTTTCCTGGAAGCAAGCAAGATGCGGGAGACACCCTCTGGCAGACCCAAAGAGGCAAAGTCTACGCCCTCAACATCCAGGCCGTGAGAGCCAGAGACTGGAGGTTGGGATGCAGAAGAGCCCCTTCGTCCTGCGTGATGAGGGTCGGAAAACACTCCAATCTCCACGGTTCTTTGGAGGATAACTCCAGAAGAAGAGGGAACCAGATCTGACGCGGCCAAAAAGGAGCAATCAGAATCATGGTGCCTCGGTCTTGCTTGAGTTTCAACAAAGTCTTCCCCACCAGAGGGATGGGAGGATAAGCATACAGCAGGCCCTCCCCCCAATCCAGGAGGAAGGCATCCGATGCCAGTCTGCCGTGGGCCTGAAGCCTGGAACAGAACTGAGGGACTTTGTGGTTCACTCGAGATGCGAAGAGATCTACCAAGGGGGTGCCCCACACCTGGAAGATCTGTCGTACCACACGGGAATTGAGCGACCACTCGTGAGGTTGCATAATCCTGCTCAACCTGTCGGCCAGACTGTTGTTTACGCCTGCCAGATATGTGGCTTGGAGCACCATGCCGTGACGGCGAGCCCAGAGCCACATGCTGACGGCTTCCTGACACAGGGGGCGAGATCCGGTGCCCCCCTGCTTGTTGACATAATACATGGCAACCTGGTTGTCTGTCTGAATTTGGATAATTTGGTGGGACAGCCGATCTCTGAAAGCCTTCAGAGCGTTCCAGATCGCTCGCAACTCCAGGAGATTGATCTGTAGATCGCGTTCCTGGAGGGACCAGCTTCCTTGGGTGTGAAGCCCATCGACATGAGCTCCCCATCCCAGGAGAGACGCATCCGTGGTCAGCACTTTTTGTGGCTGAGGAATTTGGAAAGGACGTCCCAGAGTCAAATTGGACCAAATCGTCCACCAATACAGGGATTCGAGAAAACTCGTGGACAGGTGGATCACGTCTTCTAGACCCCCAGCAGCCTGATACCACTGGGAGGCTAGGGTCCATTGAGCAGATCTCATGTGAAGACGGGCCATGGGAGTCACATGAACTGTGGAGGCCATGTGGCCCAGCAATCTCAACATCTGCCGAGCTGTGATCTGCTGGGACGCTCGCACCCGCGAGACGAGGGTCAACAAGTTGTTGGCTCTCGTCTCTGGAAGATAGGCGTGAGCCGTCCGAGAATCCAGCAGAGCTCCTATGAATTCGAGTCTCTGCACTGGAAGAAGGTGGGACTTTGGATAATTTATCACAAACCCCAGTAGCTCCAGTAGGCGAATAGTCATCTGCATGGACTGCAGGGCTCCTGCCTCGGATGTGTTCTTCACCAGCCAATCGTCGAGATATGGGAACACGTGCACCCCCAGCCTGCGAAGCGCCGCTGCTACCACAGCTAGGCACTTGGTGAACACCCTGGGCGCAGAGGCGAGCCCAAAGGGTAGCACACAGTACTGGAAGTAGCGTGTGCCCAACTGAAATCGCAGATACTGTCTGTGAGCTGGCAGTATCGGGATGTGTGTGTAGGCATCCTTCGTCCAGAGAGCATAGCCAATCGTTTTGCTGAATCATGGGGAGAAGGGTGCCCAGGGAAAGCATCCTGAACTTTTCTTTTTTCGAGATATTTGTTCAGGGCCCTTAGGTCTAGGATGGGACGCATCCCCCCTGTTTTCTTTTCCACAAGGAAGTACCTGGAATAGAATCCCAGCCCTTCTTGCCCGGATGGCACGGGCTCGACCGCATTGGCGCTGAGAAGGGCGGAGAGTTCCTCTGCAAGTACCTTCTTGTGCTGGAAGCTGTAAGACTGAGCTCCCGGTGGACAATTTGGAGGTTTTGAGGTCAAATTGAGGGTGTACCCCTGCCGGACTATTTGCAGAACCCACTGATCGGAGGTTATGAGAGGCCACCTTTGGTGAAAAGCTTTCAACCTCCCTCCGACTGGCAGGTCGCCCGGCACGGACACTTGGATGTCGGCTATGCTCTGCTGGAGCCAGTCAAAAGCTCGCCCCTTGCTTTTGCTGGGGAGCCGCGGGGCCTTGCTGAGTTGCACGCTGCTGACGAGAGCGAGCGCGCTGGGGCTTAGCCTGGGCCGCAGGCTGTCGGGAAGGAGGATTGTACCTACGCTTGCCAGAAGAGTAGGGAACAGTCTTCCTTCCCCCGAAAAATCGTCTACCTGTAGAGGTAGAAGCTGAAGGCTGCCGGCGGGCGAATTTGTCGAATGCGGTGTCCCGCTGGTGGAGAGACTCTACCACCTGTTCGACTTTTTCACCAAAAATGTTGTCCGCACGGCAAGGCGAGTCCGCAATCCGCTGCTGGAGTCTATTCTCCAGGTCGGCGGTACGCAGCCATGAGAGCCTGCGCATCACCACACCTTGAGCAGCGGCCCTGGACGCAACATCAAAAGTGTCATAAACTCCTCTGGCCAGGAATTTTCTGCACGCCTTCAGCTGCCTGACCACCTCCTGAAAAGGCTTGGCTTGCTCAGGGGGAAGAGCATCAACCAAGCCCGCCAACTGCCGCACATTGTTCCGCATGTGTATGCTCGTGTAGAGCTGGTAAGACTGGATCTTGGACACGAGCATAGAGGAATGGTAGGCCTTCCTCCCAAAGGAGTCTAAGGTTCTAGCGTCCTTGCCCGGGGGCGCCGAAGCATGTTCCCTAGAACTCTTAGCCTTCTTTAGGGCCAAATCCACAACTCCAGAGTCATGAGGCAACTGAGTGCGCATCAGCTCTGGGTCCCCATGGATCCGGTACTGGGACTCGATCTTCTTGGGAATGTGGGGATTAGTTAAAGGCTTGGTCCAGTTCGCAAGTAATGTCTTTTTCAGGACATGGTGCAAGGGAACAGTGGACGCTTCCTTAGGTGAAGGATAGTCCAGGAGCTCAAACATTTCAGCCCTGGGCTCGTCCTCCACAACCACCGGGAAGGGGATGGCCGTAGACATCTCCCGGACAAAGGAGGCAAAAGACAGACTCTCGGGAGGAGAAAGCTGTCTCTCAGGAGAGGGAGTGGGATCAGACGGAAGACCCTCAGACTCCTCGTCAGAGAAATATCTGGGATCTTCCTCTTCCTCCCACGAGGCCTCACCCTCGGTGTCAGACACAAGTTCACGGACCTGTGTCTGCAACCTCGCCCTGCTCGACTCCGTGGAACCACGTCCACGATGGGGGCATCGAGAGGAAGACTCCCTGGCCCGCATCGGCGAAGCTCCCTCCGCCGACGTAGTCGGGGAGCCCTCCTGGGAGGTGGCCGCGGTCGGCACCGCACGCGGTACCGACGTCGGGGACCTCAACCTGGGCGATGGGCCAGCCAGCGCCACGCTCGATGGTACCGGAGGCGCAAGCACCGCCGGCACCGGAGGGGTAGGGCGCAACAGCTCTCCCAGAATCTCTGGGAGAACGGCCCGGAGACTCTCGTTCAGAGTGGCTGCAGAAAAAGGCTGAGAGGTCGATGCAGGCGTCGACGTCAGAACCTGTTCCGGGCGAGGAGGCTGTTCCGGGCTGTCCAGAGTGGAGCGCATCGACACCTCTTGAACAGAGGGTGAGCAGTCCTCTCGGTGCCGATGCCTGCTGGGTGCCGAATCCCTCGGCGACCCAGAGCTCTCGGTGCCGACACGGGGAGGAGACCGGTGTCGATGCTTCTTCGACTTCTTCCGAAGCATGTCACCGGAGCTCCCCGGCACCGACGAGGAGGACGTAGAATCCATCCGTCGCTTCCTCGGGGCCGAGACCGAAGAGGGTCGATCTCGGGGGGGCTGTACCGCAGGAGCCCTCAGGGCAGGAGGAGACCCACCCGAAGGCTCACCGCCACCAGCAGGGGAATGGACAGCCCTCACCTGCACTCCTGACGATGCACCTCCATCCGACGACATCAGCAGACGAAGTCTCGGTACCACCGACGTCGATGCAGTCGCCCGATGCCTCGGCGCCGATGCAGAGGTCCGATGCCTCGATGCAGTCGATGGAGCGGCAGCCAAGGAAGATGGTCCGGACGCTGATTACGTCGATGCACTCGATGCCTCCGGTGCCGATGTCGACGAAGAGCCCGAGAACAAAACGTTCCACTGGGCTAATCTCGCTACCTGAGTCCGCCTTTGTAACAGGGAACACAGACTGCAGTTCTGAGGGCGGTGCTGGGCCCCCAGACACTGAAGACACGCAGAGTGCCTATCAGTGAGCGAGATTACCCGGGCGCACTGGGTGCACTTCTTGAAGCCGCTGGAAGGCTTCGATGTCATGGGCGGAAAAATCACGCCGGCGAAATCAAAAGCCGAAATGGCGAAATTTGAAGCACCAAAATTTAGAGGGAGAAAAATCTCTACCGAGGCCAAAAGAGGCCTACCCCGACAACGAAAGAAAACTTACGGGGCAAAAACTGAGAAATACGGGAAGGGCAGAAAACCCGAAAGGGTCTTCCGGAACACTTCCGGAGCGCTTCCCGAACTTTTTTGAAAGAAAATAAGGAAAAAACACGTCGAAAAGGACGCGCGAGGTCGACTCTCTGGGGCACGAACGGCGTAACACGACCGTACCGAGCGCGGACGAAAGAAGACTGGCCGGCTCGAGCCGGTTTCGGGCGGGAAGACGGCTGCGCATGCGCAGTGCGCATGGGCGCGCGAGGACTAGCAAAGGCCTTTGCTAGTAAACTTTCCGATGGAGGGGGCTGCCGAGGACGTCAACCCATCAGTGAGAACAAGCAGCCTGCTTGTCCTCGGAGAACTACCAATACCATTGAGTACGTTAAACTCCTGGACTGCCTAGACCCAGATCCAGGTGAATACCCAGCAGACAGAACCTGGACCAACTTCGAGATACTAACAGATTATACCATCTCCCAAATGCTCAAAAGATTTGCCAAATCCCATTGCAAATTAGACATATGTCCTAATAACCTTATAAAATCTGCCCCTCAACAATTTATAGCAGACCTCATGAAACACCTGAATTATATGTTACAAAATGGACTCTTCCCAAAAGAGAAAGGAAACGTTCTACTCACCCCCATACCCAAAGACGCAAAGAAAAGTGTTAGCGACCTAACCAATTACCGACCAGTAGCTTCTATTCCTCTAACAACCAAACTAACAGAAGGCATGGTGATCAAACCTCTCACCGACTATCTAAATAAAGTCTCAATACTCCACGACTCCCAATCAGGATTCCGGTCTAACCACAGCACGGAAACAGTACTAGTCACTCTCATGACCAAATTCAAACAAATGATCGCAACTGGCAAAAACATACTACTTTTACAATTTGACATGTCCAGTGCTTTCGATATGGTCGATCATGGAATACTACTGCACATCCTCAAATACTTCGGAATTGGGGGCAACGTTCTCAATTGGTTCAAGGGGTTCCTCACCACACGATCATACCAAGTAATATCTAACTCGACCACATCAGCCACATGGATACCTGAATGCGGAGTTCCACTAGGATCCCCCCTCTCGCCAACTCTATTCAACTTAATGATGACACCACTGGCCAAACTATTATCCAACCACAACCTCAACCCATACATATATGCTGATGACGTAACGATCTATATCCCATTTAAACAAGATTTAAAGGAGATTTCCAACGACATCAACCAAAGTTTCCATATCATGCACTCATGGGCGGAAGCATTCCAGCTGAAACTTAATCCAGAAAAAACCCAATGCCTTATACTTACCTCACAACACAACACGAGCAAATTCACCACCATAAACACACCAAACTTATGCCTTCCAATCTCGGACACCCTAAAAATCCTTGGAGTCACCATCGATCGACATCTAACCCTAGAAAGCCATGCGAGAAACACAACCAAGAAGATGTTCCATTCAATGTGGAAACTAAAAAGAGTAAGACCTTTCTTTCCAAGGACCATTTTCCGCACCTAGACAACTGCAACGCACTTTACGCTGGCTGTAAAGAACAAATAATCAAGAAACTTCAGACAGCCCAAAACATGGCAGCCAGACTCATATTCGGAAAAACAAAATATGAAAGTGCTAAACCCCTATGAGAAAAGCTACACTGGCTCCCACTCAAAGAACGCATCACGTTCAAGATATGCTCCCTAGTTCATAAAATCATTCATGGAAATGCCCCAGCCTACATGTCAGATCTGATAGACTTACCACCCAGGAATGCCAAAAGATCATCCCATACATTCCTAAATCTGCACAGTTGCAAAGGTCTAAAATACAAGCTAACGCATGCATCAAACTTTTCCTACTTGAGTGCACAGTTATGGAACGCGTTACTGCGTACCTTAAAAACGATCTACGAACTGACTAATTTTCGCAAACTTCTGAAGACCCACCTCTTTAATAAGGCATACCACAAAGATCAACACATGTTAATGTAACACATCTCCTCCAAATGTTTTCATTTACCTGTTTGTCTAAATTTTACTACTGTACTATTCAAGATCTTTATGTAACAACAATTGTCTATTTTCTAAACTATTTCCATCAAGATCGATACATTGTAAGCCACAATGAGCCTGCAAAAAGGTGGGAAAATGTGGGATACAAATGCAATGAATAAAAAAAATAAATAAATAACTTATTCCCTTATCTATGATCTATAGCTTGCCTGTGGTCTTCTTGGCTTTCTCAGGGACAAGTTAACACACAGGCTTGCTTGGCCTAAAATAATGGGCCATAAAATGTAAAGCTTCTGTTTGCATCAAACACTCTGAACTAACACAGAGGGACTCTGTGTTAAAATATTAAGGGAGATTTGGGGTTGCAAAGGGCAAATGATGGATAATTGGGAAAAATACCAAAGAAGCAGAATTATGTGAAGGTGACAGAGGTCAGAGTTGAAGAATACCAGATGAGAGAAAATATAAGACATTAAGTGATTGGACAAAATTAAGCTTCACTAATCTGACAAGCACATCTTGTGGCAGTCAGATTTGTTAAGCTTCCAGGGAAATACACAGAAAGACCAGGGAGAGATTTTTATTTTCCTTATACTGAAATTCAGATTGATATATAAATAAGAATTCAATTTTCTGTAAAACTAGGATAAAAGAATTTTTATTGTAATCATTTATTTACTCTAATAAATTTTAGCATTATTATAAAAAAGAGAAACATTAAACTCTGGTGTGTTTTTTCTTGCCAGAAGGGCTTGCTTTCAGTCTCTTCTGAAGTTGTTTACCTCCTCATTAGAGGCAAGAGGGGGGCTATACAATTTGGTTCCTCGTGTGAGGATCGAGCTCACGACCTTCAGATTATGAGACTTCCCTCTGTGACTAAACAGTGGGTTCAAGAAAGCTTGGGACAAGTACGCAGGATCTCTAAGGGAGTAACAGGGAGAGTAAATGGCATGGATGGGCAGATTGGATAGGCCATGTTTATCTATGTTGCTATGTAAAAAGGCAGTCTGCTTCTTTCACTGCCAGGGAGCAGTATTAATAGAAACAAACTGAAGACACAAATTCTGCTATCTTGGTATAAAACTGGGAACTCACATTGCAAAGCGTCCGAGGAAAACTACGCCTCTGGGTTTCCAGCTCAGAGTCTGATGCCTCATCACTGAAGTCATTTCCTTCCTCATCTTGTTCATCCTCCTCCTTCTCCTCCTCTGTCAATACAAAGTCTGCATCCCGAGAAACATCATCATCATCATAATCCTCTTTTTTTTTCTTTGAACCTCGTTTCTTTTGTACTGGGGCATCGAGATCAGAAGGTTGAGTATTTTCTTCCGCATGGTTTGCAACTGAAGCTGGATACGTTGAACTAAGATCTTCTGCCAATTCCTGTAAAAACAACAAAGCCCTGTCCAGAAAAAAAGAAAAGATAATGGTAGAACTGAATGCAGAAGGGAGAATACTTAATATTACTAATTTTCATAGTGCCAGTGGATGTAGCCAAAACCGTACAGTAGTGGTAAGTATACATGTACAATATGTCCCTTCCCAAAGAGCTTACAATCTAAGTGGGTGCCCAAAGCAATGAAAAATTAAGTTACCTGCTAATTTTCTCTCCTTTAATCCCACCAGACTAGTCTAGAACCTGTGGGTTGTGTCTGTTAATCAGCAGATGGAGAAAAAGAAAGTAGTTTTGTGTGGATCGCCCTATAAGGGTACCATGAAAGAACATAAGAATAGCCATACTGGGTTACACCAATGGTCCATCTAGCCCAGCATCCTGTTTCCAGCCATGGCCAAGCCAGTTCACCTGGCAGAAACCCAGATCGTGGCAACATTCCAAGCTACAAATCCCAGGGCAAGCAGTTGCTTCCCATGTCTGTCTTAATAGCAGACTATGGACTTTTCCTCCAGGAATTTGTCCAAACCATTTTAAACCCAGATACGCTAACTGCTGTTACCACATGCTGAGGCAAAGAGTTTCAGAACTTCACTATTCATTAAGTGAAAAACATTTCCTCCTATTTGTTTTAAAAGTATTTCCATCTAACTTCCTTGAGTTAGTCTTTCTACTTTTAGAACAAGTAAAAAAATCTATTTACTTCTACTCATTCTACACTACTCAGGATTTTGTAGACCTCAGTCTTCTCCCATCATCTGTCTCTTTTCTAAGCTGAAGAGCCCTAAGCTATTTAGCCTTTCCTCATATGAGTTCCATCTCCTTTATCATTTTGGTCACTCTTCTTTGAACCTTTTCTAATTCCGCTATATCTTTTTTGAGATACAGCGACCAGAACTAAACACAATACTCAAGATGAGGTCACATCACGGAGCAATACAGAGGAATTAAAGTATTTTCGGTCTTATTCACCAACCTAATAATTCCTAGAATCCTGTTTGCTTTTTTGGCCACCGCCGCACACTGAGCAGAAGATCATCATTATTTCAACTTACAAAGCATTGTGGAATCCCTTTTGGCCAAGTCATTTTCCATAAGTTAGCAAACCAAGATATCACTATTAAATGATTTTGAAAGTTACATCTGTTGGCTAAACCACCGTACCTGGCGTCCACCATTACGGTATTTTGTAAGCCACATTGAGCCTGCTAATGTGTGGGAAAATGCGGGATACAAATGTTACAAATAAATTAACAGTAAACCTAAGCAAAAAGTGGGAGATACTACTGGAAGCCAAAAAGAAAAAAAAAATGCTAGGGTGGACCTTTGGACAGGACCTGTTAGGATTAAAGGAAAGAAAATTAGCAGGTAAAAAATTATTTTTCCTTCATTAGCATCCTCACCAAACCAGTCCAGAACCTGTGGAATCACTTGACTTTGACTCTCGAACTTGTATTTTCCCCCACATTCTATATAAGACACGCACCCAATTTACATGTGCAACTTAATTTCTGAGAAGTTCTGAGAGAAGAGGACATCTCTGTGGGTGACAATATTTTATTCTGAGCTTGGTAACTTAAAGATTAGGGTTTAAAAGAGGAATTGTAAAATATTGATAAACACAGAATTTTAAAATAAAAAAAACAAGCAAACAAAGTTTTAGTCTCCACAGGCTTTTCCACATAGATTTAAAACTTGAAGTTTCTGCTATAGCTTAAAGATTAGGGTTTAAAAGAGGAAATATAATAATAATGGGTGATTTCAATTACCCCAATATTGACTGGGTAGATGTAACATCAGTGCACACTAGGGAGGTAAAATTGCTTGACGAAATCAAGGATTGCTTTATGGAGCAGCTGGTACAGGAGCCAACAAGAGAAGGAAAAATTCTAGACCTAGTTTTATTTATTTATTTTTTTTGTTACATTTGTACCCCACGCTTTCCCACTCATGGCAGGCTCAATGTGGCAGGCAATGGAGGGGTTAAGTGACTTGCCCAGAGTCACAAGGAGCTGCCTGTGCCGGGAATCAAACTCAGTTCCTCAGTTTCCCAGGACCAAAGTCCACCACCCTAACCACTAGGCCACTCCTCCACTAGTTCTTAGTGGAGCGCATGATCTGGTGCAGGAGGTAATGGTGATGGGGCCACCATAATATGATCAGCTTTGATATTAGCTTTGGAGTAAGTATAATCAGGAAACCCAATACGTTAGCGTTTAACTTTCAAAAAGGAGACTATGATACAATGAGAAGAACGGTGAAAAAATAAAGAACTTAAAGGAGCAACTGCGAGGGTCAAAAATTACATCAGGCGTGGATGCTGTTCAAAAACACCATCCTGGAATCCCAGGCCAAATATATTCCATGTATTAAAAAAGGAGGGAGGAAGACCAAACAACAGACGGCATGGTTAAAAAGTGAGGTGAAGGAAGCTAATAGAGATTTTTTAAAATCCTTCAGAAAATGGAAGAAGGGACAGACTGATAATAAGAAATAGCATAAGGAATGGCAAGTCAAATGCAAAGCATTGATAAGGAAGGCAAAGAGGGACTTTGAAAAAAAGATTGCGTTGGAGGGAAAAACACATAGTAAAAAATTTTTTAGGCATATTAAAAGCAAGAAGCCAGCAAAAGAATTAGTTGGACCGCTAGATGACTGAGGGGTAAAAGGGGCGATCAGGGAAGAAAAAGCTATAGCAGAGATATTAAATAAATTCTTTGCTTCGGTCTTCACCGAGGAAGATTTGGGAGAGATACCAGCGCCAGAAATGGTATTCGAAGCTGACGAGTCGGAGAAACTGAATGAAATCTCTATAGACCTAGTGGATGTAATGGGGCAATTTGACAAATTGAAGAGTAGCAAATCTCCTGGACCGGATGGTATTCATCCCAGAGTACTGATAGAATTGAAAATTGAACTTGCGGAACTATTGTTAGTAATATGTAATTTATCTTTAAAATTGAGCATGGTACCAGAAAATTGGAGGGTAGCCCATGCAACGCTGATATTTAAAAGAGGCTCGAGAGGGGATCTATTTATTTATTGCATTTGTATCCCATATTTTTCCACCTCTTTGCAGACTCAATGTGGCTTACAGAGTTGTTGTTGTTATATAAAGAATAGCAAAATTGAGAATTAACAATTGGATGTAAGAAGCAAAACAGTTTTGATAATAGGTACAGGTGTCATAAGGTAACGTGGTCAAGATTTAAACAAGCAGATATAAGCAAAACATTTCTGATAGTAGGTAGGTAGTGTAAGAAATATAAAGAGTTGAAAAAAGTTCACAGCAGCAGGAAGTGCTGACAGTGATTGATTAATGCAACCTCCCCCCCATGTCTTGAGAGAGAGTGCTGCAGAACGGGCAAGGGCAAGGCGCCTGAGTGTCTGTAAGAGAAAAGAAAAGTGAGCAATAATGGGAAGCAGATGCGGCATATGTTCTGCTTTAAGTTAAAGGATTTATGGTATGATATAGCCTGCACGTGATGTTAGAAGAAAGAGCAGGGAAAAACAGTATTTAAGCAGGATGAAAGGAATATGTATTAAGCATTCTGCTTTGTCTAGATATGCTTCCTGGATACCTCCATTGCAGGTACCCGGTAGAATTGTAAATAAACTTTTTATATTAAATATGAAATTCGTCTAGCCTTTTCTTCAAAGTGGCGAGCCAGCCAGGAGAGTTTATGCCGCACACGGAAAAGAGAAGGCGAGATGAATGACAAATTAAGTGTTTGTTGTTGTTAATGAAAGTTTTTACAGGATTTTGAGAGAGAGCAAGCGTTGTTTACGCCTGATTACTGTGTACCACTGATTTGGGAGTGATCAACCTACTGACGTGGACATACGGGTGACGACTCCTGGGCTTGCTAAAAAGAGAATAAGAAGACGCGTGAGTAAGCTTACATTGTGGACTTATTAGTGGTATATTTGTTTAGCTTTGTAGTTTTCTGTTTTGTATATTTTCTTTGTTTAGGTGCATTAGTATATTTTTGTAGATTGTGGCTTTATAGGAGAGATTTTAATAGTCAGAATAAAATGGAAGGGAAAGGGGCAGAGAAGAAAGAAACTCCTGTATTTACTTTGTATTTAGATTTAGATAGTTCAAAAAAATGTACTCCTTTGCAGCATGTCATAGAATTATTCCCGTTAGAAAAAGAACAGATTGAAAAAATACATGAGAAATGGGTTAAATATGATGCAAACTGGTCTCAGTATGGATCGTTTGATCGTCCAAAATTATTATCTCTCCTAAAATACATACAAGACAATAAAACTAAGAAGAAAAGCTTAGAGAAGCATCTTACAATTTGGAATTTATTTTCTGTAGCAGCAGATCTTTTTCATGCTGATGTAGATAGGATACAAAAAGAGGCAGAAATGTATAAAAGAAATAATCCCCCGTCGTATGAATCTAGCAGGGACACGTTGTGCCCCCTAAGGGCGACTGATAAAATGAAGGAATTAAAGTCAAAGCGCTCTGTGCCATGCGCTGGGTATTCGGCTCTTGATGACCCCCCCCAGTGATTCTGAAAGTGAAAAGGGAGGGGATAATGAGGACAGTGATGTGGGGACTAGGGAACAGAAAAAGGAGAAAAAACGGGTGAGACAGAAAGAAAAGGGAAAATCTAGTGCAGAATCAGGCACTTACCCTGATTTGAAAACCCTAATTACATCAGAACAATATGACCTGGCAACACAATTTGAAATTGAGGGACGGCTTCGGCTATGTACCGAGTCACCCCCTGAACCTTCCCTTAGAGTGGATCCTCAGACACCCACGTTTAAAATCAGGGAAACACCGCCCAAATTGACACCCAGACCGTCAAAGGCAATTTTTAAGGAAACCTTTGTAGCTGCAGAACTTGTGAGATTGGATAAAACTAAATATGGGGCAGAATGGTGGGGAGTTACTAAGAACCTGTTGGAAGTTAAAAACCTCATTTTCCCCTGTGATAAGGGAGGACCTACCTCACATGAGGATGTACAGAATTTGACAAAAGTAATAAATAAATATTGCCCCAAGGCGGGAAGCCTGGACTTTATTAAAGCAGGGCTGGAGTACTGGGACAATTGGTTTTACAAAATGAAACAGGCTGAAGAAGAGGTGGAAGAGGAAGGTAAACAGGAGATTTGCAGTGCTTTAGATAGTAGTGCTTTACACATGCCAGTTATGACGCGCTTAGACGCAGCTGGCAATCGAATACAACATTACAAGCCATACACCCCCGTAGATGTTACAACTTTAGTTGCAAAAATTCCCAGTATAGTGAAAGGAGCTCGTATGTGGTTAGATGGGATAGAACAGGCAACTGCAGGGACTCAATTGACTATTGGAGATTTTAAAGCCCTGTGTGCAGCGTCAGGTATTAGTATTTCTCAACTGGCAGTGCAGTGTGGATATCAGCGTCTGCTGTCACATACTGCAGATGGGGATGTATATGTAGGGAATATTAAGGCTGCTCTTTCTGCAGCTCTGCATGTGATGTATCCAACCCCGATTGATTTTTCAGCCATTACGGCAAATAAATGGGACCCTAAAACTGATTTTTCGGCACATTTAACAAAATGTATAAATTTGTATAAGGCTCAAACAGGGCAAGATGCGGATGTGGACCATAATGTAGCAGTATTTTTACACCTATTTATGTCCACACTGCCTGATAATATGCGTAAAAATTTAGACGCTGTCATTGCCCTGTCCTCAAAGCCATGGCCAGAAATAAGAGAGACATTGATGCATTTTAGTAATGTGCATCGTAAATTGATAGAGACCCCACAGAAAGAACAGGCTAAATTAACTTCTAAGTTAATGACTATGCAGTTAAAGGATTTGGAAAGCAAGGAACAGGATAGAAACAAAAAACAGGAAACAATGGTAATGCCCTCTGCCTCACCTCCACAGGTCATTTACTATGTACAACCGGGATATAGCCGGCCGTACCAACCAAGGGGACGAGGCATGGTTAGAGGCAGGGGTAGAGGTCGAGGGATGCAAGGATCAGGACCATCACCTAATAGAAGGACGCATGTACAATGTTGGGGCTGTAATCAATTTGGTCACTATGCTTCAGAATGTTATCAGAATGCAGGAATGCCCCAAGTACAAATGCAGACGCAGCAAGGATTAATGCCACAAGTAGTAGGGATACCTGCGAGTGCCCCGCAGACTGTAATACAGCAGCCGGCAACGCAATCACAGGGACCAGGGGCTGCAGTACAGAGACAAGGCACTGTAAATGCCTTTCCAACTTGGCAGAATACTCCAGACCAATGCTATTGACTGGAAGCAGACCAGTGTCAGGAAGAGGGAATGATTTTCAGGTTAGACACAAGGGAGCCCTTTATTACATTGATAATTGGCAAATATGGAACTCCTGTGAGATTTTTGATAGATACAGGGGCGAGTACCTCTGTGTTATGTGCAAAACCACTGGGAGTTAAGCTTTCAAATCAGTATAGAACAACAGTGGGATTTACGGGGATAGAACAAAGAAAAAGGCTAACGGAACCGACTCTGGTGCGACTGGAATGCCAACCGCACGGTTCAAGGGAGGCTGTGGTACCCTTCTTAGTGGCACCTGATTGCCCAGTAAATTTGTGTGGTAGAGACTTGTTGTCTCAATTAGGACTTTGTTTAGATTTTGGAGATAAAGAAATACCAAGTTTGCTCACTATGGTCCAACAGTTGAATAATGAAAATAAAGTAAGGGTTATGGAAGAATTACCGCAACATATTTGGAGTACAAGTGATTCACCATATGGACTAGCCGTAAATGCAAAACCCCATAAGATAGAATTAATAGAAGGGGCAAAGGGGCCGAAGCAAGACCCTTACCCCATACGACCTAAATTAGTATCCAAAACCCTGGAACACATTGATAAATTATTGAAATGTGGTATTATTGAACCTTCAGTATCCCCGTACAATACCCCATTGTTTCCAGTCCCGAAAGGGGAAAACAATGTAAGGATAGTACATGATTTAAGAGAGCTAAATGAGGTTACAAAAAATCAATTTCCGATTTGTGCAAATCCTGCTACTCTTTTGCATACCCAGAATATATATGCATATAACACTGTTATTGACTTGTCTAATGCATTCTTTTCAATACCTCTTCATCCAGAGTCTAGGGATTTGACGTCATTTATAGTACAGAATGAGGCATACAGGTGGACTAGGATGCCGCAAGGCTTTACTGATAGTCCATCGGTATTCTCAAAACAACTAATGATGGATTTAAAGGATTTCAGGAGTCAATTGCCTGACACTGTGTCGCTGTTTGTCTATGTAGATGATATTCTACTGTCTGCTGAGACTGAAACAGAATGCGTAGAATGGACTAGAAAATTATTTTTGTTATTAGGAGAGTTAGGATATAAATGTAACAAGGAAAAATGTGTTTTAGCTCAGTCTACGGTCACCTTTTTAGGACAAAATGTTTCAGCAGAACATAAGGTCATTATACCGGAAGTTATATCTATTTTAAATGAGACTCCGGTACCGCAAACTGTTACTCAATTACGTGCTATTTTGGGAATGTTAAATTACTGCAGACAATGGATACCAAATTATACACAAAAAGTAATGAGACTTTATAAACATTTGAAACTGCCCGCAGCTACACCAAAGAATACACTAATTGTATTGGAAGAGCAGGATAAGATGGTACTGGCTAAGATTGTGAGGGATTTGTTATCCCCAGGACCTTTAGCAGTAATAGATATCCAATCACCTGTGCATCTGTGGGTAAAAGACATGGGAAACAGTTGGGCAGCTATGATTAATCAAAATAATGAAGTAAATATACCAGTAGCTTTTTTGTCAGGCTCTTTTAATCATGTGGAAAAGGGAATGAAAGAAATACCAAAGTTACTGACAGCTATTGTGGCAGCAGTAGGTAAATGGAGAGCACAAATGCCTTTTGTTCCTATTGTAATACATACCAACCATACGATTAAAACGCTGTTGAGCCCTAGCCAAACAGCATTGACAGCCACTAGATTTGGAAAATATCAAGCAGTACTTTTAGGACAAGATATAAGAATAATACCATTAACTAAAGAACAGAGAAATAAGATAGATCTGCTTTTTCCTGTCGATCAAGAGGGTGAGATCGATACTATAAAAATCCCTACATTTCATTGTCTTACTTTTGAACCCTTATCTGATGGGTTAATATGGTTTACAGATGGAGCTTGTGAAAGGACTGTTGCAGGCTTTGCCTGCGTGCAGGTGGATGAGAATCTAAGAAAGATAATGCAAGTACAATATAAAACCCCTCCTGACCATACGGCACAGCATGCTGAACTGTTAGCTGTTATTACGGCTTTACAACAAACTGATATGACTCAAAATGTCACTATATATACTGATAGTGGTTACGTTGCAAGTTCACTACAGTATCATATATTAAAATGGCAGCGTAGGGGGATGATAACCAGTGCAGGTAAAAATTTACAACATTACACATATTGGAAATTGCTGTTTGAAATTTTGGCAAGAAGGGAATGTGAAGGTAGAAAAACTGCAGTTGTGTGGACCCCGGCCCACACTGAAAGGCCAACCTTTGAGGCACTAGGTAATGCAATGGCTGATGCAGCAGCAACGGAGGTGGTTAAGCAAAGTGAAAAGATTTTGTATAATACTAGACAGACACAGGAAGAGCCACTTACGAATGTAGATAAGATTGAAATGTGGCAGCCAGAGGGACAGGAAAGTGAAAAATGGTTGAAGAGAGGATGTACGAAATTGGGAAGTGAATGGTTTAATGCAGAAGAAGGATTACCTTGCATGCCAATGAGCCAGGCGATTAAGGTATTGGCTGAGTGGCATGCAACCATGCATTGGAATAAGGAAACAATGAGGCAACAATTTGAGCAAAGATTTTGGACTTTAAAAATTGATAACTTGGTTCAGCAGGTTGTGCAGAATTGCATGGTATGCAATATTAACATACCTAAACGAGGTCCTAAAATATCACCTGGGACACTTCCAATACCAGAAGGCCCAGCAAAAGAATGGTATATTGATTTCACTGATATGATTGTTCCAGTGCAGGGAAAAAGGTATTTGTTAGTTTGGGTGGATGCTTTCTCAAGGTGGGTAGAAGCATTTCCATGTAAAAGGGAGACAGCACATGAAGTGGTACAATGCCTGGTAACTCATATTATGCCAAGACATGGGTGTCCATCTAGAATAATTTCTGATAACGGGACACATTTTAATAACAGTGTTTTGAAAGAAATGGAAACGATTATGGGTTTAACACACAGGAAAGTATCAGTGTATCGCCCCACCTCCAATGGTTTGGTGGAGCGCTACAATGGTATTTTAAAAACAAAACTGAGAGTCTTACTAAAATCTCTCAATAAAGAAATGGTGGGAAAATTATATACATGGCTTGATGTATTGCCATTAGCATTAATGACAATAAGGGCCCAACCTAATGGGCGTACAAAATTGACCCCATTCCAAATTCAGACAGGACGTCATTTCTTCCCGATGCAGGTAGCAAGTACTGATAGCACAGCTCAGTACTGGCAAAAGCTACAACCAATGTTGAACCTGACAAGTGATATGATCCGAACAAATGTAGCATCACAGGCAGGGACTACTAATGATGTTTGTGCTTTTAAAGTAGGTGATCTATGAAGAGAGGCTGAGAAGGCTAGGGCTTTTTAGCTTGGAGAAGAGACGGCTGAGGGGAGATATGATAGAAGTGTATAAAATAATGAGTGGAATGGATCGGGTGGATGTGAAGCGACTGTTCACGCTATCCAAAAATACTAGGACTAGAGGGCATGAGTTGAAGCTACAGTGTGGTAAATTTAAAACGAATCGGAGGAGGATCACGTGATGCACGACTAGAGGAAGGACGTCGTCGTGCAGAGCTCCCTCCCTATCTACAACTATTTGAGCCTCTCACTCTTTAATCGGAGGGACCCCACTTACGCAAACCAAATCGCTGAGTGTGGGAAGTGTTACAGACGCTTTTGGGAAACGCGGAGCGCGAATTACAGCAGCGGATGGCAGCAAAATCCGGAAAAAAAGAAGGAGCGCGAAACCGAGCGCCAGAGCAAAAGATGGCGGACGCAGCTGGCGGGGCCTCTCCGACGGTGAGCTCCGCATGGGCTGCGGAGGTGGCGGCGGAGGTCTCCTTGGTGCTTGAGGCATCCGTGGATTTAAAGCTACAAAAGATAGCAGACCAGTTGCAGGGCATCGACGGTAAGCTGGATGGTATACAGTCTGAATTTGCCCAGTATAAACAACGTTTATCGGACGTAGAGGATGCGGTCCAACAACAGCAGAGCTCGGGAAAGGCTTTGCAGCAGAGGGTGGACAGACTTGAAGCGAAGCTGGAGGACCTCGAAAACAGGGCGCGGAGGAGCAACGTGCGAATGGTAGGGCTGCCAGAAACAGTCAAGGACAGCGAACTGAGATCTTTTTTGGAGTCCTGGCTTCCCAAGGCCCTTAAACTGACATCAGCAGCAGGCCCGCTGCGAGTGGAGCGTGCCCACAGGTTGGGGCCAATACGTAAGGAGGATCCGCGCCCTAGAGTGGTGATCTTCAAAGTTTTGAATTTTGCCCATAAGCAAGACATATTTCAGGCTCTCCGGAAGCTAGGGCAGCTGAGATATGAGAATGTGGTGGTGCGCTGTTTTCAGGACTATTCCAACGCGGTATCTTTGCAGCGTAAAGCGTTTCGAGAGGTCTGCCAGCTATTATTTTCCAGGAAGATACAATTTGCCCTGCTATACCCTGCCCGCCTGAAGATTTGGCATCAGGGATCTCAGCAGTTTTTCACCGAAGCTGAAGAAGCATTGAAGTTTGTCCAGCAGGATTTGTCTGGTGTAGACCCGGTTTGAAGATCTGAACCCTCAGATACTGGGGTATTGAAGTGAAGAGCGGAGAGACCGGATCTGGTGTGCGGCTGATGTGCTGTGGAGGCATGATGGCCCAACATGGACATTTAAGTATTTCTTTTGCAGTTCATGATGTAGGAATGGCCTGCCTGTAATGTTATGAGTGTAGTGCGCAGGGGGAGGGTTTTTGCAATGGGATGTTTGTTTTCTTTTCTTTTTCCTTTTCTCTCCCCCTCTTTTTAGTGCTGGAGTGTGTTGGGGATTTAGTTGTATGGGATTGTTTGGAAATATGTAAAGTTGTAATAAAAATGTGCTGGAGAATGTGAGAACATTACTTATTTTAATAAGATGGGGAGGGAGCTCGCGTGATTTGGCTCAGATAGGGCTATGATGGGTAGATCAGGGACGGGGTTGGGGTTTGGGGGGCTAGGGGTTAGGGCGGGGGGGAGAGGGTTTGGGAGATGTCTGGGGTTCCCATGGAAGAGGTTTGATTGGACCAGAAGAGTGTGGGGAGGGTGTTCATGGGCTGGGGGGCACTCTCCGAGATTTTTGATTTGGGTCTGCTTTATAAGGAACATCAAAGAGTACTGGGTGTATGGGTTCACTTAAAATTCTATCGTGGAATGTAGGGGGGGTCACTTCGCCCATTAAACGTACCAAGGTACTGCAAGCACTGCAAAGGCAGAGGGCGGATGTGGCACTCCTCCAGGAGACGCATTTGTCTTCGGGAGAACATGCGAAATTCAAGCAAAGTTGGGTGGGATCTTTGGTGGAAGCTCCAGCGGTAGGCCGTAAGGCAGGGGTCCTGATTCTTTTTCGCAAGGGCATACCGCTCCAGCTTAAATCAGTTAAGGCGGATACAGAGGGGAGGTGGGTTTTGGCGGAAGTAGAGATTGGGGGTCGCTCATTAGTATTATGTAACATATATGCCCCTAATGTTTTCAGTGATAGCTTCTTCCAGGCTTTGATTAAGAGACTGTCTCCGTTCGCAGGGGGGGGAACTGATTTTAGGAGGAGATTTTAATTTGGTGTTTGATCCCCTAATGGATCGTTCCAGTCCGGGTGTCCAGAGTTCGGGGGGAGGAAGCAGGACATTATCATCTTTATGTAAAGTGTTGGAGTTGGTTGACGTGTGGAGGCTGTTGCATGCCTCTGAGAAGGACTTTACTCATCTTTCGAGGGCACACGGCTCTCAGTCTCGAATTGACTACTTGTTTGTCTCCCGCTCTTTATTCTCACAGGTGCAGAAAGCAGAGATTGGTCCGTATGCGGTATCTGACCACGCCTTGGTTTGCTTGCTCTTGGTTAATACGGCGAAAGGCCCAGGCTGTCGGTTGTGGCGGTACCCATTGGAGTTGGTGAGGGATTCGAAATTTCATGATTATTTGGCAAGCCGATGGGATGATTATGTATATCATAATAAAGCACATGAGGATCAACCAGCTCTCTTTTGGGAGACAGCGAAGGCCGTAATACGAGGGGATATTATCTCATATCAGGCGAGAAGGCGAAAGATGAGAGATGGAGAAATAATGCGCCTAAGTGCACTAGTGCAGAAATTGCGGAGAGTTTATGGTCGTTCTCCCACATCCAGGGGTAGGGAGGCATTACTGGAGGTGCAGAAAGAGCTGAATGAATTATTGCATCAAAGAGCGGTCAAGACACAGAGTTATTACAAATATCGCTTATTTCAATACGGTAATAAGGCGGGGAGGTTATTGGCTAGGATGCTTCATAGGAAGGGGGGGGTCAGAGGGGTGCTGCAGGTGAAGGCAAAGGATGGGCGGATGATGCGGAAAGATGAGGACATAGCGGATACTTTCGGGCAGTTCTATAAAGCTTTGTATGCGTCAGATCCAGATGAACTGCAGGACAGTGATATGTATTTAGACAATCTAGAGCTCCCTCAAGTTTCTGATTGCCAGCGGGCGAGACTGGATATGCCATTCGCTGAGGGTGATTTGATGTTAGCTTTGCAACAGTGTGCTTCCCATAAAACTCCTGGTCCAGATGGTTACAGGGTTGAGTTCTACAAACAATTCTTTGATAGAATCAAATCGCCACTAATATCCTTGTTTAACTCGATGGTGGTCAACCAAATGATCCCTGACACCTTTAAGGAGGCCCAGATAGTAGTGCTTCCCAAAGAGGGGAAGAATGCGGTGGAACCGACATCATATAGGCCTATTTCGCTTATTAACGTAGATGCGAAGTTATATGCGAAAGTTTTGGCCAATAGATTAGCACTGATTCTCCCGTCCTTGGTTGATGGGTCCCAGGCTGGATTTGTGAAGGGAAGGTCCGCAGTGAAGAATATTAGGTCAATTTTGACATCCCTGGAGGTGGTGGGCCAGAAACGTCTTTCTTCACTATTAGTCAGCTTTGACGCAGAAAAGGCGTTTGACAGGGTGAATTGGTCCTATATGTTTGCTGTGTTGAGACATTATGGTTTTGGAGCGTCTTTCATAGAGGCAGTTCGAGTCTTGTACCTGGAACCGCGGGCCTATGTTTGGGTGAATGGAGTGCGCTCCGAATCTTTTCGGATTTATCGAGGGACGCGGCAGGGCTGTCCCTTGTCCCCTCTTTTATTTGTTTTGACTCTGGATCCTCTTCTTCGGGAAATTCAATCCCATCCGGAGATTAAAGGTGTGCCGATAGGGGGTTCGGAGTTCCTACTTTCGGCCTTTGCAGATGACTTGCTGGTTCATCTCTCTGAGCCACGTGCTTCTTTGTCAGCCCTTTTGGAACTTTTTCGTGAATTTGGAGACTTTGCGGGGTTCCGACTTAACTATTCTAAGTCTTTTGCGCTACCTTCGGCGGCTGCTCTACAACAGGAGTGGGGGGCGGAGTTTCCTCTCCGGTGGGCTCAGGGATCTTTTCAATATTTAGGTTTGAGGTTATCCATGCGAGTTTCTGAGCTTTATCAATTAAACGTCGCTAGGTTGTTACAAGCATCAGTGGAGCGGTTGCGAGCCTGGAGATCTCTGCCGCTGTCGCTCAGCGGGAGGATCCAGTTGTTTAGAATGGTGGAGTTCCCCAGATGGATATATCTGCTGCAGATGTTGCCTATTTATTTGAGCAAGAGTGATTTGCATAGGCTCAGAGGGGCAATTAGACGTTTTTGTTGGGGAGGGAAAAAAGCCAAGCTTTCGCTGGATGTATTGCAGGGGACATGGAGGGAGGGGGGATTGGGTATACCGGATTTGAGGCGATATAACTGGGCATGCCTTTTGCGTTACTTTGGGGATTGGTTTTTGGCTCGAGATGATTATATTTGTAGACACTTGGAAAACCAGTATTATGCGCCTTGTCAATTTTTTTTTCTGCTACTGGCACCTGGCAAGTTGATTCCGGTTTCGTTGCGTAATAGCATTCTTTTGACCCCTCTGCGAATGCTTTGGCGAGATATGACGCGGCTGTTTGGACTGAACAGATGGGTGTCGGATATCCTCCCCATCCGGGGGAATTTATCGTTTCAGCCAGGTCTGGACAATGTGGTTTTCCGGAGGTGGGCAGGACAGGGCATCACCAGGTTAGAGCATGTGTTAGATCTACAGGGTATGATGTTGAATCTGGGAGCCCTTGGATTGGGCTTTGACCTGGGGGGTATCTTTGCCTACAATCAGCTAAAGCACTATGTTGATTCATTGGATAGGGTGGCATTGGGGTCGAGGCATTGTCATTTTCTGAGACAGTTTTTTCACTCCATAATGGGAGACCGCCTTTCTATCTCAGGTTTGCATAAGGCATTGGGGAAGTATTGGGGTAAAAAAGATCGGGACCTACTTCTTCAGCGGTGGGCAGGAGATCTCTCGAGGCCCCATCTCTCTTTAGATTTTGATATTTTGACATCCAGAATACCTAGTCTTACAGGTAACGCGGGGTTAAGAGAATGTCAGTATCGGATTCTGCATAGGGCCTATCTCACAAAGTCTCAGATTTTTAAGATGGGAGGCGTATCTACGCCCTTGTGTGAGAAATGTGGGAGGGCCCCGGGGTCTTTCTTCCATTGTCTGTGGGGGTGTTATAAGGTAAGAGGTTTTTGGAATTCCATGGTTCACTACTTAGAATCACTTCTCGGATCGAGGGTCATGTGCTCCCCGATGGGAATTTTACTAGATAAGCACGAGGTGTTTGTTTTACAGAATGGAAAGGCGCGTCTGCTGATCAGGAAAGCTTGTTTGATAGGCAAAACGCTTATAATGAGTCAATGGGTGGGGGACTCCCCTCCGGACTTTTGGCATTGGAGGAACAAATTACATGAGCTCATGTTATTTGAAAAGAGGGGTGTGGGGTGTTCCCCTAGGCGACGGAGGCAGTTCCTGGATATTTGGGGGCCATATATTGATAGCTTATCCGCCAAAGGGAGGAGTTTGGTGGTCAATTCTCTTTAGGGTGAGAGTGTTGAGGAGGTAGTTTGGTTGTAAATTCTTTGGGGATCGGACATCTCCCTGGGAGGGGGGAGGGAGGGGAAGAGGTTGGGGGTAGGGGGGTTTACGGAACTTGTAATACTTTAGATAATAAGACAGTTGTTTTGATGCTTGTTAGATGCTGACTTTATCTTTTTGTCGACGGGACGAATTCGAGGAACTGATTTTGGTGTGCACAGTATTGGTGTTGAGATGTTTATTATAAACTGTCGGAACGGAGCAGCACGAAGAACAATACCACATACACCTCATTCTGCCCGGTTGAGGAACTGTGGCTCACGGCTGAGGCACTAAGTCTTTCAGTCTGGGACTAGCAGAAACAAGGTCCCCTCTGTAGGTCTATGTTGCTGATGTCTATGCTGCCTCATGAGCACCTGATTTTACTTGTTTTCTTGTTGCAGGTTTTTGAAGCACATTCAGACTGTTAATACAAGATTTCAAGAGAGAAGGTTCCAATATAAAAGGCTAACAGGCGAATGTAGTAGCGTGGGAGGGGGGATTATCAGGATAAAAGCTCGATGACTATAAGTAGTAAATTGTTTTTACCTCTGTATTCATATAGGCTGGTGTTGGCAGCGGGGAGAATGTAGATTTTGACTTGCGTTCTCATTAACAAAAAAACTGTTGAACTTTCAGGTAAAGATGCTAAGGGGGGTGGGTAAAGGGGGGAAAAATGTTGTAAAAGATTGATGATGCAGTTAAGGAATCTGTATAGAACGCAGACAGGTTATTACGATCACAGAGTGTTTGATTTCTTTGATTCTGTTCAAAATGTTGAATCATCAATAAAAACCGTTGAAACATAAAACGAATCGGAGAAAATTTTTCTTCACCCAACGTGTAATTAGACTCTGGAATTCGTTGCCGGAGAACGTGGTACGGGCGGTTAGCTTGACGGAGTTTAAAAAGGGGTTAGATAGATTCCTAAAGGACAAGTCCATAGACCGCTATTAAATGGACTTGGAAAAATTCCGCATTTTTAGGTATAACTTGTCTGGAATGTTTTTACGTTTGGGGAGCGTGCCAGGTGCCCTTGACCTGGATTGGCCACTGTCGGTGACAGGATGCTGGGCTAGATGGACCTTTGGTCTTTCCCAGTATGGCACTACTTATGTACTTATGTACTATGTACTAAGAAAGAACTTTACACATAAAACGTGGAAGGATCCTGTATATGTAGGGCCTTTTGCTATCACGGCCCTTACTCAGACCGCTGCCCGTCTGGAAGGTCATACTTCTTGGATACACTTATCAGATATTCGACGAACTAATAATATTGAAATGGACAAAGAATAAACAAACATCATGTCCCTAAACATGATGGTATTGGACTGTTGTTGTTTGTTAATCTCAGCAGAGTGGACAATGAATACATGTGAGAATAGACTTGTTACAGTGGCCAAGATGTTGAATTTGACTGATTGTATCATATGTGCCCACTGACTGACATCATCCTTGTCCTTGCCAGCTATGATATATGGGACTACAATGATAAAGTTGGGTGGGCACCGTTATCCCAATAATACCTGTGTAAGGGATGATGGAAACTTCATTGGACAAATGAGACTATTTATAAGCAAGCCTTGCTTACGGACAAGTATCCACAGACATCATTTTGGTGTCTGATTAATAGTATGACAACTGAAAACATTCCCCTGATAAAGTGCAATTACACGCACAATGTTGTAACAGGTAATTGGTCTATAGGAAGAAGTACAGTGATTGTAAATGTCACAGCCACCAAAGAAAAGTGTGGCAATAAAACAAATTGTAATAAGAACAACTGATTCAATGAATGTTAATACTTTGGAATATGCTTTTAATTTGTGTAATTTTTAATACCACATCAGTTAATGCAATTAAGCATTATCCTTATAATTGTTCTTATATGAAAAGTAAGAATGACAGTGTACTTCCCTTTGATGAAACTCACTGTCTGTATTCAAAAGAAATATAAATTTTGTACCCTAGTACAGTTGAATCTGTTTAAGGCTGTGTAACATGTGTATTAGCATGTTTGCAAAGATGTGCCAGGATACTTTTAAAATGACAATGGTAACTGAAATCAAGAATGAATAGAACTTTAATATGTCAGCAGAAATATTGAAAGACGTATGATAAAGATGATGGAAAGACAGAGCTTGCAGGCATAGCATGCCATAAATAATGAGGGGGTGGATTAGAGGAGGTATGTATATGAATGTCCTATTTTCTAATCTTGCAGACAAAAGGAATCCAGTACCAGACCCAAAAGTGCACACACATAAGAAAGTGTGAGATCTGACTGACAAGTCATCAGATCTCAAGGGAGGATTGTAAGAAATATAAAGAGTTGAAAAAAGTTCACAGCAGCAGGAAGTGCTGACAGTGATTGATTAATGCAACCTCCCCCCCATGTCTTGAGAGAGAGTGCTGCAGAACGGGCAAGGGCAAGGCGCCTGAGTGTCTGTAAGAGAAAAGAAAAGTGAGCAATAATGGGAAGCAGATGCGGCATATGTTCTGCTTTAAGTTAAAGGATTTATGGTATGATATAGCCTGCACGTGATGTTAGAAGAAAGAGCAGGGAAAAACAGTATTTAAGCAGGATGAAAGGAATATGTATTAAGCATTCTGCTTTGTCTAGATATGCTTCCTGGATACCTCCATTGCAGGTACCCGGTAGAATTGTAAATAAACTTTTTATATTAAATATGAAATTCGTCTAGCCTTTTCTTCAGTAGGTAGTTAATCGTTGATAGTGGGTGGGCAGAGATGTCATGGAATATATCGTGATCAAGTTCAGATAAACATATATAGTCAGACACGTTCATGATAGTAGGTAAGGTTGTGGTGTATTACATTGGTAGTAGCTGATCTTATTGGTATGCCTTGTTGAATAAGCGGGTTTTCAGGGATTTGCGGAAGTTGGTTAGTTCATAAGTAGTTTTTAAGATGCTTGGCAGTGCGTTCCATAGCTGTGTACTCAGGTATGAGAAGTTTGATGCATGCGTTAGTTTGTATTTTATGCCTTTGTAACTGGGGAAGTGAAGGTTTATGGTGGTGAATTTGTTCGTGTTATGTTGCGAGGTGAGTATAAGGCATTGCGTTTTTTCTGCATTGTTTCAGCTGAAATTCGTCCGCCCATGAGTGCATGATGTGGAAACCTTGATTGATGTTGTTGGTAATTTCCATTAGATCATTTTTAAACGGGATGTAGATCGTTATGTCATCTGAGTATATGTATGGATTGAGGTTTTGATTGGATAGTAATTTGGCCAAGGGTGTCATCATTAGGTTGAAGAGAGTCGGCGAGAGGGGGGATCCCTGGGGGACTCCGTATGCAGGTGTCCATGTGTCTGAGGTGGTCGAGTTAGATATCACTTGGTAAGATCGAGTGGTTAGGAAGCCTTTGAACCACTTGAGTATGTTACCATCAATTCCGAAGTATTCAAGAATGTTTAGTAGTATTCCATGATCAACCATATCAAAAGCGCTGGACATATCGAATTGTAGAAGAAGTATGTTATAACCCATTGCGATTAGTTGTTTAAATTTAGTCGTAAGATTAACTAATACTGTTTCGGTGCTGTGGTTAGATCAGAAACCTGATTGAGAGTTGTGCAGTATGGAGAATTTATTTAAGTAGTCGGTGAGTTGACTGGTCACTAGTCCTTCCGTTAATTTGGTTATTGGAGGAATGGATGCTACTGGACAATAGTTGGTTAAGATCGTTTGTGCTTTTCTTTGCATCTTTGGGTATCGGGGTAAGTAAGATATTTCCTTTATCCTTTGGGAAGAATCCATTTTGTAGCATATAGTTCAGGTGTTCGGTGAGGTCTGTTATGAATTGTTGGGGGGCTGACTTTATTAGGTTGTTAGGGCATATGTCTAATTTGCAGTGAGACTTGGCGAACCTTTTGATCTTTAGGGTGATGATGTCCTCTGATAGCGTCTCGAAGTTGGTCCAGGTTCTGTCCGCAGGCCATTCGTCAGGGTTTGGGTCTAGGCAATCAAGGAGTTCGGTATAGTTTATGGTGTTGACCGGTTTCAGGCGACGTAATTTTGTGATTTTCTCATTGAAGTATTTCGCGAGATCGTCTGCTGCTGGTTTATCTGCAGTGTTGGAAGTTACCGGTGTAGTGTCTAGTAGTTTGTTCATGAGTTGGAAGTTTGTGTGTGTCCTTGAAATCAGGTCCAATTTTGGTTTTGTAGTATAGTCTTTTAGTTTGTCTTATGGTGTATTTATATTTTCTTTGTAATTGCTTCCAGGCGGTGAGTGTGGAGTCGTCTTTCTTTTTATTCCATGCTCGTTCTAATCTTCTGACTTGGGTTTTTAGTTTTTTCAGTTCTTCGCTGAACCATGGTATTGAGTTCTTTCTGTGTGAGGTTCTGGTTTGGAGTGGTGCTATATTATCTAATGTGTTTCTGCATCTTTTGTCCCATTCTTGGAGAAATCGGTTTGAATCAGTCTTTGTAGTCCATTCGTTATCATAGAACTGTTGCCAGAATGTTGACGGATCAATTTTGCCTCTGGTGGTGTAGGTTGTGCGTTCTTATTTGTGGGTTGTTTCTTTCTTTCGCCATACGAGGGAGAAGTTTGCTGTATAATGGTCGGACCATGGTATGGGTGTCCATTTTATATCTGTTAGTGCCAAATTTAAGTCGGGGGCAAATTTGTGTGTGATGATATCTAATGCATGTCCTTTAGAGTGGGTTTGCTGCGTAGTTGGCCTATAGAAGTCCCATAATTGAAGGAATTCTTCGCATTCTTGAACGTTTGTTAAGGTAGGGTCTTCAAGGTGTAGGTTAATATCTCCAACTATAAGTAAGTTTGAGGCAGTGACACATATGTTTGATATGAAGTCCGTAAAGTGTGTTTGGCAGTCTTGCCAATTACCTGGCGGTCTGTAGAGCAGGACTATGTTAAGGTGTTCCATTAGGTCTGGGTGATTGATTCTTACTGAGGCAATTTCAAGTTGGGGCAGGATGGATTCAGCTATGGTTGTAATGGTGAACTGGGATCTGTAGATTATGGCTATTCCTCCTCCTCTTTTTCCATTCCTTGTCCAGTGGATAATTTTGTAGCCTGGGGGACATAGATCTAAAATTATGGGGTCTTTAAGGTCATGAATCCAGGTTTCAGTAATGAGTAGGAAATCAAGCTTGTCTGTAGTGATCCAGTCTGTTATTGTTGTTGTTTTATTAACTACTGATCTAGCGTTTACATCGCCTAGTTGTATTCCTTGGTAGGGGTCGGTTTGGGATGTGGATGTGTTGATTTTTATTAGTTGTCTTTTTTCTTGGCATCTGGATTTGTTGTGTTCTTTCTTCCCTTTCTGTTGGTTGTTTCTATGCGTAGTTGATTTTCCTTTTAATTGGTTGTTATTCTTTTGTCCTGTTGTATTGTAGTTGAGTTGTCTGTAGGGTTTGTGTGCTGTGGGTAGATTGTTGTCTGCGTGGGGGTTTGTCCATGTGTAGTAGATTAGGGGAAGAAAATATATTATTAAAAGCAGTTTGTTAGTGTTCATGTTGGATTTGGTTGGTATAGTGCAGTAATCTAATTAAAAGTATTGGTCTGTCGTGCAGGACGGTGTTAGCTGATGAGGTTTTACAGTCAGTAGTAAAGTGTGGTGTATTGTGGTAGGGTGACTTTACAGTGGTCGTTGGTTAGAAGTCGTCGGTAATAGTTGTTATAACATTTCACAATTATTCAGTGATATAATTGCAAATAATATTACAATTCAAGTATCAAGAATAAATTCAGTGCTATAAATACAGCAAAATTGCTATTAAAAGTACTACGGGAAGTAGAGGCTCAGAAGTCCTCTGCATAACCTGTTCTAACGTTAGAGGTCTAGAGTCCCATCTGAGTGATTTAAATTTTGCTTAGTCCCTATTTCCGCTCTCCTATATTTTCGTCAGGAGCGGAGGAAGTGGTTAAGGGTCTACCCTGGCAGAATAAGTACATAAGTAATGCCATACTGGGAAAAGACGAAGGGTCCATCGAGCCCAGCATCCTGTCCACGACAGCGGCCAATCCAGGCCAAGGGCACCTGGCAAGCTTCCCAAACGTACAAACATTCTATACATGTTATTCCTGGAAGTTTGGAGTTTTCCAAGTCTGTTTAGTAGCGGTTTATGGACTTGTCCTTTAGGAAACCGTCCAACCCCTTTTTAAACTCTGCTAAGCTAACTGCCTTCACCACTTTCTCCGGCAACGAATTCCAGAGTTTAATTACACGTTGGGTGAAGAAAAATTTTCTCTGATTTGTTTTAAATTTACTACACTGTAGTTTCATCGCATGCCCCCTAGTCCTAGTATTTTTGGAAAGTGTGAACAGACGCTTCACATCCACCTGTTCCACTCCACTCATTATTTTATATACCTCTATCATGTCTCCCCTCAGCCGTCTCTTCTCCAAGCTGTATAGCCCTAGCCTCCTTAGTCTTTCTTCATAGGGAAGTCGTCCCATCCCCGCTATCATTTTAGTCGCCCTTCGCTGCACCTTTTCCAATTCTACTATATCTTTCTTGAGATGCGGCGACCAGAATTGAACACAATACTCAAGGTGCGGTCGCACCATGGAGCGATACAACGGCATTATAACATCCTCACACCTGTTTTCCATACCTTTCCTGATAATACCGAACATTCTATTCGCTTTCTTAGCCGCAGCAGCACACTGAGCAGAAGGTTTCAGTGTGTTATCGACGACGACACCCAGATCCCTTTCTTGGTCCGTAACTCCTAACGTGGAACCTTGCATGACGTAGCTATAATTCGGGTTCTTTTTTCCCACATGCATCACTTTGCACTTGCTCACATTAAACATCATCTGCCATTTAGCCGCCCAGTCTCCCAGTCTCGTAAGGTCCTCTTGTAATTTTTCACAATCCTGTCGCGATTTAACGACTTTGAATAACTTTGTGTCATCAGCAAATTTAATTACCTCGCTAGTTACTCCCATCTCTAAATCATTTATAAATATATTAAAAAGCAGCGGTCCTAGCACGGACCCCTGAGGAACCCCACTAACTACCCTTCTCCATTGTGAATATTGCCCATTTAACCCCACTCTCTGTTTCCTATCCTTCAACCAGTTTTTAATCCACAATAGGACATTTCCTCCTATCCCATGACCCTCCAATTTCCTCTGTAGCCTTTCATGAGGTACCTTGTCAAATGCCTTTTGAAAATCCAGATACACAATATCAACCGACTCCCCTTTGTCCACATGTTTGTTCACTGAGCTACACAAAAAGCATTTAGAAAGTATCTAGAGGTTAGGAGTTATCAAACAGTTTAACAATACAAATAATATAAGTATACCCATCAGCTCAGCCAGCCAGTTCAGGGCAGCCAATAGCCAGTAGCAAGTGGCTCGCGATGAAATCTACATGGATCTCCACAGGTTAGGGTCTTGGGCCTGGCGATCTTCTCGTGCTTCGGTCGTCTCCGCAACTGGTGATCCCTCGCTGCTGTTTCCTCCGAGGCTGGTATCGCGGTGCAGCTACAATCAATTGAATTACCTGCTGTTTTGCCGCTGCTGCTCCCTCCGAGGCTGATGTGGTGGTGCGGCTGAGATCGGATGATTTCCCGCTGCTTTCGGCTGCGGTCATATTACGTTGGTCTCGCCGATTTCCCCACTGCAGCCTCCGCTGGTCTTGCCCGTAGGAGTCGGCAAAAGGTAAACGGATACACCGGCCGCTGGGCTCAGTTTCAGCTGGGCCACGTGACTGGGTTAGATCACCTCGGCCTCCGATCCTTGGTCTGTGCTCTCGCATTTTAGAGTTTGATGCTGGGATCTGTCTTCTCTTACTTCGTTCTGGGTCGTTTCCTCTGCCTCCGTAGCAGTGCGAGTGAGGTGTTATGTAGTCGGGCTGTGGGTAGTAGCGCCTCAGTTCTTTTCGCCATCCACCACTCGATTTCTGCCCAGCTCCGCGAGTCTAGATGGCCGGGTAGGAGGATGTGGCTAAGGCGGGGTGTTGGTCCGGGTCTGTAAAGCAGCAGTACTTCGGTCGTCTCCCGCTGCTCGGGTCCGCACCTTCAGGTGGTGATCGGTCGAAGTACCGTTCCGTCTCTATTTGTCTCGCAGCTAGCCGCTCGTCTCCTCTTTTCTGTGCCTGCCTCGTGCAGCCTTCACACAGGTACGGAGCTCATCAAGGTCCGTCTTGTTCCGTCGCCATCTTGGACAATGGATTATTGACTGGTGAGCCTGATGTCGGTGCCAGGCAAAATGGTAGAGACTATTATAAAAAAATAAAATTACAGAGCATATTCAAAAGCATGGATCGAGACAAAGCCAACATGGATTTAGTGAAGGGAAATTTTGCCTCACCAATCTATTACATTTCTTTGAAGGGGTGAACGAACATGTGGGTAAAGGCGAGCCGGTTGATATTGTGTATCTGGATTTTCAAAAGGCGTTTGACAAAATACCTCATGAAAGACTCCAGAACAAACTGGAGAGTCATGGGGTAGGAGGTAGTGGCCTATTGAGGATTAAAAACTGGTTAAAGGATAGAAAACAGAGAGTAGGGTTAAATGGTCAGTATTCTCAATGGAGAAGGGTACAGAGTGAATTTATATATAGTAATATATATAGTAGATGACGGCAGAAAAAGACCTGCACGGTTCATCCAGTCTGCCCAAGAAGATAAATTCATATGTGCTACTTTTTTATTTGTACTGTCCTCTTCAGGGCACAGACCGTATAAGTCTGGCCAGCCCTATCCCCGCCTCCCACCACCAGTTCTGGCACAGACTGTATAAGTCTGCCCAGCACTATCCTCGCCTCCCAACTACCAGTCCCGCCTCCCACCACCAGCTCTGACACAGACCGTATAAGTCTGCCCAGCACTATCCCTGCCTCCCACCACCGGCTCTGGCACATACCGTATAAGTCTGCCCAGCAGTATCCCCGCCGCTCAACCACCAGCCCCGGCACAGACCGTATAAGTCTGCCCAGCACTAGCCCCGCCTCCCAACCACCAGCTCTGCCACCCATTCTAGGCTAAACTCCTGAGGATCCCTTCCTTCTGCACAGGATTCCTTTATGTTTATCCCACGCATGTTTGAATTCCGTTACTGTTTTCATCTCCACCACCTCCCGCGGGAGGGCATTCCAAGCATCCACCACTCTCTCCGTGAAAAAATACTTCCTGACATTCTTCTTGAGTCTGCCCCCCCTTCAATCTCAATTCATGCCCTCTCGTTCTACCGCCTTCCCATCCCCGGAAAAGGTTTGTTTGCAGATTAATACCTTTCAAATATTTGAATGTCTGTATCATATCACCCCTGTTCCTCCTTTCCTCCAGGGTATACATGTTCAGGTCCGCAAGTCTCTCCTCATACGTCTTGTAATGCAAATCCCATACTATCATCGTAGCTTTTCTTTGCACCGCTTCTTTGCACGGCCACCGCCTTGTCACACTGTTTCATCGCCTTCAGATCCTCAGATACTATCACCCCAAGAGCCCTCTCCCCATCCGTACCTAGCAGACTCTCACCGCCTAACACATACGCCTCTCTTGGATTTCTACTCCCTAAGTGCATCACTTTGCATTTCTTTGCATTGAATTTTAATTGCCAAACCTTAGACCATTCTTCTAGCTTTTTCAGATCCTTTTTCATGTTTTCCACTCCCTCCGGGGTGTCCACTGTGTTACAAATCTTAGTATCATCCGCAATTAGGCAAACTTTACCTTCTAACCCTTCGGCAATGTCACTCACAAATATATTGAACAGAATCGGCCCCAGCACCGATCCCTGAGGCACTCCACTACTCACCTTTCCCTCCTCCGAGCGAACTCCATTCACCACCACCCTCTGGCGCCTGTCCGTCAACCAGTTCCTAATCCAGTTCACCACTTTGGGTCCTATCTTCAGCCCATCCAGTTTATTTAAGAGCCTCCTGTGGGGAACCGTGTCAAAAGCCTTGCTGAAATCTAAGTAGATTACGTCTATAGCACGTCCACGGTTCAATTCTCCGGTCACCCAATCAAAGAATTCAATGAGATTCGTTTGGCACGATTCCTCAGGGGTCTGGTCTGTGCTGGGACTGCTGCTTTTTAACATATTTATAAATGATCTAGAGATGGGAGTAACTAGTGAGGTAATTAAATTTGCCGACGACACAAAGTTATTCAAAGTGGTTAAATCGCGGGAGGATTGTGAAAACTTACAAGAGGACCTTACGATACTGGGCATCTAAACGGCAGATGATGTTTAATGTGAGCAAGTGTAAAGTGATACATGTGGGAAAGAGGAACCCCAACTATAGCTACATAAGGCAAGGTTCTATGTTAGGAGTCACCAACCAAGAAAAGGATCTCGGCATCGTTGTTGATGATACATTGAAATCCTCTGCTCAGTGTGCTGTGGCAACTAAGAAAGCAAATAGAATATTAGGTATTATTAGGAAAGAAATGAAAAACAAAAGTGAGGACATTATGACTTTGTATCGTTCCAAGGTGCAACCGCACCTCGAATATTGTGTTCAATTCTGGTCGCCGCATCTCAAAAAATATATAGTGGAATTAGAAAAGGTACAGAGAAAGGTGATGAAAATGATAAAGGGGATGGGATGACTTCCTGATTGTAGGATGGTATGTATTGAAGGAACTGTAAAATTGTTTCAGAGTTTCTTCCCCCTCAATCCAAATCATAAAAATGTCATCGATGTACCGGTAGTATTTTAGGGGTTTGGTCTGGTATGTATTCAGAAATGTCTCTTCCAGCTCAGGAGTTCCATCCCTTTATCATTTTGGTTGCTCGTCTTTGAATCTTTTCTAATTCCGCTATATCTTTTTTGAGATACGACGACCAGAACTGAACACAATACTCAAGGTGAGGTTGCACCATGGAACGATACAGAGGCATTATAGTATTCTTGGTCTTATTTACCATCCCTTTTCTAATAATTACTAGCATCCTATTTGCTTTTTTGGCTGCTGCGGCACACTGAGAGAAGATTTCAGCGTATTATCTACGACATCTAGACCTGTCTTTGAGTGCTGATTCCTAAGGTGGACCTTAGTGTCACATAACTATGGTTCAGATTATTCTTCCCAATGTGCATTTGTCCACAATAAATTTCACCTGCAATTTAGATGTCCAGTCTTCCAATTTCCTAAGGTCTTCCTGCAATTCTTCACAATCCACATGTTTTTACAACTTTGAATAGTTTTGTGTCATGTTCAAATTTAATCCACCTCACTTGTTCCGTTTTCTAGATTATTTATAAATAGCACCAGTCCCAGTACAGATCCTTGAGGCACTCCACTGTTCACCCTCCTCCTTTGAGAGAAATGGCCATTCAACCCTACTCACTATTTTCTGTCCAATAACCAATTCCTAATCCACAAAGAGACATTTAGGCATATTTTCAAAGCACTTAGCCTTCCAAAGTTCCATAGAAACCTATGGAACTTTGGAAGGCTAAGTGCTTTGAAAATATGCCTGATTGCCTCCTATCCCATGACTACTTAATTTTCTTAGGAGTCTCTCATGAGGAACTCTGCAAAAGCTTTCTGAAAGTCTACACACACTACATCAACCAGTTCACTGTTATTCACATGTTTATTCACACCTTCAAAAAAATGAAGTAAACTGGCGAGGCAACACTTCCCTTGGCTGAATCCATGCTGACTCTGTCCCATTAAACTATGTTTGTCTATGTGTTCAGTAATTTTATTCTTTATAATAGTTTCCACTATTTTGCCTGGGACTGAAGAAAGGTAGGAAAGACCAGGCACCCAATGAGTAAAAGAGGTAAGGTTAAAACCATAACTACATTTACTCACTCAGAACACGAGTCTGCCTCTCACTCACTCATCTTCCCTGTCCTCATCCAGCCGTCCCCACACTATCACACTCCACCCACTTAGCCAGTCCAAACTAGCTGATGGTCCTACCAGCATAGAGGTAGGTACCCCTCCCTTTTATTTGTTACATTTGTACCCCGCGCTTTCCCACTCATGGCAGGCTCAATGCGGCAGGCAATGGAGGGTTAAGTGACTTGGCCAGAGTCACAAGGAGCTGCCTGTGCCGGGAATCAAACTCAGTTCCTCAGTTCCCCAGGACCAAAGTCCACCACCCTAACCACTAGGCCACTCCTCCACTCCACTCCTTCTACTTTTAGGAGTGCTAACGCTGCCTCTTCTGCAGAAACAGGCTATCCTGACATCTGCACTCTTTGGCCACTGAACATTCAGTAAATATAAGTACATAAGTAATGCCATACTGGGGAAAGACCAAGGGTCCATCGAGCCCAGCATCCTGTCCACGACAGCGGCCAATAAGGGACATGTGATGCAGGAAAAACTTGTTGATCTCCCTGAAACCACAAGATCAATAAGCTGTTCCTAAAGCATATGGCTCAGATTCACTGAGAACCCACTGCTGCAGTGCAGATGGTAGGAAAGCCCATTTTCTCAGAGAGGCAGCCAGGAATGGAGAACATGAAATTCCAGGCACTGGCGCCCAGGATTTATCAACCCCTGATTTACAGAATTAAATGAAGATACTTACCTGTAACAGGTATTCTCCGAAGAGAGAAGCCTTCATATTCTCACAAGTGGACGACACTGATCCGTGTCGCCCGGTCCAGCATTCTGCCAAAGCTAAAAAGAGAGCTTTGTGGAGCACAAGCCGTGCTCCACCACGCATGCGTGAGTGCCTTCCCGCCCGTCGCGCACACACGTTCTCCTCAGTTTAATTCTAAAGCAAAAAAAATAAAGTAAAAATAACCAAGGAGACAACTCCAAGGGGAGGTGGGCGGGATTGTGAGATTATGAAGCCTGCTGACCTCGGAGAATACCTGCTACAGGTAAGTATCTTCACTTTCTCTGAGGACAAGCAGGCTTCTATCTTCTCACAAGTGGGGAATCCTTAGCATCCAGGCTGACCGAACACAACAAACACTGGTCAACTGGGCATCGCAACGTCAAGGACATAACAGAGATTAACCTGAAACCACATACAATTTGAATGAGAGTTCAGCCTGGAACAGAATAAAATGGGCCTAGGAGGGTGGAGTTGGATCCTAGACTCCAAACAGATTTTGCAACACTGTCTGCCTGAACCGATTGTTCCATCAGGTATCCTGCTCAAAGTAGTAATGTAATGTGAACGTGTACACTGAAGACCACGTCGCAGCCTTGCAAATTTCTTCAATGGAGGCTGACCTCAAGTGGGCTACTGACACAGCATGGCTCTGACCCTCCAAGGTCAGCACAGCTTGGGCATGTGAAGAAAATACATTCTGCCAGCCAAACTATGTGCCAGCTAAAAATGTGAGCGCACCTTAGTAAAGGGGGTCTATATAAGCTGAACGTCCTGTATAGGATAGCACTTAGCACTGAATTTTTTTCAGTGCTCATGTTTCAATGCTGTTTAATGAATTCCTCCTAACTTGTTCGAATATTTTTACTGCTCTAATTGCCTATTACTCATGTTTGATATTGTATATCTGGATTTTCAGAAGGCGTTTGACAAAGTGCCGCACGAAAGACTCCTGAAGAAATTGCAGAGTCATGGAATCGGAGGTAGGGTATTATTATAGATTAAGAACTGGTTGAAAGATAGGAAGCAGAGAGTAGGATTGCGTGGCCAGTATTCTCAGTGGAGGAGGGTAGTTAGTGGGGTCCCGCAGGGGTCTGTGCTGGGTCCGTTGCTTTTTAATGTATTTATAAATGACCTAGAGATGGGAATAACTAGTGAGGTAATTAAATTCGCCGATGACACAAAATTATTCAGGGTCGTCAAGTCGCAGGAGGAATATGAACGATTACAGGAGGACCTTGCGAGACTGGGAGATTGGGCGTGCAAGTGGCAGATGAAGTTCAATGTTGACAAGTGCAAAGTGATGCATGTGGGTAAGAGGAACCCGAATTATAGCTACGTCTTGCAAGGTTCCGCGTTAGGAGTTACGGATCAAGAAAGGGATCTCGGTGTCGTCGTCGATGATACGCTGAAACCTTCTGCTCAGTGTGCTGCTGCGGCTAGGAAAGCGAATAGAATGTTGGGTGTTATTAGGAAGGGTATGGAGTCCAGGTGTGCGCATGTTATAATGCCGTTGTATCGCTCCATGGTGCGACCGCACCTGGAGTATTGTGTTCAGTACTGGTCTCCGTATCTCAAAAAAGATATAGTAGAATTGGAAAAGGTACAGCGAAGGGCGACGAAAATGATAGTGGGGATGGGACGACTTTCCTATGAAGAGAGGCTGAGAAGGCTAGGGCTTTTTAGCTTGGAGAAGAGACGGCTGAGGGGAGATATGATAGAAGTGTATAAAATAATGAGTGGAATGGATCGGGTGGATGTGAAGCGACTGTTCACGCTATCCAAAAATACTAGGACTAGAGGGCATGAGTTGAAGCTACAGTGTGGTAAATTTAAAACGAATCGGAGAAAATTTTTCTTCACCCAACGTGTAATTAGACTCTGGAATTCGTTGCCGGAGAACGTGGTACGGGCGGTTAGCTTGACGGAGTTTAAAAAGGGGTTAGATAGATTCCTAAAGGACAAGTCCATAGACCGCTATTAAATGGACTTGGAAAAATTCCGCATTTTTAGGTATAACTTGTCTGGAATGTTTTTACGTTTGGGGAGCGTGCCAGGTGCCCTTGACCTGGATTGGCCACTGTCGGTGACAGGATGCTGGGCTAGATGGACCTTTGGTCTTTCCCAGTATGGCACTACTTATGTACTTATGTACTTATCTATTCTTATTGTACACCGCCTTGAGTGAATTCCTTCAAAAGGGCGGTAAATAAATCCTAATAAATAAATAAACTGAAATGGTGCATTTTCCCGAGAGCGACCCCCATCCTGCTGGAATCAAAGGAAACAAAAAGCCGAGCCTTTGGGAGGAAGTGACGTCATGGTCCGAGATGGCTGCTTGATCGTATGGCTCCGCTGGGGCTGATGTTTTACCATAAAATTTTACCATAAAATTATGTATCATACCTGATAATTTTCTTTCCATTAATCATAGCTGATCAATCCATAGACTGGTGGGTTGTGTCCATCTACCAGCAGGTGGAGATAGAGAGCAATCCTTTTGCCTCCCTATATGTGGTCATGTGCTGCCGGAAACTCCTCAGTATGTCGATATCAAGCTCCATCCGCAGGACTCAGCACTTAGAGAATTACACCCACAAAGGGACACTCTGCCCAGCTCACCACCGCCGAAACGGGGGAGGGGAATTAACCCAGCTCATCCCCACACAAGTGGGGGAGAGGAATCCGTCCAGCTCATCCCCGTGGAGCGGGGGAGGGACACCACACCCGCCGATGCGGGGGGATCTGGCTTATCCTGCAACCGCAACCGCGGGAGGAGCTGACTGACCCTAACACCGCCGAAGCGGGAGGGGTACAAAGCTGCCCTACAGCCGCACGAAGCGGGAGGGAGTGCCGGCAGAATTTATGTCTCAATCCAGCCCCGTAAAACGGAGGGGAGAGGAATGCAGCAGCTCACTGTTACACAAACTCGTCTCAACTCTTGTAGGATCCAAGTGAAAAAACTTGAACACGAAGTCCTCCTGAAGTAACTGAAGACTAAACTTGAACCTAAAATTCAACCAGAATATAAACAGCACAGATATCTGGGAGGGGCTATGGATTGATCAGCTATGATTAATGGAAAGAAAATTATCAGGTATGATACATAATTTTACCTTCCATATCATCAAGCTGATCAATCCATAGACTGGTGGGATGTACCGAAGCAGTACTCACCCAGGGCGGGACATTGAAATCCCTGACCGCAACACTGTGGCTCCAAACCGGGCCTCCGCCCGAGCAGCCACAGTCAAGCGGTAATGCTTGGAGAAAGTATGGGCCGATGCCCAAGTTGCCGCCTTGCATATCTCTTCCAAGGAGACGGACCCGGCCTCTGCCATCGAGGCCGCCTGAGCTCTTGTGGAGTGAGCCTTCAGCTGGATAGGCGGCATCTTCCCCGCGGCCACATAAGCCGCTGCAATGGCTTCCTTGACCCATCTTGCCACTGTAGGCTTAGCAGCCTGCAGACCCTTACGAGGACCTGCAAACAAGACAACAGATGATCCGATTTCCGGAAATCATTGGTCACTTCCAAGTATCTGATGATGACACGTCTCACATCCAGATATTTGAGAGCAGAGTACTCCTCTGGGTAGTCCTCCCTACGAAAGGAAGGGAGACAGAGCTGCTGATTCACATGGAAGCGAGAAACAATCTTGGGCAGGAAGGAAGGCACTGTGCGAATAGACACTCCTGCCTCAGTGAACTGCAGAAAAGGCTCCCGACATGAGAGTGCCTGGAGCTCAGAAACTCTTCTGGCTGAAGTGATAGCCACCAAAAAGACTGTTTTCAACGTCAGGTCTTTCAGAGATGCCCTCGACAAGGGTTCAAAAGGCGGCTTCTGCAATGCTCTTAGCACCAGGTTGAGATTCCACGCAGGCACCACAAAGTGCAGAGGAGGGCGCAGGTGATTAACTCCTTTGAGAAAGCGCACCACATCTGGCTGAGAAGCCAGGGAAACACCCTTCAGGCGGCCCCTGAAGCAAGTCAGAGCCGCTACCTGGACTTAAGGGAACTGAGCGACAGGCCTTTCTCCAGACCTTCTTGCAGGAACACCAACACTGAAGAAATTGGAGCAGTGAAGGGAGAAAGGGAGCCTGCTTCACACCACGCTGCAACGATACGCCAAACCCTGGCGTAAGCAGTAGAAGTAGAGCGCTTCCTCGCTCTCAGCATAGTGGCGATGACCTTGTCTGAGAAGCCCTTCTTTCTCAGACACTGCCGCTCAATAGCCAGGCCGTAAGACCAAAGGGGGAGGGATCCTCCATCACCACGGGACCCTGATGAAACAGGCCCTGCTCCACTGGCAGTCGCAGAGGATCGTCGACTGAGAGCCTGATCAAGTCCGCATACCAGGGACGTCTGGGCCAATCCGGACCCACCAGGATTATCCGGCCCGGATGCTTTGCCACCCGGTCTAGCACCCTGCCCAGCATGGGCCAGGGCGGGAACACAAAGAGAAGCTCTTGTGTCGGCCACTGTTGGAGAAGAACATCTACTCCCAGGGATCGAGGGTCCCGTCCTCTGCTGAAAAAGCGCGGCACTTGGCAATTGGCCGATGACGCCATCAGATCTAGGCTCGGCTGGCCCCAGCGCTTCGTGATGTCCAAGAACGCCTGAGCCGATAGTTGCCACTCTCCGGGCTCCAAGGCATGGCGACTGAGAAAGTCCGCCTTGACATACATGACTCCAGCAATGTGGGCCGCTGACAGCTGTTCCAGGTTCGCTTCCGCCCACTGGCATAGATTCATGGCCTCCTTGGCTAGAGGGGCGCTCTTGGTACCCTCCCTGGCGGTTGACATAGGCCACAGCCGTGGCATTGTCCGACAGGACCCGTACTGGCTTCAAGGCCAGTACCGGGATGAACTCCAAAAGCGCCAACCGAATGGCTCTGAGTTCCAGGAGGTTGATAGACCACTTTGCCTCTGCAGGAGACCAGAGCCCCTGCGCTGTCCTTCCCAAACAGTGGGCTCCCCAGCCCGACAAAGAGGCGTCCGTCGAGACGACAATCCACTCTGGGGTCACCAGAGGCATTCCTGCAGACAACTTGACCGTCTGCAGCCACCAGCTCAGCGCCTTGCGCACTGCTGGGTCCAAGGGAAGGCGCACAGCATAATCCTCCGACAACGGAGTCCAGCGCTGCAGCAGGGAGAGTTATAGTGGTCTCATATGAGCCCTGGCCCAGGGCACTACTTCCATCGTGGCCGTCATAGAGCCCAACAGCTGCACATAGTCCCAAGCCCGAAGAGGAGAGGCTACTAGGAACTAGTCCACCTGAGCCTGATTGTCTGGCAGGAACACTCTGCCCACTTGGGTGTCGAATCGAACTCCCAGATACTCCAGGGACTGAGTCGGGCGCAGCTGGCTCTTCTCCCAGTTGATGATCCATCCCAGGGAGCTCAAAAGAGCAACTACCTGGTCCACAGCTTCGCCGCACTCTGCATAAGAGGAGGCTCGGATCAACCAGTCGTCCAGATAAGGATGGACTTGTACTCCTGCCTTTCGCAGGAAGGCCGCTATGACCACCAATACTTTGGAAAAGGTCCGCGGAGCAGTAGCCAACCCAAAAGGGAGGGCTCTGAACTGGAAGTGTCGTCCCAGGACTGCAAAACGCAGGAGCGTTGATGAGGAGGCCAGATGGGAATATGCAGGTACGCTTCCTTGATGTCCAAGGAAGCCAAGAACTCTCCTGCCTTCACTGCCGCTATAACAGAGCGGAGAGTCTCCATGCGAAAGTGCCGCACTTTCAAGGCCCGATTGACCCCTTTGAGGTCGAGGATAGGCCGGACAAAACCTCCTTTCTTTGGTACCACAAAGTAAATGGAGTAACGTCCCTTGCCAATCTGATTTTCTGGCACCGGAACGACCGCACCCAGGCGGATCAGGTTGTCCAAGGTCTGCTGCTCTGCCACAGCTTTGACCGGAGACTTGCAGGGAGAGAGTACAAACCCGTCTCTTAAGGGTCGGCAGAACTCTAGCTTGTAGCCGTCTCTGATGACTTCCAGCACCCAAGCGTCTGAAGTTATTGTGGTCCACTCGCCCAGAAACGAGGACAGCCGTCCTCCAATCTGCACTGGGGCGTGGACCAAGCCCCCGTCATTGGGTACGAGACCCTGGGGGAGGACCGGAGGGAGCACCTCCGGGACGGCGGTCTCTGCGAAAGGAATGCTGCTTGGGGGAGAAAGTCCTCTTGAAGGAAGAGGGGGCAGAGGAGCCCGACCTGCCCGGGCGGTACCGACGGGCTTCCTGAAACCGTCCTCTGGAGGTACCGGAACGAGTACTAGCCCGAGCCCTGACCTCTGGTAACTTCTTGCCCTTAGACGTGCCAAGATCGGTCACGATTTTGTCCAGCTCGACCCCAAAGAGCAGCTTGCCTTTAAAAGGCAATCTAGCCAGGCGGGATTTAGAGGCGTGGTCAGCAGACCAATGTTTCAGCCAAAGCCACCGCCGCGCAGAGACTGTCTGAGCCATGCCTTTAGCTGAGGCTCTCAAGACATCATACAGCAAGTCTGCCAAATAGGCTAAGCCCGATTCCAGGGCCGGCCAATCAGCCCTCAAGGAATGATCCTAGGGGGAAGCCCGCTGCACCATAGTCAGGCACGCCCTGGCCACATAGGAACCGCAAACTGAGGCCTGCAAACTTAAAGCAGTCGCCTCAAAGGACGACCTTAAGGCCGCCTCCAATCTTCTGTCTTGGGCGTCCTTTAGGGCCGTGCCACCTTCCACCGGCAAAGCCGTTTTCTTAGTCACCGCAGTGATTAAAGAATCCACGGTAGGCCACAGATAGGCCTCACGTTCACTTTCAGGCAAAGGATAGAGGCGGGACATAGCCCTAGCCACTTTGAGGCTCGCTTCCGGGACATCCCATTGAGCCGAAATTAAGGTGTGCATGGCATCATGCACGTGGAAGGTTCTAGGTGGGCGTTTCGTCCCCAGCATAATGGAAGAGCCAACAGGGGCTGAGGGAGAGACGTCCTCCGGAGAGGAAATCTTCAAAATGCCCATGGCCTGCACTAACAGGTTGGGCAAATCCTCTGAGCTAAAAAGCCGCGCTGCAGAGGGGTCATCCGCTCCAACCGAGCGGGGATCAGTCTCCTCCAAGGAATCCGCAAAGGACCGTTGGGAGAACTCAGATACGCTGCCCTCATCTACATCGGAGGAGACAAGGTCCTCCAAGGCCTGGGAATCAACCCGAGGGCGTTTACCTCCGGGGACCTCAACCTCTTTACCAAACGAGGGAGCAGGGGCAGCGTTTTGCATAAGGAAGGCCTGATGCAGCAGCAAAAACAAACTCGGGGGAGAAACCCCCCAGACTGTGCACTTCCGCAGCCTGGGCTACAGCCCTAGACGCACCCTCAACCGGCGCTCGCAAGAGCGGGGGAGAGACATGCTGCGCATCCAAAATGGCGTCCGGTGCGACACTCCCGCGAAGGAGCCGCACGGGAAAAACGGTGCTTAACTTTAGCCGCTTTGGGTGCCGTCGCCCAAATTAAGGGCGTCCATGGCATTAATGTCTCCCTCAAGGGCCGGCCCACGAAGAAGCCGTCCGTGCCGCGTGGCCGCCAATATGGCGGAGGCGAGCAGCGGGGGAGGGGCGTTTATGGCAGGAAAAACCGCCCACGCCGGAGGAAGGACCGGGACACTCATCGGGTCACGAAACTGGTCACCCAACAAGGCGAATCAGACTTTAAGACCCCCGCATCCCTCTGGAAGCGCCTAAGCTATCTGGGGAGCGACTCTTTGCGCCCTCGCCCTCCGACGCCATAATGCCACGGGGAGAACAATCCGGGGAACCCCCTGCCCGCTATAAAAAAGGTAAAAATTACCTGCTTTCCGCTCCGAGCTTGTAACGACCTGGTTTCCCAGTGAGTAGCTGCAATAAACGTTTAAATAAACGTCGAAATAAACGCCTTAAGGACGTTCAAAATTTTTTTTTTTTTTAACGGAGCCAGCGGAGGGGGGAGAAAAGGAGGGACCTGGCACCACCAGGTTTGCACGTGCTCAAGAAGAGCCCTCAACCCCAGGCACTCAACAAAACCTAAAAATTAGGCTTGGAGGCCTAGCCAGAGCTGCTGCTGTGTGTGACCACCACCTGCTGAGATAGAGAACATACTGAGAGTTTCCGGCAGCACATGACCACATATAGGGAGGCAAAAGGATTGCTCTCTATCTCCACCTGCTGGTAGATGGACACAACCCACCAGTCTATGGATTGATCAGCTTGATGATATGGAATGAGCAAATTTCACTATCCAAGCAGGCTACTCGAGCACAGAAAAGGCGGGAGAGTGATGATCCCAGATAATGCCACCGAAAAAAGCTTTGTAATGGTTCCGCTTCACACCAGAGAGGTGCGAAAAATCGAAAGGAGAAACAGCGGAGCCGGGGTGGAGAGAAAGAAAGATGGCGTCTCTGCAGGCTAACCCAGAAATAGAAAGGCCCTCTGACGGCACGGAGGAAGCTACCAACATACTACTACTTATCATTTCTAAAGCGCTACTAGACGTATGCAGCGCTGTACACTTGAACATGAAGAGACAGTCCCTGCTCGACAGAGCTTACAATCTAATTAGGACAAACAGGACAAACAAGAGATGAGGGAATATTAAAGTGAGGATGATAAAATAAGGGTTCTGAACAAGTGAATAAGGGTTAGGAGTTAAAAGCAGCATCAGAAAGGTGGGCTTTTAGCGGCCAGAGATGGAGCTTGACATACCGGCTCAGGAAGTCTATTCCAGGCATATGGTGCAGCAAGATAAAAGGAACGGAGTCTGAAGTTAGCGGTGGAGGAGCAGAATGACCAAAATGATAAAGGGGATCAAACTCCTCTTGTATGAGGAAAGGCTAAAGAGGTTAGGGCTCTTCAGCTTGGAAAAGAGAAGGATGAGGGGAGATATGACTGAGATCTACAAAAGGGTGATAGTATCTGAGGACCTGAAGGCGACGAAACAGTGTGACAAGGCGGTGGCCGTAGCTAGAAGATTGCTAGGCTGTATAGACAGAGGTGTGACCAGCAGAAGAAAAGAGGTTTTGAGGCCCCACCTGGAGTATTGTGTTCAGTTTTGGAGGCCATATCTTGTGAAGGATGTTAAAAAAATGGAAGCGGTGTGAAGAAAAGCTACGAGAATGGTATGGGATTTGCATTACAAGACATATGAGGAGATACTTGTTGACCTGAACATGTATACCCTGGAGGAAAGGAGAAACAAGGGTGATATGATACAAACGTTCAAATATTTGAAAGGTATGAATCCGCAAACGAACCTTTTCCGGAGATGGGAAGGCAGTAGAACGAGAGGACATCAAATGAGATTGAAGGGGGGCAGACTCAAGAAAAATGTCAGGAAGTATTTTTTCACGGAGAGAGTGGTGGATGCTTGGAATGCCCTCCCGCGGGAGGTGGTGGAGAGGAAAACGGTAACGGAATTCAAACATGCGTGGGATAAACATAAAGAAATCCTGCTCAGAAGGAAGGGATCCCCAGAAGCTTAGCCGGTGGTGGGAGGCAGGGCTGGTGGTTGGGAAGTGGGGATAGTGCTGGGCAGACTTATACGGTCTGTGCCCTGAAAAAGACAGGGACAAATCAAGGTAAGGTATACACAAAAAATGGCACATGTGAGTTTATCTTGTTGGGCAGACTGGGTGGACCGTGCAGGTCTTTTTCTGCCGTCATCTACTATGTTACTATGTAAGTAGAAGTAAACAATTTTTTACTTGTTCCAAAAGTACAAAGACTAGGGAACATTTGAGGAAGTTACATGGAATCACAAAATCTGATGTGGTGGGCTGGTTTCAAGACTTAAAAATGGACTTTGCGGGGATCAGGAAAGATGTGCAAAACGCCCTAAAAGATATTAGGGCTGAAATTCATGATTTGGGGTCCCACGTTGGCGAGATGGAGGAAGGGATGACGACCCTCAAAATGGATGTGGAAACGCTCCGAGGGAAAGCGACTGCGGATCAGGAGGAGCTGCAACAGCTCAGGGAGCAGTTGGAGGACCTGGAAAACAGGTTGCGTCGCAATAATTTGCAATTTAAAGGTTATCCCAGAGTTGGACATTTTCAGTAACTGTGAAGCTGTAATACGAGAATTGTGCCTCTACATATTGACTCCGGGAGAAGGGGCCCAACAACCAGACAAACGCATTCAACGGGCGCATCGAGCTGCAGGCCCACAGAGAGACTCTAATCCGAGGGATGTTGTGGTATGCTTTTTGGATTACCCCACCAAAGAAAAAATGTTGAATCAGGCCCGTGTACAAAAAGAAATACTTTGGAAAAATTATAAGATTGGGGTGTATCAGTATTTGGTGCGCACCACACTGTAGAAGCGTGGAACGTTTCGAGAAGTCACAAGATTTATGCACTCAAAGGGATCCAATACTGATGGCTTTTCCCGTTTGCCGTGTGGATTACGGTGGACAGGAAGTCCCACAGAGCCAAGACGTCGGATGAAGCTTGGTCAGCGATGCGGGCTATGGGGTGTCCTGATTTGCTGATGCAGCGACCAATGGAGTCTACTGAGCCTACAACAGATTCAGCATGGCAGGTGGTGGTGGAGCGCGGGAAGAAAGTCGACAAGCAGGCTTCGTGAGGACCTGGTCTGTCATGTGATGAGGGAGTAACATCCAGCTGGGATACTTGAATATTGTGACAAAGCGCAGGACTTGTTGCTTCAATACCAGGAAAGATTCCACTAAGAGGTGTCTCTTTTAAATGGATGAGATTTGCCATCTGGTGTGAGAGCAAGGCCCTAGATTCCCTTACTTGACCTACACAGACCCTGTTTGAATAACTTCTACACATAAAGGAATCCTGTTCAGAATGGATCCTCAGAAGCTTACCAGAGATTGGGTGGCAGCACCGGTGATCAGGAGGCAGGGTAAGTGGTTGGGAGGCGGGGCTAGTGCTGGGCAGACTTCTATGGTCTGTACCCTGAAAATGACAGATACAAATCAAGGTCAGGTATACATATAAAGTAGCACACATGAGTTTATCTTATTGGGCAGACTGGATGGACCGTGCAGGTCTTTTTCTGCCGTCACCTACTATGTTACTTGTCAGAGTCTGGTCTGAAGACCAACTCCGTAAGGGTTCACCTTAGTGAAATTAGTGCTTATCACCATGTAGAAGGTAAGCCCATCTCTGGACAGCCTCTAGTTCGATTCATGAGAGGTTTGCTTCTATCAAAGCACCCTGTCAAATCTCCAGTGTCATGGGATCTCAATGTCATTTTCACCCAGCTGATGAAAGCTTCTTTTGAGCTACTGAATTCCTGCCATCTGAATTTCTTGATCTGGAAGGTTGTTTTCCTGGTGTCTGTTACTTCAGCTCGTAGAGTCAGTGAGCTTCAGGCCATAGCAATGGCTGCACCTTATACTAAGTTTCATCACAACAGAATATAGTCCACTGCACGCACCCTAAGCTCCTGCCGAAGGCAGTGTCAGAGCTCCATCTGAACCACTGAGGTAGGAAGTTCATCTTTCCACAGCCAAGTCTGGTTTGCGTACCAGTTCATTTTTTCAGAAGATTGTTACGTCTTCCAGAAATTATTTAAGCAACAACATACAGGGACTCCTGAGGCAGGCCTGAGCGGCCGAAACACGACTCGTGTCGAGTCCACATTTTAAGAATTAAACTTATGCTGTGAACTTTGTAGAGTACAGTAGAAGTTTTTTGCCATCATCTTTTCTGTCTCCTTCGCTGTGACTTTTTCCTTGTGGTGACATAGGTAGCAGTCAACACCGGGGCCGCACCACAGGCTGATGCACACCATTTCGTAAGGCCATCCAGCAGCTCAGGGAAGAAGGCCCGGATGCGAGGGCCAACACTGGGAAAAGCTGGGGTGCCAGTTGAGGCACAGGGTGCAGAACTGCTGAGGTCGACGTGAGAGCGGAATCTTGGCTGCTTGGAGACAAGCGCATTGGAACCTACTGTATAGAGGGGGAGCGATCCGCTCGGCACCGACGCTTCTCGGGTGCCACATCCTTCGACTCCCCAGAGCTCATGGCACCATGTGACGAGGGTGACCAATGACAATGTTTATTGGCCTTCGTCCAAAGCATGTCACCGAGGTTCCTTGGTGCCGAGGACGTTGAATCCTCATGTCACTTCGGGGTCGGGTCTGACGAAGGACGGTCCCAAGGGGCCTGCAAAGCAGGTGGCCCCGAGACAGGTGGAGACCTACTCAACACCTCACTGCTCCCTGTGTCTAAGGGTCTAGAAGCAGCCATGTTTACTGATGCTCCTGATACCGGTACGATGCTCGACATCGATGTCAACATCTCCAACCTTGATGCTGAAGAACCGGACTTGGCTCCAAAAATCCTCTCTCTTGAGCCGCTAAGGAAACACAGGTCCTCTTCTTCATATGAAGACAGAGAACACAGTTAGAAGGGTTATGGTTGGACCGAAGACACTGCAGACACCAGGAATGGGTGTCCTTTCCCAAGATAGTCCGACTAAACCAGGTACAGCACTTGAAGCTACTGGAAAAATAAAAGCACGGGTTTGAAAGAGGTCCAAGTAAAGGAGCCACAAGAGAAGACTAGAAAAATAGCTGGAAGGCACTAAACATCTCTCAAAAACACCGGGCGAGTGAGGAAAGGACAAAAAAACCCCCACATCTACTCCTCACATGGAAAAAATAGAACTTATGAGACGATAGAAGACTGCTTGTCCTAGGAGAATTTTCTTTATGGATAGGGTGGTGGATGTTTGCATCAGCCTCTCAGTGGAACATGTACAGAGGATCTCTGAGGGAGAAGGGATTGTAGAGCTTAATGGATGATGCAGATGGGTAGACTGAATAGGCCACAATGTCTTTAACTGCTGTCATACATTACTTAAAGAAGAAATCAGTACATATAGAAAATTAAAAACAAGCAGTCACTTACATTTTCGCTGCTCGTCTTTTGGGACGGCCTCCAGGTGTAGTCTCTGTATCATCTATTGTGTAGCTTTCCTCCAGTTTATGGTTATGGCTCAGCTCTGGTGTTCGACATTCCAAGTCCTGTGACAATCGCATCATCATCAGCTCCGCTTTTGACTTTCTTCCACGTTTCTTTGGAACTTTCAGAGACTGTGAAACCTCAAGGTTTCCTATTATAACCTGAGTCTCAGTTATTCCATCACCTTTCACCTCAGGCTGCTGAGGGGGAAGTTTTGAAGAGCTAGATATTTTTTTTCTCTTTTTGGTTTTCAGAGGTCGGCCACGTTTTCTTTTTGTTTTGGCTATTCCTAACACCAAATTTTCTGTTTGGACTGCTGAGGTTTCCAAAGTTGACGGGACGTTGTCTCGGTTACTCAAAGAATCTTCTGCAACAGGAAGGACAGGATAAAGCACATGAAACTTACAAATATGCTAGAAGCTGTAAAAGATCACTGTTTATCCCTTTATATCTTCAAATATCTTATGACTAAAAAGCAACTGGAAAAAAAAAACACTCCCTCCATCTTTCCTATTTTTTTTTAACCACATATAAAATAGTACATACACATTTCAAGGTACAAATCCAACATAAAATATAAAACAACTACAGATATAGCAGCATGTTAGGTTTTCCATGTATCATGCTAGCTAGTGGTGAGACCGGCTTTTATCCTATTCTACGCTACCTAAGGCCAGGACCAACAATGGGCTTAGTAAAGTACTCATTAAAAGCTGCAAAGTGGGAGAGGGTAGTGTGAATGAAATGTGCTGATGCAGGGGGACTTGGAGAAAGAAATATGTATCTGATAAAAGATGGGGCGTTTATTATTTTTTTTTAACTAACCTTTATTAAAATGTTTCAACAGCAGAAATGACACACACCATGACAGATACACAGTGGTTTCTTCAGTGCATCTATCTAATACAAAAGAAATCTAACTACCCAACACAGACCGCCTCCACCCCCCAAATCACTCTGAATCAGTCTCTGAGAATCAGAAGGATAATCCAGCTTACATCCATTACAGGTCCACAAGTCTACTTCCATTAGATATTTAACACCCAACGTCAATCAAAAGAACGCACCCCTATAGTGACGAGGTGCTGTCAAACAGTACATTGTATACCACTAATCCAGTTTGTGCTTACTGCAGTGAGGCTGGGAGCCTGAGGCAGTTTCCAAATAGCAGCAATCATCACACGGGCCAAAGTGAGACCCAGCCTCTGCAGAAGGTCTGTGATTTGTCCAGATGGGGTACTGGCAGTTAGTGTCAATGTCCTCCTGCAGAATCCGAGAGAGGAATCCAAAAAGGTTGCACCAAAGGACAATCCCACCACATATGATAGTATGTCCCCCAGTATCCACAGCCCCTCCAACATAAATCTGACGAACTGGTCCCCACTTTGGTCAAATTCACAGGGGTAAAATACCACATAAACAGCACCTTATACCCATTTTCCTCGATTAAAGATAGACCCAAGGAGGTCGTCCATTGACAAATAGTTTCCCAGTCCTACATATATTGGTGTTTAAGGGGTCCCCCTCTGGTTCAAACATTGATAGGTTTGAGAGATGGCTCCCCTCTGCACTACAGGACCTAACAATTTTTCAAACTGTCCCTTACCTTTACCTAAATCCATCAACACTGTAGGCCCCTGTAAATAAAGAAAAACATCCCCCAGTAATAGCACATATCGCTGTTGTAGGTCCTCAAAAGTTCAAGCCCCTTCGCTAATCAAAAAGTTGTCCCATGTACACCAACCCCTCCGTTCCCATTTCCTAAACAAGGCTCAACCCTCCCAGAGAAAAACTCTTCATTGTACAACAATGTATAATGTTTACCCCCCAAGAAGTCTCATCCACACTGTCCACCAGAGTAATAAGTACATAAGTGTTGCCATACTGGGAAAGACCAAAGGTCCATCAAGCCCAGCATCCTGTTTCCAACAGTGGCCAATCCAGGTAACAAATACCTGGCAAGATCACAACAAGTACAAAACATTTATACTGCTTATCCCAGAAATAGTGGATTTTCCCCAAGTCCATTTAATAATGGTCTATGGACTTTTCCTTTAGGAAGCCGTCCAAAACCTTTTAGACTCCACTAAGCTAACCGCCTTACCACATTCTCTGGCAATGAATTCCTGAGTTTAATTACACGTTGAGTGAAGAAACATTTTGTCTGATTCGTTTTACATTTACTACATTGTTGCTATTCATCGGCATGCCCCCTAGTCCTAGTATTTTGGAAAGCGTAAACAGACGCTTCACATCTACCCGTTCCACTCCACTCATTATTTTATAGACCTCTATCACGTCTCCCCTTAACCGCCTTTTCTCCAAGCTGAAGAGCCCTAGCCATTATAGCCTTTCCTCATAGGGAAGTCGTCCAATCCCCTTTGTCATTTTCGTCGCCCTTCTCTGCACCTTTTCTAATTCACAATATCTTTTTTGAGATGCGGCGACCAGAATTGAACACAATATTTGAGGTGCAGTCGCACCATGGAGCGATACAAAGGCATAACAACATCCTCATTTTTGTTTTCCATTCCTTTCCTAATAATTCTAACCTAACATTCTATTTCCTTTCTTAGCCACAGCAGCACACTGAGCAGAGGTGTCAACATATCATCAATTACGATACCAGATCCCCTTTCTTGTCTGTGACTCCTAACATGGAACCTTGCATGACGTAGCTATAATTTGGGTTCCTCTTTCCCACATGCATCACTTTGCACTTGCTCACATTAAACGTCATCTGCCATTAGTCACCCAGTCTCTCCAAGATTCTCTTGTAATTTTTCACAATCCTAACTTTGTATCATCAGCAAATTTAATTACCTCACTAGTTACTCCCATCTCTAGGTCATTTATAAATATGTTAAAAAGCAGCGTCCCAGCACACACCCCCTGGGGAACCCCACTACTACCCTTCTCCATTGAGAATACTGACCATTTAACCCTACTCTCTCATTTCTATCCTTTAACCAGTTTTTAATCCACAATAGAACACTACCTCCTACCCTATGACTCTCCAATTTCCTCTGGAGTCTTTCATGAGGTACTTTGTCAAATGCCTTCTGAAAATCCAAATACACAATATCAACCGGCTCACCTTCATCCACATATGTGTTCACCCCTTCAAAGAAAGGTAGTAGATTGGTGAGACAAGATTTCCCTGCACTAAATCCATGTTGACTTTGCCTCAATAATCCATGCTTTTGAATATGCTCTGTAATTTTGTTCTTAATAATAGTCTCTACCATTTTGCCCAGCACCAATGTCAGACTCACCGGTCTAAAATTTCCCGGATCTCCTCTGGAACCTTTTTAAAAAATCGGTGTTACACTGGCCACCCTCCAGTCTTCCGGTACCACACTCGATTTTAAGGATAAATTACATATTTCTAACAATAGCTCCGCAAGCTCATGGTAAAATTATGTATCATACCTGATAATTTTCTTTCCATTAATCATAGCAGATCAATCCATAGACTGGTGGGTTGTGTCCATCTACCAGCAGGTGGAGATAAGAGAGCAATCTTTTGCCTCCCTATATGTGGTCATGTGCTGCCGGAAACGCCTCAGTATGTCGATATCAAAGCTCTATCCGCAGGACTCAGCACTTAGAGAATTACACCCACAAAGGGACACTCTGCCCAGCTCACCACCGCCGAAGCGGGGGAGGGGAATCCGTCCAGCTCATCCCCCACGAAGCGGGGGAGGGACACCACACCCGCCGATGCGGGGGGATCTGGCTTATTTATTTTTTGTTACATTTGTACCCCGCGCTTTCCCACTCATGGCTGGCTCAATGCGGCTTACATATTGTATACAGGTACTTATTTGTACCTGGGGCAATGGAGGGTTAAGTGACTTGCCCAGAGTCAGAAGGAGCTGCCTGTGCCTGAAGTGGGAATCGAACTCAGTTCCTCAGTTCCCCAGGACCAAAGTCCACCACCCTAACCACTAGGCCAGTCCTCCACTTCTTATCCTGGTACCGCAACCGCGGGAGGAGCTGGCTTACCCAAACACCTCCAAAGCGGGAGGGATACAAAGTTACCCTACTGCTGCACGAAGCGGGAGGGAGCGCCAGCATAATTTAGTTATCAATGCAGCCACCGCTGAAACGGGGGGGGGGAGAGGAAGCAGCAGCTCACTGTAACACAAAATCGTTTCAACTCAAGGAAAATCCAATTGGAAGAACTTGAACACGAAGTCCTCCTGAACAGGAACTGAAGATTAAACTTGAACCTGAAATATAACCAGAAGAAAAACAATACAGATGTCTGGACGGGGCTATGGATTGATCTGCTATGATTAATGGAAAGAAAATTATCAGGTATGATACATAATTTTACCTTCCATTTCATCAAGCAGATCAATCCATAGACTGGTGGGATGTACCAAAGCAGTACTCACCCAGGGTGGGACACGGAAATCCCTGAACGCAACACTGAAGCTCCAAACTGGGCCTCGGCCCGAGCAGCCACATCCAAGTGGTAATGTCATGAGAAGGTATGAGCCGATGCCCAAGTTTCCGCTCTACAAATCTCTTCCAAGGAGACGGATCTGGACTCTGCCATCGATGCTGCCTGCGCTCTAGTAGAGTGCGCCTTCAGCTGAACAGGCAGAAGCATCCCTGCAGCCACATAAGCTGCCGCAATCGTCTCCTTCACCCAACATGCCACAGTAGGCTTAGATGCCTGCAGACTCTTACGAGGGCCTGTGAACAGCACGAACAGGTGATCCGACTTCCGGAAGTCATTGGTCACTTCCAAGTATCTGATGATGACTCGTCTCACATCCAGACATTTGAGAGCAGGGTACTCCTCTGGGTAATCCTCCCTATGAAAGGAGGGTAGACAAAGCTGCTGATTCACATGGAAGCGAGAAACAATCTTGGGCAGAAAGGAAGGCACTGGGCGAATCGACACTCCTGCCTCAGTGAACCGCAGGAATGGCTCTCGACACGAGAGTGCCTGGAGCTCGGAAACTCTTCTGGCTGAAGTGATAGCCACCAAAAAGACCGCTTTCAACGTCAGGTCCTTCAGCGATGCCCTCGACAAGGGCTCAAAGGGCAGCTTCTGCAAGGCTCATAGCACCAGATTGAGATTCCACGTAGTGCAGAGGAGGGCGCAGGTGATTAACTCCTTTGAGGAAGCGCACCACGTCTGGCTGCAAAGCCAGGGAAGCACCCTTCAAACGGCTCCTGAAGCAAGCTAGAGCCGCCACCTGGACTTTCAGTGAACTGAGTGACAGGCCTTTCTCCAGACCCTCTTGCAGGAACGCCAACACTGAAGATATTGGAGCAGTGAAGGGCGATTGAGAGCCTGCCTCATACCATGATGCAAACATACGCCAAACCCTGGTGTAAGTAGTAGAAGTAGAGCACTTCCTCGCTCTCAGCATAGTGGCGATGACCTTGTCTGAGAAGCCCTTCTTCCTCAGCTGCTTCCGCTCAAGAGCCAGGCCGTAAGACCAAAGGGGGAGGGATCCTCCATCACCACGGGACCCTGATGCAAAAGGCCCCGCTCCACTGGCAGCCTCAGAGGGCCGTCCACTGAGAGCCTGATTAAGTCCATATACCAGGGGCGTCTTGGCCAATCCGGACCCACCAGGATCACCCGGCCCGGATGCTTTGCCACCGGGCCTAGCACTCTGCCCATCATGGGCCAGGGCGGGAACACGTAGAGAAGCTCCTGTGCCGGCCACTGCTGGAGAAAAGCATCGACTCCCAGAGATCGAGGGTCCCGTCCTCTGCTGAAGAACCGCGGCACTTGGCAATTGGCCGAGGACGCCATCAGATCCAGGCTCGGCTGGCCCCAGCGCTTAGCGATGTCCAAGAACGCTCGAGCCGACAGCTGCCACTCTCCGGGATCCAAAGTATGACGACTGAGAAAGTCCATCTTGACATTCTACTACTACTACTACTACTATTTAGCATTTCTATAGCGCTACAAGGCATACGCAGCGCTGCACAAACATAGAAGAAAGACAGTCCCTGCTCAAAGAGCTTACAATCTAATAGACAAAAAATAATTAAAGTAAGCAAATCAAATCAATTAATGTGATCGGGAAGGAAGAGAGAAGGGTAGGTGGAGGCGAGTGGTTACAAGTGGTTACGAGTCAAAAGTAATGTTAAAGAGGTGGGCTTTCAGTCTAGATTTAAAGGTGGCCAAGGATGGGGCAAGACGTAGGGGCTCAGGAAGTTTATTCCAGGCTTAGGGTGCAGCGAGACAGAAGGCGCGAAGTCTGGAGTTGGCAGTAGTGGAGAAGGGACATTCATGACTCCCGCAATGTGGGCCGCCGACAGCTGTTCCAGATTCGCTTCCGCCCACAGGCATAGCTTCATAGCCTCCTTGGCTAGAGGGACGCTCCTGGTTCCTCCCTGGCGATTGACATAGGCCACAGCCGTGGCATTGTCCGACAGGACCAGTACAGGCCTCAGCCCCAGTACCGGGAGAAACTCTAGAAGCGCCAACCGAATGGCTCGGAATTCCAGGTTGATGGATCACTTCGCCTCTGCAGGAGACCAGAGCCCCTGCGCTGTCCTTCCCAGGCAATGGGCTCCCCAGCCCGTCAAACAGGTGTCCGTCGTGACGACGACCCACTCCGGGGTCGTGAGAGGCATTCCTGCGGACAGCTTGTCTGGCCTCAGCCACCAACTCAGCGCCTTGCGCACCGCTGGATCTAAGGCAAGGCGTATCGCGTAATCCTCCGAAACTGGAGTCCACCGCCGCAGAAGAGAGTGCCAAAGTGGTCTCATATGGGCCCTGGCCCAGGGCACTACTTCCATCATGGAGCCCAACAGCTGCACATAGTCCCAAGCCCGAAGAGTAGAGGAGGCTAGGAACCAGTTTACCTGGGCCCGAAGCTTGAGACTCCGGTTGTCTGGCAGGAACACTCTGCCCACTTGGGTGTCGAATCGAACTCCCAGATACTCCAGGGACTGAGTTGGGCGCCGCTGGCTTTTCTCCCAGTTGACGATCCATCCCAGGGAGCTCAGAAGAGCAATAACCCTGTCCGTAGCTCTCCCACACTCTGCGTAAGAGGGGGCTCAGATCAGCCAGTTGTTCAGATAGGGATGGACTTGCACTCCTTCCTTGCGGAGGTAAGCCGCGATGACCACCATTATTTTGGAGAAGGTCCGCGGAGCAGTAGCCAACCCGAACAGGAGGGCTCTGAACTGGAAGTGTCGGCTCAGGACTGCAAAGCGCAGGAAGCGCTGATGAGGCAGCCAGATGGGAATATGTAAGTAAGCTTCCTTGATGTCCAAGGATGTCAGGAATTCTCCTTTTTTCACCGCAGCTATTACGAAGCGGAGAGTCTCCATTCGGAAGTGCCGTATTTTCAAGGCCCGATTGACTCCCTTGAGGTCGAGAATAGGCCGAGCAGAGCCTCCCTTCCTGGGCACCACAAAGTAAATGGAGTAACGTCCATTGCCAAGTTGATCTACTGGCACTGGAACCACCGCGCCCAGGCGGATCAGGTTGTCCAAAGTCTGCTGCACTGCCGCCGCTTTGACTGGAGACTTGCAGGGAGAGTTCACAAACCCGTCTCTCAAGGGCCGGCAGAACTCTAACTTGTAGCCGTCTCTGATGACTTCCAGAACCCAGCGTCTGAAGTTACCCTGGTCCACTCTCCCAGAAACGAGGATAGCCGTCCTCCGATCTGCTCTGGGGCATGGACCAGGGCCCCGTCACTGGGTACGAGACCCTGGGGGAGGGCCGGAGGACGAACCTTCGGGCCGGCAGTCCCTGCAAAAGGAATGCTGCTTGGGGGAGAAGTTCCGCTTGAAGGAACAGGAGGAAGAGGAGGTCGACTTGCCAGGGCGATACCGACGGGCTTCCTGAAATCGGCCCTTGGAGGAACCAGGGCGAGCACTGCCGGCCCGAGCCCTGACCTCCGGCAACCTCTTGCCCTTAGACGTGCCGAGCTCCATCACGATCTTGTCCAGCTCGTCTCCAAAGAGCAGCTTGCTTTAAAAGGCAACTTGGCTAGTCGAGATTTTGAGGCATGGTCAGCCGACCAGTGCTTGAGCCATAGCCACCGCCGGGCAGAGACTGTCTGAGCCATACCTTTAGCCGAGGCTCTCAAGACATCATACAGCAAGTCCGCCAAGCCCGACTCCAGGGCCGGCCAGTCCACCCTCAAGGAAGAATCCGAGGGGGAAGTCTGCTGCAAAACGGTCAGGCATGCCCTGGCCACATAGGAGCCGCAAACCGAGGCTTGCAAACTCAGGGCGGCAGCCTCAAAGACCAACTTTAAGGCCGCCTCCAATCTCCTGTCTTGAGCGTCCTTCAGGGCAGTGCCACCTTCCACCGGCATAGCCATCTTCTTAGTCACCGCAGTGATAAGGAGTCCACTGTAGGCCAGAGAAAGGCCTCCCGTTCACCCTCAGGCAGAGGGTACAGACGGGACACGGCTCTGGCTACTTTAAGGCTCGCTTCAGGGGCATCCCATTGAGCAGAGATTAAAGTCTGCATGGCTTCATGAACGTGGAAGGTTCTAGGCGGGCGCTTAGTTCCCATCATAATGGCTGAGCCCGCTGAGGCTGAGAGAGGGTTTTCCTCCGGAGAGGAAATTTCAGAATGCTCATGGCCTGCACTAACAGGTTGGGCAAATCCTCTGAGCGAAAAAGCCGCACTGCAGAGGGGTCATCCGCTCCATCCGAGCGAGGATCAGTCTCCTCCAAAGAATCCCTTAAGGACCTTTGGGAGAACTCCGATACACTGCCCTTCCACATCAGAGGAGACAGAGTCCCCTAGGGCCTGGAGATCCACCCGAGGGCGTTTGATCATAGAAGCGTCGTCACCCTTCTCAGACAGGGGAGCAGGGGCAGCGTTTTGCATAAGAAAAGCCTGATGCAGCAGCAAAATAAACTCAGGGGAGAAACCCCCCAGTCTGTGCACTTCTGCAGCCTGGGCCACGGCCCTAGAGGCACTCTCAACCTGCGCTCCCAAGAGCGGGGGAGGGGCGCACTCCGCATTCAAAATGGCGTCTGCCGCGACACTCCGCAAAGGAGCCGCGCGGGAAAAATGGCGCTTTAATTTCACCGACTTTTACTGTCGTCCGAGTCAAGGGCAACCACACTATTAATGTCTCTCCCACCTCAAGGCCGGCCCAAGAAGAAACCGTCCAAGCAGTGTGGCCGGCCACAACCGGGAGGCTGGCCAGCTGGGGATGGGCGCCTAAGGCGGGAAAAACCGCCACACTGGAGGAAAACCCGGGGAACTCTCCCGACTTCGAAAAGGCGCCCAAAAAAATGCGTCTCTGCCTTTGAACCCCCCCGCTTGCCCGCTAGATGCGCGCCACACGGTCCGGGAAGCTTCTTTTCGTCGCCCTTGCCGTCCGACGCCATAGCCACGTGGAGACCGTTCGGGGAACCCCCTGGCCCGCTAGTAAAAGGTAAAATTACCTGCCTTCTCGCTCCGACTGCAACAATTTGGAGCCCCAGTGAGCAGCTGCAACCAAAGACGTTTTTCTCTCAAAGATGTCTATTTTTCTGTTTGTTTGTTTTTTAAAACGGAGCCAGCGGGAGGGGGGAGAAAAGGAGGGACCTGGAACCACCAGGTTTCACTTGTTTAAGAAGAGCCCTCAACCCCAGGTACTCAACAAAACCTAAACAATTAGGCTTGGAGACCTAGCCAGAGCTGCTGCTTTGTGACCACACACCTGCTGAGATAGAGAACATACTGAGGAGTTTCCGGCAGCACATGACCACATATAGGGAGGCAAAAGATTGCTCTCTATCTCCACCTGCTGGTAGATGGACACTCGATTTTAAGGATAAATTACATATTTCTAACAATAGCTCCGCAAGCTCATTTTTCAGTTCTATCAGTAATCTGGATGAATACCATCCGGTCCAGGAGATTTGCTACTCTTCAGTTGTAGAACTGCCCCATTACTTCCTCCAGGTTTACAGAGAATTCATTACGTTTCTCTGACTAGTCAGCTTCGAATACCATTTCCGGCACCAGTATCCCACCCAAATCTTCCTCGGTGAAGACCGAAGCAAATAATTCATTTAATCTCTCCTCTACGGCTTTGTCTTCCCTGATCGCCCCTTTTACTCCTAGGTCATCTAGCGATCCAAGCGATTCTTTTGCCGGCTTCCTGCTTTTAATATACCTAAAAAAAGTTTTTACTATGTGTTTTTGCCTCTAACGCAATCTTTTTTCTAAGTCCCTCTTAGCCTTCCTTATCAGCGCTTTGTATTTGACTTGACATTCCTTATGCTGTTTCATATTATTTTCAGTCAGTTCCTTCTTCCATTTTCTGAAGGATTTTCTTTTAGCTCTAATAGCTTCTTTCGCCTCACTTTTTAACCACGCCGGCTGTCGTTTGATCTTCTGTCATCCTTTTTTAATATGTGGAATATATTCCTTTTTTAATATGTGGAATATATTTGGCCTGGGCTTCCAGGATGGTGTTTTTGAACAGCATCCACGCCTGATGTAAATTTTTGACCCTTGCAGCCGTTCCTCTTTTTTTTCATCGTTCTTCTCATTTTATCATAGTCTCCTTTTTTTTTTTTTTTGATTTATGGAAGTCTTTATTAAGCAATTCGTAAACAATACAGTATGTACTCGGTTCAATACAGCACAACATTCTTCATATCCTATAAATCTAACAGTGAGTAACTAACTATAAATCACTCCAACCTAGACGAATGCTAAAACAGTTACCTATTATACGTCAACATTTTTTGTCACTTTTTTGTTATGTAAGTCCAAACTGCTCCCCCCCCCCTCCCCTCCCCGTCTTCCCTTCCCATGACATTAAATACAGGTATTATCCAGAGCATTTTGTTAAAAACGGTTCCCACACCCTTTTCCACTTAGGCAGGATGTTCCTTTTCACAGCAGTCAATCTCTCCATCTCACAGATATAGCGCACTTTAGTGAGCCACCTCGCCATTGAGGGCACCTGCAAAGTTTCCAGTTTTGGCCAGGTGCACTCTAGCCGCCTGTAAGGAGTTCCTCACCAAAAGCCACTGATCAGACATAATGCCCTCTGGGCGCTTCCCCAGCAAAAAGATCAAAGGATGCCACTGCACAGGCCTACCCACCCACACCTGAATTCTTGACTGCACCCCTCTCCAATAGGCCTGAGCTTTAGGACACAACCACCGAATGTGTCCCATAGTTCCCTCTCCCCCACAGTTCCGCCAGCATCGCTTTGACGTCTGAACAAACATGTGGTGTAATCTTACCGGTGTCAAGTACCATCTATAAAAAAACCTTTATAGCATTCTCTTGCATGGCCACTGATAGGGAGGATCTCAACAACCCCTTTTCCAAAGACACCCAGGCTGGCCTCCGAGAGCGTAAACTGTAACTCCTGCTCCCACCTTATTCTATGTAGAAGGGACGGTTTTCAACATGTCACTAGGTAGGAGTACAAAGAAGATATCATTCCTCTCGTACCCCTCGAATCTACACACACCTCCTCCATCGGATGTATATCCCTTCTCAGGCATCTAATATACTTTTGCCCTTTCAAAAAATGCTGGAGTTGTAGATAGGCATATCGATCTACGGACTGAAGCCCAAACTCTGCCACCAGCGTCTCAAAAGGTACGATGGTCTCTCCCACATGCAGCTAATCAAGCATGTCTAATCCTGAGTCTGCCCACCTACAAAAGATAGTATTCCTATACCAGGCTCCAAACAAGGGATTATCCACTATCGGGGCCAGACCGGACACCGGTGGCTGCCTCTCCGGGAACATGTAGTCCCAGTAGTAGAAGGTGGCCTGTACTGTAGGCGGAAACCTGTCCACCCTCCCTCTATGCTTACCCTCCAGCCACATTAAATGTCCTAACTTCCGGGAACCCACTAAGGCTTGTTCAATGTCCACCCACAGTTTATGATCATCCTTCTAAACCAATCTACCGCTGCCCTGCCTGCGTCTGCGCAATAATACCAAAGCAGATTGGGCACCCCAACGCTCCTGCGCGTTTACTCTTATATAAAGGGCCCGAGAGAGCCACGGTCTCTCTGGTTCCATACAAAACAGGTTAACATGACTTGCAAACCTGAGATAAAGGCTCTAGGCCAATCGCAAGGGGAGGACCTGAAACAGGTACAAAAAATGAGGCAAATATTCATTTGATCGTCGTTTTCCTCCCGAACCAGGATAGGCCCATGGACTGCCATCGGTCTAGGTCTCTCTGCACCTCCCGCTTGAGTGCCGGGTAACTGACCGCAAATAGCTCAGACAATTGGCCAGGAATCCTCACCCCAAGATAACTCAATTCGCTCCCCTCCCACTTGAAAGAGAAGGATGACTTCAGTGTGTCCATCAAGCTCGGCGGGACCCCTACTGCCAGGTCCGTGGATTTACTGGCATTGAGTTTGTAACCAGATACCTGTGCATATTCCTCTATCACCTTCATTAGGTTGGGAAGAGAGACTAATGGGTTTGTTAAGGACAGGAGAACGACATCTGCAAATAGTGCAATTTTATATTCCCGCTCTCCCACCCTGACTCCCGTAATATCATCATTTTCTCTAATCGCTTCTGCAGGGGTTCCATCGCTAAGGCGAACAGTAAAGGAGACAACGGGCACCCCTGTCGTGTTCCCCGCCCCAGCGTGAATGCCTCAGAATTCCCTCCATTTATTCGAATACAGGCTCTCGGCAAGGAGTACAGTGCCTGAATCCAGGTTCTGTATTGCTGACCAATGCCCACTCTATGCATTACCTTATCCAAATATCCCCAGTGGACCTGGTCAAACGCCTTTTCTGCGTCTAATCCCAGCAGTACCACTGGTCTGGCTTTTGTCTGAGCTGCGTATACAATATCTACCGTCCTCCGAATGTTATCAATGGCCTGACGTCCGGTTACAAAGCACACCTGGTCCGGGTGAATTAAACTAGGGAGCACCTTCCCCAAGCGGTTTGCCAGAACCTTTGCCAGTATTTTAACATCTCAGTTAAGTATCAAAATTGGTCGATACGAGGAGCACTCAGTTTTATCTTTACCGGGTTTTGGTATCACAGCCACCCACGCCTCCATCATTGTCTTAGGGAGTGATACCCCTTCTCTCACAGAGTTATTAATCATTATCAGATGAGGCGCCAGGTGCCCCACACATGCCTTAAAGAATTCATTCGTAAACCCATCTAAACCTGGCACCTTACCCGCCGGCAGTTCTTTTATAACCTTAATGACCTCGTCCACCCTCACCGGTTCCCCAAGTTCCCCTTTCTGAGTCTCTGACAGAGTCGGTAAGTCCCTCCAAATAGCCATCTATTTCCCCCGGTCTGTACAGCAGCATCTCCTTGTATAGGGTCTCATAATATTGGGCGAACCAGTCCCTGACCCTGGGCGGACTTTTGGACCACAGCCCCCTTAGCATTTCTCACTTACATTGAAGCAATCTTGTTTTATGGCCGGGGCTTTCTGACCTGCAATTTGATAAAGTACCCCTCTCGATACAGCCTTAAAGGCATTCCAGACCATCCCCAGTGAAGGCCCGAATCCAGGTTAATCTCGAAGTACTCTTCAAGAGGTACAAAACCGGCCACAGTTGTCCAGGTCCTGTAGCAGACTGTTGTAAATTGTCCATCATTTGTCTCTCACTCCTCCCATAGGGAAGGAATGACAAACCAAACGGGGCATGGTCTAAAATGGTAGTTGGACCCAGGGCTGGGCCAAGGGTCTCTGGCGCCCCCCTGCAGACTATCAGTGGCGGCTCCACCCTCCCCCCCCCCCCCCCCCCCCCCCCCCCCCCCCCCCCCCCCCCCCCCCCCCCCCCCCCCCCCCCCCCCCCCCCCGGACCTGCCTGGCTCCAAGGCGCATGGAACAGTGTGAACAGTGTACATTATATTGCTTTTGTCATAGCCATGCCAGTGGCGTAGCCAAACTGCCAGTTTTGATGGGCCTGAACCCAAAGTGAGTGGGCACAAAATTTTCTGTCTACCCCCCCTCCCCCAGCAAAATTTAGTCACACTAATCAGATGCATTTGTCACACAAGGGTAAAAGTGTTGCTTTTCAGTGCATCAGATTTCAGAACATTTATTTAATAGCCTAACACCCTTTTCATGAGCTTTCAGAGGCCAAAACCCTCCTGCCTCAGGTCAGTATAATGCCGTTACAGTATCCTCTCCTGACCTAAGGAAAGAAAGTATTGGTCTCTGAAACTTTATTAACACAGGTACCATATACTTTATCCTAAATTAAAAATAAAATTATTTTCTTTACCTTTCTTGTATGGCCATTTACTTTTTCTCATTGTGTTGCTCCCAGTCTCTAGATTCTGCTTTCCTTCATTTTCGCTTAACTCTTCTGCCAGGTTTCCTGGCATTTGTCATTTTTCTCTCCTTTTTCTTTGCTTTCTTCAATATTTTTCTGCCCCTCTCTCTCTCTGTCCAGATTTAATTCATTCTTACTATCCATTCTTTAATTTCCTTCATCTACTTATGGCTTGTCATCTTTTTCTCACCCTTGTTCTCCCCATGCCCCTTCCTCTTCTTCTCCAGTCTTTCACTACTCCCCTTTTCCATCCAGCAGCTCTCCTCTTTCTCTCCCATCCTTCCAGTGTCTCCCTCTCAATCCCCATCCTTCCAGTAGTCTCCCCTCTTTCTTTCTGCATCCTTCCATCCAGTGTCACCTCTTTCTTCCTACCCTTCCATCCAGCGTCTTCCCTCTTTCTCTCCCCATCCTTCCACCCATCTACCCTCTCTCCTGATCCTTCCATCTAATGTCTCTCTCTCCCTCCTTCTAACCAGTGTCTCTCTATCTCTCTACCTTTTCTGTTCAGTGTCCCTTCCTCTCTCCACATCCTTCCAGTCTCTCCCCTTTCATCCATTCTCCCCTTTCTCTCCCCATACTTCCATCCAGTGTCTCTCTCACCATCCTTCCATCTGTTTTCACTCTCCTCTCCCATCCTTCCATCTATTTTCCCTCTCTCTCCCCATCCATCTGTTTTCCCTTTCTCTCCCCATCCTTCCATCTGTTTCCCCTCTTTCTCTCCCTATCCTTCCATCTGTTTTCCCTCTTTCTCTCCCCATCCTTCCATCTGTTTTCCCTCTTTCTCTCCCCATCCTTCCATGTTTCCCCTCTTTCTCTGCCATCCTTCCATCTGTTTTCCCTCTTTCTCTCCCCATCCTTCCATCTGTTTTCCCTCTCTTCATTCTTCCATCCAGTGTCTTCTCTGTTATTAGTACCTGGTCTTTCCTCCAGGCTCCGCCCAGCGCGCCAGCCCCCATTACCGGCCACTGCTGCTTTTCCTGTTGAGCAGCAGGGCCGGCGCTACAAAAAGAAGCGCTCAGCTGACTGAGCTGAGCGCTAACGAGAAAAAATGTTTTAAAAAAAAGCGCGGTACCGCAGGCAGCCTTGAGGCATTGGCTGCTGTCTCTGCAGGCTCCTCCCGTCTCTTATGTCACTGCCCCTGCTTCGCTGAAGGGGCAGTGACGTAAGAGACGAGCTGAGAGCTTCTTCTTTTTGTAGTGCCGGCCCTGCTTCTCAACAGGAAAAGCAGCAGTGGCCGGTAATGGGAGCTGGGGCTGGCGCTGGTGCGCTGGACGGGCCTGGAGGAAAAGTGAGCACTGCTTGTGGAATGTAGCAGGGCGGAGCTGAGGTAAGTGGCGAGGGTAAGCACCTCGGCGGCGCCCTCCAGAGGTCTGCGCCCCCCTGGTTGGACCTATACCAGAGTCTCCCCCACCCAGACATTGTTTTATCCAAAAAAATATAGTCCAATCTGGAGTAGGAGAGATGCACCGGGGAGTAATAGGTATAATCCCGCCCTCTGGAGTGTCCCATTCTCCACACATCATACAGACCCATTTCATCTACAAAGTTTTTCAGACCTCGAGATATTCTACAGTCCTGTGAAGCAGGAGGAGCCGATCTATCAAGCCCTGGTTGCATAGTAGCATTAAAGTCCCCTGCCACCAGCACCTTGCCTCTGGCAAAAGCCTGCAGCTCTCTCAGGAGACACAAGAAAAAACGTTCCTGCCCCTCATGTGGTGCGTAAACACTAACCAAAGTGTATTCCTCCTGCTCCAACAGAACATGCAGAAAAATGAATCTCCCCTCTCTGTCCCTTCTCGAGTGCAATATCTGCACCTGAACATCTTTGTGGAACATTATAGCCACCCCCCTTTTTTTCGCACCCTTCACATCGATGCACAAGCCACCTGTGGGTATTGTTTAGAAGATAACAGTCCTTCATATTTTTTTAAAAAATGGGTTTCTTTAAGAAAACCATGTGTGGCTTCATCAGACGCATTTCACACATTAAGGCTTGCCTTTTGTATGGAGAGTTTATACCCTTTATATTATAACTAACAAATTTAAGATCCGCCATCTACCCCCCTCTGATACAACCAAACTTTTAATGGAAGACTCCTACCCTCCCCAAGTTCCCCCCCCCCCCACACTTTCTCCCTCCCCCTATCCCCCAACTATACCCCCCCCCCCATTCACTCTCCACCCATCACCAACCAGTGCCATATAGCACTGCTTGGGAACAAGAAGAATGTGACCTCACCATCCGAGCCTGTAACAACAACACTGGCTACAACAAAGTTAAATATAGCCCCCCCGGTCCGCCCGCCCCGCAATCATATCCCACCCCAAACCTTGACAGTCACTTATTCATCTCTCACCATCCAGCTTATTAGTCTCTCGTAACTCCTATCTCCCCCCAAGTCACTGTACATAGCCCCCTGGAGGGCTATTATTCCAGGACCTGCACTCTCACCAACCAGTTCAGCCCAACAGTCTCTCAAGTCTTGGATCTCGTGTCTTGGCCTCTTTCTCCACTCGTTGCCATCTCTGGTAGCCTGGCTTTCGTGGAAGGCATTTATCTCCATCGGCAGGACTGCCGTCGGCGCTAACCCCACTTCATGCAGTGTTTCCCACGCTCCTCCCACATTGCGGCATCGCTGCTGCTCCCCGTTAAGCTCGAAGCATAGAGCAAACGGGAAGGCCCATCTGTAGGGCCTCTTCTCTTTTGTCAGGATCTCAATGACGGTTTCATGGCTCTCCTCTGGTTCAACGTAAACAAAGAAAGGTCCTGGTAGATCGCCACACGTGCCCCATTGAACTCCAGGGCAGGGGTCTGTCGGGCTTTTTGTCAGATCAGGTCTTTGCAGGCATAGTTAGTAAACCGCACTATAATGTCTCCCGGCCTGTTTTCTCTAACTTTGCCCAGCGCGCGGTGTGCTCTGTCAATGCCCATCTCCTGTGAATCAAATTCAGCTCCCATCAGCTGTGCGCACAGGGCTCGCACCACCGTCGGTATATCTTACCCGTCTCCATTTTCCTGGACTCCTCGGAACCGGAGGTTTTGTCTTCGCCCCCGATTCTCGAGGTCGTCCAGCTTGTATTGGAATTCCTCCGCCTGCTCTCCCATTTTTTTTAAAAGCCTGTCCACTTCGTCGTTTTTCTCCTGCTGCTCATCTGCCCGCTCTTCTAGGGCCTCCACCCTGCCTCTCAGGTCCGCACTTATGGCGTCCATGTGCTCCAGGATCTCCTCTTTTGAGGCTAGGATTTCAGCCCTGATCGCTTCCAAGCATTTAGTTAGGTCTTGTGGCAGAACTTACATGAGGGCAGAATCACCACGCTCCTCGCAGGAGGAAGTCGATCCCGATTGTGACGGTCTTCGCGATTTCGGGGATTCACGGCGTGCTGGGCCTTGCTCCGTCTGTCTCGCTGATATTCGCTCACTTTCCCGCTGCGGCGCTCCATCGTCCCTAATTTACAGCCCTTTCGTGCTCTGGGAGAGGGTTTTCAACTTGGATGGCACCTAATTGCTGGTGGAATGGCGCGGAGCTCCGGGACTAGGCTGCCATTCGGCTTCATGACATCACTTCCTCCTCCATAGTCTCCTTTTTTAAAGTTAAACGCTAACGTATTTGATTTCTAATGTATACTTACTTCACAGCTAATATCAAATCCTATCATATTATGATCACTGTTATCAAGCAGCCCCAGCACCATTACCTCCTGCACCAGATCATGTGCTCCACTAAGGACTAGGTCTAGAATTTTTCCTTCTCTCGTTGGCTCCTGTACCAGCTGCGCCATAAAGCTGTCCTTGATTTCATCAAGGAATTTTACCTCCCTAGCATGCCCTGATGTTACATTTACCCAGTCAATATCGGGGTAATTGAAATCACCCATTATTGTGTTGCCCGGTTTGTTTGAGTCCCTAATTTCCTTTAACATTTCTGCATCCGTATGTTCATCCTGGCCAGGCGGACGGTACTACACTCCTATCACTATCCTTTTCCCCTTTACACATGGAATTTCAGTCCACAGTGATTCCAAGAAGTGTTTTATTTCCTGCAGAATTTTCAATCTATTTGATTCAAGGCTCTCCCCACCAGGTCTCACACAGATGCGTAATATATCTAATTTTTCATTTAGTGCAATAAAGGAGTTTTTCTTGCCTGGAATTCTGCCTGGGGGAGTAAGTACTCTAGGCCAGGAGATCTCCAGGTTACTTCTGTCTCTGAGGCAAAACAGAAAGTGAACAGTACCTATTCCATTCCACTCAGTATTTTTAAAATCGAGCGTGGTACCGGAAGATTGGAGGGTGCCCAACGTAACGCCAATTTTTAAAAAAGGTTCCAGGGGAGATCTGGGAAATTATAGACCGGTGAGTCTGACGTCAGTGCCGGGCAAAATGGTAGAGACTATTATAAAGAACAAAATTACAGAACATATTCAAAAGCATGGATTAATGAGACAAAGCCAACATGGATTTAGTGAAGGGAAATCTTGCCTCACCAATCTACTACATTTCTTTGAAGGGATGAACAAACATTTGGATAAAGGTGAGCCGGTTGATATTGTGTATCTGGATTTTCAGAAGGCGTTTGACAAAGTACCTCATGAAAGACTCCAGAGGAAATTGGAGAGTCATGGGATAGGAGGTAGTGTTCTATTGTGGATTAAAAACTGGTTAAAAAATAGAAAACAGAGAGTAGGGTTAAATGGTCAGTATTCTCAATGAAGAAGGGTAGTTAGTGGGGTTTCCCAGGGGTGTGTGCTGGGACCGCTGCTTTTTAACATATTTATAAATAACCCAGAGTTGGGAGTGACTAGTGAGGTAACTAAATTTGCTGATGACACAAAGTTATTCAAAGTTGTTAAATCGCGGGAGGATTGTGAAAAATTACAAGAGAACCTTACGAGACTGGGTGTCTAAATGGCAGATGACGTTTAATGTGAGCAAGTGCAAAGTGATGCATGTGGGAAAGAGGAACCCGAATTATAGCTACGTCATGCAAGGTTCCACGTTAGGAATCACAGACCAAAAAAGGGATCTAGGTGTCGTCGTTGATGATACGTTGAAACCTTCTGCTCAGTGTGCTGTTGCGGATAAGAAAGCAAATAGAATGTTAGGTATTATTAGGAAAGGAAAACAAAAATGAGGATGCTATAATGCCTTTGTATCGCCCCATGGTGCGACCGCTCCTCGAATATTGTGTTCAATTCTGACCACCACATCTCAAAAAAGATATTGTGGAATTAGAAAAGGTGCAGAGAAGGGCGACGAAAATGATAAAGGGGATGGGACAACTTCCCTATGAGGAAAGGCTAAAGCGGCTAGGGCTCTTCAGCTTGGAGAAAAGGCGGCTGAGGGGGAGATATGATAGAGATCTATAAAAGTGTGTTTACACTTTCCAAAAATACTAGGACTAGGGGGCATGCGATGAAGCTACAATGTAGTAAATTTAAAATGAATCGGAGAAAAGGTTTCTTCACTCAACATGTAATTAAACTCTGGAATTCGTTGCCAGAGAATGTGGTAAGGCGGTTAACTTAGCGGAGTTTAAAAAAGGTTTGGACGTTCCTACAGGAAAAGTCCATAGACCATTATTAAATGGACTTGGGGAAAATCTACTATTTCTGGGATAACCAGTAGAAAATGTTTTGTACTTTTTTGGGATCTTACCTGGATTGGCAACTGTTGGAAGCAGGATGCTGGGCTTGACAGACCTTTGGTCTTTCCCAGTATGGCAATACTTATGTAAACCTCTATCATATGCCCCCCTCAGTTGTCTCTTCTCCAAGCTGAAGAGCCCTAATCGCTTTAACCTTTCCTCCTAGGGATGTCGTCCCATCCACCTTATCATTTTCGTTGCCCCTCTCTGTATCTTTTTTTTTTCTAATTTCGGTATGTATTTTTTTGAGATACGGTGAAGAGAATTTGAGGTGAACTTGCACCACAGAATGATACAAAGGCATTGTAACATTCTTATTTTTGTTTTCCATCCCTTTCCTAATAAAAAGCTATAGTTTTTTTTTTTTGACCGATGATTGATGTGGCTCATGGTACACACAATAGACATACTGTTGGTATGACAGTGTGATCACGTAGCGGGTTCTGAGGTCCTTTTTTTTAACCTATAAATAAACATGTTTTCTATTTAATTGCTTTGTTGATGTTGGATGAGTGACATAATCACAAATTAGAAATTCTTATATCATTAGATTTGACACTGTTATATACAGAAGAAATTTATTCTTAAGCCATTTGTTAAAAAAGGTTTGGGCAAGTTCTGGAGGAAATGTCTATAGTATGCTATTGAGATAGACATGGGGGAAGCCACTGCTTGCCCTGGGTTTGGTAGCATGGAACCTTTCTGCTATTTGGGTTTCTGCCAGGTACTTGTGATTGGCTAGAAGTGGGATACTGGGCCAGATGGACCTTTGGTTTGACCCAGTATGGATATATTCAGATTATTATTACTACTTATATTTTGCCCACACCTTTTTCAGTAGTAGCTCAAGGTGAGTTACATTCAGGTACACTGGGTATTTTCCTGTCCCTGGTGGGCTCATAAGCTAAGTTTATACCTGAGGCAATGGACGGTTAAGTGACTTGCCCAAGATCACAAGGAGCAGCAGTGGGATTTGAACCAGCCACCTCTGGATGTCAAGACCAGTGATCTAACCACTAGGCCACTCATCCACTCAGAGCTTTTGTGGTAAAGTGCAGCAATTTGATGTATATACTCTTTCAGTTAATAAAGCTGCCAAAATTAAAAAGGAGGAAAGGGAAACAGACGTAATCAAGGGAAGCTATGTACCTGGAGTCTGCTGTACCATTTTGTCTTCCTGAGCCACCCTGCTTTCATCATGATACTGCTGCCAGGGGACTCTCCTCTCTCAGTATGCAGACATGCTGGTGTCCACGGGGTCATTACAGCTCCTTGATGAGAATAACCTTGCAGTGCTGCCACACTTCCTTCCTGCACCTTACTGGAGTTGGACTCTACAACTGTCAAATGCATCCCATGTACACCTGCACTGACCACACCAGTCGACACCGGAGGAGAAGATACTGCGTCCTGCTGTGGGCCTGCAGCAAACCCTGCTGTATGGCACATCAAAGGAGAAGAGTCCATGAATGCTGTTATGGTGCAGGACGTCTGTCCCCCACACAACGATCAGCTTGTAGCATCTAAATCACAGACACAGAAAAATATGTAAGATCACAACTGCAAAACTCATCCCCAAAGCCTAGTTCCCCCCTCTCCCACTTCTTCCCTGTAGTTTCCCCTCCTTCACTCCTACCTAGTCCTTTCACCAGTTTCCCTTTTTTTCCCCTTTCCCGATGTGCTTTCACCCTCACCTGCGATTCCTCTTCCCGATTCAGGGTCATTAAATTTTGACAGGGCAATCTGAAAACATTGTCAACAATACATAAAATAAGGAAAAATGCATTATAAAGAAAACAAGATAGGAGACCACCATCTCCCAAAGTATCTGTGTATCTTGCATTGTACAGTATTTATTTTCTTTAAACACTTTTTATGTATATCTTTTAGCAACATACATACACAGTGATTTGCCAATAAAGTTTCCTGAATCTGTCTGTATTCCTCTAGTATTCCACTGCAGAGGGAGTAGGGTAAAGGAAAGTTTCCATTTCAAACTAAGTCTGCACAATTCTATTAATAGAAAAGGAAGCTGCCCACCAGATAAACTCCTTCCTACAAGATTACAATATTAAGAATGGAGGCGTAATCTTATGGTTAGAGCAGTGGAATGAAAACCAGGGGAACCGGGATCAATCCACTGTAGCTCCTTGTCACTTTACGCAAGTTACTTAACCCTCCATTATCCCAGATACAAAAAAATTCAACTGAGCCCACTAGGACCAGACCTGTATACCGAATATGTAAAACCCCAAAGGACCTCCTCTCTGCCCCCATTATTTAATATATTTGCAGCCCTTGGGAAAGATAGTGCTTAACTTTAGAGTTACATGTTACACTTTTGCAGAACATACCCAACCTTTGGTCCTCCTAGAAAGCAATTTGAGGCGGAAACTTGCTGCAGTAACAACTTTTTAAGAAGCAGAAAGCCTGAAAGGAAATCCGTGGGACCGTTAGATCACGAAGGAGCAAAAGGGGCGCTCAGGGAAAACAAGGCCATGGTGGAGAAAATGAATTCTTTGCTTTGGTCTTTACGGAAGAAGATGTAAGAGATCTGCCTGTACCGGAAATGGTTTTCAAGGGTGATAATGCAGAGGAACTGAAGGAAATCTTGGTGAACTTGGAAGATATATGAGCCAAATTGACAAATTAAATAGTAAATCACCTGGACCAGATGGCATACATCCAAGAGTACTCAAAGAACTCAAGCATGAAATTACGCTGTTAGTAATATGTAACATGTCACTAGAATCATCGTCCATAGTACCAGAAGATTGGAGAGTGGCCAATGTGACGCCGATTTTTTAAAAGGGTTGCAGGTGTGATCTGGGAAATTATAGATCAGTAAGCCTAATGTCAACGCTGGGCAAAATAGTGGAAACTATTATAAAGAATAAAATTACAGAACACATAGACAAATATGATTTAATGGGACAGAGTCAGCATGGGTTCAGCCAAGGGAAGACTTGCCTAACCAATTTGTTTCATTTCTTTGAAGGCGTGAATAAACATGTGGATAAAGGTGAGCCAGTTGATGTACTGTATATAGATTTTCAGAAAGCTTTCGATAAAGTTCCTCATGAGAGACTTCTAAGAAATTTATAAATAATATGGAAATCGGACGAGTGAGGTGATCAAATCTGCATATGATACAAAACTATTCAAGGTAGTTCAGACACTTGCGGACTGTGAAATATTCAAGGAAGACCTTAGGAAATTGGAAGACTCAGCGTCCAAATGGCAAATGAAATTTAATATGGACAAGTGCAAGGTGATGCACATTTGAAAGAATAATCCGAATCACAGTTAGCTGATGCAAGGGTCTACCTTGGGGGTCAGCGCTCAAAAAAAGGTCTGTGTGTCATTGTAGATAATACGTTGAAATCTCAGCGTGCGGAGGTGGCCAAAAAAGCAAACAGAATGCAAGGAATTATTAGGAAAGGAATGGTGAATAAGACTGAAAATACTATAATGTCTTTGTATCGCTCCATGGTGCGTCAGCACCTTGAGTATTGCGTTCAGTTGTGGTCGCCGTATCTCAAAAAAGATATAGAGAAATTAGAAAAAGTTCAAAGAAGAATTACTACTACCACTTATCATTTCTAAAGCGCTACTAGATGTACGCAGCGCTGTACACTTGAACATGAAGAGACAGTCCCTGCTCGACAGAACTTACAATCTAATTAGGACTGACAAACAGGACAAACAAGAGATGAGGGAATATTAAAATGAGGATGATAAAATAAGGGTTCTGAACAAGTGAATAAGGGTTAGGAGTTAAAAGCAGCATCAGAAAGGTGGGCTTTTAGCGGCTAGAGATGGAGTTTGACATACCAGCTCAGGAAGTCTATTCCAGGCATATGGTGCAGCAAGATAAAAGGAACGGAGTCTGAAGTTAGAGGTGGAGAAGAATGACCAAAATGATAAAGGGGATCAAACTCCTCTTGTATGAGGAAAGGCTAAAGAGGTTAGGGCTCTTCAGCTTGGAAAAGAGAAGGTTTCAAATCTCTTCTCTACCACTATGTTATCCAAGTCTGACAATGAGGCTGTCTCTTCCTATAATACCGTGTTTCCCCGAAAATAAGGCACTGTCTTATATTAATTTTTGCCCCCCAAAATGCGCTACGTCTTATTTTCAGGGGCTGTCTTATTTTTCGGGGAAACATTGGGGTTGGATCGGGGTTGGCCCGCCCTCCGTCGCTCCCGGAACTAAACTTAAACGCCTCCTTTCACCTTCGCAGCAGGGCAGGCCACTCCTTCCTTCCGTGTCCCGCCCTCGCCTGACGTAACGTCCACGAGGGCGGGGCACGGAAGGAAGGAGAGGTCTGCCCTGCTGCTGCTTGCTGCGAATGTGAAAGGAGGCGTTAAGGTTAGTTCCGGGAGCGACAGAGGGTGGATGGGGGGGGGGGGGGGGGGGGGCCCGGGGGCAGCCTTGTCCAGCACTTGGCGGCCCTTCTTTCAAACAAAAATTTGCTAGGTCTTACTTTCGGGGGAGGCCTTATATCTACCAATTCAGGAAAACCTCTACTAGGTCTTATTTTCGGGGGATGTCTTACTTTCGGGGAAACAGGGTACTATTCTCTCCTCTGGATACTCTCACTCCCCTCATTCCCCGTTCTGTACAACGTACCAAACCCCAACCTTGGCTGACCTCTAGAATCCACTACCTACATTCCTGTACAAAGATTAGGGAACATTGGGGTAAGTCTTGCCCCATCCTTGGCCACCTTTAAATCTAGACTGAAAGCCCAACTCTTTAACATTGCTTTTGAGTCGTAACCACTTGCCTCCACCTACCCTCCTCTCCTCCTTCCTGTACACATTAATTGATTGATTTCTTTTTTTTTGTCTATTAGATTGTAAGCTCTTTGAGCAGGGACAGTCTTTCTTCTATGTTTGTGCAGCGCTGCGTACGCCTTGTAGGGTTTAGAAATGCTAAATAGTAGTAGTAGTAGCATTTGAGGAAGTTACATGGAAATACTTTAAAAACAAATAGGAGGAAATATTTTTTCACTCAATGAATAGTTAAGCTCTGGAACTGGTTTGCGGAGAATGTGGTAACAGTGGTTAGCGTATCTGGGTTTTAAAAAGTTTGTCCAAATTCCTGGAGGCAAAGCCCATAGTATGGGAAGCAACAGTTTGCTCCTAATTGGGTTTCTGCCGGGTACTTGTGGGCTGGAAAACGGGATAGTGGGGCAGGTGGACCTCTGGTCTGACCCAATGTTCTTAAGCTAAGGATCCTCTGTGCTTATCTGAAACTCGGCCTCCCTCTCAGGCATTCAGGGAGCGCTCTCCTCTCTCCCCGTGATCTGCCACTCCTCCCTCTCGCCCTCTCCCTCCAACACCCCCGTCAGACTCATACCAGAGAGGTTCCCACCACCAACACAGTTCCGCAGCTTTTCCTTCCCCAGTGCCCCGAACCCTTGGCTAGTTCCGACACACAACTTATCTCTCTCTCTCCGAGGCTCCCGCTTCGCCGGAAACAGGAAGTTACGTCATAAGAGAGCGTCCGTCGAGATGCAGAAGAAGAACTCTGTGGCCGGGAGTTTCCGTTGGTCTGTGAGGGCCTCTCGGCGATCACCGGCCTAGCCAGCGTTCTGCAAAACGGCCAAGTACCGCTTCAGTGCAGTCGCAGTAACTGTTTCCGTTGAATGATACACCAAGCAGGTTAGTTTGAGAAAACAGGAGGCGGCATCACACTATCTGGCCCATACGGACTGAAGTCAATAGGCGGGCCTTGCCGCCACATTGGTTCACCCAAAACGTAGCAAACGCTATTCAAATCAAGGAGGTTTAATAGACAGAAGTGGAAGGGAGCTATCTACTGCACTGTAAGCATGGAAGCCATTTGGTTAATCTCTGTTTCCACTCCCCGTGCAGCCGTCATTGCCATACACTCAAAACAAAGCAAGCAAACCTACTAACAATTGCTGCAAGGAGGTTTAATAGACAGGAGTGGAAGTGAGGCTATCTAGTGCAGTGTAAGCAAGGAAGCCACTTGGTTAATATCTGTTTCCACTCCCCCGTGCAGCCGTCATTGCCATACACTCAAAACAAAACAAGCAAACCTATCAGTTGCTGCATGGAGGTTTAATAGACAGGAGTGGAAGTGAGGCTATCTAGTGCACTGTAAGCAAGGAAGCCATTTGGTTAATCTCTGTTTCCACTCCCCCGTGCAGCCTTCATTGCCATACACTGAAAACAAAACAAGCAAACCTATCAGTTGCTGCATGGAGGTTTAATAGACAGAAGTGGAAGGGAGCTATCTACTGCACTGTAAGCATGGAAGCCATTTGGTTAATCTCTGTTTCCACTCCCCGTGCAGCCGTCATTGCCATACACTCAAAACAAAGCAAGCAAACCTACTAACAATTGCTGCAAGGAGGTTTAATAGACAGGAGTGGAAGTGAGGCTATCTAGTGCACTGTAAGCAAGGAAGCCATTTGGTTAATCTCTGTTTCCACTCCCCCGTGCAGCCTTCATTGCCATACACTGAAAACAAAACAAGCAAACCTATCAGTTGCTGCATGGAGGTTTAATAGACAGAAGTGGAAGGGAGCTATCTACTGCACTGTAAGCATGGAAGCCATTTGGTTAATCTCTGTTTCCACTCCCCGTGCAGCCGTCATTGCCATACACTCAAAACAAAGCAAGCAAACCTACTAACAATTGCTGCAAGGAGGTTTAATAGACAGGAGTGGAAGTGAGGCTATCTAGTGCAGTGTAAGCAAGGAAGCCACTTGGTTAATATCTGTTTCCACTCCCCCGTGCAGCCGTCATTGCCATACACTCAAAACAAAACAAGCAAACCTATCAGTTGCTGCATGGAGGTTTAATAGACAGAAGTGGAAGTGAGGCTATCTAGTGCACTGTAAGCAAGGAAGCCATTTGGTTAATCTCTGTTTCCACTCCCCCGTGCAGCCTTCATTGCCATACACTGAAAACAAAACAAGCAAACCTATCAGTTGCTGCATGGAGGTTTAATAGACAGAAGTGGAAGGGAGCTATCTACTGCACTGTAAGCATGGAAGCCATTTGGTTAATCTCTGTTTCCACTCCCCGTGCAGCCGTCATTGCCATACACTCAAAACAAAGCAAGCAAACCTACTAACAATTGCTGCAAGGAGGTTTAATAGACAGGAGTGGAAGTGAGGCTATCTAGTGCACTGTAAGCAAGGAAGCCATTTGGTTAATCTCTGTTTCCACTCCCCCGTGCAGCCTTCATTGCCATACACTGAAAACAAAACAAGCAAACCTATCAGTTGCTGCATGGAGGTTTAATAGACAGAAGTGGAAGGGAGCTATCTACTGCACTGTAAGCATGGAAGCCATTTGGTTAATCTCTGTTTCCACTCCCCGTGCAGCTGTCATTGCCATACACTCAAAACAAAGCAAGCAAACCTACTAACAATTGCTGCAAGGAGGTTTAATAGACAGGAGTGGAAGTGAGGCTATCTAGTGCAGTGTAAGCAAGGAAGCCACTTGGTTAATATCTGTTTCCACTCCCCCGTGCAGCCGTCATTGCCATACATTCAAAACAAAACAAGCAAACCTATCAGTTGCTGCATGGAGGTTTAATAGACAGAAGTGGAAGGGAGCTATCTAGTGCATTGTAAGCAAGGAAGCCATTTGGTTAATCTGTTTCCACTCCCCGTGCAGCCGTCATTGCCATACACTCAAAACAAAGCAAGCAAACCTACTAACAGTTGCTGCAAGGAGGTTTAATAGACAGAAGTGGAAGTGAGGCTATCTAGTGCACTGTAAGCAAGGAAGCCATTTGGTTAATCTCTGTTTCTACTCCCCCGTGCAGCCTTCATTGCCATACACTCAAAACAAAACAAGCAAACCTATCAGTTGCTGCATGGAGGTTTAATAGACAGGAGTGGAAGTGAGGCTATCTAGTGCACTGTAAGCAAGGAAGCCATTTGGTTAATCTCTGTTTCCACTCTCCCGCGCAGCCGTCATCTCTAGTACACTGAAAACAAAATAAGCAAACCTATGAGCGACTGTTGTTCTTTATTGTTGGTCCATCTGTAACAAGTTTAAAGCTGCTTCAATTGGATAGGCAGTGCCTTAAAAGGTGGAGGACAAGAGGGTTTTTTTTTTTTTACTTATTGGACTGCTTTTTAATTTGTTTGAAAGCATCCCATATGCAGAAGAGCCAGAAGCATGGATCGATGCCCGCTGCCCAGGGTTTGCCGACTCCGGTAGCCGCAGTCGCGGACGGGTCCAGATTCAGCCCTCCATCGCTGCGGGGGCCCAAGCTGTGAGATGGCCGAGTTCGCCGAGTCCGTGGGCGAGTCCGGGTCGGCCGCCGCGCTCCCCGGCAGGAACTGCCGGGGACCGTATCGGGTGAGAGCACCATGTGACCCAGGTGAGTCGCAGCGAGCTCACCCGCGGCCTCGTGGTGCGCACCCGACCTCGTGGCCCGACCCGACCCAGCGATCCAAGAGGCCTACCGCGGCGCTCCCGGTCCCGGCGGCCTGACGCCCACACTGCCCGTCCTCCCTCGGCCTGCCCCCATCGCAGTGCCGAGTCCTCAGAGCTAGGGCAGTCGTGGCGGAGCACTGTGCTTCGGCGGGGCAGACTTCCATGCGCCTTGCTGCTCTGCTGCTTTGTAGGCACCGAGTGTAGCTGCCCAGCTGCTCCAGCCTGCCCCAGTCCACCCTCCCCAGCTTCTCCCTGCTTGCTTGCTCCAGTCCACCGGCTCCAGCCTTCCCCCTGCTGTTTCCAGTTCATCTGCTCCAGTGGGTTCCAGTCCGCCTGATCCAGCTTCTCCCTACTTGCTCCTATTCATCTGCTCCAGCGTGTTCCAGTTTGTTCCAGTCCTCCTATCCATCTGATCCCAGCTTGTTCCAGCCCACAGATCCAGCCTTCTCCCTGCTTGTTTCAGTCCATCGACTCCAGTGTGCTCCAGTGTGTTCCAGTCCCCGTCCCAGTCCGCCTGATCCAGCTTCTCCCTGCTTGCTCCAATCCATCTGCTCCAGCGTCTCCCAGCTCGTTTCAGTCCTCCCGATCCCAGCCTTTTCCAGTCCACCGATCTAGCTTACCCCCAGCTTGTTCCAGTCCATCGTCTCCAGTGTGGTCCAGTCCGCCTGATCCAGACTCTCCAATCCATCTGCTCCAGCGTGTTCCAGTCCTCCTGTTCCCAGCTTGTTCCAGTCCGCCGATCAAGCTTACCCCCTGCTTGTTCCAGTCCAGCGACTCCAGTGTGTTTCAGCCTGCTCCAGTCCGTCTATTCCAACTTGTTCCAGTTCATCTGCTCCAGCCTTCCCCAGCATGTTGCAACTTGTTGTTCCAGCCTGCCCCAGCTTGTTCCAGTCCGTCCATCCCAGCCTACCCAGCTTGTTCCTTCCGTTCCTGCATGACCCGCTTGTGCCAGTCCGTCTGTTCCAGCGTGTTCCAATCCATCCATCTCAGCGTATCCTGTTACTCTGTCGTCTTCTGGTCCAGCTCGTCACAGTCCATCTGTTCCTGTCTGTCTGCGCATCCTGACACAGTCCATCTGTTCCTGCTTGTTCCGGTTTGTTCCAGCTTGCTACAACTTGTTCCAACTTGTTCCGGCTTGTTCCAGCTTGTTCCTGTCCATCTACCCCTACTTGTTCCTGACCGCTTGTTCCAGCTGCTACCCTTCCTGTTAACACATCGAGTAGCCTGCCTGCTTGCGAGCCTCTCAGCCATTGACTTACCTACCTGCCTGCTAGCTTGTCAGCCATTGACTTACCTACTCGCCAGTCCAAAACCCAGCTTTCCAGCTCTATCTATCTGCTTAACACCTCAGTCACTACATAGTCGCCTGTTAACACCTGTTAACTGCTTATCACCTCAGTCACTACTTATGACCCCTGTCCACGTTCTCTTTCTTGCCCTGTCCCTTCCTAATCTTCTTTCCCCCCCCCCCCCACTTCCACTGTCTACCACTAGAGCTCGCTGCCCTCCCGCTCTGCCCGCCATGGCAATACCCCATTCACCCTCATCCCCCTCCACCTCACCATCCCTTCTGTCCCTTGCCTCCTTCCTAGCTCTTAACCTTCAACACTTCCTTCCTGCCATTAACCCATCCCCATTCCTCCTAAGTACACCTCGTCTTCATCACCTTTCCGCCCGACCTCCCCACCCTCCTCCGCATTCTCCTGCTCCTCCTCCTGCTATCCGCGGGAGACATTAACCCTAATCCAGGTCCCCCTCACCTGTCCCCATCCTATCCATGCGAACGATTCCGAGATGTCTCCAATCTCGTCTCTATTCCCCTCCTCCCCCCTCTTCCCTCCCCTTCTCATGCACCTTGTGGAATGCCCACTCAGTCTGTAACAAATTGCCCTTCACCCACGATCTCTTCATCTCTCGTGCCCTTCAACTGCTCGCCCTAACTGAAACCTGGATCTCCCCGGAAGACTCGGCCTCAGTCGCGGCCCTCTTCCATGGAGGTTATCTCTTCTCCCACACTCCCCGCCCAGGCGTTGGGCTACTACTCTCGCCCTCCTGTAGTTTCCAACCCCTCCCCCTACCGCAGTCTCACTGCTTCTCATCCTTTGAAGCCCACTCCATCCGGCTATTCTACCCGCTGCCACTCAGAGTCGCAGTCATCTACCGCCCCCCTGATAAATCCTTCTCTTCCTTCCTCACCGACTTTGATGCTTGGCTCTCCATCTTTCTTGAACCCTCATCTCCGTCCCTCATTCTCGGAGACTTTAACATACACGTTGATGATCCATCTGACCCTAATGCTTCTAAGTTCCTCACCCTAACATCCTCCTTCAACCTCCAGCTGTGCTCCACCACCCCCACTCACCGTGACGGCCATTGTCTTGACCTAGTCCTCTCCTCCTCCGGCTCACCCTCCAACTTCCACGCTTCTGCTCTCCCTTTCTCCGATCATCACCTGATCACATTCACACTTCTTCACCCCCCCCCCCCCGCCCCATCCAACTTTAACCACCACCTCCAGGAATCTCCAAGTTATTGACCCCCCCACTTTATCCTCTAGTATCTCTAATCTCCTCCCCTCCATCATGTCCTCCGAGACTGCAGACAAAGTGGTCTCCGCTTACAATGCCGCTTTCTCCTCTGCTTTGGACACCCTCGCTCCATCCACCTCCCGTCCCACAAAGCGTACTAATCTCCAGCCCTGGCTGACTCCTTGCATCCATTACCTTCGCTTCTGCACCCGATCCGCTGAACGCCTCTGGAGGAAATCTTGTACCCATTCAGACTTCCTTCACTACAAATTCATGCTATCCTCCTTCCATTTCTCCCTATTCCTTGCAAAACAGGACTATTACACCCAATTGACCAACTCTCTCAGCTCCAACCCTCGTCGTCTCTTCACCACCCTTAACTCCCTCCTCAAAGTGCCCCCCCGCTCCCACTCCCCCTTCACTCTCTCCTCAATCACTGGCTGACTACTTCTGCGACAAGGTACAAAAGATCAACCTTGAGTTCACTACCAAGCCACCTCCTCTTCAGCCTGTAGCCCTTTCCAACAACCAACCAACCATGGCCTCTTTCTCCTCCTTTCCTGAAATCACCGAGGATGAATCCTCCCGCCTTCTTTCCTCCTCGAAATGCACCACCTGTTCCTCCGATCCCATCCCCACCAACCTACTTAACACCATCTCCCATACTGTCACCCCCTCCATCTGTCGCATCCTTACCCTTTCTCTCTCCACTGCAACTGTCCCTGACACCTTCAAGCACGCCGTAGTCACACCTCTCCTAAAAAAACCATCACTTGACCCTACCTGCCCCTTCAACTACCTCTCTCCTCCCCTTCCTCTCCAAAATACTTGAGCGCGCCGTTCACAGTCGCTGCCTTGATTTTCTCTCCTCTCATGCCATCCTAGATCCACTTCAATCTGGTTTTCGCCCTCTACACTCAACAGAAACAGCACTCTCTAAAGTCTGCAACGACCTGCTCCTCGCCAAATCCAGAGGCCACCATTCCATCCTCATCCTCCTCGATCTATCCGCTGCGTTTGACACTGTCAATCATGATTTACTTCTTGCCACACTGTCCTCTTTTGGGTTCCAAGGCTCCGTCCTTTCCTGGTTCTCCTCTTATCTCTCCCACCGCACCTTCAGAGTACACTCTCATGGATCTTCCTCCACTCCCATCCCACTATCTGTTGGAGTTCCCCAGGGATCTGTCCTTGGACCCCTTCTCTTCTCAATCTACACCTCCTCCCTAGGCTCACTGATCTCATCTCATGGTTTTCAGTATCATCTTTATGCTGATGACACCCAGCTATATCTCTCCACACCAGACATCACCGCGGAGACCCAGGCCAAGGTATCGGCCTGCTTATCCGACATTGCTGCCTGGATGTCCAACCGCCACCTGAAGCTGAACATGTCCAAAACCGAGCTCCTCGTCTTTCCACCTAAACCCACTTCTCCTCTTCCTCCACTCTCTATCTCAGTTGATAACAACCTCATCCACCCCGTCCCATCTGCCTGCAACCTCGGAGTCATCTTCGATTCCTCCCTCTCCTTCTCTGCGCATATCCAACAGACTGCCAAGACCTGTCACTTCTTCCTCTTCAACATCAGCAAAATTCGCCCTTTCCTATCTGAGCACACCACACGAACTCTCGTCCACGCTCTCATTACCTCTCGCCTTGACTACTGCAACTTACTCCTCACCGGCCTCCCACTTAGCCATCTATCCCCCCTTCAATCCGTTCAGAACGCTGCCACACGTCTTATATTCCGCCAGAACCGATATACTCATATCACCCCTCTCCTCAAGTCACTTCACTGGCTTCCGATCAGATACCGCATACAATTCAAGATTCTCCTCCTTACCTACAAATGCACCTGGTCTGCGGCTCCTCACTACCTCTCTACCCTCATCTCCCCCTATGTTCCCGCCCGTAACCTCCGCTCACAGGACAAATCCCTCCTTTCAGTTCCCTTCTCCACCACTGCCAACTCCAGGCTCCGCTCATTCTGCCTTGCCTCACCCTATGCTTGGAACAATCTTCCTCAACCCCTACGCCAAGCCCCCTCCCTACCCATCTTCAAATCTCTGCTTAAAACTCACCTCTTCAATGCTGCTTTCGGCACCTAACCTTTCGTGAAATATAGTATGCCCTATCAGACGGACTCTACACTTGTCTTTTGACTGTACACTTGTCTTTAGATTGTTTAGATTGTCTTTAGATTGTACACCTGTCTTTTAGATTGTAAGCTCCTTGAGCAGGGACTGTCCTTCCATGTTAAATTGTACAGCGCTGCGTAACCTTAGTAGCGCTTTAGAAATGTTAAGTAGTAGTAGATATAAATATTTATTTATTTATTTATTTGTAGCATTTCTATCCCACACTTTCCCACCAATTTGCAGGCTCAGTGTGGCTTACATTTCCGTAATGACGATTGCCATTTCCGGATAACAGATTACAAGTGGTAATGCGTTAAGTTGCATACATACATGGTAACATACATTTGGCATAACATATATATCATGTGCAATACATGGTAAGGAAGAATAAATTATGGTAATACATGAAAGTTCCAGAGTAAGAAATTGGGTTGTATCATACTTTAGATCATCGGCTATGGAGTGACCATATTCGACATAAAGTTTGAAGTGATAATGCTTATTTATTAATGGCAAAGAGGTTAATCAGTCACGTGATAGGATTCCAGTTATGTCTATGTGGTGTAAAGTCTTATTATTTAGTATTTAAGCTGGATGTTTATGGTATGCCTTCTTGAACAGATCTGTTTTCAGTAGCCTTCTGAAGATAGTTAGGTCTTGCGTTGTTTTTATTCCCTTCGGTAGTGAAATAACAATTAAATACCACTAAAACAGCTAAAAAAATTATTATAGCTGGTAGAAACACCAATTTTAAACTCTGTATTTTGTGCACATTTTTCTACACTAAAAACTAAAAAATACACTGTATACAATACAGATGGCCAAATTTCAGTGAGGATATTCTGTTTCCTGATGGGTTCATCTTAAATGTTGTTGTAATCTGCCATGGGAAGCCTGGTGTTATAAAGATGATGGAATATATTGAAATTAAATGGAAGTAGAATTAAGCTCTCCTTTCTTTGGGGCACATCGAATCCCATTGTCATCTGTTTTGTAGAAGTTTACCTTTTAGGTATACAAATGGATTATTCTGTTTTGAACATGATTCAGCAACAAGGGGTTTTATAAGTCAAAATAAAAATAAATATTTTGTTTCATGCAGATCTCTTTAGTTTACTACTACTACTAATACATTTATATAGCGCTGCACACAGCGCTGTACATTTGACATAGAGAGACAGTCCCTGCTCAAAGAGCTTACAATCTAGGTAAAACACATACAAGACATTACGGGCAAGGGAATTACAGGGTAAAGAGGAACAGGGGAGGAGGAGGGTAGATGAGTAGCAGTTAGGAGCCAAAGGCAGTAGTGAAAAGGTGAGCTTTCAGCATAGATTTAAAAATAGGTAGAGATGGAGCTAGATGTATGGGTTCGGGAAGACGGTTCCAGGCATAAGGTGCCGCAAGATAAAAGGAACTAAGTCTGGAGTTAGCGGTGGAGGAGAAGGGGGTCGACAAGAGAAATTTATTCAGAGAGAACAGAAATGGACTGCGTAACCCTAGTAGCGCTTTAGAAATGTTAAGTAGTAGTAGACTATAAAACCCCTAGGGTAGCCCATTGGTTTTCTTATATTTTGTTCTTTGAATAACTTATACTGTCCTTATAACTACTAATGTACTCAAGCTTGCAAATATTTGATACGAAAATCACAGTATCACACTAACTGTGTTAATTAGTAAGAAACAGGAGTCCGTAGTCACCCACAGATCAATCCAAGTCTTCTACCATATAAAGTGGAGAAAAAAGGGGATTCAGTAACATCTTGGGCTGACTGGGTGGTGTTACTGAATCCCCTTTTTTGTCCACTTTATATGGTAGAAGACTTGGATTGATCTGTGGGTGCCTACGGACTCCTGTTTCTTACTAATTAACACAGTGTGATACTGTGATTTTTGATTTTCATAACTTATACTGTGCCAAAAGTGAAAACTCTTATCTCTATCTGGCCGATAATAAAAGGAGCTCATTGTGAACACTAACGGGAAGCAGTACAGGCCCAACGTGAAGTGGTACAGCAGCTCCAACGGCTGGAGCAGAGCATCGAGGGCCTACGCCGTGACCTGAAAGCACCTAGTACAGCCCTGATGCAGCAACAAGTGGCGTCTACTTCCACCACTGCACAGCAACCACCCGCTAAGAAGAGGAGCTTGAGATCCTCAGCCTCCCCAGCCACTGGTCCAACAGCCACCACACCAGCTCCCCTTCTGGGTCCTGTGCCCAGGTTGCAGGGCAAGCCACAGATTGCAAGGTGGCCGGACTTCCACAGGACAGCCGAGGGTTGGAGGGAGGGGAATATGCAAAGAGCGGATGATGGTGGTGGTGGTGTGTAAATACTATGTCATAGAAATAAATGTCAACTTACTCTCACACAAAACTTGTCTCGATGAGTCTTTGCCTGGCTGTGACCCCTAGCTGGTGTGCACTGTGCTCTGTGGGCGGGAGGTAGAGGGGGCTCCTCATCCTGTTCATTTGGGGCCTGCTGCTGTGGTGGCTGTGACTCTTCTGGGAGGGCCTGTCCTCTGCGCATTGCCAAATTATGTAGCATGCAGCAGGCCAGGAATATCTTTGCCACCTTTTGGGGGCTGTACAGGAGCTCCCCTCCAGAATGGTCCAGACATCTTCTGGGAGGGCCTGTCCTCTGTGCATTGCCAAATTATGTAGCATGCAGCAGGCCAGGAATATCTTTGCCACCTTTTGGGGGCTGTACAAGAGCTCCCCTCCAGAACGGTCCAGACATCGGAACCTGTTCTTAAGTTGTCTGAAGGTGCCCTCGATAATGCCACAGGTGGTCCGATGTCTACTGTTGTAGTTCTCCTCTGACCCTGTTTGTGGGTGCACTATGGGGGCTATGAGCCAACTCCGCTGTGGGTAGCCTCTGTCACCTTTGGGGAGAAGTAGGATGAGAAAGATGAGTGTGGATTGTTTGGATTGGGTACCTTGTGGAGGGGGGGGGAATAGTGGGTTGTGGAGTGAGCTGGAGGGAGACAGTTCTGAAGGTTGCCCAGTGGAGGAGGTATAGTTTGGCCAGATCCATGCTGCACTTACCTAGAAGCCATCACCCGGTGATCTCCCCTTGGTCAAACCTGCGGAAGATTCCTGAGTGCTGCAATATGTAGGCATCGTGGGTGGAACCTGGGTATCGGGCACACACATCTAGAATCTCCCCCTGGGCGTCACACACAACTTGCATATTGAGTGAGTGGAATACTTTCCTGTTCCTATAAGTGGCCTCTCGTGCCCAGGGGGGAGGGGGGATGCGACGTGTGCAGTCAATGGCGCCTATGACCGAGGGGAAGCGAGCTATGGCGTAGAAGTCAGCCATGTTGTTCTGCAGGGCGTGGGGGGTGGTGGGGAGGTGATGTACTCAGAGATGAGGGTAAGAAAGGCATCAAGGAACTGGGTGAGGCAGTTAGAAATGGAAGGCTAGGTGAGACCCGTGTTCACAGATAGGACAGACTGGAAACTCCCAGTGGCCAAAAAAGATAGAGAAGCAGTGATCTTTTGGTGCACAGGGATGGGGTTGTTCCTATGGGTCCTGGGCTGCTGGAGGGGTTTGAGCTGGTCACAAAGGTTCTGAATGGCAGCCCTATCAAAGCGGTACTTAGTGAGACACTGCCGGTCAATGAGGTCTAAGAAACTGCTACGGGGCCTGAAAACCTCCTGCGGTGCCTCCCCTCTTCCTCCAACATATAAGCCACCTGTGCATTTAGTGCCTCCATTTCCCCACACTACAGGTGCAATGCAGTGACACCAGTGCTCACCTATCCCTACCAACTTGGTGAAACACAGCAGCAACAAACAGAAGCTGACACGCACTCTCCCACCACTGACAAACACAGCAGAGCCACACTGCAAGCACTCTCTGACCCACTATAAACTCTCCTGCTACACCCTCTAGCCACTCACTCTCCAAGCAGTCTTCACAAACACGCTGCAGCAGTACACAAGAGAAAGAGACAAACAGAGACTACAAACAGGTGAGGGAATGAAATATGAACTTGGGGACAGTGAATAGAGAGGGTTGGGGGAGATAGAGGAAGGAGTAGTGGTGTCTGGGTTTGGAGGCTAGAAGAGGGTAGGGAAAGCTGAAAAGGTAAAACACAAATGAGGCAGGTGAGGGTGAAAACGTTCTGACTACGGCACACAGACAAGAGTAACAGATACTCAACAAACTCTTTCTCTCCCAACAACGCTCTCGCCACTCTCCAGCGGCACAAAATCACTAATGGGTCTAAAGACAACTTCCCCCTTACCCTGTTCGCTTTTATTTCAGGTCTAAGGACGCCCATGTTCCCGCCCATGCGAAACCATTTCGCTAGCCGTTATACGTTGGGGACGCCCATCTCGTAACGCCGCCCATAACACCCCCCCTGTGGGGACAACCATAGATGGGCATCCTCGCGCTGAGTACGTCCTTACGGCCCTGTTTCGATTATTAGATTTAGGCGACCTTCTTTCACGGGGACGCCCATGTGCCTTTTGTGTCACTTTTTGGACGCCCTTCTCTTTCGAAAATGAGCCTGTTAGTGATATTCAGTTTTGATTTCATTATATTTTTATCTACATATGAGACACTTTCAAATTAAAAAGCTATCAAATAAGTTAAAAAAAAATCTTTTGTCCTCCACATTTTATCCAACTAAAATAAAATTCAGTTCAAATTAAATCTTGTATGTCGCTAATATCCCCTTTCCAGGGTTCATTGCGGTTTACATTCTAGGTGAAACAAAAGCAAATAGTATTAGTGTGAGGTATGAGAAACATTAGAGATCATTAGATTAAGGCATGAGACTAAAAACATTAAGGAAAGGATAATGGATGATACTAGGAGGTAGAAGTCATGATGGATTGTTATGAAGCAGTCTTTTGAGAAGAGAAAGGTTTTTAGCCTCTTCCTGAAGTTGAGATGGTGGTTTTCTGTTCTACTACTACTTAACATTTCTAAAGCGCTACTAGGGTTACGCAGCGCTGTACAATTTAACATAGAGGGACAGTCCCTGCTCAAGGAGCTTACAATCTAAAAGACAAGTGAACAGTCAGTCTGAAAGGGGCAGTCTGGATTACTGAACGGTAAGAGTTAGGTGCCGAACACAGCATTGAAGATGTTCTGATGGGAATACGTGGAGAGTTTAATATTTTGACTCCAAGAACAGAGAATAGAGAGCTGAAAATCTTCTGATTTGTAATTGGGGTACTTTTTTTTTTTTGAACGGTGATTCTAGCATCTGTTGTTGTTTCAGTCTGTTAGACTGGACCAGACATAGCAAAGCTGTCTTAGCAGTTCACAGGTGAAACCCTATAGAATTTGAGAAATTAAACACACAGCTTTGAATCTAAGTCTTTCTGATATGGGAAGCCAGTGCAGTTTGTTTAGATGAGTTGAAACACCAGTATTTCTATTCAATCTATATATTAGTCTAGCAGCTGTGTTCTGTATGATTTCCAGTTTTTTCCTGATATTGACACTTAATATCAAGAAATAGAAGGTTACAGAAATCCAAGTGAGGTAGGACTAACATTTAGACTAGTAGTGCAAAGGGTTTTTGGTGGAAGAATGATCTGACTAGATGTAATTAAACTCTGGAATTCGTTGCCAGACAATGTGGTAAAAGCGGTTAGCTTAGCGAAGTTTAAAAAAGGTTTGGACGGCTTCCTAAAGGAAAAGTCCATAGACCGTTATTAAATGGACTTGGGGAAAATCCACTATTTCTGGGATAAGCAGTATAAAATGTTTTGTACATTTTTGGGATCTTGCCGGGTATTTGTGACCTGGATTGACCACTTTTGGAAACAGGATGCTGGGCTCGATAGACCTTTGGTCTTTCCCAGTATGGCAATACTTATGTACTTATGTAGTGTTTTCTTCCATAGCTGATTAATATGGGAAGCAAAAGTGAGTGAAGAGTCAAGCAAGATCCCTAGTACTCTGGTTTCAGATTTGACTGTAAAGATTTGACCATTGGTCAAGGATATTGATGATGGGACCTCAACTCCTTGATTTTGGAACCACAGGACCTTGTTTTTTTGGGCATTCAATTTCGGTTTATTGGTCAGGGCCCAGGTGCTCTGACAGCAGTCATACCATTCGTTACAGACTGAGTTTGATGCTGTCACTGGTAAGAGAAACAGGATGTCATCCATACAAGGTAATAGTAGTTAATTAAGTTCCAGGTCTATTGAGTCAAGGGATGACATAAAGAGGTTGAACGGGATAGGTGAGAGGGGAGATCCCTGTGGGACCCTGCAGTTAGAAGACCATAAGTTGGAAAGTTGGTTGTTTTGCTTGACAGAATAACTTTGATTTGAAAGGAATTCACTGAACCTTTTCAAAACAGTCCCTATTATTCCTATCTGATCCAGGCATTCGAGTAGCAGGGTGTGGTCAACCGCATTGAATGCTGCCGATATATCAAATTGGAGAAGTACTTGGTCGCCTTTGCATAGATGTTGTTCAACATATGTAGTTAGAAGTAGCAGCAATGTTTCCATATTAGAAAGACCAGGGGACACTCGAGGAAATTACATGGAAATACTTTAAAAACAAATAGGAGGAAATATTTTTTCAGTCAACGAATAGTTAAGCTCTGGAACCTTTTGCTGGAGGAGGTGGTAACAGTGGTTATTGTATCTGAGTTCAAAAAAGGTTTGGACAGATTCCTGGAGGAAAAGTACATAGTCTGCTTGCCCTGAGATTTGTAGTATGAAGTGTTGCCACGATGTGGGGTTCTGCCAGGTACCTGTGACCTGGGTTGGCCACTGTTTGGAAAATAGGATACTGGGCTAGATGGACCATTGGTCTGACCCAGTATGGCTACTCTTATGTTATGCAGGATATATTTCTTTAATATTTTTGCTGTCTGAATTTAATATTCGTTTTCATTTCTTTTCTAGGATGCACTGTAGAAGATGGAAGTGATAGACTAGGACAGATATCCCTGCAGTTTAAAAAAAAAACAATTGTAGGCCTTTCTCAGATGAAGGACCACACCACCCAAGGGATGCACTCATGGTCAACTTGAACTTGACCAATGACAGCAAAAATTGGAGGAGAAACTTGATGAAAAGATCAACATTGTAGCAGTGATGAACAGGCAGAAATACCTGCCACAGATACCAATACAGTTAGAGGTGGACAATGTTGTTGTCTTTTTTGTTTAATGCAATTTACATATTACAGTATACACTGGTACAGAAAAATGCTAAAGATGCAAACTATTATAAATGAGATTTCTGTTTCTTTATTAGATGCAATTGAAATTATATATTTCCTCAGCGACCCTCCAGACCGGTCAAGACGCGTGGGTTATGTACTCCTACCAGCAGAGGGAGACTGAGAAAACACTGAGCTTTGAACACTGCCTATATAACCTGTGCAGTACATACAGTAGCCAGTATTTTCTCAGTCTCAGCAGAGGTAGAAGGACAGCCTGTGCAGTCTTCAATAGTCTGGTGAGGTAGCTTTGATTTTAGGGATTCAGGATTTTGATTTCTTTCAGGGGATTTTTATCCTTTAAGTACCCTGTACGTGGTTTGCCAAAAAAAAAAAAAAAAAAGTGCTTCGGGGCCCTGGGTCCGGTGGGGCCCAGTAGTTCCCCCTGGGGTGTCACACCTGCTTTGGCGGGTCCCTCCCCCTGTGCTGCTCTCCAGTACTGGGTTACTGGCAGCTTTGTGCCTCGGCTGCTGTCTGTGTACTGCAGCCTTGAGAGCCTTGCAATTTTCAGCTGCCAGACCTGTCTCCTGTCTCTTTAAGGGAGATATATTTATTTATTTAGTACGGAACGAACGGGAGTTCTTTTCCGTCTTAGTAGCGAGAGAGCAGTGTTGCTGGAGCCTGTCTGACATTGGGGCCGGTAAGGGGAAGCGCTGGCTTTACCTGTGTAGTTATGGCGGGCAAACTACTCTGTTGTCGCGCGTGCTCGCGCCGGGTGGTCAGTGTCGGTTGTGCGGTGAGCCCAAACGTGTAGAGGCAGTTCCCCCAGAGTTGACCGCGGAAGTCCCGGCGTTATCGGCGGCCCCCTTAGCAGCGGCAACTCAAGCGAGTCCGGCAGCGGCGCTTTCAGTTTCGGCGGGAACGGCCGCCATTTTGAATTCAGCGTGATGTGCAGAGGCTTCTGTGGTTGAGCCAGTTGCTCCCGTGGGGGCACACAAAGTGCCTAATGAGGGTCCAGGAGGGGTTAGCTTTCCTCCAGAGTTTGTTTGGACTCTTTTCCAGGCTTGGAAATCGGGCCCCCCCCTGGGAGTGGAGGGGGTTAGTCCCATGCTGCCTAAAAGACCCCGGATAGAGTGGACAGAGGATGAGGAATGTCTGTCTCAGGTGGGCACGGAAGGCCCATTTAGTGATGGGGGAGAGTCTGAGGGGTTTGAGGGTCCGGTAGATCCGGTGGACTCCCTTCCTGGGGAAGACCCCTCAGTAGTTAGGATTTTTCATAGGGATGAGCTTTCGGAGCTCATTGATCAGGTCACAGCTACCCTTAAATTTAATCCTGAGGTGGCTTCAGGTGAATCTGGGCAGGATCCCTTGGTGAAAGACATTCAGCGTAGAGCTTGGACCTTCCCTATGAACAAGGATCTCAGGGAGATGATTTCCCAGGAATGGGATTCGCCAGATTCGCCGTGTAAGGTTTCTAAGGCAATGGCGAGACTTTATCCCCTGCCGCAGGAGGATAGGGATTCCCTTAAGGCTCCTACGGTAGATGCAGTGGTGACAGCGGTTACTAAAGCGACGGCTATTCCAGTAGATGGTGGGGCCGCACTCCGTGAACCCCAGGATAGGAGATTGGAAGCATTTCTTAAGCGAAGCTTCGACTTGTCGGCGCTAGCTCTCCAGGCCTCGGTGTGTGGGGGCCTGGTGGCGCGGGCGTGTTTTCGCTGGGCCGAGAAGCTCCTGGATGATCCCGGGGAGTTTGGGACCTCGGGTTTACAGGATTTAGCCAAGTTGGAGATGGGTTCGTCCTTTTTGTCTGACGCACTGTATGATTTGTTGCGTGCGTCAGCTAAAAATATGGCTATGATAGTGGGAGCGCGTAGGGCTCTCTGGTTAAGAGGTTGGGTCGCGGATGCGGCCTCTAAGGCTAAGTTGTGTTGTCTTCCCTTCAAGGGTTCTAGGCTTTTTGGCGAAGAGTTGGATAAGTTAGTGAAAGGCCTTAGTGAGGCAAAGGTGCCTCGACTCCCGGATTTTCGTCCCAAGCTGGGAGTTAGGGGTAATTCCTCTCGAGGTAGACTTAGTGAGGCTCGACGGTATAGGCCTGGTAGGTTTAGTGGGGCCTCTAGAGGTAGGTTCTTCCAGCGCACCCAGTCCTTTCGCGGGAGTCGTCGCGGAGGCCGGGGCTCGTTCGGGGGAGGTCAGCCCTCGGGGCGGCTTGCCCAATGAAGGTGTGCGGACCCAGGTTCTGGTGCGTGTAGGAGCTCGGCTGAGTCAGTTTTACCAGAACTGGGTCCACATCACATCAGATCAGTGGGTTCTCGAAGTGGTTCGAGATGGTTATGCCCTGGAGTTCGAGACCTCTCCGCCCGAGCGGTTTCTAGAGTCCCCTTGTCACTCGAGGCTCAAGAGAGCAGCAGTACGAGACACGTTGCGTCGTCTTCTCAGTCTGGGAGCAGTGGTTTCTGTTCCGCCCGCTCAGCAACGCTCGGGGTGTTACTCAATTTACTTTGTGGTGCCAAAGAAGGAGGATGCCTTTCGGCCTATTTTGAATCTAAAGAGAGTCAATGCAGCGCTCAAAGTTCCCTCTTTTCACATGGAGACCTTGCGGTCGGTCATTGTGGCAGTCCGACAGGGAGAGTTTCTAACTTCTCTGGACTTGACGGAGGCGTATCTTCACATTCCCATTCGAGCGGCGCACCAGCGTTTTCTTCGCTTTGCAGTTTTGGGGAAGCACTTTCAGTTTTGTGCCCTGCCCTTCGGTCTGGCAACAGCTCCCCGCACCTTTTCCAAGGTCATGGTGGTGGTGGCGGCAGCGTTGCGCCGGCAGGGTATCTTAGTGCACCCGTATCTAGACGATTGGTTGATTCGGGCCAAGTCCCGGGCGGAGAGCGAAGGGGCGACGTCGCGTGTGGTACAGTTTCTCCAGTCTCTGGGCTGGGTGGTGAATTTCAGCAAGAGTCAGTTGGTACCATCGCAGGCTCTGGAGTATCTGGGGGTTCTCTTCGATACGAGGTCGGGTCGAGTGTTTTTGCCTCCCCCGAGAATCAGCAAGTTGCAGGACCTGATTCGGCGGTTTCTTGCACAGCCGTCCCCGACGGCCCGGGCTTACCTGCAAGTTCTGGGGATGATGGCGGCGACCATAGAGGTAGTTCCTTGGGCCCGGGCGCACATGCGTCAGCTTCAGTCCTCTCTCCTCAGTCGGTGGGCTCCCCTGTCGCAGGAGTTGGAGGTACGGCTGCCGATGTCGCCGGTTGTCCGCCGCAGCCTCCGTTGGTGGCTCAGAACTTGCAATCTGGAGAAGGGAATGCCGTTGGAGTCCCCTCAGTGGGTGGTTCTTGTCACAGACGCAAGCCTGCTAGGATGGGGAGCGCATTGTCTCGGTCAGGTAGCGCAGGGGCGGTGGTCCCAGGCGGAAGCAAGGTGGTCCATCAACCGGTTGGAGACTCGGGCCATTCGGTTGGCTCTTCAGAGTTTTCAGTCAATGCTTCTCCACAAGGCAGTCAGAGTGCTCTGCGACAATGCCACAGCAGTGGCCTATGTCAATCGGCAAGGGGGCACAAAGTGTCAGGCGGTCGCGGAGGAGACGGCACTGTTATGCCACTGGGCGGAAGGTCATCTTCAGGTGCTCTCGGCGGCTCATGTGGCCGGGGTGGACAATGTAGTCGCAGATTTTTTGAGCCGGCATACTCTGGATCCCGGAGAGTGGTCTCTGCATCAGGCGGTGTTCGGCCGAATTGTGTCGGTCTGGGGTATGCCAGTTATGGATCTGATGGCCACGGCGCGCAATGCCCAAGTCCCCAGGTTTTTCAGTCGTTGGAGAGATCCGCGTGCGGAGGGTCTCGACGCTCTGCTGTTACCCTGGCCGCAGGGATTGCTGTATGTGTTTCCTCCGTGGCCGTTGGTAGGTCGAGTAATTCAGCGCATCGAGCGGCACTCAGGCCGGGTAATTTTGATAGCTCCAAACTGGCCGCGTCGACCGTGGTACGGAGATCTGGTGCGGTTGGCGATCGCGAAGCCCCTTCAGTTGTCGGAAACGGTACTCTTGTGTCAAGGTCCGATAGTTATGCCAGACCCGGCTCGGTTCTCGCTTATGGCTTGGCTCTTGAGAGGCACAGGTTGAGGAAGAAAGGGTTTACTGCCAGAGTCATTGATACCATGTTGAAGTCCCGCAGAACCTCCACCTCTTTGGCGTATGTTCGTGTTTGGAGATTGTTTGAGCACTGGTGTGCAGAGCGGACGGTGATGCCTTTTCGTTCCTCGGTGGCAGAGGTGTTGGAATTTCTGCAGGATGGTTTGGACAGGGGTCTGGCCTTGGCTACCTTGAAGGTTCAGGTGGCAGCGTTGTCATGTTTTCGGGGGAAGGTTCAGGGGAAGTCCATTGCTTCTATTCTGGAGGTTGTTCGTTTTTTGAAGGGTGTGAAGTTGTTGCGGCCGCCTCGTCGGCGGTTGGTTCCCCCGTGGGATTTGAATCTCATTTTAGATGCCTTAGTCAGACCTCCATTTGAACCTTTGGTTGCGGCTTCCTGCAAAGATCTTTCCTTGAAGGCGGTTTTTCTGGTAGCTATTACCTCAGCTCGGAGAGTCTCGGAATTGCAGGCTTTGTCGTGTAGAGAGCCCTTTCTGTCTTTTTCCAAAGAAAAGGTGTCTTTGAGGCCGGTGCCTTCCTTTTTGCCAAAGGTGGTGTCAGAGTTTCATGTTAATCAGGTCATTTCGTTGCCTGTTTTAGGTAACTTGAAGGGAGATTCGGAACAGCGTCGGCTGGCGAAGTTGGATGTTCGTCGCATCTTGCGGTGTTATCTGTCTAGAACTCAGGAATTCAGAGTGTCGGATCGTTTGTTCGTGCTTCATGGTGGCCCTAAAAAGGGCGCAGCGGCGTCCAAGGCGACTATAGCAAGATGGTTGAAGGAGGCGATTGCATCGGCCTATTTGGTGAAGGGCCGTGAGGTTCCTAAGGGGTTTTCTGCTCATTCTACCAGAGCAGTTGCGGCCTCCTGGGCGGAGAATAGTATGATTCCGCCTTCAGATATTTGTCGGGCGGCGGTTTGGTCTTCGTTGCATTCGTTTGTGAAGCATTATAGGATTGATGTGCATGCGAAGGAAGAGGCGAGTTTTGGAGCAGCAGTGTTGACCTCTGGCCTTCGTAGATCCCGCCCATAAGGTATTTACTGCTTTGGTACGTCCCACGCGTCTTGACCGGTCTGGAGGGTCGCTGAGGAAGGTGAAATTAGATCTTACCTGCTAATTTTCTTTCCTCTAGACCCTCCAGACCGGTCAAGGACCCGCCCAGATATACTGTAGGCCAGGAGGTAGTTTTTCGGGGAGCATCTCTTGGCAGCTGATGATTGTCATAATCTCAGACTCTTGTTACCAGTTTGTGGCTGGTCTGGGTCTGGTGCAGGTGTGGCGTGGCAGACAGTCCACCTGTGGAAGCACGAATTGACAGTCTTTACAATGCAAATAAAAGAAACAGTGATTGTTCTTGCAGTTGGCGGAAGCCATGTACAGGGTTGCTAGTTAAAGTTCAAGTTGTGTGTTTGTTACTCTGCTTTGTGAGTGGCATACTGGCTACTGTATGTACTGCACAGGTTATATAGGCAGTGTTCAAAGCTCAGTGTTTTCTCAGTCTCCCTCTGCTGGTAGGAGTACATAACCCACGCGTCTTGACCGGTCTGGAGGGTCTAGAGGAAAGAAAATTAGCAGGTAAGATCTAATTTCACCATCAAGCCCACACTAGGAGGAAGACCAGGACAGAACTTTTAAGAAGAAGCAAATAAGTCTGCAATTAAACAAGCAAACAGCAAAAAAGTGCTGTATTCCAGGAGCATTTAGATTTACAAGAGACACAAATCTTAAACTAGATCTACACCCAAAGTTCCCTCTGGTGACTGGAGGTTTGAAAAGTATATTTCACAAAACTGTACTTGACTATTCACTAGTACAGAATTGGACAGTGGTTTTGACAGAAGTTTAAAGGATGTTCATCAATCACCAGTAAGGAGACTGATCAAAGACACACTGGCTGTCCAGCTAGAGCCTCTCATCGTACAGCTTTACCGGTCTATAGGCCGCTTTTGTAGTTAGCTTCAGGTTGCTGTGGCTGATGTAATTGACACAGGCCATGTGTAGCCAGCTGGAATGGACAGAGCATCTGCCTGCCTGAGAGGAGGTGGTATTTTAAAAGTTTGTAAATTCCAGGCGGTTCTTTTTTTCTGTTAAGAAATCCTCATTCCTTTAAACAAAATCATGAATAAAGCAGACTCTGGTATCCCCACCTACCTTGTGCATTTCAGAGCTTTGTGGAAATTAGTAAATTCGGCCATTGTAGAGCCACGCTAAAAAGTGGCCGGAGCACTTGGGAAACCCATGTGCTAAAAGTACCACTAGCCACTTTTTAACACGGCTTAGTAAAAGCACCCCTAAGTCTACCTCAGTGAGTTTTTGTTTTTAACCCTTTTGTGAAGTTTTAATATATTGCTGATAGTTTCTGAGTTAGTAAAATTAAAACTGGGCAGCTGTCCGGCTTATTTTCAAAAGAGAAGGACGCCCACCTTCCGACACAAATCGGGAGATGGGCGTCCTTTCAGGGTCGCCCAAATCGGCATAATCGAAAGCCGATTTTGGGCGTCCTCAACTGCTTACCGTCGCGGGGATGACCAAAGTTCACTGAGGTGTGTCGGCACCGTAGCGAAGGCGGGACTGGGGCGTGATTAGGAGATGGGCATCCTTGGCCGATAATGGAAAAAAGAAGGGCGTCCCTGACGTGCACTTGGCCAACTTTACTTGGTCCATTTTTTCTTGCGACCAAGCCATGAAAAGGTGCCTGAACTGACCAGATGACCACCGGAGGGAATCGGGGATGACCTCCCCTTACTCCCCCAGTGGTCACTAACCCCCCTCCCACCCTAAAAAAAAAATTTAAATTTTTTTTTTTTTTTTGCCAGTCTCAAATGTCATACCCAGCTCCATGACAGCAGTATGCAGGTCCCTGGAGCACTTTTAGTGGGTGCAGTGCACTTCAGCCAGGCAGACCCAGGCCCATCCCTCCCCACCTTTTACACTTGTGGTGGTAATTGTGAGCCCTCCAAAACCCACCCGAAACCCACTGTACCCACATGTAGGTGCCCCCCTTCACCCCTTAGGGCTATGGTAGTGTTGTACAGTTGTGGGGAGTGGGTTGGGGGGGGGGGGTTGGGGGGCTCAGCACCTAAGGTAAGGGAGCTATGCACCTGGGAGTAATTTGTGAAGTCCACTGCAGTGCCCCCTAGGGTGCCCAGTTGCTGTCCTAGCAAGTCAAGGGGACCAGTGCACTATGAATTCTGGCTCCTCCCATGACCAAAGTGCTTGGATTTGGTCATTTTTGAGATGGGCGTCCTCTATTTCCATTATGGCCGAAAACCAGGGACAACCATCTCTAAGGTCGACCATCGCAACATTTAGGTCGACCGTCTCTAAGGTTGACCTAAATGTTGAGATTTGGGCGTCCCCGACTGTATTATCGAAACGAAAGATGGATGCCCATCTTGTTTCGATAATACGGGTTCCCCGCCCTTTTGCTGGAACGTCCTTAGAGATGGTCGTCCCTGTTTGATTATGTCCCTCTGTATGGAATTTACACACTGTAATCTAACTAGTCAGTATCATTTATTGTTTGGGTTGCAACCATTTTGTAATTCTAAAGTCATTTTTTCAGAATGATGAAATCAGACCTAAAAGTGATAAAAATGCAATGAAGTATTTTTCTTCCTAATTCCATCATACTAGATAAGAAAATAAGGTTTGTCAGACATTGTTCAGGAGCTCATTTCAAATCTAAATGTGACAGATCAAGATCTTGTAGCTTATCATCTTCTAAAGAACGGCACCCACATTTTAAAGACTATATTCTCTTCCTGGCTTCAGCAGAATCCCCTACGTATCAGGATTATTCCTTCTCTTCTCTGCAACAGACCGAAGCAATCTTGTTTGAAAATCAAACTGCTGGAAGGTCCGAAAAACAGCAAGAAGTTTACGATGGTGCTGGAGCAAGATTGGAAGCGTCTTCATCTATATGAACATATTTCTCATCTGGAGGATCTTCATCAGCCCAGGCGTGAAGGAGACTATAGTGATAGTGATCTTCATTTACTATTCTTAAAAGATCAAGTCCTGAAACCTGTTGCCAGTCTAAGCGAGAAGGGATTCTGATGTCTCTAATATTCTTACTCTCTGGGGAGAAACCAAAGAACTTCTTGATATGCTGTAAGGCAAAGATCCTGGAGTGCTTGTCCATCGTCTGCTCAAAGAGTGCCCTCTCGCTGTTCACATAGCTTCTCCAGTACTGAAGGTGCAGGAAAGTGAGAGGAGACAGGAATCTTGCCAAGCAGAGCGACAGGAAAACAGTGACAGCCACGACAGCTATCAGAACCCAGCCAGACACCTGTATTATGAAAAAGAAATGATACAGTTCAGAGTATAATGTAGAACTCTAGTAGACGTATCATTCTTAAAAACAATTACAAGTTGTCACGGAACGCCTAGCACCCACCTGAGGCTAACCCCGCGGCCACCTGGAGGGTCTGTCCCCAGCACTGCTCAGACCCGCCTGCACCTGGGAATGTGCTCTATAACAGTCAACCCTCACACACTAGGTTCCACTTGCCTCTGGGCAAGTCTCCTACCCACAAGTTATTCCCTGGTGCTTTCTAGGACACTGGGGCCAAACAGGGCTCCCACAGTTCCTGGAAAGCACCCACAGACCCAACACACAAACCACTTGGATTTTTAGTCAGTCCAGACAAGCAGAGTCAATAAGCTAGAAAAAGGTTTATTGTCATAAAAATATTGAACAGTAAACCATAAAAACAAAAGGATCAAGAACAGCACACAACAACAGGTAACTGAATATGGATAAACTATTTAAATCACTATTTAGTCACTATCAGGCTTATTTTCGAAAGAGGACGACGTGCATCGTTCGACACAAATCGGAAGATGGGCGTCCTTCTTGCAGGGTCGCCCAAATCGGCATAATCGAAAGCCGATTTTGGGCGTCCCCAACTGCTTTCTGTCGCGGGGATGACCAAAGTTCACGGGGGCGTGTCGGAGGCGTAGCGAAGGCGGGACTTGGGCATGCCTAACATATGGGCGTCCTCGACCCATAATGGAAAAAAAAAGAGTGTCCATGACCAGCACTTAGACGACTTTACCTGGTCCTGTTTTTCTTACGACCAAGGCACAAATAGGTGCCCGAACTGACCAGATGACTACCGGAGAGAATCGGGGATGACCTCCCCTTACTCCCCCAGTGGTCACTAACCCCCTCCCACCCTCAAAAAAAATCTTTAAAAATATTTTTTGCCAGCCTCTATGCCAGCCTCAAATGTCATACTCAGGTCCATTGCAGCAGTATGCAGGTCCCTGCAGCAGTTTTAGTGGGTGCAGTGCACTTCAGGCAGGCGGACCCAGGCCCATCCCCCCCCCCCCACCTGTTACACTTGTGGTGGTAAATGTGAGCCCTCCAAAACCTACCAGAAACCCTCTGTACCCACATCTAGGTGCCCCCTTCACCTGTAAGGGCTATGGTAGTGGTGGGTAGTGGGTTTTGGGGGCTCAGCACACAAGGTAAGGGAGCTATGTTCCTGAGAGCAATTTCTGAAGTCCACTGCAGTACCCCCTAGGGTGCCCGGTTGGTATCCTGGCATGTCAGGGGGACCAGTGCACTACGAATGCTGGCTCCCCCCACGACCAAAGGGCTTGCATTTGGTGGTTTCTGAGATGGGTGACCTTAGTTTCCATTATCGACGAAAAACAGAAACAACCAAGTCTAGGGACAACCATCTCTAAGGACGACCTAAATGTCAAGATTTGGGTGTCACCAACTGTATTATTGAAACGAAAAATGGTCGCCCATCTTGTTTCAATAATACAGGTTTCCCCGGCCCTCCACCGGGATGTTTTGCGAGGACGTCCTCAGCAAAACTTGGGCGTCCCCTTCGATTATGCCCCTCTGCGTGGATAGTGCCTGGGGAGTACAGGTTACCCGGTTACCGGTGGGTTATCACAGGAGCCCTTACCACCACCTCTATGGCTGGCGGTAAGTGCTCCCTCCCCCAAAATGGTCACCTTTACCTCCACATCAAAAATGAGCGATTCACGTCTACCCGTTCCACTCCAGTTGTTTATAGACCTCTATCATATCTCCCCTCAGCCGTCTCTTCTCCAAGCTGAAGAGCCCTAGCCGCTTTAGCCTTTCCTCATAGGGAAGTCATCCCACGTCCTTTATCATTTTCATTGCCCTTCTCTGTACCTTTTCTAATTCCACTATATCTTTTTTTGAGGTGCAGTGACCAGAATTACCCAAAATATTCAAGATGCGGTCACATCATGGAGCGATACAAAGGCATTATAGCTCCTCATTTTTCTTTACCATTCCTTTCCTAATAATACCTAACATTCTATTTGCTTTCTTGCACTGCATCACTGCACACAGAGCAGAGGGTTTCAGTGTATCAAAGCTTAATGGGAAATCTTACCTCACCAATCTACTACATTTCTTTGAAGGGGTGAATAAACATGAGAATAATGGTGAGCCGGTTGATATTGTGTATCTGAATTTTCAAAAGGCATTTGACAAAGTACTGCATGAAATACTCCTGAGGAAATTAGAAAGACATTGAGATAGGAGGCAATGACCTATTGTGGATTAAAAACTGGTTAAAAGATAGAAAACAGAGAGTAAGGTTAAATGGTCAGTATTCTCAATGGAGAAGGGTAGATAGTGGGGTTCCCCAGGGGTCTGTGCTGCAACCGTAGCTTTTTAATGTATTTATAAATGATCTAGAGATGGGAATACCTACTGAGGTAAATAAATTTGCTGATGACACAAAGATTTTCAAAGTTGTTAAATCGCAAGAGGATTGTAAAAAAATTGCAAGAGGATCTTACGAAACTGGGAGCCTAGGCATCCAAATGGCAGATGACATTTAATGTGAGCAAGTGTAAAGTGATGCACGTGGAAAAGAAGCTTCGTTTAGACTGCTGCTGCAGGCTTTAGAAGTATCACTCTCAAGTTATTTGGATTGTGACATCCAATAACATAACCACAAAAGAAAATTTGTTTTCTTTTTAAACCTTTGGAACATCACAAGAGTCCTGAAGCAGAAGCATAGGTGCTGAAACACAGCTGCTGTGTCGAGTCACTTGATGCTTTTTAATAAAGACTTTGTGGTGTATACCCGTCTCCCTTAGTTATTGAAAGAGCCAGATCATCCTACTCTTTTTGCTGCACTACTTTGACGTAGGAATTGAGGGTTCCTCCATCTTCTGTGGCTGCTCCTCGCTGGCCACTGTTGGAAACAGGATACTGGGTTAGATGGACCATTGGTCTGACCTAGTATGGCTACTCTTATGTTCTTATGTTCTAAATTTGGTTATCTAGAGTGAGGAATTGGTCAATTGTGACTCCTAAGATTTTCATAGTTGAGTCAAAGGGATATGTGATATTCTCAATGGTAAATGATTTAAGGTTTTGTAGCGTGATGAGGATTAGTAACTATTAAGAATTTAGTTTTATTGGTGTTGAGTTTTGATTTAAAATTGGATGCCCAAGATTCCATTAGAGAGATACCTAATCTGAAAATATGAGTAATTTCATATCTTTCTTTAGTGAGTGGAATATAGATGGCAATATCATCTGCATAAGTGAATGTTGTGAGACTATTTTTCTCCAGTAAATTGCTTAATGGAATCAACATGATGTTAAATAAGATGGGGGACACTGGAGAGCTCTGGGGCACTCAACAAACAGGGGACCGTGCTGATGAAATTGTACCTGATTATTTCACGTGGTATCATCTAGACCTTAGGAAGCCTGATGTCCATTTTAACACAGCGCCATAGATTTCATAATGGTCAAGGATGTTTAGAAGGATATTATGATCAACAGTGTCAAAGGCACTAGACATATCAAATTGGAGTATTAATACTTTATTACCAAAGCTAAATTCTCATCTAAATTTAGCTGGGAGGGTGGTGAGAACAGTTTCAGTACTATAAGAAGGTCTAAAACTGGATTGTGAGCTATGTAAAATGGAGTGAAGTTGGAGGTAGTCCATTAGTTGGTGCGTGACTAACCCTTCCGTTACCTTTACCAATAATGGGATTGTATTGGTAAAGGTAACGGAAGGGTTAGACTGGTTTGGATATTCTTCGGTATGTTTCCCCTGAGATAGCATTAAAAATATGTTTGAGTGCAAATAGCTTATGAGTAAATTAGGGGCTGATTTGAGAAGGAAACTAGGGCAGTTATCAAGTAGGCATTGTGATTTAACCAATTATCGGCCAGTAGCATCTATCCCGCTGATAACTAAAATTATGGAAGGCATTGTGACGAAACAAATCACAAATTACTTAAATAAATACTCAATTCTCCACGAGTCTCAATCAGGATTTCGGTTGAACCACAGTACTGAAACAGTACTAGTGACTTTAATGAACAAATTTAAACAAACAATTGCAACAGGCAACAACATACTCCTCTTACAATTGGACATGTCCAGTGCTTTCGATATGATCAACCATGAAATATTACTATATATCCTAGAATACTTTGGAGTGGGAGGCAACGTTCTTAACTGGTTTAGAGGATTTCTGACCTCAAGATCATAGTAACATAGTAGATGACGGCAGAAAAAGACCTGCATGGTCCATCTAGTCTGCCCAAGACAAACTCATATGTGTATACCTTACCTTGAATTTGTACCTGTCCTTTTCAGGGCACAGACCATATAAGTCTGCCCAGCAGTATTTCCCGCCTCCCAACCACCAGTCCCGCCTCCCATCACCGGCTCTGGTACAGACCGTATAAGTCTGCCCTCCCCTATCCTCGCCTCCCAACCACCACCCCCTCTTCCCCCCAACTGCTCCACCACCCAATTTCAGCTAAGCTTCTGAGGATCCATTTCTTCAGCACAGGATTCCTCTATGCATATCCCACGCATGTTTGAACTCCGTTACCGTTTTCATCTCCACCAGCTCCCGCGGGAGGGCATTCCAAGCGTCCACCACCCTCTCAGTGAAAAAATACTTCCTGATATCTTTCCTGAGTCTGCCCCCCTTCAATCTCATTTCGTGTCCTCTCGTTCTACCGCCTTCCCATCTCCGGAAAAGATTCGTTTGCGGATTAATACCTTTGAAATATTTGAACGTCTGTATCATATCACCCCTGTTCCTCCTTTCCTCCAGGGTGTACATGTTCAGGTCAGCAAGCCTCTCTTCATACGTCTTGGAACGTAAATCTCATACCATCCTCGTAGCTTTTCTTTGCACCGCTTCCATTTTTTTAACATCCTTCGCAAGATATGGCCTCCAAAACTGAACACAATACTCCAGGTGGGGCCTCACCAACATCTTATACAGGGGCATTAAAACCTCCTTTCTTCTGCTGGTCACTCCTCTCTCTATACAGCCTAGCAATCTTCTAGCTACTGCCACCGCCTTGTCGCACTGTTTCGTCGCCTTCAGGTCCTCAGATACTATCACCCCAAGATCCCACTCCCCGTCCGTGCCTATCAGACTCTCCTCGCCTAACACATATGTCTCCCTTGGATTTCTACTCCCTAAGTGCATCACTTTGCATTTCTTCGCATTGAATTTTAATTGCCAAATGTTAGACCATTCTTCTAGCTTCTTCAGATCTTTTTTCATGTTTTCCACACCCTCCGGGGTGTCCACTCTGTTGGAAATCTTGGTGTCATCCCCAAAAAGGCAAACTTTACCTTGTAACCCTTCGGCAATGTCACTCACAAATATATTGAACAGAATCGGCCCCAGCACCGACCCCTGAGGCACTCCACTACTCTCCTTTCCTTCCTCCGAGCGAACTCCATTCACCACCACCCTCTGGCGTCTGTCCGTCAACCAGTTCCTAATCCAGTTCACCACTTCAGGTCCTATCTTCAGGCCGTCTAGTTTATTTAAGAGCCTCCTGTGGGGAACCGTGTCGAAAGCCTTGCTGAAATCTAAGTAGATGACGTCCATAGCACGTCCTTGATTTAATTCTCCATACCAAGTAACATCTAATGAGAATACACCCACCCCATGGACACCCGAATGCGGAGTTCCCCAAGGATCCCCCCTTTCACCAACCCTCTTTAACCTAATGATGATACCCCTAGCCAAGCTACTAGCCAATCAAAACCTCAACCCATATATTTATGCAGATGATGTCACGATCTACATCCCGTTCAAACATGATATAAAGGAAATCTCCAACAAGATCAACCAAAGCTTCCAAATAATGCACACCTGGGCAGACGCATTTCAGTTAAAACTCAACGCAGAAAAAACACAATGTCTCATACTCACCTCACAACATATAACACAAGTAAATTCACCACAATAACCACACCAAATGTTTCCCTTCCCATCGCAAACACACTGAAAATTCTCAGAGTCACCATAGACCGAAACCTCACACTTGAAAACCACGTGAAGAATACAACTAAGAAGATGTTTCACGCCATGTGGAAACTTAAAAGAGTAAAACCTTTCTTCCCAAGATCCATCTTTCGCAACCTGGTCCAAGCAATGGTACTAAGTCACCTGGACTACTGCAACACACCATACGTTGGCTGCAAAGAACAGACTGTCAAGAAACTTCAAACAGCCCAGAACACCTCAGCCAGACTCATATTTGGAAAAACAAAATATGAAAGTGCTAAACCTTTAAGAAAGAAACTGCACTGGCTCCCACTCAAAGAACGAAGCACGTTCAAGATATGCACGATTGTTCATAAAATCATTCATGGAGATGCCCCGACCTACATGCTAGACCTCATCGACCTACCTCCTAGAAATGCTGAAAGATCTGCCTGCACATTTCTTAATCTACACTTCCCCAGCTGTAAAGGATTAAAATACAAACTAACACATGCGACCAGCTTTTCATACATGAGCACACAACTGTGGAATGCACTACCAACAAAATTGAAAACAATTAACGAAATAACTAACTTTCACAAATCTCTAAAAACCTATCTCTTCAACAAGGCCTACCACGAGAACTCGTAGCTTAGCTATAACACTTCACCACCCCACCCAATTTTAAACGATGTCTTTCTTTAAATGTCTGCTTAGTTCTTCTCTGTCATCATTGATCTCTCTATAACACCAATTTGTTCCTTTCATCTTGTCATGGCGATGCCATAACAGATCTCTGTAAGCCACATTGAGCCTGCAAATAGGTGGGAAAATGTGGGATACAAGTGCAATAAATAAATAAATATTTGTGAAGACAGCATTTGACTTGATCAGTTGTAAACGGGTGAAAGGCCGACCAGATTCTGACTGCTTGGGAGACCAGTGGTGAAGGATCATATATATTAAGAAAATGGCCTGTTGATGTTAGGATTTAGTTCTTGTCTGATTTTAGTTATTTTCTGCTCGAAATATTATTATGCCAGCTGATCAGCTGTTGGAGTGGGTTCGTTTGTAGTAGTTACAGGTTGAGTATTCAATAGATTATTTATTAGTGTGTAAATGTTTGTCCAAGTCTTCCCCCTCCCTTGGCACAGACCACCCCATCCACCTTGCTGCAGCACTCCCCCCACCCATGGTACACAGACCCTCCCCTCCCATGACATACACCACTCTATCCAGCTCCCTCTCTGCATATATACCATTGCAGGGCAAGGAGGAGCTGCCCGGCCACACATTGGCTTCTTCCTCTGCCATCCCAGGCCCGACTCTTCTTTTGAGCCTGACAGGCCTTAAAAGAACTGCCGGGCAAGTCTGGCTCCTAGATTTTTGGGCTGGCTCCTAGATCCTGCTCTAACATATTATCTGGAGCTTACAACACTTCATAGGAAGTTCGCCCAGCTTTTTGTATCCTTCAACCCTAATAGATTATGGATTTCCATCACCAAATGTGTAACATCGAGTTGGTTAACTGACTGTCCACCTTATAATTGAAAGAGAAAAACGCCTAGATTTTGACCCAAATCGGGAGAAAGACATTTATCTCACAAAAATGAATAAATCGGTATAATGGAAAGCCGATTTTGAACGTTTTCAACTGCACTCCATCGCGGAAGCGTACAAAGTTGACGGGGGCGTGTCAGAGGTGTGGCAAAGGTGGAACTGGGGCGTGGTTATCGGCCAAGGAGAGATGGGCGCCTTTCGCCGATAATGGAAAAAAAGTATGCGTTTGTAGCTAGAATTTAGGTCACTTTTCCTGGACCCTGTTTTTTCACGAATAAGGCCCCAAAAAGTGCCCTAAATGACCAGATTACCACCAGAGGAAATCGGGGATGACCTCCCCTGACTCCCCCAGTGGTCGCTAACCCCCTCCCACCACAAAAAAATGATGTTTCACAACTTTTTATTTTCACCCTCAAATGTCATACCCACCTCCCTGGCAGCAGTATGCAGGTCCCTGGAGCAGTTGTTAGGGGGTGCAGTGGACTTCAGGCAGGTGGACCCAGGCCCATCCCCCCCCTACCTGTTACAATTGTGCTGCTTAATGCTTAGTCGTCCAACCCCCCAAACCCACTGTACCCACATGTAGGTGCCCCCCCTTCACCCCTTAGGGCTATAGTAATGGTGTAGACTTGTGGGCAGTGGGTTTTGAGGGGGATTTGGGGGGCTATACACACAAGGGAAGGGTGCTATGCACCAGGGAGCTCTTTTACCTTTTTTTTGGTTTTGTTAAAGTGCCCCCTAGGGTGCCGGTTGGTGTCCTGGCATGTGAGGGGGACCAGTGCACTACGACTCCTGGCCCCTCCCACGAACAAATGCCTTGGATTTATTCGTTTTTGAGCTGGGCGCTTTCATTTTCCATTATCACTGAAAAACAAAAACACCCAGCTCAGAAATTGTCGAATAAAACATGGACGTTTATTTTTTTTCGAAAATACGGTTCGGTCCGCCCCTTCACGGACCCGTTCTCGGAGATAAACGCCCATGGAGATAGACGTTTTCGTTCAATTATGCCCCTCCACATCTCCTACACTTAGGCTGGAATGACTCTTCATGGGTGAGTCATTGCTCACAATGTAAGAGCATGGTGGCTTCAATAGCCCATTTCCGCTCTGCCTCCATTGAAGATATTTGCGAGATTGTTACTTGGTCTTCTGCTCACTATTGTGTAGAGTAGCATTCTAGGTGGGATAGCCAGTTGGTTAAGCAGTCCTGCAGAATCTTTTTACTACCCATGAAAGGCTACAGGGGAAATTGGAGGGTCATGGGATAGAAGGAAATGTCCTATTGTGGATTAAAAACTGGTTGAAGGATAGGAAAGAGAGAGTGAGGTTAAATGGGCAGTATTCACAATGGAGAAGGGTAGTTAGTGGGGTTCCTCTGCTTTTTAATATATTTATTAATGATTTAGAGATGGGAGTAACTAACGAGGTAATTAAATTTGCTGATGACACAAAGTTATTCAAAGTTGTTAAATCGCGACAGGATTGTGAAAAATTACAAGAGGACCTTACGAGACTAGGAGACTGGGCGGCTAAATGGCAGATGACGTTTAATGTGAGCAAGTGCAAGGTGATGCATGTGGGAAAAAAGAACCCGAATTATAGCTACGTCATGCAAGGTTCCACGTTAGGAGTTACGGACCAAGAAAGGGATCTGGGTGTCGTCGTCGATAATACGCTGAAACCTGCTCAGTGTGCAGCTGCGACTAGGAAAGCGAATAGAATGTTGGGTATTATTAGGAAAGGTATGGAAAACAGGTGTGAGGATGTTATAATGCCATTGTATCGCTCCATGGTACGACCGTACCTTGAGTATTGTGTTCAATTCTGGTCGCCGCATCTCAAGAAAGATATAGTAGATTTGGAAAAGGTGCAGCGAAGGGCGACTAAAATGATAGCGGGGATGGGACGACTTCCCTAGGAAGAAAGACTAAGGGAGGCTAGGGCTTTTCAGCTTGAAGAAGAGAAGGCTGAGGGGAGACATGGTAGAGGTATATAAAATAATGAGTGGAGTGGAACAGGTGGATGTGAAGCGTCTGTTCACGCTTTCCAAAAATACTAGGACTAGGGGGCATGCGATGAAACTACAGTGTAGTAAATTTAAAACAAATCGGAGAAAAGTTTTCTTCACCCAACGCATAATTAAACTCTGGAATTCGTTGCCGGAGAACGTGGTAAAGGCAGTTAGCTTAGCAGAGTTTAAAAAGGGGTTAGACGTTTTCCTAAAGGACAAGTCCATAAACCGCTACTAAATGGACTTGGAAAAATCCACAATTCCCGGAATAATATGTATAGAATGTTTGTACATTTGGGAAGCTCGACAGGTGCCCTTGGCCTGGATTGGCTGCTGTCGTGGACAGGATGCTGGGCTTGATGGACCCTTGGTCTTTTCCCAGTGTGGCATTACTTATGTACTTACAAGTAAACTCTGCCCACCAACCCTTTTTTTTTTTCATCAGGCTCACTTTCTACTTAGTAACCAGAACATTCATTTATCTTGTGAGCCTGGTAACTAGTGAGTCCCACATTTATTTATTTTTATTTATTTGGATTTTTGCTCACACCTTTTTCAGTAGTAGCTCAAGGTGAGTTACATTCAGGTACTCTAGATAGTTCTCTGTCCCAGGAGGGCTCACAATCTAAGCTTGTACCTGAGGCAATGGAGAGTTAAGTGACTTGCCCAAGATCACAAGGAGCAGCAGAGGGATTTGAACCAGCTACCACTAGGCCACTCCTCCACTCCTCACACATGTGAGAATATTATACCTGCTTGTTCTCAGAGAAAGCTGTTACTTACCTGTAGCAGGTGTTCTCCGAGAATAGCAGCCATATATTCTGACATTCTTCCTGCCTCCCCTTGGAGTTGTCTAGTTAGCTTTAATACTGTACTACTGGTCCCATGCTTGAGTATTGGGCGGGAAGGCACCCGCTCATGCGTGATAGGGACACTGCCTTAAAGATTTAAAGTGACAGTGCAGTTGTCCGCACCAGGCTCTGTGGATGATGTCATCCATGTGTGAGAATATATGCCTGCTGTTCTCGGAGAACACCTGCTACAGGTAAGTAACTTAGCTATATTGCCTGTAAATCTCTCAGTTGGAGCAGTTTGCCCTTGACAGTGAAAGCAATGGAGGGTGAAAATGTCTTGTCCAGCTTTGCTGGTTCTGAGCCCACTGCTCCAGAACTGCCAATTTATCAGGAGGGAGACTTTGGCCAGTTGTGTTTTTGAACTTGCATGCTAATTCATTCATTTATGTAAGTATTTATGTATCACTTAGACCTAAGCCGTTTACAGTTTCATTTTACAGATACTGCTATTTTGTAATCCCTGATTTTACCCATTAATATCAGTGCTATATGTCCCATAATGCACCATGATATAGTTATCAGAAATCCAGAACTAGCCTAGAATCTCCCTCCTGGGAGTTGGTAACTTGGGAACCCTCCAGCTCAGATCATTAAGCTGCTCCATTGAAAACAACTTGGCTAATCCCAGTGCTCATTAATAAACTATTAAGCACTGACACACCCACTGCTACAGTAAGCTCTGCACTGTTCTCTGCTATTTTTGGAGAGGTGAAATGTTGAGGGAAGGCCCATGATGCAGGGGCAGCACTTCAGCGATTGCAGCGGTCTGTCTCGGAGCCTTGGCCTTCCCTACCACGTGTCTTATTTGTCCTGTTTGTCTGTCCTAATTAGACTGTAATCTCTGTCGAGCAGGGACTGTCTCTTCATGTTCAAGTGTACAGCGCTGCGTATATCTAGTAACGCTATAGAAATGATAAGTAGTAGTAGTAGTAATTAATATCTGAGGGGGTAGAGGGAGCCAAATGGCTAGTGCAGTAGCCTGAGAACCAGGGGAACTGGGCTCAATTCCCAATGCAGCTCCCTGTGACTCTGAGCAAGTCACCTAATGTTCCATTACCCCAGGTACAAAATAAGTGCCTGTATAGAATATGTAAACCACTTTGAATTTATTTATTTATTGCATTTGTATCCCACATTATACCACCTCTTTGCAGGCTCAATGTGGCTTGCAATATATCATGGTTAGTGGAAATGAAAGGAGAATTGACATTTAGTGTTACAGAAGTATTTTGGGTTGCATGGTAATGGAAAACATGATAATGATATAATGTAAGGCATTCTTAACATTATTAGATATGTGTGGGGATTTCACATGTTTTGGTCTTTGTGATATGTCTTGTCGAAGAGATGGGTCTTCATCAGTTTGCGGAAGTTGGTCAGTTCATAGGTCGCTTTTAGGTTGCGTGGCAATGCATTCCAGAATTGCGTGCTCTTATAGGAAAAGGTTGATGCGTGCATTAGTTTATATTTTAGGCCTTTGCAGTTGGGGAAATGAAGATTAAGGAATGTGCGAGATGATCTTTTGGCATTCCTGGGTAGTAGGTCAATCAGGTCAGACATGTAAGCTGGGGCCTCGCCGTGGATGATTTTATGTACTAGGGTACATACTTTGAACGTGATGCATTCTTTGAGTGGTAACCAGTGTAGCTTCTCTCGTAGGGGCTTTGCACTTTCGTATTTTGGTTTTCCAAATATGAGTCTGGCTGCTGGCTAGCCACAGAAAGGCAGTATATCAAGTCCCATCTCCTTTCCCCTCTCCCTCTTAACTATGGTGGCCAAGCAGGCCTTGTAATGCTCTATTTCTGCCTTTGCTTCATACTCAACTGTGAGGATAATCTTATAAAAGTACCTAGACAAGGATGGTACATAGGTGCTCAGAGGCAGAGGTAAGCTTGCACATGTGCTGGAATGTGACTGGGAGAGAGAGGAAATAAAAAATGGGGTTCTTTGGTGGGGGGGGGGGGGGGGCACAAATGCATGTTTGCCTAGGGCCCAATATAGTTTTAATCCGGCCCTGCCATCTACTATCTCTTCCCTTCCCTTACAGATGCTAGTTGCTTGTCCCACTCTTGAATTCAGATACAGTGTTTGTCTCCTCCACCAAGAGGCCATTCCACACATCTACTACTATTACTACTCTATGCAGGTACATCCACCACCCTTTCCATAAAGAAGTAATACTCTGAGTCTATCTCCTTTCACCTTCATCCTATGCCCCTTCATTCCAGAGCTAGGAATTATTAGGAAAGGGATGGTAAATAAGACCAAGAATATTATAATGCCTCTGTATTGCTCCATGGTGTGACCTCACCTTGAGTATTGTGTTCAGTTCTGGTCGCCGTATCTCAAAAAAGATATAGTGGAATTAGAAAAGATTCAAAGAAGAGCGACCAAAATGATAAAGGGATTGGAACTCCTCTCGTATGAGAAAAGGCTAAAGAGGTTAGGGTTCTTCAGCTTGGAAAAGAGACGGATGAGGGAGGATATGATTGAAGTCTACAAAATCCTGAGTGGTGTAGAACGAGTAGAAGTAAATAGATTTTTTTTTTCACAAGTTCCAAAAGTACAAAGACTAGGGGACACTTGAGGAAGTTACATGGAAATACTTTTAAAACAAATGGGAGGAAATATTTTTTCTCTCAACGAATAGTTAAGACCTGTAACTCTTTTGCTGGAGGATGTAGTAACAGTGGTTAGCGTATCTGGGTTTGGACAAATTCCTGGAGGAAAAGTCCATAGTCTGCTATTGAGACAGTCATGGGAAAGCAACTGCTTCCCCCAGGATTAGTAGCATGGAATGTTGCTACTATTTGGGTTTCCACCAAGTACTTGTGACCTGACCTGGCCACGGTTGGAAACAGGATACTGGGCTAGATGGACCATTGGTCTGACCTAGTATGGCTATTCTTATGTTCTTATAAAAGCCTTTCAGCAATATCATTCACAAATGTTAAATAGAGCTGGACCACAGCCCGATCCTTGTGGCAAACTACTGGTAGCATCTGTCCTTGGAGTGAAGTCCATTTGCCATTACCCTTTGTCATCTTCCATTTAACCAGTTTCTAACCCAATCAGTCACTTTAGAGCCCGTTTTGTTTTTTACAAATTGCCCATGTGGAACCATGGCAAAGGCTTTGCTATAATCTAAGTACACCACCTCTACAGTAGCTGAAAAAGGGTTTAATAAGATTGTAACTGGTATCTAGTGAAATGAACCAAGATATAAAATGGTGTAGTGGATCTTTTTCAGGAGTTTGCTTCAGTCTGAACCAGTTCTGATGGATTCTGAAGTCAAAGGCCTAATCACTTACTGAGTACATTTAGGCCAGAACCAAATGTAATTCTGGTTCACTGAGGCAAAATAACCCCTTAGTCACTAATTTGGAGATCTAACCAGTCTGCTTATCCCAAGGATATTCATTTATTATGATTTTACATGTCTGTAAATCTACAAGTGTATAATATTAAAAAAAAAAAAAAGCAATCTACTTAATTCATTTTGAAAATTTCAGTCTTTATTTAAATTATGTAAATATTTTAAAGGAGAACAAATTTTGTGTATCCCATACAGCGGTGTAGGGTAGGGTGTGGTTAGACGTGAGGGTATGCTGGTAACCGAAAAAGAGTTGTGAAATGCTACTTGGGTCAGATATTTATCCAAACATCACTGTGCACAATCCCCAGCTTACATTTCTCAGAGTGTTCATTATATGAATCCATCGCTTTGGCTTATGAACTAATATAAACAAAATGATAATGCAGTTACAATCTTCTCCTATCAACAGCATAATCCTTTAGGAACAAAATTGTTTATTATATCCATATGGCAAATGACATTTTAAAATGAATTTCAAACCAAAGCGTATTATATGTAGCATATTGCTTTGACAATATTGAGAGAACAATCACCCCCCAAGAACATTTTTACAGATTTCTTAAAAGAAATAATCTTGCTAACTTGCCTGTGACTGATACCTAAGGTAAAGAGTCACCTCGTCCTTTATCCTGGTCATGTTTACGGGTACCAGCTGGGGACAGGGAAACACGGCAAGGACCTCGCTGCGCTCAGCAGTGCTAAGATTCCTGAAGAAATCATATCCCTCCACTGAGGCAAACTCACTTAATGCACAGACATAGTAGGATCCGTTGAGTAGGGTGCCAGCAAGCCAGGTGACTGGAGCTACCAGTGCTCTCCCGGTTATATTACAGAAAACCAGACAGATGAGTTTGTATCTTAATAGGCAGCTGCGTCTGCTGTGCTCCTGCAGGAAAGAGCTTTGGGAGTGTCCGGTGATCAGTCTCCAGGTCTGGTCATTAAGGACATAGCCAAAAATGAGCAGGATGAGAGCAGGCACACCAATGAAAGCAAGGCCATAGTACAAGTTGCTTCTGGTATGACATGGGCAGCTGAAGGCAAAAATAGAGAATAGCTGCTGTCCACCAATGGTCAGAAGTGCAACAATAGTGTTGAAAATGATTGACTCTTTGCTTTTCAGAAATGATGCTACACTCAAAAACGACATATTGATTTGTCAGTGTCTGATCTGCTCGTTTCTCTGGCTTGTTCTTCCTGTTTTCACACATTTGAGTCAGATATTATGTGATCTTTCTGGTTTTACTGGGAGTGCCCAGGTACAAAACACCCTGTTTATCCCTGACTCCACCTTCCCCTCTCCCTCTGCTTTCTAGTAGAAGTGCTGTAGGCCACTCACAGATCTTTCATAGAAACAGAGAAAAATGAAGGCAGATAAAGACCATGTGGCTTATCCAGTCTGCCTATCCATGCCATCAACTCTCCCCTCCTCTCCCTTACAGATCCTCTGTACTTGTCCCAAGGTTTCTTAAATTCAGATACTGTCTTTGTTTCCACCACCTCCACTGGGACAGAAATTCACCATCCTTTCTGTGAAGAAGTATTTCCTCAGGTTACTTCTGAGTCTATCTCCTTTCACCTTCATCCTAAGCCCCCTCATTCCAGAGCTTCCTTTCAATTGAAAGAGACTTGCCTTCTGTGTATTTATGCCGTGTAGGTTTTTAACTGTGTCTCTATCGTATCTCCCTTCTCCCACCTTCTTCCAAAGTATATATATTGAGATCTTTAAGTCTGTCCCCAGACACTTTATGACAAAGTCCACTGACCATTTTAGTAGCCACCCTCTGGACTGACTCTATCCTGTTTATCTCTTCTTGAAATTGCAGTCTCCAGAATTGAACACAGTACTGTAAATGAGGTCTGGCTCTGAACTCCTCAAGGGCTCCCATGAGTAAATGTGAAGACCCATTTTTCAAAAAAGATTGAGATGAGACTTCAGATGTCCAGGTTGAGGTATTCACAATTTTACAAAAGGCTCTTATGTGTGAAGATTGATATGGATGTTTATAGGTCTATATATGTATTTCCCTTATTCCCTTTCATCATATAGTTGGGGCATTTATCTAGTACAGGGGTAGGCAACTCCGGTCCTCGAGAGCCGCAGGCAGGTCAGATTTTCAGGATATCCACAATGAATATGCATGAACTTGATTTGCATACACTGCCTCCATGGTATGCAAATCTATCTTCTGCATATTCATTGTGGATATCCTGAAAACCTGACCTGCCTGTGGGTCTCGAGGACCGGAGTTGCCTATCCCTGGTCTAGTAGGTCGTGTGTGTGTATTTTGTCAATAGTTCCTTTACTGTGCTTACTTTGGGTGGTTCAAATGAGGACCAGATTCTATCTGCTATGGTGTGGGCTTTGTTGGTTTCGCATTCTTCTAAGAAGTCTGTGATGGATGTTTGCAGAGTCACGAGGTTAGTTCTTGTCTTTTCTAGTTTTTGTTTGAAATATTGTGTGAGCTTGTTTGCAGTAGGTGATGTTTCAGTTGATGCCAGTACATCCTGGGTTTTCAAATCTAATAGAACTACCTATACACAATGCAATTGAAAGCGCTAGAACCTATCTCACCCTGCACTTCCCCAAATGTCAAGGAATAGTATACAAATCTTCGTACTCAACCAACTTCACATACATCTGTCCCAAAATATGGAACACATTACCAAAGGCCCTCAAAGGCAAGAACAACTACTTGGCATTCAGAAAACACATTAAAGCCCAGTTCTTCAAACAATCCTTCCCTGATGACCATCAAAACTGAACAAGACGGAGGAAGTGACGTCACCCACGAAGATGGCGGTTTAGCGCTTTTGCTCCCGCTCATCGCAGCACAAAAAGCACAAGGTCTCCCGACAGGGGTAGCGTTGCTGCAATTTCTTGACCCCCAGCGATAGCCACAAAGTGCGTGTATCGAATTGCGATGAGCACGCAAGCGGACCTGAGCCAATTCGGCTTTAAAAGCGGAGCATCGGCGAACCGCGAGGCAGGAGCAGGCGACCCTCCCCCACGCGCCGGAAAACCAACGGCTGAGGTCACTCAGAACAGCCCATGCCTTTTCGGGGAGGAACCGGAGCCGTCAGCGGTGGACCCCTTAGCGGAGTTGAAAGAATGGCTGCAGGAGATCCGGACTGATGTAAAAGCGGTCCGGGCGGAATTGGAAATGCTGGGATCCGACCTCCGAGGTAAAATCAGAGACTTGGGGGGTCGCGTGGAGGAGGTGGAAACCCGGATAGAAGAACACTCGGAAGAGATTGGGGCCCTGGACAGAGCGGTCGCAGATGTTCGTTTGGGCCAGCAACAACTGACAGATAAGTTGGAGGACTTAGAGAATAGAAGTAGAAGGCATAACCTACGCTTCAGGGGCATACCTGAAACCCCGGAATATATTGATTGAGAGGCGGTGGTCCAGAAAGTGGTGAGCGCCATCTTGGAAGAGGCGGGAAATCCGCTGGGGGCCGAGGGAGTAGGCCTGGAACGCTCCCACAGATCTTTGGGTCCAGCGAGACAAAATCTACCCCGTGATATTATTGCCTGCTTTCAAGACTACAAGTTGAAGGAACGGGTGCTCCAGGTGGCAAGACGCCTCCAAAGTTTTAAATGGGACACATTCCCAATAGAAATCTATCAAGATTTGGCGGCGGCCACCTTAAAACGCCGCGCGGAGTTGAAACCAGTCACAAGGCGGATGCAGGAATTGGGTATCCGATACCGCTGGAAACACCCTTTTGCTCTAGTATTTTATAAAGATGGGCGGATGCATCAGGTGAGATCACTGGCTGAAGCTCGAGCAGTGTTACCAGAGGCATAGCAGGAGGCTTCCTCGGAGACCCCCGGGAGAGTTAGCAAGAACAAGACCCAGACGCCCCACTCGAAGTGGCAGCGTGTGGGTAAAGGGCACAAGCGCCTACAATGCCAGCAATCTGCTGGTCATCTTACATGACTGCGGGTAAGGGGGGGGTCAATGCAATGCTGCTATATGTCGGGTGGAGACCTGACATTTGTTAAAAGGTAATAGCCTTGTAGTTCTTGTCAGTTAAGTTTACAATGGTTTGGTAATTATTGGCGGGAGACCTGTACGGGAGTTATAACGTTATAACACTGCGGTGGGGGGGGGAGGGGAGACGATTCCTCCACTAGATACTTCCTCAGACATGAGGGAGGATCAAGGAGTAGTTCGGGGGAGATGGGTGGGAGGGAGGGGAGGGACATCTGGAGGGAGGTTACAGGGAAAGGGTTTGGATAGCAGCGTGGACTGAGTGGATGACAAAAAACACAAATGTGCCAGGGGGGGCTTTGGGCGCTTAAAGATGATGAAGGGATGCAGGAAGTAACACTGGCGCTCCTGAATGTCAGGGGCTTAAATGTGCCAATGAAACGGCAGCTTCTGTTTAGGGAGTTGACCCGCTTAAAAGTAGATATAGCCCTGATACAGGAGACCCATTTAAAGAAACAATATGAGGGGATGTGCAAGCACCGCCAGTATCCACATATCTTCTATGCCTCAAACACACTGGGCACTAAAAGTAAGGGGGTCATGGTGGCATTTAATGATTCTCGCCCCTGGCAGTTTCAAAAAGTTATTAGGGACAAAGGAGGTCGCTTTCTTTTGATAACTATGCAAATGGGGGCACAAAAGTACACTATATTGAATGTATACGGGCCCAATGAAGATCATGCGGAATTTTTTCAACACCTAGATCGGGTGCTTTTGGCACACGGGGAGGGGAATTTGCTAATAGGTGGTGATTTCAATATTACCCCTGACCCACAGCTGGACAATTCCTCTACATCAGTAAAATACGCCCGACAGGGATGAGAGGCACTCCAGACTTTTTTGGCTAGATGGCATTTGGGGGATACCTGGAGGCAGGCCCACCCCACCCAACGAGATTACACATATTTTTCCTCGGTCCACAACTCGTTTTCCCGTATTGATTTTTGGTTAGGGGACGCGACTGTCATGGGAAATATCAGGGACCAACGCATTGAGCCCCGAACATGGTCGTACCATAGCCCAGTCATGCTTGTGCTGAGGACATCAAAGGGGCGACAGACTGCTCCACAGTGGAGGTTGGATGATGCATTGCTGGCTGAGGTGACCCAGGTGCTCCAATTTGAAAGGCTTATTAAAGAATATTTCCAGTTTAATGATACTGGGGAAGTCTCACCAGGGGTGCTTTGGGAGGGCTTCAAGGCAGTCATGAGGGGTCACTTTATTGCGTTAAAAGCCCATATCCGCCGAGAAAAAACCCAGGCAGAGGACAGTGGACGCAGGAGACTAATGCAGGTGGAGAAAATAATTCGCAGACAGGGCCCGGCAGTCCCCGCACAAAAGTTGCTAGACCAAGCTCATAAAATTAGACAAGAGATTCGCGAGCTTCAGTTGGCAGACATCTCAGAGCAGTTACAAAGGGTACGCCAGTCACATTTTGAGTTTGGAAATAAAGCCAGTAGGCTCTTAGCATATAAATTAAAACATCAAGCACTTAGATCACATGTCCCCCGCTTAAAAGACGAAAAAGGTGATTGTACCACAGATCCGGGGTCCATACAAGCAGTTTTTCAGCGTTATTATGAGAAACTTTATACCCCGGACATTAACCCAGAGGAGGGGGAGATCACCGCTTTCTTGGACCGGGTGTATCTGCCAACACTTACGGAGGGGGCACAAGCTAGGCTCTCCAGGCCAATTGAGCTAGAGGAGGTAATAGGTGCTATTAAAGAGTTGGCGCCTAGTAAGGCCCTGGGCCCCGACGGCTTCACTAATAAGTTCTACAAAACCTTTGCATCTCTGGTGGCTCCGGTGCTGCGAAGGGTATTTAATGACCTAGGAAGGAGAGGATCTCTGCCAGAGACTTGGCATCTAGCGAACATAATAGTTTTGCCTAAACCAGGCAGGGATCCTCAATTGAGCAGTTCTTATAGGCCCATCTCCCTATTGGGGGTGGACTATAAAATTTTCACCTCAATATTGGCAGCTCGCCTGCAGCAGTACCTTCCACAATTAGTTCATGAAGATCAGGCGGGCTTTGTGCGGGAGCGTCAGACATTTGATAATATCCGCCGGACACTTCACCTTATTCAGTATGCCAATCTTAAGGAAATCCCACTTTGTATAATCTCACTAGATGCAGAAAAGGCATTCGACCGGGTGCACTGGCCATTCTTATTTGCAACCTTGAAGAGGGTGGGTATCTCAGGGGATTATTTACATTGGCTATCCTTGTTGTATAGAGCTCCAACAGCATCGGTCAGGGTCAATGGGAGCCAGTCATCCCCGTTCCTACTGAGACGAGGAACACGGCAGGGCTGTGCCCTGTCGCCTCTCCTCTTCGCCTTGGTGGTGGAACCACTAGCAGCATACATTAGATCACAACCGGATATTAGGGGAGTGAGGTTGGGACCAATAGAGACTCGGATTTTGTTGTTTGCGGATGACATTCTTCTCACACTAACAGACCCCATTAAGTCACTTCCCATTGTAGGGGCGGCCCTGCGGGACTATGGCTGGGTGGCTGGATTTAAGGTCAATATGGAAAAATCAGAAGCCTTAAATATTACTATACCAGCAGATCAAGTGGGGGAGCTGCAAGCTCAATTTCCCTATCGATGGGCGCCTAAATCAATTAAATATTTAGGAGTAAATATCACGAAACAATGGGAGGGCCTATATGAGGCCAACTTTCCAGCAAAGGTATGGGAGTTATTTCAGGAGTTAGATAAATGGGAGGGATTGACGATCTCGTGGATGGGGCGGATCAGTGTGGTTAAAATGATTTTACTGCCCAAAATATTATATCTATTCATAGCGCTACCTATCCCGTTGTCCGACAAATTCTTTAGAGGCCTGCAGCGGAGAGTTTTCTCCTTCATTTGGAAGCGGAAGCCACCACGGGTGCGTAGGTCAGTAATGCATCAGCCACGGGCACATGGGGGGATGGGAGTGCCTTAATTTCTGCTTTATTACAGAGCGGCCCACCTCCGTATCCTAGCTGAGTGGCATAATGGGAAAGCGAAGGCTTGGAAAGTTATGGAGCAGGCCTGGTGCGAGTTCCACTCGTTAAAAGCCATACCCTGGCTGCCTGATAGGGAGCTAAAAGAGATAATAAAGGTGGCCCCTCCACTGGTGGGGGGGCCATTTACTACATGGAGTAAAATTCGCATTAGCTTTTTTCGTGGACGAACTTTTTTCCTGCACATGATGATTAGATACGCGCCGGGATTCGGCCCGGGATCCTCAGATCACTGCTTTAAGAAGTGGAACAGAGGGGACTGTGGGAGCTGGGTCAGGTATGGGACGATGGGGAACTTCTTACTTTTGAGGAAGTGCAGGAGGAATATGGGATTCCTGCCTCCAACGCCTTTCAGTTCCGCCAATTAAGAGATTTTATTCTGAGGCATACAAAAGAAGAGCTGTGTTTGGAGGAAACACAATTAGAGCGGGCACTGGCTGGAGGAGGAGGAAGAGGAGGGGTATCTAGATTATATAAAGCGCTCCTATTACACTCGCAGCCCATCTTGCACTACACACAGAAGTGGGAAAAACTATTGGGGGTGTCTTATGAATACCATATGTGGGAAAGGGTGTTTACATCTTTACTTAAAGTGTCAATCTCTAATGCATTGGTAGAAAATGGCTATAAAATATTATACTGTTGGTATTACACACCGCAGAGACTAGCCAAGATGTTTAAGGTGGGGTCTGCTCTCTGCTGGTGCCAATGTGGCATGGAGGGTGATATGGTCCATATCTGTTGGGCTTGCCCGCAGGCCCAACAGTATTGGACGAGGGTTCTGAAGTTGATTGTGAGTATAACAAAAATTGTTTTTCCCATGAAAATGGACCACTGCTTGTTACACATAAGACTTCAGGGCAGTAAAAAATATGCGCACCAACTGGCCACTCAGATATTGGTGGCCAGCAAATTGGTGCTGGCGGCGGCATGGAAGCAGCAGACTCTGCCGGGACTGAAGTCGATTCTGCGTAAATTGGACTATATTCAGCTGATGTCTAAGTTGACTGCGATGCGTCTGGGTCGTTTGCTGCCATACCACCGAATTTGGGACCCCTACACGGAGTGGTTGGCACGACCAGACTCTACCCTGACAATTCAATAGGGGGGAGGGAGGGAAAGGGGGACATAAACAGTTGGTTAAAAAATGTATTGAAGATGTTATACTGATATGTTGGAGGGTGCTCGACTGTGTATTTGAATTTATGGTTGTATGTTGGATCTTTATTCAATAAAAATTTGGAAAGTTAAAAAAAAAAAAAAACTGAACAAGACAATACACGATGGTACTGGATCTCGAACAAAAGCTGAACTAGATAAGCTCAAACAGATAACAACGATGTAACCATAATAACTTGTAAGCCACATTGAACCGATTCCCTATTGGGAAAATGTGGGACACAAATGCAGAAATAAAATAAAATATTTTTCAGGCTACATAATTAAACTGCGACTTCAAAGGTATTTTATCTGTTTTATTAATACAGCTTTATAAGTAATTTATATTTGTTATAAAGCAAAGTTGAAGGATTTGTGCTATTGTGGTAATTATTTTGCCAGATACTGCAATATGTGTTGAGATATTGACCAGACACAAGTCTACTATAATGGGATAATGCTACTATATTTTAAAATGTTAGTGTTCCCAAAGTTTCCATAAGTATGTATGGGGTTATTGTTGATGCAGGACAAACTGTTTACTTAGAAATCCATTATCAAGTGTACTCTATGGCATTATTTAGTATATTAAGAACTACTCACACCTATATGCCTAGTGCTCCTCCCTCCCAACTGTCAGCCACTGCTGGGCACTCTCAGCAATCTGAGTGTTAAACTTCAACTTGTTTTGCTAACAGTAACTTGAAAAACAGTTCATAAACTTGTCAACTTGGTCTGTAAAATTTTGGGGTGTTATTCATCAGATGGTCAGCACAGTGCAAAACATAATCTCCTCATGATACCAGAGATTTCAGACTCATAGTCCAGTTCTATCGTAAATCTCCTCTATTTGCAACCAGAACAAAGTACTTGGTAATGTTGTGTAACCCGGGTCTCACCACTAGCTCAGTCCAACCCAGGTCACAGGAACAATTCCACCAGTTCACCCACACTTTACCTCTCCTCATACTCTTTCAGTTCCAATCCTCACTCTAGTCGAGCTCAGAGTGGGTTATAAGGTCTGGAATAGTGATCCGGGGGTTGGGAGACATTCAAGCTTTCTATCCACAATAAGTACACTATAGGCAATAGTCTGTGCAAAACTGAAACTTTTATTCTTCAACTCTGCAATCGGCAGCACTTCAATCCTTTACTCATTAGTTCAAACAGCATAGAAACTCCAACTTAAATTCAATACTTCTGTTGTTCCTCAGGGGAAATCCTGTACCACTTCTCCTCTCAGGTACAGTGGTGGAAATAAGTATTTGATCCCTTGCTGATTTTGTAAGTTTGCCCACTGACAAAGACATGAGCAGCCCATAATTGAAGGGTAGGTTATTGGTAACAGTGAGAGATAGCACATCACAAATTAAATCCGGAAAATCACATTGTGGAAAGTATATGAATTTATTTGCATTCTGCAGAGGGAAATAAGTATTTAATCCCTCTGGCAAACAAGACCTAATACTTGGTGGCAAAACCCTTGTTGGCAAGCACAGCGGTCAGACGTCTTCTGTAGTTGATGATGAGGTTTGCACACATGTCAGGAGGAATTTTGGTCCACTCCTCTTTGCAGATCATCTCTAAATCATTAAGAGTTCTGGGCTGTCGCTTGGCAACTCGCAGCTTCAGCTCCCTCCATAAGTTTTCAATGGGATTAAGGTCTGGTGACTGGCTAGGCCACTCCATGACCCTAATGTGCTTCTTCCTGAGCCACTCCTTTGTTGCCTTGGCTGTATGTTTTGGGTCATTGTCGTGCTGGAAGACCCAGCCACGACCCATTTTTAAGGCCCTGGCGGAGGGAAGGAGGTTGTCACTCAGAATTGTACGGTACATGGCCCCATCCATTCTCCCATTGATGCGGTGAAGTAGTCCTGTGCCCTTAGCAGAGAAACACCCCCAAAACATAACATTTCCACCTCCATGCTTGACAGTGGGGACGGTGTTCTTTGGGTCATAGGCAGCATTTCTCTTCCTCCAAACACGGCGAGTTGAGTTCATGCCAAAGAGCTCAATTTTTGTCTCATCTGACCACAGCACCTTCTCCCAATCACTCTCGGCATCATCCAGGTGTTCACTGGCAAACTTCAGACGGGCCGTCACATGTGCCTTCCGGAGCAGGGGGACCTTGCGGGCACTGCAGGATTGCAATCCGTTATGTCGTAATGTGTTACCAATGGTTTTCGTGGTGACAGTGGTCCCAGCTGCCTTGAGATCATTGACAAGTTCCCCCCTTGTAGTTGTAGGCTGATTTCTAACCTTCCTCATGATCAAGGATACCCCACGAGGTGAGATTTTGCGTGGAGCCCCAGATCTTTGTCGATTGACAGTCATTTTGTACTTCTTCCATTTTCTTACTATGGCACCAACAGTTGTCTCCTTCTCGCCCAGCGTCTTACTGATGGTTTTGTAGCCCATTCCAGCCTTGTGCAGGTGTATGATCTTGTCCCTGACATCCTTAGACAGCTCCTTGCTCTTGGCCATTTTGTAGAGGTTAGAGTCTGACTGATTCACTGAGTCTGTGGACAGGTGTCTTTCATACAGGTGACCATTGCCGACAGCTGTCTGTCATGCAGGTAACGAGTTGATTTGGAGCATCTACCTGGTCTGTAGGGGCCAGATCTCTTACTGGTTGGTGGGGGATCAAATACTTATTTCCCTCTGCAGAATGCAAATAAATTCATATACTTTCCACAATGTGATTTTCCGGATTTAATTTGTGATGTGCTATCTCTCACTGTTACCAATAACCTACCCTTCAATTATGGGCTGCTCATGTCTTTGTCAGTGGGCAAACTTACAAAATCAGCAAGGGATCAAATACTTATTTCCACCACTGTATATGCAGTTCACCTGTCCGTTCCTATCTTGCCTATTATTCCCAATGGCTGTTTCTCCTTCTATCAGTACAGATTTGATCTCCACAGGCTCAGACACTCCTCTGATCTGACCCTCTTCCAGCAGTAACCCCTCTCTGGATCCACCCTGGTCTCAGGATTCAGCTCTCCCTGGCTGGGTCTGTCCTCTGCCCACCCGTAGTGCACACAATCTCTCGATTGCCACTTTCAGGAGCCGCAACCCTCCTTTAAAGCCTGTGATAACACTCCTCACTTAGGATTCCCCTTTCTCCTCCTGGTCTCTTGACAGGGGACCATCAGGCTACCAAAGACCCCCTCATAGGCATAATTCCAACCTTTATTCCCTTTGTCACTCCTCCTCCCTTATCATCCACTATAAGAGCAACTCTTTTCCCCCGCATTCTGTTTCAAAACCACTCCCCATGGGTTGGTTCTCCCCCCACTCCAGCCCACTAGCAGGGATGGCTCTGGAAATCTCCAACACTTTTAGGAATGGAGTGGAAAGGAACTATTTGGGAATGGAGTGGAAAGGAAAGGAATATTTGGGAATGTAGTGGATACTGCGCCGTTTACGGAAGAAAGAGTTTATAAACAGCTGGAGAATCTGAAGGTGGACAAAGCTATGGGGCCGGATGGGATACATCCCAGGATACTGAGGGAGCTCATGGAGGCCCTGGCGGGACCTCTTAAAGATTTATTTAATAGATCTTTAGAGATGGGAGAGGTTCCGCGAGATTGGAGATGAGCAGATGTGGTCCCGCTTCACAAAAGTGGAGACAGGGAAGAAGTGGGAAACTACAGACCGGTAAGTCTCATGTCGATGATAGGAAAAATAATGGAATTGCTGCTGAAAGAAAGGATAGTTAACTTTCTAGAAGACAACGGGTTACAGGACCTGAGGCAACATGGCTTTACCAAAGGAAAATCCTGCCAAACAAATCTCATTGACTTCTTTGACTGGGTGACAAAAGAAATGGATGAAGGCCTTGCGCTAGATGTAATCTACTTGGATTTCAGCAAAGCCTTTGATACGGTCCCCCACAGAAGACTCGTGAATAAGCTGAAAGGGCTGAATTTAGGACTGAAAGTGGTGAACTGGATAGAAAACTGGTTGACCTACAGGTGGCAGAGGGTGGTGGTAAATGCAATCCGCTCGGAGGAAAGGATGGTGAGCAGTGGGGTTCCTCAGGGGTCAGTGCTAGGGTCCATTTTGTTTAACATATTTGTGAGAGATATTGCTGAAGGGTTGGAAGGAAAGGTTTACCTTTTTGCGGATGACACAAAGATAGCCAATAGAATGGATACCCTGGAGGGAGTAGAAATGATTAGAAGGGATCTTCGAAAGTTAGAAGAATGGTCGAGGGTCTGGCAGTTAAAATTTAATACCCTACTAATTTTGGGGTAACAATGAGGCATATTTTCAAAGCACTTAGCCTTCCAAAGTTCCATAGGTTTCTATGGAACTTTGGAAGGCTAAGTGCTTTGAAAATAAGCCTCAATCTGTTCTGGTTTCATTTCATGCTACCATGAACCTCTTGTAGAAACCGTTCTTTTGAGTACCTCTCTTTTTTTTACTTTTTAAATATGCTATTAAACTAATATTTTAATATTTTAGTGCTCAGTAAAATTCATATTGCTCCAGCTGGTCTACTAATAGCAATATATAGTACTCAACATCATAGCACTGTAGCCCTACCTTCCTCCTTTTGCATGCATATATGAAAATATATGAGGATGATCACTTAGCTTGGGGTTGGACTTTAATTGCTGCTGCTGAGTGCGTCTGAGTAGACCTCCGAGGCAATGCTGAATGTGCGATCGTGCTCGTGACATAAGTGAATTCATTCTTCTATTCTCTCACATGTCAGCTTTGATTTTCCTGTGTCCTTGTCGTTAAAATTTAATTCCCCTGGTTAGTTCAGAGCCACGGCAGTTGGGTCCCGGCCTGAGAAAGTCCTTTGTTGGCACGCTGCCAAACAGAATTGGTTAAAGTAAGTGTAGTTATAATATATAAAACATTGTATTTTGATGAGAAATTAATTTGTTTAAAGGTTTGAATTGAAGGGGTGACAGTGGAATTGTGTAATTTTAGGGGATATGGTGGTTCCTCCTGATGAAGAGAACGAAATGCGGTCCTGCATAGAGGAGCCGATGCTTGTTTAAGAACTGGAGTAACAGCAGTTATGAGATTGAAAGTCTCATCCCGCTAAAGTAGTGCCTGAAATCTATTGCAAGTGGAGTTGTTTACCCCCAGAGAAGTGTGTTGGGGTTTGTCTTGAACTTTCATGAACCTTTATGTGAAACCGGAAACCGGAAGAGCAGAGTGAATGGACATATGCAAAGGTTTTTTATTCCTAATTCTGTGAAGTCTCTTTGAGAGACGAGAAATCATGAACTCTGACACAGTGTGTAATGATATTCAAGAAAGTCATGTATATATAAATCCTCCTTGTTATAGATTTTCTATGCAGGTACTATAAGGTGTGAATGAGTATGAAAGATATAAGAGAATATTGTTTGTGAGTAAAGGTTTTAAAGACACGTGAGCAGGTTTTGAAGCACACGTGTTTAATAAAGATATTTTGTATTCAATAAGACTGGGGCTATTTAGTGATTGATAATACGAGTGCTCCAGCAGCTCTATTGAGTCCCTAATTGTATAATATTGTTAAAATTTAATGCCAAGAAGTGCAGAGTGATGCATTTGGGGTGTAGAAACCCAAAAGAGAGATACTGAATAGGAGGGGAGAGATTAGCAAGCTCGACTCAGGAGAGAGACCTTGGGTTGTTGGTGTCGGAGGATCTAAAAGTGAAGAAACAAGGTGACAGCCATGGCTAGAAGGATGCTAGGCTACATAGAGAGGGGTATAACTAGCAGAAGAAAGGAGGTGTTGATGCCCCTCTACAAGTCGTTGGTGAGGCCCCACTTGGAGTATTGTGTTCAGTTTTGGAGGCCGTATCTGGCTAAAGAGTAAAAAGACTGGAAGCGGTGCAAAGAAAAGGTACGAAAATGGTTTTGGTTTTGCGTTACAAACCGTATGAGGAGAGACTTGCTGACCTGAACATGTATACCTTAGAGGAAAGGAGAAACAGGGGTGACTTGATACAGACGTTCAAATATTTGAAAGGTATTAATCCGCATACAAACCTTTTCCAGAGATGGGAAGGTGGTAGAACTAGAGGACATGAATTGAGGTTGAAAGGGGGCAGACCCAGGAGTATTGTCAGGAAGTATTTTTTCATGGAGAGGTTGGTGGATACATGGAATGCCCTCCTGCGGGAGGTGGTGGAGATGAAAACGCTAATGGAATTCAAACATACGTGGGATAAATACAAAGGAATCCTGTTTAGAAGGAATGGATCTATGGAATCTTAGCGGACATTGGATGGCGACACCGGTATTTGGAGAATAAAACCAGTGCAGGGCGGACTTCTACAGTCTGTGCCTTGAGAATGACAAGGACAAATCAAACTAGGATATACACATAACGTATTACATACCATATAAAATGAGTTTATCTTGTTGGGCAGACTGGATGGACCGTTCAGGTCTTTATCTGCTGTCATTTACTATGTTACTATGTTACTTCTGCACTTTTAATAATACTCATTCCTTGGGGTATTACACTTGATTAAACTCTCAGGGGTGCTTTTACTAAGCTGTAGTAAAAAGTGGCCTGTGGTAGTGTTGGCGCGTGTTTTTGGTGTGCGCTGGGCCATTTCTTTTTTTTACTGCGACCTGGGAAAAAAGGCTTTTTTAAATGGGGGCAGTAAATGCCCACGCAATAAATTAAAAGTAGTGTGTGGCTGTTTACTACTACTACTTATCATTTCTATAGCGCTACTAGACGTACGCAGGGCCGTACACTTGAACATGAAGAGACAGTCCTTGCTCAACAGAGCTTACAATCTAGCCAAGACAGACAAACAGGACAAATAAGGGAAAAGGACAAAGAGTAGCAAGATTCCGTGCAGAATCCCAAAGAGTAGCAAGATTCCATTCAGGATCCCAAAGAGTAACAAGATTCCGGAATCCCAAAGAGTAGCAAGATTTTACTACTTATCATTTCTATAGTGCTACTAGACGTACGCAGCGCTGTACACTTGAACATGAAGAGATAGTCCCTGCTCGACAGAGCTTACAATCTAACCAGTACAGACAAACAGGACAAATAAGGGATAAGGACAAAGAGTAGCAAGATTCCAGAATCCCAAAGAGTAGCAAGGTTTTACTACTTATCATTTCTATAGCGCTACTAGACGTACGCAGGGCCGTACACTTGAACATGAAGAGACAGTCCTTGCTCAACAGAGCTTACAATCTAGCCAAGACAGACAAACAGGACAAATAAGGGAAAAGGACAAAGAGTAGCAAGATTCCGTGCAGAATCCCAAAGAGTAGCAAGATTCCATTCAGGATCCCAAAGAGTAACAAGATTCCGGAATCCCAAAGAGTAGCAAGGTTTTACTATTTATCATTTCTATAGTGCTACTAGACATACGCAGCGCTGTACACTTGAACATGAAGAGATAGTCCCTGCTCGACAGAGCTTACAATCTAACCAGTACAGACAAACAGGACAAATAAGGGATAAGGACAAAGAGTAGCAAGATTCCAGAATCCCAAAGAGTAGCAAGGTTTTACTACTTATCATTTCTATAGCGCTACTAGACGTACGCAGGGCCGTACACTTGAACATGAAGAGACAGTCCTTGCTCAACAGAGCTTACAATCTAGCCAAGACAGACAAACAGGACAAATAAGGGAAAAGGACAAAGAGTAGCAAGATTCCGTGCAGAATCCCAAAGAGTAGCAAGATTCCATTCAGGATCCCAAAGAGTAACAAGATTCCGGAATCCCAAAGAGTAGCAAGGTTTTACTATTTATCATTTCTATAGTGCTACTAGACATACGCAGCGCTGTACACTTGAACATGAAGAGATAGTCCCTGCTCGACAGAGCTTACAATCTAACCAGTACAGACAAACAGGACAAATAAGGGATAAGGACAAAGAGTAGCAAGATTCCAGAATCCCAAAGAGTAGCAAGGTTTTACTATTTATCATTTCTATAGTGCTACTAGCTTACAATCTAATTAGGACAGACAGAGCTTACAATCTAATTAGCACAGACAAACAGGACAAACAAGAGATAAGGAAATATTAAACTGTTTACTGCCTGAGCCATTAATGCCAGCCACTGACCTAGTGGTAAGGACTCACACGCTACATGCATGGTATTTATGCAGTGCCTGCCAATGTGGCTGCACTGCCAATTACTGTCAGGAACATCCCCCCCCCCCCCCCCCCCCCCCCCCCGTAGAAAATAGAAAAATATTTGCCACTACAGGAAACAGCATGCACCAACTTTGAAATTACCACCAGGTGGGTGTGCTTACCGGGAGGTCGTGTCAATTTGGCACGTGCTACACATGCAATGTCCCTACCACTGCTTTTTAAAATGGCCCCTCAGTCCACATAATCTCTTCAGTTGCTCTCTGGTCCATCCTGAACAGGGTCATTCACACATGCAATGAAAGTCCTTCCAGAAGTCAGACACCTGCTCCCACTTCTCCTTCCTGAGGTGTATCGTCCCCCAAGCACTCCCACCTTGGAGGAGGGAGGTCTCCTAGAAGGAGAGCATCACCCTGGTGAAGTAGGAAGTACTCCTGTAGCCAGGACCTGCCCACCAGGGGATGTATTATCCTTTCGCACCGAGGATATATCTCCAAATGTTGCCCGGGAGGGAAAGGTTAGGACAGCTGTTGTACTTGGTGATTCGATCATTAGGCATATAGATAGCTGGGTGGCTGGTGGACGTGAGGATCGCCTGGTGACTTGCCTGCCTGGTGCGAAGGTGGCGGACCTCACGCGTCACCTAGATAGGATTTTATATAGTGCTGGGGAGGAGACGGCTGTCTTGGTACATGTGGGTACTAATGACATAGGAAAATGTGGGAGAGAGGTTCTGGAAGCAAAATTTAGGCTCTTAGGTAGAAAGCTGAAATCCAGATCCTCCAGGGTAGCATTTTCTGAAATGCTACCTGTGCCACGCGCAGGGCCCAAGAGACAGGCAGAGCTCCAGAGTCTCAATGCGTGGATGAGACGATGGTGCAGGGAGGAGGGCTTTAGATTTGTTAGGAACTGGGCAACATTCTGGGGAAGGGGGAGCCTATTCCGAAAGGATGGGCTCCATCTTAACCAGAGTGGGACCAGGCTGCTGGCATCGGCGTTTAAGAAGGAGATAAAGCAGCTTTTAAACTAGAAATGGGGGGAAGGCCGACAGTCGCTCAAAAGAGCATGGTTCGGGATAAGGTATCTTTCAAAGATATCACCATAACAGGGAAGATAGAGTATCCTGATAGTGAGGTTGCAAAAGAGATTGTAGTAGATCGGGTATCCTTAAATAACAATAAAAATCAGACAAAAGATTGCCAATTAATACTGTCAAGTACTAAGCATGATGTACTTAGGAACAACAAACATAGTTTGAAATGTCTATATGCGAATGCCAGGAGCCTAAGAAATAAGATGGGGGAGTTAGAATATATTGCACTAAATGAAAAATTAGATATAATAGGCATCTCTGAGACCTGGTGGAAGGAGGATAACCAGTGGGACACTGTCATACCGGGGTACAAATTATATCGTAGTGATAGGGTGAATCGGATTGGTGGAGGGGTAGCATTGTATATTAACGAGAGCCTTGAATCAAATAGATTGAAAATTCTGCAGGAAACAAAACACTCCTTGGAATCACTGTGGATTGAAATTCCATGTGCAAAGGGGAAAAGGATAGTGATAGGAGTGTACTACCGTCCGCCTGGCCAGGACGAACAGACGGATGCGGAAATGTTAAAGGAAATCAGGGACGCAAACAAACTGGGCAACACAATAATAATGGGGGATTTCAATTACCCGCATATAGACTGGGTTAATGTAACATCTGTACACGCAAGGGACATAAGATTTCTTGATGAAATCAAGGACAGCTTCATGGAACAGCTAGTTCAGGAGCCGACAAGAGAAGGAAAAATACTAGACTTAGTCCTTAGTGGTGCTCATGATCTAGTGCAGGGGGTAACGATACGAGGGCCGCTTGATAACAGTGATCATAATATGATCGGTTTTGATATTGGCATTGAAGGAAGTGATACTAGGAAATCAAGTACGCTAGCGTTTAACTATAGAAAAGGTGATTACGACAAAATGAGAAAAATGGTGAAAAAAAGACTGAAAGGAGCAGCTCGCAGAGTAAAAAACTTGCGTCAGGCGTGGATGCTGTTTAAAAACACCATCCTGGAGGTTCAGGACAAATATATTCCACGTATTAGAAAAAAGGGAAAAAAGACTAAACGTCAGCCGGCGTGGCTAAACAGTAAGATAAAGGAAGTCATTAGAGCCAAAAAACAATCTTTCAGAAAGTGGAGAAGAGAACCAACTGAAAGTAACAGGATAGATCATAAGGAATGCCAAGCCAAATGTAAAGCGGAGATAAGGAGGGCAAAAAAGGACTTTGAGAAGAAATTAGCGTTGGAAGCAAAAATACATAGTAAAAATTTTTTTAGATACATTAAAAGCAGGAAACCGGCCAAAGAGTCGGTTGGGCCGCTGGACGAAAATGGTGTTAAAGGGGCGATCAAGGAGGACAAAGCCGTAGCGGAGAAATTAAATGAATTCTTTGCTTCGGTCTTCACCGAGGAGGATTTGGGGGGGACACCGGTGCCGGAAAGAATATTTGAAGCGGGGGAGTCGGAGAAACTAAACAAATTCTCTGTAACCTTGGAGGATGTAATGGGTCAGTTCAGCAAGCTGAAGAGTAGTAAATCACCGGGACCTGATGGTATTCATCCCAGAGTATTAATAGAACTAAAAAATGAACTTGCGGAGCTACTGTTAGAAATATGCAATTTGTCCCTAAAATCGAGTGTAGTACCGGAAGACTGGAGGGTAGCCAATGTTACTCCGATTTTTAAGAAGGGTTCCAGAGGAGATCCGGGAAATTATAGACCGGTGAGTCTGACGTCGGTACCGGGCAAGATGGTGGAGGCTATTATTAAGAATAAAATTGCAGAGCATATACAAAAACATGGACTGATGAGACAAAGTCAGCACGGATTTAGTGAAGGGAAGTCTTGCCTCACCAATCTAATGCATTTTTTTGAGGGGGTAAGCAAACATGTGGACAATGGGGAGCCGGTTGATATTGTATATCTGGATTTTCAGAAGGCGTTTGACAAAGTGCCGCACGAAAGACTCCTGAAGAAATTGCAGAGTCATGGAATCGGAGGTAGGGTATTATTATGGATTAAGAACTGGTTGAAAGATAGGAAGCAGAGAGTAGGATTGCGTGGCCAGTATTCTCAGTGGAGGAGGGTAGTTAGTGGGGTCCCGCAGGGGTCTGTGCTGGGTCCGTTGCTTTTTAATGTATTTATAAATGACCTAGAGATGGGAATAACTAGTGAGGTAATTAAATTCGCCGATGACACAAAATTATTCAGGGTCGTCAAGTCGCAGGAGGAATGTGAACGATTACAGGAGGACCTTGCGAGACTGGGAGATTGGGCGTGCAAGTGGCAGATGAAGTTCAATGTTGACAAGTGCAAAGTGATGCATGTGGGTAAGAGGAACCCGAATTATAGCTACATCTTGCAAGGTTCCGCGTTAGGAGTTACGGATCAAGAAAGGGATCTGGGTGTCGTCGTCGATGATACGCTGAAACCTTCTGCTCAGTGTGCTGCTGCGGCTAGGAAAGCGAATAGAATGTTGGGTGTTATTAGGAAGGGTATGGAGTCCAGGTGTGCGGATGTTATAATGCCGTTGTATCGCTCCATGGTGCGACCGCACCTGGAGTATTGTGTTCAGTACTGGTCTCCGTATCTCAAAAAAGATATAGTAGAATTGGAAAAGGTACAGCGAAGGGCGACGAAAATGATAGTGGGGATGGGACGACTTTCCTATGAAGAGAGGCTGAGAAGGCTAGGGCTTTTTAGCTTGGAGAAGAGACGGCTGAGGGGAGATATGATAGAAGTGTATAAAATAATGAGTGGAATGGATCGGGTGGATGTGAAGCGACTGTTCACGCTATCCAAAAATACTAGGACTAGAGGGCATGAGTTGAAGCTACAGTGTGGTAAATTTAAAACGAATCGGAGAAAATTTTTCTTCACCCAACGTGTAATTAGACTCTGGAATTCGTTGCCGGAGAACGTGGTACGGGCGGTTAGCTTGACGGAGTTTAAAAAGGGGTTAGATAGATTCCTAAAGGACAAGTCCATAGACCGCTATGAAATGGACTTGGAAAAATTCTGCATTTTTAGGTATAACTTGTCTGGAATGTTTTTACGTTGGGGGAGCGTGCCAGGTGCCCTTGACCTGGATTGGCCACTGTCGGTGACAGGATGCTGGGCTAGATGGACCTTTGGTCTTTCCCAGTACGGCACTACTTATGTACTTATGTACTTATGTACCTGTTCCCAGTTTGGGAATCTCTATAGCAGAGGCTTCCAATCACCACAAACTGAAAACTTGGCCTGGTTTGGTTCCCAGGACTTCCCCTTTGGTGTGATGGGTCTTGGCGGGGTTGGGCTACCAAAGAACAGAATTTTCTCCAAGCTTGACTTTTATTAACTTCGCTGTCCTGCCTCCATGGGCTGGGATTTACTCTGAGTTCCTCATCAGGCAGTCAATACCAGCTCTTTCTTTTAGGGATCACCCTGAAAATCCTTCTCACCCTTCAGGCATGGGCGTTTTCAAGGGGGGTGGGTCACATTTATGAATCTTATGTGTTATATTTTGCTGCCTTCCAGAGCCAGATGTAAAGGGGAAGGGACGTGTTTTCCCCGAGGGATCATAGATCAGTGGTGCTACAGCAACTGTTTACCCAAGGATTTGGCGCCCTAGGCAGTTGTCTGGTTACCTATTCCTAAATCCAGGCTTGCTGCTCTGTCTAACAAAGTGGGGGGGGGGGGGGGTGGATGTGGTTTTCATTTTTGTGTGTTTTAATATTGATGAATGCAACATTTCTCTAATATTTTGAAGGTTTTTGGATCACATTTTACTCTGGTTATCCTACGAGAACATATTCATATTCTCAAAAATTAATGGCAGGACATGTTTTGGCCTAATTTCACACTGCGATTGTTGTGGACTGCAACAGTGCTGGGCAAAAGAGCGTCATTATTTGATCTGTGGCTGCTTATTGTGTTTGCGAGCATATCTACTACCAATCAATTTATTCTTAAATGTTTAATGCATTTTGAAAGTGGGAGGAGTGAGCAGAAGTGCCAGAGCTGCTGCTGCTACACTTAAGAAGAGACGTCGGAGAGAAGAAATGCAAAGAAGAAAAGAAATGTATTGATGGCCATGTCTCGGCCAACCAACAGAAGACCAGAAAACCACAAAATAGTGAGTAAGACGTGAAAATATTATTACTTACAGTCTAGTCCTATAAATTCAGTCCTGTTTCAGGCTATTCCGCTGCTTTAGGACAGCTCACTTTGATGTTAATCTGTTTCATGTTAGGTTTTATCTTCTTAAATATGTGATATATCTGAGTTTTGCCATAGAAAGTTATTACTGAAAAAGGAATCAGCTGTCAGCAAATGGCTCTGCTTTTCTGTTTTCTTTAATTATGAAAGAGAAGGAAGAGATTGGTCTGAATGATTCCTGAAAACGTGTCTTTGGGGAGGCTCCTAATGCATTCTGCTTCCATCTCTACTTCTTAATGTCATTTGAAATGATAGTCAGTATCCTGAAGTTGCTGTAGCTTAGGGGATGAGGACGGTAAGGGTGACTCAGTCTGCCAGAAACCTGTTCTCATGTGGAAGGCTCAGTACAATTATTATCACAATGTAACAAATTAGAGATGTAAAATTATTTAATTATGTTTGTTAATCACCTTACTTGAAGACTCAAGGTGATGTACACACAATAATTAGAACAGCCACAATCAAACATGAATACTTACCAATTAAATAAATAATCATGTAGAAGGAGGGTAATTTTAAAAGTTATTGACATGCATAAAACGGAGACTTGTTTGCCAGAAATAGCTTCTTGTAGCATAGTCTGATCTCTATGTAAATAAGTTAATTCAACCTCACTATTGGCATTTCTGAGAAGGGGGGTGGGGAGGGGTCAGTACACACACAGGGCCAGATTCTGTAAGTGGTGTCTAAAAAATAGCTGTGTCCAAAAATAATAATTAGTGCTAGTCTATGAACCTCGCCTAAAGTTAGACACGGTTTATAGAGCCAGGGAAGGTGTCTACATTTAGATGCACTCCAAAAATAGATCTGATTAACAGTTACCTCCGTTCTACAACTAAACACAATGTGAATCACTTATACACACTTACAAACCACTGCGGCTATGCGCATATATCTTATTCAAAAATTGAGAGGAAAAACCTCATACTACTGTGGCTAATCTCGGTTACCGTCACCGGAAAAACAGCCAAAAAAGCTATCAGCTCACAGTGAAAAAGTAATAATTGGCCAAAAAAACCTCTCGTTCAATCTTTGAGCGATGAAATAACATAGTAACATAGTAGATGACGGCAGAAAAAGACCTGCATGGTCCATCCAGCCTGCCCAACAAGATAAACTCATATGTGTATACCTTACCTTGATTTGTACCTGCCTTTTTCAGGGCACAGACCGTACAAATCTGCCCAGCAGTATTTCCCACCTCCCAACCACCAGTCCCGCCTCCCATCACCGGCTCTGGCACGGACCGTATAAATCTGCCCTCCACTATCCTCGCCTCCCAAACACCAACCTCTCTTCCGTCACCTGCTCCGCCACCCAATTTCGGCTAAGCTTCTGAGGATCCATTCCTACTGCACAGGATTCCTTTATGCATATCCCACGCATGTTTGAATTCCGTTACCGTTTTCATCTCCACCACCTCCCGCGGGAGGGCATTCCAAGCATCCACCACCCTCTCCGTGAAAAAATACTTCCTGACATCTTTTTTGAGTCTGCCCCCCTTCAATCTCATTTCATGTCCTCTCGTTCTACCGCCTTCCATCTCCGGAAAAGATTTTTTTTGCGGATTAATACCTTTCAAGTATTTGAATGTCTGTATCATATCACCCCTGTTCCTCCTTTCGTCCAGGGTATACATGTTCAGGTCAGCAAGTCTTTGCTCATACGTCTTGGAACGCAAATCCCATACCATTCTTGTAGCTTTTCTTTGCACCGCTTCCATTTTTTTAACATCCTTCGCAAGGTACGGCCTCCAAAACTGAACACAATACTCCAGGTGGGGCCTCACCAACGACTTGTACAGGGGCATCAACACTTCCTTTCTTCTGCTGATCACACCTCTCTCTATACAGCCTAGCAACCTTCTCGCTACGGCCACCGCCTTGTCACACTGTTTCGTCGTCTTCAGATCCTCGGATACTATCACCCCAATAAGAATCAAAACCACTTATCTGTGTTCGTGCTGTGCTGTGCTGCTTCGTGAATATTCTTGCAAGGAGTGAGGTCCCAATGGACCCGTTTCGCTTATGCTTTTTCAAGAGACCTCACCATCTGACCTAGAACGGCAGCAAAACACATGATGAATGCTGAAAAATCAGACCACAATCGTTTGGTGCGTAGATACTAAGTCCTTATGTACCTTGAGAGCTACAAACCCAAAACATACTGAACTTTTTTTGGTTCCAAGATTAACTTTTTTGGCAAACATCGGGAGTAGCAGTGGGTGCAACCTTTGCTCCTTCCATAGCCAACCTATATATGATTGACTTTGAGAAGAAGTGGTTGAAAGACTCTCCATTCCAGATCCACATAAAACTATGGAAACGTTTCATAGATTACATGTTTGTATTGTGGGATGGAGATGGATCGAGGCATATTTTCAAAGCACTTAGCCTTCCAAAGTTCCATAGGTTTCTATGGAACTTTGGAAGGCTAAGTGCTTTGAAAATATGCCTACTGTCAGATGACTTTGTCCAGGTTCATTGATTGGTTGAATACCAGAAACTCATCCCTCATAGTCACCCACAGTGTCTGAGGAACAGATTCCCTTCTTGGATGTGTGGGTCCTTAAGCAACAAAGGAGTTTTAAGACCATGGTGTTCAAAAAACCAGCTGATAGGAACACCTTGTTACAATTTCAGAGTAATCACCCAGTTGCCTTAAAACACAGTTTACCTTTTTCACAGTTTTTGAGACATCGAAGGATCTGCAGTGAGATTAATGATTATAAAACCCAAGTGGGGGATCTGTTGGAAGCTCTGGGTACTCTGGGATACCCAGCACAGCTTTTGAGGCGCTCATACACAAGAGCGAGGGTCAACAACCGGGACCTTTTGTTAAACAGTAAGTGTCAACCCAAGCAAAGGGACCCTTGTGAGACGTTCGTGGTACACTATCCAGCTTATTTTCAAAAAAGAAAAACGCCTATATTGCGACCCAAATCGGGAGATGGGCGTCTTTCTCCCATGGGCGCCCCAATCGGTATAATCGAAAGCTGATTTTGGGCGTTTCCAACTGCAATCCGTCGCGGAAACGGGTAAAGTTGACAGGGGCGTGTCAGAGGCGTGGTGAAGGCGGAACTGGGGCGTGGTTATCGGCCGAGGAGAGATGGGCGTCTTTAGCTGATAATCGACAAAAAAGGTGTTTTTACCGCGATTTTGGGTCACTTTTTTTGGACCCTTTTTTTTTCACGAACAGGTCCCAAAAAAGTGCCCCAACTGACCAGATGACCACTGGAGGGAATCGGGATCACCTCCCCGGACTCCCCCAGTGGTCACTAACCCCCTCCCACCAAAAAAAACCCACTTTAAAAACTTTTTTTCCAGCCTCTATGCCAGCCTCAAATGCCGTACCCACCTCCATGACAGCAGAATGTGTTCGATCCTCTCACAGCCTTTCCCTGGGTCAGATGTGGCTCTCGGGTGCAGTACAGGGTCACATCAGCATTGCATTGTGGTGGGTGTTGGGTATTGGGCTCCGTGATTTCATTAGCTTGTGTTACAGTCTCACAATGTTGGTAATTGGTAGGCTCTTCTCCCATGGTGCTTTTCCCCCTGCCTACTGGGTCAGAGTGTGCCCTGTTGTGTTTCCTGTTGTAGTCCATGCGGTAGTGGCCATTTTTGTAAGCCAGTTTTACTTCCCTTTCCTGTGTTAGCCACGTTACAGAACTTAGTTCTTACCTTGAATGTGGCTGAAAGAGGGCATTGTACAGCATTCTGCCAGCTCTGACCTACTGCTCATCTCAGTACCAGGGAGACTCCTTGCCAGTGGGGCACAACCTCTGATCTGCAGTTAACTGTGAGTAAAGGCGGTTATTCCAATAAAGGACGTTTTCGGACAGATTAGTCTTCAGGTGTCAACTGGTGTGCCAATGTTATACAGCAGCAACAAGTCCTAGAGGCCTGCGTGTATGCAGGTCCCTGGAGCACTTTTAGTGGGTACCACAGTGCACTTCAGCCAGGTAGCCCCAGGCCCACCCCCCACCCCCCACCTGTAACACTTGTGCTGGTAAATGGGAGGCCTCCAAAACCCACTGTACCCACATGTAGGTGCGCCCTTCACCCCTAAGAGCTATGGTAGTGTTGTACATTTGTGGGTAGTGGGTTTTGGGGGAGGGGGGTTGGGGGCTCTGCACCCGTGGTAAGGGAGCTATGCATGTGGGAGCGTTGTCTGAAGTTCACCGCACTGACCTCTAGGGTGCCCAGTTGGTGTCCTGGCATGTCATGGGGGTGAGTGTACTACGAATCGTGGCCCCTCCCACGACCAAATGACTCGGATTAGGACGTTTTTGAGCTGGGCATTTTTACTTTCCATTATCGCTAAAAAAAAAACCACCCAGCTCAAAAACGTCCATTTTTTCGAAAATACGGTTCGGCCCGCCCCTTCACGGACCCGTTCTCGGAGATAAACGCCCATGGAGATAGGTGTTTCCGTTCGATTATGCCCCTCCATGTGACGGGAGGGGAAGAGGTGGCTAGGATCATCCACAAGAACTGGGACATCATTCAAACACACAAGTTGTTTCAACACCATCGACTACGTATAGCCTTTTCACGAGGTCACAATCTAAAGGAGATCATCAGCCCGGCCGACCTAGTGGAGCACAACGTGGGGGAGATAGGAGGCTATTTCAGATGTGGCTCCTGTCGGTATTGTGATATGTCCACTGAATGTACCGAATTCATTAATCCTAAAGATGAGGGTATTTACAAGTTGCGATTTAGAACAACATGCACGTTGGAATATGTGGTTTATGTACTACAGTGTCCTTGTTTGAAGTGGTATGTAGGGAAGACCCAGCAAAGATTCTCCGTACGACTAAGTAAACATAAATCATGCATATCCAACAATAAGTTGGGAGCACCGCTGGTAGCCCATTGCAAAGAATATGGCCACCCCTTTGATTCTTGTAAGGGTTGGATAATTGACAGTGTTCCCCTGAATAAGCATGGGGGTGATCGCGGGAAAGCTTTATTGCAGTGTTTGCAGCGTTGGATTTACAGACTGGATACCTTGGAACCTAAAGGATTGAATTCTTGGATTCATTGGACTGCTTTTTTTACATGATCAGGATTTCCACATGATTGGTTTTCTATGAATGGATTTTTCATGATCAGTTCTTCATGAAGACAGGATTTCTTGCCTTGGTTTGGAGTTTCCCAGGTTTTGTTGAATTTTTATTTTCATTTTTACTTTTGTTATGTTTCAAATTTTGTGGGCGTTTGGAGCCTATTGACATCAGGGTGCAAGAACATCACGACGCAATGATCCACGCATGCGCGTTTTGAAGAAGCGCAGCTTTAAATTTCAGAGGCGCCATTTTGCAAGCCTGCTTGCTGGCTTTGTATGTTTTGGATTTGTAGCTCTCAGGGTACATAAGGACTTAGTATCTACGCACCAAACGATTGTGGTCTGGTTTTTCAGCATTCATCATGTGTTTTGTTGCCGTTCAAGGTCAGATGGCGAGGACTCTTGAAAAAGCATAAGCGAAACGGGTCCGTTGGGACCTCACTCCTTGCAAGAATATTCACGAAGCAGCAGAGCACAGCACGAACACAGATAAGTGGTTTTGATTCTTATTTCATCGCTCAAAGATTGAACGAGAGGTTTTTTGGCCAATTATTACTTTTTCACTGTGTGCTGATAGCTTTTTTGGCTGTTTTTCCGGTGACGGTAACCGAGATTAGCCACAGTAGTATGAGGTTTTTCCTCTCAATTCTTGAATAAGATATATGTGCATAGCTACAGTGGTTTGTAAGTGTGTATAAGTATTCACATTGTGTTTAGTTGCATTTAGATGCAGCCATGTACACCAGTAAAAACCTGGTGAAAATACCCATGCCCAAATACAGATGCACTCCCCTGAATTTTATAACCACACACTGTTAAGACGAGGCTTCTCCTCCCGCTCTCCAGCAGGCCCCACTGGCTTGTGGCTCCTGAGCAGGACTCCGGCCGGTCTTTTCCCAGCACCCTGGGCACACCAACCTTCAGGATCCTAGGCCCCTTGTTCACTCAGGGTGACCTTGTTCTTAATATGCAAATTAGATGTAGATTAAACAGTTCTCAGCAACAGCATATTCCTCAGGCAGCTCTTTATTCCAGCCCCCTGGGCACAGTTCTTCCAGCTTAAACACTTCCACAGGTCTTCCCACTGAGCCCCCACACAGAGACACCTGGGCCCAGTGCTAACAGCCCCTCTGGCCTGAACAGGATGTTCTTCCCTCACTCTGAGGGTACAGCTCTGTCCTCCAGCCCCCTGGCTGCTAGTTCCTTGTTCTTAATAAATAGTTCTATCTACACACAGTCCACCAAAAGTCCAGAGTTCAGCCAGTACCTTCAAGGGGATCTTCTTCTTCTAGCTGCCAGATCTCCAACTCCTCTCTCTTCTCTTTCCTTTCAAAACTCAGGTAGGTATAAGGTGGTTAATTAGCTTCTCCACCCCTTTAGGCTCTTCCCCCTAATTCCAGGCAGGACCCAGCCCATAACAACTTCCACCTGTTTCCACCCCAGGACTCTCCCTGGTCCTAGCAACCTCCACCTGGACATTCCCCCTACTGGCTCCCTCTAGTGACTCATCCTCAGTAATGACATGACCTGGACATTTCCCCTCATTTATATGGGACCAGCGCCCTCTAGTGGCCTACCCAGGATAGGACAGCCCCTTATTCTTCACAACACGTACCCCCAACACGCCAACGTCCCTCCCATGACCACACCACCTTTTCAGCTATGCTCATTAGAATTTACGCGTAACTCTTTTTTAGAATACGTCTAAAAAGATGCGTGCATAAATTACAATTACTTCCAATTAGTGCTGATAATTGATTGTTATCAGTAAATTATTTAATAAAAAAAACTTATATACCACCTATAAATAGGTGGTTTCCATAAAAACATTCATATTCAACAACAAATACAAAAACATTACTCAGCATCAAACAACAGACTCGAATAATTACCAAAATGCAGAAACAAACAGTTTTGTTTTCAACCGTTTTTTAAACTGCTTAACGTCAGAGAATTGCCGAAGCTGGCCAGATAGTTTGTTCCATCACTGATTGACTCACTACTAAATTAAGGTGTGTGCTTAAATTGGGGTTGCACCGAACTTAAGTCAAGAGTAACCGATAAAGTTTGAGAAGGGAGAAATGGAAGAGCTTGTAAAGCTCTCAACAAATACACTGTATCTTTGATATAAGATTTATTCTTCATTACTTGTGGTTTGAAAAATAAATCTATGAATTCAATTCAGTTCAAATCAATTCTTGTATACCGCTAATATCCCCTTTCCAGGATTCAATGCGGTTTACATTCTAGGTGATACAAAACCAAATAGTGTTTTTGTGACGTTTGAGAAACATAAGTACCTAAGTGTTGCCATACTGGGACAGACCGAAGGTCCATCAAGCCCAGCATCCCGTTTCCAACAGTGCCCAATCCAGGTCACAAGTACATGGCAAGACCTCAGAACAGTAAAACAGGTTTTATGCTGCTTATCCTAGAAATAAACAGTGGGTTTTCCCAAGTCCATGTTATAATGGCATATGAACTTTTCTTTTAGGAAGTTAGGCAAACCTTTTTTAAACCCCAGTAACCTAACTGCTTTTACCACATTCTCTGGCAACGAATTCCAGAGTTTAATTACACATTCAGTGAAGAAATATTTTCTCTAATTCATTTTAAATTTACTACTTTGTAGCTTCATTGCATTCCCCCTAGTCCTAGTATTTTTGTATAGAGTAAACAAGCGATTCACGTCTAACTGTTCCACTCCACTCAGTATTTTATATACCTCTATATCATATCTCCCCTCAGCTGTCTTTTCTCCTGCTGAAGAGCCCAAGCCGTTTCAGCCTTTCCTCATAGGGAAGTCGTCCCATCTCATTTATCATTTTCTCTCTCCCTTCTCTGTACCTTTTTTAATTCTACTATCCTGTTTATTTTTTAAGGAGATCTCCGGCCATCTTCCGACACAAATCGGGAGATGGCCGGCCATCTCCTGAAGCCGGCGAAATCGGTATAATCGAAAGCCGATTTTGGCCGGCTCCAACTGCTTTCTGTCGCAGAGACAGCCAAAGTTAAAGGGGGCGTTTCCGCAGGGTATGGAAGGTGGGACGGAGGCGGGATGGGGGCGTTGTTAAGACATGGCCGGCTTCAGCCAATAATGGAAAAAAGAACGCCGGCTCGGACGAGCATTTGGCCGGCTTCACTTGGTCCATTTATTTTTAGGACTTTGGCCGTCTTTACAACATCTGTAAAATCCGCCCCTTTCTTTCCGAGCACTCTACCAAAACCTTCATCCACACCCTTGTCACCTCTCGTTTAGACTACTGCAATCTGCTTCTTGCTGGCCTCCCACTTAGTCACCTCTCCCCTCTCCAGTCGGTTCAAAACTCTGCTGCCCGACATACTGGTTCAGACCAATGGTCCGTCTTGTGACCTGGATTGGCCACTGTTGGAAGCAGGACACTGGGCTAGACTGCCTTAATAGCAGACTATGGACTTTTCCTCCAGGCACTTGTCCAAACCTTTTTTAAACCCAGATACACTAACCACTGTTACCACATCCTCTGGCAAAGAGTTCCAGAGCTTAACTATTCGTTGAACGAAAAAATATTTCCTCCTATTTGTTTTAAAAGTATTTCCACTTAACTTCCTTGAGTGTCCCCTAGTCTTTGTACTTTTGGAATGAGTAATAAATCATAAGTACATAAATATTGCCACACTGGGACAGACCAAAGGTCCATCAAGCCCAGCATCCTGTTTCCAACAGTGGCCAATCCAGGTCACAAATAACTGGCAAGATCCCAGAAAACTCAATACATTTTATGCTGCTTATCCCAGAAATAAGCAGTGGATTTTCCTCAAGTCAATTTAATAACGGTCTATGGACTTTTCCTTTAGGAAGCTGTCCAGACCCTTTTTAAATCCCGCAAAGCTAACCACCTTTACCACATTCTCTGGCAACAAATTCAAGAGTTTAATTGCACGTTGAGTGAAGAAACATTTTCTCCGATTCGTATTAAATTTACTACTTTGTAGATTCATCGCATGCCCCCTTATCCTAGTATTTTTGGAAAGAGTAAACAAATGATTTACGTCTACCACTCCACTCATTATTTTAAAGATCTCTATCATATCTCCCCTCAGCCGTCTCTTCTCCAAGCTGAAGAGCCCTAGATGCTTCAGCCTTTCCTTATAGGGGAAGTCGTCCCATCCCCTTTATCATTTTCATCACCCTTCTCTGTACCTTTTCTAATTCCACTATATCTTTTTTGAGATGTGGCAACCAGAATTGAACACAATATTCGAGGTGTGGTCGCACCATAGACTGATACAAAGGCATTATAATGTCCTCACTTTTGTTTTCCATTCCTTTTCTAATAATACCTAACATTCTATTTGCTTTCTTAGCTGCCGCAGCACACTAAACAGAGGATTTAAACGTATCATCAACGACGCCAAGATCCCTTTCTTTGTCGATGATTCCTAACGTGGAGCCTTGCATTATGTAGCTATAGTTCGGGTTCCTCTTTCCCACATGCATCACTTTACACTTGCTCACATTAAACGTCATCTGCCATTTAGACGGCCAGTCTCGTAAGGTTCTTTTGTAATTTTTCACAATCCTCTCACGATTTATCCACTTTGAATAACTTTGTGTCGTCAGCATATTTTATTACCTCACTAGTTACTCCCATCTCTAGATCATTTATAAATATGTTAAAAAGCAGCGGTCCCAGCACAGACCCCTGAGGAACCCCACTATCTACCCTTCTCCACTGAGAATACTCACCGTTTAACCCTACTCTCTGTTTTCTATCCTTTAACCAGTTTTTAATCCACAATAGGACACTACCTCCTATCTCATGAGTATGCAGTTTCTTCTGGAGTCTTTCATGAGGTGCTTTGTCAAACGCCTTTTGAAAATCTAGATACACTATCCAGCTTATAATCGAACGAGAATAACGCCCAAGTTCCGACCTAAATCGGGAGATGGGCGTTCTTCTCACAAAAACAAATAAAGCGGCATAATCGAAAGCCGAACTTTGGACGCTTTCAACTGCACTCCGTCGCGGATGCGGACAAAGTTGACGGGGGAGTGTCGGAGGCGTGGTGAAGGCGGAACTGGGGCGTGGTTATCACCCGAACAGAGATGGGCGCCCTTCGCCGATAATGGATGCGTTTGTAGCTAGAATTTAGGGCACTTTTCCTGGACCCTGTTTTTTCACGAATAAGGCCCCAAAAAGTGCCCTAAATGACCAGATGACCCCCAGAGGGAGTCGGGGATGACCTCCCCTGACTCCCCCAGTGGTCACTAACCCCCTCCCACCACAACAAATGATGTTTCACAACTTTTTACTTTCACCCTCAATTGTCATATCCTCCTCCCAAGCAGCAGTATGCAGGTCCCTGGAGCAGTTGTTAGGGGGTGCAGTGGACTTCAGGCAGGTGGACCCAGGCCCATCCCCCCCCTACCTGTTACAATTGTGCTGCTTAATGCTACTAGTCGTCCAACCCCCCCAAACCCACTGTACCCACATGTAGGTGCCCCCCTTCACCTCTTAGGGCTATATTAATGGTGTAGACTTGTGGGCAGTGGGTTTTGAGGGGGATTTGGGGGGCTCAACACCCAAGGGAAGGGTGCTATGCACCTGGGAGCTCTTTTACCTTTTTTTTTGTTTTTGTAAAAGTGCCCCCTAGGGTGCCCGGTTGGTGTCCTGGCATGTGAGGGGGACCAGTGCACTATGAATCCTGGCCCCTCCCACGAACAAATGCCTTGCATTTATTCGTTTTTGAGCTGGGCGATTTCATTTTCCATTATCGGTGAAAAGCAAAAACGCCCAGCTCACACCTTGGCGAATAAAACATGGGCGTCTATTTTTTTTTAAAAATACGGTACACTCCGCCCCTTCACGGACCCGTTCTCGGAGATTAACGCCCATGGAGATAGGCGTTTCTGGTCGATTATGCCCCTCCATATCAACTAGCTCGCCTTTATCCACATGTTTATTCACCCCTTCAAAGAAATGTAATAGATTGGTGAGGCAAGATATCCCTTCACTAAATCCATGTTGGCTTAGTCTCATTAATCCATGGTTTACTTCTACTCATTCTACACCACTCAGGATTTTGTAGACCTCAATCATATCTCCCCTCATCTGTCTCTTTTCCAAGCTGAAGAACCCTAACCTTTTTAGCCTTTCCTCATACGACAGGCATTCCATCCTTTTATCATTTTGATCGCTCTTCTTTAAACCTTTTCTAATTCTGCTATATCTTTTTTGAGATACAGCGACCAGAACTGAATGCAATACTCATGGTGTGGTTGCACATTGGAGCGAGATAGAGGCATTATCTATATATATAAAACTCACCCTCAACGTTCTATTGGCTTCTGACGTCACTGAAGCCAAGGATCGTATGTTCGAAGCTCTGAAGCCTCGAAAATTACAGTCTCTGGGCCCCGCCCTCATGTCAAACGTTATGACGTTGAGGGCGGAGGCGGAGCAATTCACCGCCCTCGCGTCAAACGTTATGACGTTGAGGGCGGAGGCGGAGCAATTCACCAACATCGACGACGGGTGGGGGGGGGCCACAGGAAAGCCTTGCTAGCGCCCGTTTCATTGGCTCCAGAAACGGGCCTTTTTTTACTAGTACTACATAAGTATTGCCATACTGGGAAAGACCAAAGGTTCATCGAGCCCAGCATCCTGTTTCCAACAGTGGCCAATCCAGGTCACAAATACCCGGCAAGATACCAAAAATGTACAAAACATTTTATACTGCTTATCCCAGAAATAGTGGATTTTCCCCAAGTTCATTTAATAATGGTCTATGGACTTTTCCTTTAGAAAGCCGTCCAACCCTTTTTTAAACTCCGCTAAGCTAACCGCCTTTGCCACATTCTCTGGCAATGAATTCCAGAGTTTAATTACAGGTTGAGTGAAGAAACATTTTCTCCAATTCGTTTTAAATTTACTACATTGTAGCTTCATTGCACGCCCGTTAGTCCTAGTATTTTTGGAAAGCATGAACAGACGCTTCACATCTACCCGTTCAACTCCACTCATTATTTTATGGACCTCTATCATATCTCCCCTCAGCCGCCTTTTCTCCAAGCTGAAGAGCCTTAAACGCTTTAGTCTTTCCTCATAGGGAAATCGTCCCACCCCCTTTATCATTTTCATCGCCCTTCTCTGCACCTTTTCTAATTCCACTATACCTTTTTTGAGATGTGGCGACCAGAATTGAACACAATATTCGAGGTGTGGTCGCACCATGGAGCGATACAAAGGCATTATAACATCCTTGTTTTTGTTTTCCATTCTTTTCCTAATATTCTATTTGCTTTCTTAGCCACAGCAGCACACTGAGCAGAAGGTTTCAACGTATCATCAACGACGACGACACCTAGATCCCTTTCTTGGTCGGCGACTTCTAACGTGGAACCTTCCATGACGTAGCTATATCAACCGGCTCGCCTTTATCCACATGTTTGCTCACCCCTTCAAAGAAATGTAGTAGATTGGTGAGGCAAGATTTCCCTTCACTAAATCCATGTTGACTTTGTCTCATTAATCCATGCTTTTGAATATGTTCTGTAATTTTGTTCTTAATAATAGTCTCTACCATTTTGCCCGGCACTGTCGTCAGACTCAACGGTCTATAATTTCCCGGATCTCCTCTGGAACCTTTTTTAAAATTCGGCGTTACATTGTATTTTCAGTCTTATTTACCATCCCTTTCCTAATAATTCCTACCATCCTGTTTGCTTTGTTGGCTGCTGCTGCACATTGAGCAGAAGATTTCAGCGTATTATCTACAATGACAATCTTTTTCTTGAGTGCTGACTGCCAAGGTGGACCCTAGAGTCAGGTAACTATGATTCGGATTATTCTTTCCATTGTGCATTACCTTACATGCCACATGTTTCTCCTACCCTCAACCAAGACCTGGAACTCTCTATTTTCAGATGTCAGAAGAATCACTGACTAATTAATCTTTCAAAAATTAGTTTTGCACGGAGTTCTGGTCGCCATATTTTAAAAAGGATATGTCAGAATTAGAAAATGTTCCAGGAAGGGTGACCAGAATGATAAAGGGGAGAGAACTCCTCTCATATGAGGAAAGGCTTGGAAAAAAGATGGCTGAGGGGAGATATAATCGAGGTCTAAAAACTCCTCAGTGGTGTAGAACGAGTAGAAGTGAATCAATTTTTACTCTTTCAAAAAGTACAAAGACCAGGGGACACTCCATAAAGCTATATGGAAATACTTTTATTTATTTATTTAGCATGCATGTTATCTAAAACAAGTTTTGGTTCAAAGTGGCTTACAATTTACAGTAAGATGATAATGTTTTACAGTTTTGACTTAAAAGAGGACATGTGTGCCTTGCATGGTTAGCTATGTGTTTTGAGTTCTTTTCTGAACTGAAGATAGTTATAGGTGCTTCTTATGGCTTTTGGTATCGAGTTCCACCATTTTGATCCCAGGTAGCTGAATCCTGCTGTGTAGATGGTTCTCTATGTTATATTTCTGCAGTTGGGTAGGTGAAGAAGTAGGTAGCTTCTAGTTTCTGGACTTGCGTTTCTTGGTGATAGTTCTATCATGTCTTGCATGTATGCAGGTGCCATTCTGAATAGTATTTTGAAAATGAGGGTGCCTGCTTTGAAGATTAGTCTTGCTTTGATCAGTAGCCGAGTAGCAGTCATTTATCGACTCTCTTTCTTCCTTTCTCACTGACTTTGATACCTGGCTTTCCTTCTTTCTTGAACCTTCATCTCCTTTTTTTTTTTTTTTTTTTAATTTGTACCCCGCACTTTTCCCACTCATGGCAGGCTCAATGCGGCAGGCAATGGAGGGTTAAGTGACTTGCCCAAAGTCACAAGGAGCTGCCTGTGCCGGGAATTGAACTCAGTTCCTCAGTTCCCCAGGACCAGAGTCCACCACCCTAACCACTAGGCCACTCCTTCCCTCATCCTCTTTCAATCTTCAGCTGTGCTCCACTGCCCCCACTCACCAGAATGGCCACTGTCTTGATCTTATCCTTTTCTCAAACTGCTCACTCTCCAGTTTCTGTGCCTCAACTCTTCCCCTCTCTGACCATCATCTGATAACTTTCACACTTAAATACCCTCCTCCCCAGTCCCGTCCAATCTTAACCAATTCATTTAGGAATCTTCAGGCTCTTGATCCTTCTACTCTGTCCTCCAATGTTTCAAATCTCTTCTCTACCACTATGTTAGCCAAGTTTGTCAATGAAACTGTCTCTTCCTATAATACTATTCTCTCCTCTGCTCTGGATACTCTCTCTCCTCCCATTCCCTGTTCTGTGAAACGTACCAAACCCCAGCCTTGGCTGACCTCTAGAATCCGCTACCTACGTTCCTGTGCCTGCTCTGCCGAACGCCTTTGGCTGAAATCCGCTGCCCATGCTGACTTCATACATTTCAAATTCTTGCTGACCTCCTTCCAGTCTGCTCTTTTACTTTCCAAACAGGACTATTACATCCAGTTGACAAATTCCCTTGGCTCAAACCCTCGACGTTTCTTTGCCATACTGAACTCTCTCCTCAAAGTGCCTTCACCTCCAATTCCCCCTTCACTTTCTCCCCAGACTTTGGCTGAGTACTTTCTTGATAAGGTTCACAAGATTAAACTTGAATTCTCAACCAGGTCACCTCCACCTCTCCTTCCCTTAGTCCATTCTCTCAACCCTCCAACCCCTGCCTCCTTTTCTTCCTTTTCTGAAATCACTGAAGAGGAAACTACACATCTTCTTTCTTCCTCGAAACTAACTACCTGTTCCTCTGATCCTATTCCCACCCATCTACTTAACACTATCTCTCCTACTGTCATCCCTTTTATCTGTCATATCCTTAATCTTTCACGTTCCACTGCAACTGTTCCTGATGCCTTCAAACATGCCGTAGTCACACCACTCCTTAAAAAACCTTCATTGGACCCTACCTGTCCTTCCAACTATCGCCCCATCTCTCTTCTACCTTTCCTATCCAAGATACTTGAACGTGCTGTTCACCGCCGTTGCCTTGACTTTCTTTTATCTCAAGCTATTCTTGATCCACTTCAATCTGGCTTTTGCCCCTTTCATTCAACTGAAACAGCGCTTGCTAAAGTCTCCAATGATCTGTTCCTGGCCAGATCCAAAGGTCTCTATTCTATCCTCATCCTTCTCGAACTATCTGCTGCTTTTGACACTGTTGATCACAGCCTACTCCTTGATATGCTGACCTCACTTGGATTTCAGGGCTCTGTTCTTTCCTGGTTTTCTTCTTATCTCTCCCAGCGTACCTTTAGTGTATACTCTAGTGGATCCTCCTCTACTTCTATCCCACTGTCAGTTGGTGTACCACAGAGATCTGTCCTGGGACCTCTTCTTTTCTCCATCTATACTTCTTCCCTTGGTACTCTGATCTCATCCCATGGTTTTCAGTATCATCTTTACGCTGATAACTCCCAGATCTACCTCTCCACACCAGAAATCTCAGCCGAAATCCAGGCCAAAGTATCAGCCTGCCTGTCTGACATTGCTGCCTGAATGTCTCAGCGCCATCTGAAACTAAACATGACCAAGACTGAGCTTCTTATCTTTCCCCTTAAACCAACCTCTCTTCCTCCCCCATTCTCTGTTTCTGTGGATAACACTCTCATCCTTCCTTACTTATTAGCTCGTAATCTTGGGGTCATCTTCGACTCCTCCCTCTCCTTCTCTGCACATATTCAACAGACTGCTAAAACCTGTCGTTTCTTTCTCTATAATATCAACAAAATTCGCCCTTTCCTTTCTGAGCACACCACCAGAACCCTCATCCACACTCTTATCACCTCTCGCTTAGACTATTGCAACTTGCTTCTCACAGGTGTCCCACTTAGCCATCTCTCTCCTCTTCAATCTGTTCAAAATTCTGCTGCATGACTAGTGTTCCGCCAGGGTCGTTATGCTCATATTAGCCCTCTCCTCAAGTCACTTCACTGGCTTCCTATCCATTTCCGCATACAGTTCAAACTCCTCTTATTGACCTATAAGTGCATTCACTCTGCAGCTCCTCAGTACCTCTTCATTCTCATCTCTCCCTATATTCCTCCCCGGGAACTCCATTCACTGGGTAAATCTCTCTTATTTATTTGTTGCATTTGTATCCCACATTTTCCCACCTTTTTGCAGGCTCAATGTGGCTTACATTATTCCGTAATGGCGATTGCCATTTCCGGAATGAGAAATACAAAGTAGTATTGCATTAAAGTTCATAAATGTTGAAGCACCCTTCTCCTCCACCGCTAACTCCAGAGTCCTTTCCTTTTATCTTGCTGCACCATATGCCTTGAATAGACTTCCTGAGCCGGTACGTCAAGCTCTGTCTCTGGCCGTCTTCAAATCTAAGCTAAAAGCCCAACCTTTTGATGCTGCTTTTAACTGCTAACCCTTATTCACTTGTTCAGAACCCTTATTTTATCATCCTCACATTAATATTTCCTTATCTCTTGTTTGTCCTGTTTGTCGTAATTAGATTGTAAGCTCTGTCGAGCAGGGACTGTCTCTTCATGTTCAAATGTACAGTGCTCCGTATGTCTAGTAGCGCTATAGAAATGATAAATAGTAGTAGTAATATTTGGAGTAACGGGATAGCTTTTTCATTTTTCGACTTTTTGAAAATGTCTTGCTGCTGTGTTTTGGAAGTTTTTAAAACAAATAGGAGGAAATATTTTTTTCACTCAACAAATAGTTAAGCTCTTGAACTTATTTGGGTTTAAAAAAGGTTTGGACTAGTTCCTGGAGGAAAAGTCCATTGTCTGCTATTGAGATAGACATGGAGGAAGCCACTGCTTTCCCTGGTATGTGGAATGTTATGTTCTTATGAGAAAGGCAACTACCATTTCTATACTGTGGTACTGTGGAAATCCTGTTGGACGAGGGTGAAGTACAAGTGTGTATTTGGAATGAGAGAGGAGTTGATTTTTAAAAAAACAACTTTTTCTTGAGCTTAGAGAGAAAGCAGAATTTGGAGACCAGCCGGTAATTGGACAGGTGAGTAGGGTGAAGAGAAGACTTTTTCAAAATAGGAAGTACCACTGTGTGTTTCCATAGTAGAGGGACAGAACCAGAGAAAAGACTGATTGATTAATGTTAGTGCAAGAGGAAGTAAACCTTGAACTGAAGAATGTAACCAAGAGGAAGAACGTGAGTCTAGTGCACGTTTTCAGTCTCATAGAGCTTAGTGTGGTAGAAAGGGAAGCCAATGTAGGAAGAGAAAATCTGACCAGAGTAAGGACCATGACTGACTAGTGGGGGAACTAGAGGGAGGGGAGACACATACAGTGGTGGAAATAAGTATTTGATCCCTTGCTGATTTTGTAAGTTTGCCCACTGACAAAGACATGAGCAGCCCATAATTGAAGGGTAGGTTTTTGGTAACAGTGAGAGATAGCACATCACAAATTAAATCCGGAAAATCACATTGTGGAAAGTATATGAATTTATTTGCATTCTGCAGAGGGAAATAAGTATTTAATCCCTCTGGCAAACAAGACCTAATACTTGGTGGCAAAACCCTTGTTGGCAAGCACAGCGGTCAGACGTCTTCTGTAGTTGATGATGAGGTTTGCACACATGTCAGGAGGAATTTTGGTCCACTCCTCTTTGCAGATCATCTCTAAATCATTAAGAGTTCTGGGCTGTCGCTTGGCAACTCGCAGCTTCAGCTCCCTCCATAAGTTTTCAATGGGATTAAGGTCTGGTGACTGGCTAGGCCACTCCATGACCCTAATGTGCTTCTTCCTGAGCCACTCCTTTGTTGCCTTGGCTGTATGTTTTGGGTCATTGTCGTGCTGGAAGACCCAGCCACAACCCATTTTTAAGGCCCTGGCGGAGGGAAGGAGGTTGTCACTCAGAATTGTACGGTACATGGCCCCATCCATTCTCCCATTGATGCGGTGAAGTAGTCCTGTGCCCTTAGCAGAGAAACACCCCCAAAACATAACATTTCCACCTCCATGCTTGACAGTGGGGACGGTGTTCTTTGGGTCATAGGCAGCATTTCTCTTCCTCCAAACACGGCGAGTTGAGTTCATGCCAAAGAGCTCAATTTTTGTCTCATCTGACCACAGCACCTTCTCCCAATCACTCTCGGCATCATCCAGGTGTTCACTGGCAAACTTCAGACGGGCCGTCACATGTGCCTTCCGGAGCAGGGGGACCTTGCGGGCACTGCAGGATTGCAATCCGTTATGTCGTAATGTGTTACCAATGGTTTTCGTGGTGACAGTGGTCCCAGCTGCCTTGAGATCATTGACAAGTTCCCCCCTTGTAGTTGTAGGCTGATTTCTAACCTTCCTCATGATCAAGGATACCCCACGAGGTGAGATTTTGCGTGGAGCCCCAGATCTTTGTCGATTGACAGTCATTTTGTACTTCTTCCATTTTCTTACTATGGCACCAACAGTTGTCTCCTTCTCGCCCAGCGTCTTACTGATGGTTTTGTAGCCCATTCCAGCCTTGTGCAGGTGTATGATCTTGTCCCTGACATCCTTAGACAGCTCCTTGCTCTTGGCCATTTTGTAGAGGTTAGAGTCTGACTGATTCACTGAGTCTGTGGACAGGTGTCTTTCATACAGGTGACCATTGCCGACAGCTGTCTGTCATGCAGGTAACGAGTTGATTTGGAGCATCTACCTGGTCTGTAGGGGCCAGATCTCTTACTGGTTGGTGGGGGATCAAATACTTATTTCCCTCTGCAGAATGCAAATAAATTCATATACTTTCCACAATGTGATTTTCCGGATTTAATTTGTGATGTGCTATCTCTCACTGTTACTAATAACCTACCCTTCAATTATGGGCTGCTCATGTCTTTGTCAGTGGGCAAACTTACAAAATCAGTAAGGGATCAAATACTTATTTCCACCACTGTACCATGAATGTTTGTATGCGTTTCCAGTAGGTTCCTGGGAAGTACCTCAAAGATACCTGTAGCACTCCCTCCCTCCCGTTCTTCTCTCCCCCCCACCCCAACCTATCTATTATTGTAGTTCTACCTTCTGCTCTGATAGTCATGTCTAAATCCCCTCTATCTGTATTTCTATTTCTCTCTTTATTTTAGACTAGTAAAACAGGCCCGTTTCTGATACAAATGAAACGGGCGCTAGCAAGGTTTTCCTCGGAGTGTGTATGTTTCAGAGAGTGTGCGTGAGATTGTGTGTGAGAGAGAGAGATTGAATGTGCGAGTGTGTGTGTGTGACAGAGAGAGAGCGAGACTGCTGGGTGCAAGGGTGTCTCCTCTGTCCCTTGCCCCCCCCTCCAGCCACCCAGCGATTCTCCTCTCTCCCCTGCTCCCCTTCCAGCCACCCACCGATACTCTTCTCTCCCCTTCCCCCCCTCCAGCCACCCAGCGAGTCTCCTCTGCCCCCTGCCCCCCTCCAGCCACCCAGCAATTCTCCTCTCTCCCCTGCCCCCCTCCAGCTACCCAGCGATTGTCCTATCTCCCCTTTCCCCCCTCCAGCCACCCAGCGATTCTCCTGTGTCCCCTGCCCCCCCACCAGCCACCCAGCGATTATCCTTTTTTCCTTGCCCCCCCCCTCCAGCCACCCAGCGATTGTCCTATCTCCCCTGCCCCCCTCCAGCCACCCAGCGATTCTCCTTCCTCTTACAGCACCACAAAACACATGCATGGCCGTGCCACAGCCCTACTCGGTGATTGGTTTCCACAGTGCACCTGCACATGCCCACCTTAGCAGCTGGGCGTGCGCATTACAAAGCAGCCCCACCCATCGACCTCTCTGGGCGCGCGCTCTGCACGGTGAACCAGCCTACCCGTCAGCCGGCCAATCGGTGCTATGTACACTGCTCAGCGCCCTGCCCCCCCAACCGCCACAGCGTTTTGGGTCTAACGATACCGCCCAAATCTCTGCCCCTCCGCCAACCGCCCAACCTCTGCTGCCGTGCACAGGTCAGTGTGCACGCCCACTGAAAGATAGACCCAATCGCCGCTGTGCCCCCGCCCTCCCACCTGTGGTTGGTCAGTGCTGCATGTGAGGTACCTGGAAGTACGCTGACGTCAATTCAGGAGATGGATACAGCCTTACAGAGAGCACGAATGCTTCAAGGCTTCACTGCCACGGAGTCAGCTTCAGAACGTTGGAGGTGCTTTTTATTATATAGGATTGTAAGCCACCCTGAAGGCCTTCCATAGGGCAGGATAGTAAATTACTATAAACTTGAAACTTGAATATCAAACAGGGGAGGGGGTAGGGGTGTTGATTTATCCCTTGATGAAGGAGGTAAACATTTTCATCAAAATACTGAGCCAATGAATCCGTCATTGGCAGAGAAGTGGGAGGACAATTAGTTTTGTTAGTGGACACCTGTGTGAATATCTAAAAAAGACATCTAGTGGGATTGGGAGAGGAATTGGTTAGAGATGTCAATTCTTTTTACTTGTCTCAAGTGAAATTTATTATTTTTTTAAATTCTTTATTTATTAGATGTTGCATTTATATCTATACAACATAAATGTGATGAAATACAGAAAATAAAATACTATAGAGTAATACATTACCCAGAATATAACACAAGAAGAATTTTCTTTTTCAACATTTGTCCACAAATTTTTGGGTCAAGAACTAAGAAATTCTAACATAGGAAAAAAACTCAAATTTATAACAATAAAGAGCAGATGGGAGATACAAGCCCCCTCAGCCGATTTTACCAGCATTACCATTATTATGGGTTCTGTTCCACGGATGGAGCATTCCTTTCCTTTGCTTCAATGAAATCTAATAATTTCTTGGGGCTAAAGAAGAGGTAGTTTATCAACTTCAAGGTAATAAAACACTTACAAGGGAATTTCAAGATAAAGGTGCCACCTAACTTTAGAACCCTAGATTTATACGTCAAAAATTCCTTTCTTTTCCTTTGAGTAGCTCGCGCCAGATCAGGGAAAACTTGAATTTTATGTCCCATGAATAAATCATTTATATGCCTGAAGTATGACCTTAAGATGTTATTACGGTCAAGTTCAAGTGCAAATGTCACCAGCAATGTAGTGCGTTCAGAAATAAATTCAAGGGAGGATTCCAGGAATTCTGTCAGATTCAAATCAGTAGAAGGAGCAGCTTGGGCTTTATCTTTAGGCAATGAAGATATCCCTGTGATATACTGGGTTCTCGTTATAGGAGGATATGCCTCCTCTGGAATCCCCAGTACATCCTTGAAATATTTTTTTAACATATCCAACGCATTTATTAAAAGAGACTTTTGGAAATTCAAAAATCTCAAGTTGTTCCTTCGTCCGTTATTTTCAAGGTATTCAAGTTTTCTATCCTGGATGTCCCGTTCCTTGACTAAAGCCTCTGTAAGATTTTGTAATTTCACAATTTGTTCTTCAGTTTTTTGAGATTTAACTTTCTGCTCCTGAATTTGTTCAGACATTAAGTGATTAGACTTCTTTAAATCAGTTATTTCATTTTTAAATGAAGTATTCAGCAAAAGCAAGGTATTGTTCACGCCCTGAATAGCGTCCCATAAGGCATTCATAGTTACCACTGCAGGTCTCTCTAATACTCCAGTACTCACGGTGCCGATCTCCAGGGCATTTAGTGCAGATCCTCGAACCGAGTCCTGCATCGATATTCCTTTGCCCGGGGTAGAGGTACTCGCGGGTCCTCCTGCAACAAACACTGAAGAGCTGGGAGATTCCACGGCATCCAAAGGCTGTAACCCCGCATGTAACAAATCGGTTCCGGGTCATGGAGGTGCAGTGTGAGAGGGAGGGGTGAGCGTAACTCTCTCAATGCTGCACTCAGCCCTCGACGGGGCCGAGTTAATCGAAGTGGGTGACTGTTCTCCAGGGACCCCGATCCCGAAGTTATCCAAAGTTGTTTGGCATGTGGAGGAAATTGATTGCGGGACCCCGGAGGTAGGAACCGCTATCTTTCCTTTTCTCTTCCCCATCGCTAGGTCAGAGAAACTTCTCACTCGCCAGATCGTCAGTGAGCAATTCGGGAGCTGGTGAACCCGACTCCGCTCACGTCACCATCTTGATCCGTCTCAAGTGAAATTTAAAGTAGTTTAGATATTACATACCTGTGTCCAATCTCTCTTTTTTATCAAAACTGACAGAAAAAGTGGTCCATATTCAGCTTCTTTATCACATTGAAGAAACTCAAGTTCTCCACCCATGTTTCCATCAGCATCATAGTACGGAAACTGTTATCACTTCTTAACTCAATGATCTACATCACTTTTTTGATAGAAGTGACTTTGTTTTTTTGTCTCACTAGGTCTGTCTGCAGCTTTTGATTTAGTTGATCACTGTCTTTTACTTTCTTGGCTTTCGTAAATAGGGCTCATGGGTACAGTTCACAACTGGTTTTCTTCTTTCTTATCTAATCATTCTTTTGCCGTTCATGTTAGGTTGTTAGGCTGTATAGAGAGAGGTGTACATAAGTACATAAGTAATGCCATACTGGGAAAAGACCGAGGGTCCATCGAGCCCAGCATCTTGTCCACGACAGCGGCCAATCCAGGCCAAGGGCACCTGGCAAGCTTCCCAAACGTATAAACATTCTATACATGTTATTCCTGGAATTGTGGATTTTTCCCAAGTCCATTTAGTAGCGGTTTATGGACTTGTCCTTTAGGAAACCGTCCAACCCCTTTTTAAACTCTGCTAAGCTAACCGCCTTCACCACTTTCTCTGGCAACGAATTCCAGAGTTTAATTACACGTTGGGTGAAGAAAAATTTTCTCCGATTTGTTTTAAATGTACTACACTGTAGTTTCATCGCATGCCCCCTAGTCCTAGTATTTTTGGAAAGCGTGAACAGACGCTTCACATCCACCTGTTCCACTCCACTCATTATTTTATATACCTCTATCTTGTCTCCCCTCAGCCGTCTCTTCTCCAAGCTGAATAGCCCTAGCCTCCTTAATCTTTCTTCATAGGGAAGTCGTCCCATCCCCGCTATCATTTTAGTCACCCTTCGCTGCACCTTTTCCAATTCTACTATATCTTTCTTGAGATGCGGCGACCAGAATTGAACACAATACTCAAGGTGCGGTCGCACCATGGAGCGATACAACGGCATTATAACATCCTCACACCTGTTTTCCATACCTTTCCTAATAATACCCAACATTCTATTCGCTTTCCTAGCAGCAGCACACTGAGCAGAAGGTTTCAGCGTATTATCGACGACGACACCCAGATCCCTTTCTTGGTCCGTAACTCCTAACGTGGAACCTTGCAAGACGTAGCTATAATTCGGGTTTTTTTTCCCACATGCATCACCTTGCATTTGCTCACATTAAACGTCATCTGCCATTTAGCTGCCCAGTCTCCCAGTCTCATAAGGTCCTCTTGTAATTTTTCACAATCCTGTCGCGATTTAACAACTTTGAATAACTTTGTGTCATCAGCAAATTTAATTACCTCGCTAGTTACTCCCATCTCTAAATCATTTATAAATATATTAAAAAGCAGCGGTCCTAGCACAGACCCCTGAGGAACCCCACTAACTACCCTTCTCCATTGTGAATACTGACCATTTAACCCCACTCTCTGTTTCCTATCCTTCAACCAGTTTTTAATCCACAATAGGACATTTCCTCCTATTCCATGACCCTCCAATTTCCTCTGTAGCCTTTCATGAGGTACCTTGTCAAACGCCTTTTGAAAATCCAGATACACAATATCAACTGGTTCCCCTTTCTCCACATGTTTGTTTACTCCTTCAAAGAATTGAAGTAAACTGGTCAGGCAAGATTTCCCCACACAAAAGCCGTGCTGACTCGGTCTCAGTAATCCATGTCCTCGGATGTGCTCTGTAATTTTGTTTTTAATAATAGCCTCTACCAGCAGAAGAAAGGGGGTGTTGATGTTACTATAAGTCGTTGGTGAAGCCCCACCTGGAGTATTGAGTTCAGTTTTGGAGGCCGTATCTTGTTAAGGATGTAAAAAGAATTGAAGCGGTGCAAAGAAAAGCTACGAGAATGGTATGGGATTTGTGTTTCAAGACGTATGAGGAGAGACTTGCTGAACTAAACATGTATACTCTGGAGGAAAGGAGAAACAGGGGTGATATGATACAGACGTTCAAATATTTGAAAGGTATTAATCCACAAACGAACCTTTTCTGGAGATGGGAAGATGGTAGAACGAGAGGACATGAAATGAGATTGAAGGGGGGCAGACTCAAGAAAAATGTCAGGAAGTATTTTTTCACGGAGAGAGTAGTGGATGCTTGGAATGCCCTCCTGCGGGAGGTGGTGGAAATGAAAATGGTAACGGAATTCAAACATGCGTGGGACAAGCATAAAGGAATCCTATGCCGAAGGAATGGATCCTCAGGAGCTTAGTCAAGATCGGGAGGCGGGGCTGGTGGTAGGGAGGCAGGAATAGTGCTGGGAAGACTTATACGGTCTGTGCCAGAGCCGGTGGTTGGGAGGCAGGGCTGGTGGTTGGGAGGTGAGGATAGTGCTGGGCAGACTTATACGGTCTGTGCCCTGAAGAGCACAGGTACAAATCAAAGTAGGGTATACACAAAAAGTAGCACATATGAGTTATCTTGTTGGGCAGACTGGATGGACCATGCAGGTCTTTTTCTGCCGTCATCTACTATGTTACTGTTTTACTATGTAGGTCAGTCTGTTTCTTCGTCTCATTCACTGCATTCTGGAATCCCTCAGGGCTCTATACTCTTTCCCCTTCTTTTTAATATCCATCACTGTATTGGCAACATTAATTCAATCCAACAATATTAGATTCTTTATCTATGCAGATGGCATCTTGTTATATTTCCCTGTTTCTCCCCTGAATATTAGGTCAGAGCCTCAGAAGCTCCAGCAGAGTGTGAGCGACCTTTTAAAGGTTGCTTTTTAAATCTTAATTCTCCTAGACTGCCTCGTTTGTATTGCATAGTTTTCAGCTCGTCTGTTCCCAAGGAAGTTCTGCACTATTAGCACAAATATATCCCAAGCTGCAAGTTCCACAGGGTTGAGTTTTGTTCTGAATGTGTCATCATGCATTAGTTTGTTGATTTCGGGGCCAATAAAAATTCCGGCCTTTATTTTAGCCTCAGTTTTCAGTGTGCTAAACATTTCCTTCAAATACTGGAAACCATTTCCATCACTATCAAGTGCAATTACAAAATGTTTTATTAAACCAAGTTTAATGTGAAGTGGTGGAAGATAAACTTGAAGTGGATCGACCAGTGATTTGTGTTGTACATTGTACGGGCCAACTGTGTGCTCGACACTGAGAGGCCACTGTCTCATTTTGTAATGATTTTTGTCATCATGACTGTTCCATAGGCACAAGAAACACATATGCTTCGTGTACCCTAACTGTAGGCCAAGCAGCAGTGCTACCACTTTCAGGTCAGCACAAATATTCCATTTATGTTCAGAGTATTTGATCATTTTCAAAATTAACTCCATAGAAGCATGGGTCTCTTTCATTCCAACCTCATGAGCCAATGGAACAGATGGTTTTTCGCAGTGCTTTTTTTATGCCGGTACGCAACGGTACGGTGTACTGGCACCTTTTTTTTGCCCCTCCCCCCCGGTGACCCCTCCCTCCCGGCGAGTCCTGCACTTCCTCTGTCCCGCATCCGCAATCTTTCCCGAACCCCATTGCCCCTCCCAACCTGTCTTATCCCATCTCTTTCTGCCCCTTTCATCCACCCACCTTGCAGCATAATATCCCTCCCGTTCCACTTTGCTTGCTCTGCGCTAATAAACAAGCATGGCAGAAGCACGGGACCGTGGCTCTCTGCCTGCCGCTACTGCTTCTTGTGAAGAGAAGAATCGCTGGACAGGGAGGGCAGGGGAGAGAGGAGAATCGCTGGACATGGGAGGGGAGGGCAGGGGAGAGAGAAGAATCGCTGGACTGGGAGGGGAGGGCAGGGGAGAGAGGAGAATCACTGAACTGGGAGGGGAGGGCAGGGAAGAGAGGAGAATCGCTGGACATGGATGGGAGGGGAGGGCAGGGGGGAGAGGAGAAGTGCTGGGCATGGATGGAGGGGTGGAAAGAAAAAAGAAGATGCACATGGATGGAAAGGGAAGAGAGGAGAAAATAGGCAAAAGCTGGATCCACGTTATACCTCCTCCAGTCAATTCCATGGAGGAGGACACAGCTTTTACTTATGGATGTAGGGCAAGAAATGAAGAAGAAAGGAGGAAAGTAAAGAAATAAATGGAAAGGAAGCTCTGGAAACGGAGTTAAGGGAACAGATAGAGAGCAGCAGAATCAGAGACTGGGACCAATATGGATAGAAAAACAAAGTCACCAGACAACAAAGGCAGAAAAAAATCATTTTATTTTCATATTAGTGTTTGGAATATGTCCAATTTGAGAATTTACATCTGCTGTCTTATTTTGCACTGGGTTTACTGGAGCTGTAACAGCTTACAGAAATTATTTCTAATGAAAGAAATCATGTTATTTTTTTCTCTTATACTAGTATAATATTTTCAATGATGTCTGTTTATATGCGCCATAGCTGGTATAAGGGGTGTGGATAATGTGGGTGTGGCTATCATAGAGGTGGAGCCATATGTGGTGACCCCGCCCATAATGAGTACCGGCACCTTTTTTTCTACAAAAAAAGCACTGGTTTTTCGTTACCATTGTGCAACAAGACAGCTTTCAAACTCGTTTTGCTAGAGTCTATGAATACCCTCCATTCATTGGGAACATGTGTACCATCTAACTCCATCATAAGACCATTTACATCAGTACAGAAATAGACATCGCTTTCCATTGCATAGTATGCAGCTAATTTGGTGTATCGATGACGAAAGTGTGAAGTTGTGGTGCTTCGTTGTAGCAAATTCCATTCCTGAAGTCTAGAAGCTAGCAGTTCTGACTTTTCTTTAGATAACGACAGATCTCTTACCAGATCATCTAAATCTGATTGGCTCAGCAAGTGCGGCTGACCCTCCAGTTGTTCTGGATCAGGAAATACATCACGCCAATCAACATCTTCTTCTTCATCAGGATCAGAAGCGTCAGTTTCAATTGCCATTCCTGCTGTGGGAGGGGCAGGCACTGGATTCTCTACATCGTGTGGTACTGGTTTAAGAGCAGACTCACAGTCAGGATACACAATTTGTGACTTGTTTCTCTTTGAATATCCGGCGATTTTAGTCATGCAAAAATAACAGTCTGAATGGTGATTTTTCTGCTCATGCCAAACCATCGGCACTGCAAAAGCCATTCCTTTCCTTTTACCATTCAACCACCGCGTTAGCCCAGAGTAACACACTGTGCAACAAACATGAGGTGCCCAGCTTTTATCTTGATCTCCAATTTGACAGTCAAAGTAATACTTGTAAGCAAGGCGCACTCACTTTGTCAGATTCTTGCGCTGATCACTGTATTTGCCACATATGTAGCAGAAATTGTCCGGATCGTTAACACATTGGCGTCTATCCATCTTGCCTTATATACTTACTGCTGACATCAGCCAATAGACCTGCGTGAGCGCATCCGGACAGGTCCGGGCATGTCCGTTGGAATATTTCCAATATATAATGCATTAATATTATAAGTGAATAGGCTTTGCATATATAACTTATCAATAGAAATCAAACAAAATAAAACATGGAAAAGAAAATAAGATGATACCTTTTTTATTGGACATAACTTAATACATTTCTTGATTAGCTTTCGAAGGTTGCCCTTCTTCCTCAGATCGGAAATAAGCAAATGTGTTAGCAGATAGTATATATAAGAGAAACATCAAAGCATTACTTTGACAGTCTGACAGAGTGGGAGGGTGGGGGTGTGCATGGGGACATCAAAACATTTCATTGATATTCTAACAGGATGGGTGTTGGTAGGTGAGAGGAGGGTAATAAACAGAGAAATAAACAGAGAAATACAGCTTTATGGTTTATAATGGGTTAGAAAACCCAGATCCTTATTAAGTCCTGTTTGTTGGGTGTCAAAATTTTCAATCATTCTTATTTCAAAGGTCTTACGTTCCTGTACTGTTTTAAAATTACCTTTCAGTATTCTTACTGTGAAATCACTGGTGCAGTGTTCTGGTCTTGTAAAGTGTTGTCCCACAGGGGTGGGGGCTTCACTGGCACCGGCTATTTTCATGTGATGTCTTTGCAGATTGAATCTTGTCTTAAGCATCTGGCCTGTTTCTCCAATATAGCATCCTTCGTTACATTTTTTACACTGAATGATATATACCACATTGGAAGATGAGCATGTAAAATAGTCCTTTATGTTGAATATTTTTCCCTTTTGAATGACTGTGGGGTCTTGTGAAATGTTTTGGCATAGTTTGCAGCTGGCTGTGTTACAGGGAAACGTGCCCTTTTCTTTTTCCGTTTGCTTATTTCCGATCTGAGGAAGAAGGGCAACCTTCGAAAGCTAATCAAGAAATGTATTAAGTTATGTCCAATAAAAAAGGTATCATCTTATTTTCTTTTCCATGTTTTATTTTGTTTGATTTCTATTGATAACCTTAAGTAGAGAGGTGTGGTAGCCGTGTTAGTCCATTCTTAAAGTTATCAATAGAAATCAAACAAAATAAAACATGGAAAAGAAAATAAGATGATACCTTTTTTATTGGACATAACTTAATACATTTCTTTCCGATCTGAGGAAGAAGGGCAACCTTCGAAAGCTAATCAAGAAATGTATTAAGTTGTGTCCAATAAAAAAGGTATCATCTTATTTTCTTTTCCATGTTTTATTTTGTTTGATTTCTGTTGATAACCTTAAGTAGAGAGGTGTGGTAGCCGTGTTAGTCCACTCTTAAAGGTTATCAATAGAAATTTGTTAAATTGTACAGCGCTGCGTAACCCTAGTAGCGCTCTAGAAATGTTAAGTAGTAGTAGTAGTATTGGACATAACTTAATACATTTCTTGATTAGCTTTCGAAGGTTGCCCTTCTTCCTCAGATCGGAAAGAAATGTATTAAGTTATGTCCAATAAAAAAGGTATCATCTTATTTTCTTTTCCATGTTTTATTTTGTTTGATTTCTATTGATAACCTTTAAGAGTGGACTAACATGGCTACCACACCTCTCCTATATAACTTAAAATTTAGACGTGTAAGGCAAATTCGGAGTTCATATTTGGAATCGGTGGGTTCAATTTAGTATAAATCACATGTTTTTCTCTCAGTAGCAAAATCATTGTTGCGTTGTGTTATGGACTTTTTTTCCAGGAACTTGCCCAAACCTTTTATAAACCCAGGTACGCTAACTGATGTTAACTGTTCAGTGTTACTTCCTTTCTAGCCCCAGATTGGTGACATGCCCTCACAGTTTGTCCACAAAACCAGGATATACAGGCACCATGCGTCTTCCTTCACCACTGCCAGCACCACATTGTCAATCATTAAAGTCAGGCATGAAAGTTAAATACGGTAGTTCAGAGCTTAAATATCCTTATGATGTTTGCCTGTTGTATCTGTGTCCTTCCTTGCTACAGCCTATAGTCAACCACTACATTCAGGGTTGTGGTTAAACACTGGCCACAGTGGCAAAATAAAGTCCGGACTGCAGCAGGTTTTGAGATTTTGTGCAGTGCCCTGAGTGCCAGCACTAGCTCAGTATCTAGATAGATACAGTGGGGGAAATAAGTATTTGATCCCTTGCTGATTTTGTAAGTGTGCCCACTGACAAAGACATGAGCAGCCCATAATTGAAGGGTAGGTTATTGGTAACAGTGAGAGATAGCACATCACAAATTAAATCCGGAAAATCACATTGTGGAAAGTATATGAATTTATTTGCATTCTGCAGAGGGAAATAAGTATTTGATCCCCCACCAACCAGTAAGAGATCTGGCCCCTACAGACCAGGTAGATGCTCCAAATCAACTCGTTACCTGCATGACAGACAGCTGTCGGCAATGGTCACCTGTATGAAAGACACCTGTCCACAGACTCAGTGAATCAGTCAGACTCTAACCTCTACAAAATGGCCAAGAGCAAGGAGCTGTCTAAGGATGTCAGGGACAAAATCATACACCTGCACAAGGCTGGAATGGGCTACAAAACCATCAGTAAGACGCTGGGCGAGAAGGAGACAACTGTTGGTGCCATAGTAAGAAAATGGAAGAAGTACAAAATGACTGTCAATCGACAAAGATCTGGGGCTCCACGCAAAATCTCACCTCGTGGGGTATCCTTGATCATGAGGAAGGTTAGAAATCAGCCTACAACTACAAGGGGAGAACTTGTCAATGATCTCAAGGCAGCTGGGACCACTGTCACCACGAAAACCATTGGTAACACATTACGACATAACGGATTGCAATCCTGCAGTGCCCGCAAGGTCCCCCTGCTCCGGAAGGCACATGTGACGGCCCGTCTGAAGTTTGCCAGTGAACACCTGGATGATGCCGAGAGTGATTGGGAGAAGGTGCTGTGGTCAGATGAGACAAAAATTGAGCTCTTTGGCATGAACTCAACTCGCCGTGTTTGGAGGAAGAGAAATGCTGCCTATGACCCAAAGAACACCGTCCCCACTATCAAGCATGGAGGTGGAAATGTTATGTTTTGGGGGTGTTTCTCTGCTAAGGGCACAGGACTACTTCACCGCATCAATGGGAGAATGGATGGGGCCATGTACCGTACAATTCTGAGTGACAACCTCCTTCCCTCCGCCAGGGCCTTAAAAATGGGTCGTGGCTGGGTCTTCCAGCACGACAATGACCCAAAACATACAGCCAAGGCAACAAAGGAGTGGCTCAGGAAGAAGCACATTAGGGTCATGGAGTGGCCTAGCCAGTCACCAGACCTTAATCCCATTGAAAAGTTATGGAGGGAGCTGAAGCTGCGAGTTGCCAAGCGACAGCCCAGAACTCTTAATGATTTAGAGATGATCTGCAAAGAGGAGTGGACCAAAATTCCTCCTGACATGTGTGCAAACCTCATCATCAACTACAGAAGACGTCTGACCGCTGTGCTTGCCAACAAGGGTTTTGCCACCAAGTATTAGGTCTTGTTTGCCAGAGGGATCAAATACTTATTTCCCTCTGCAGAATGCAAATAAATTCATATACTTTCCACAATGTGATTTTCCGGATTTAATTTGTGATGTGCTATCTCTCACTGTTACCAATAACCTACCCTTCAATTATGGGCTGCTCATGTCTTTGTCAGTGGGCACACTTACAAAATCAGCAAGGGATCAAATACTTATTTCCCCCACTGTAAGCAGGTAAACTTAGGACAGTCATTTTTCTGGCCTAACTTTAATCTGGATACACATAACAGTGTGAATAGCGTCACTTTCCAGATAAGCATTACTTCTGCCCTGGCACTGTTTGGTTTATTAATTATTTAATATTAGTAAATAAGGCTCGTTTCTGACACAAATGAAACAGGCGCTAGCAAGGTTTTCCTCGGAGTGTGTATGAGAGAGTGTGTGAGAGAGTGACTGTGTGAGAGAGAGAGAGAGTGAATGTGCGAGTGTGTGTGTGTGACAGAGAGAGAGTGAGTCTGGGTGCGAGTGTGTCTGTGAGAGAGAGAGTGTGTGTGTGTGTGAGAGAGAGTGTGTGTGTGAAAATGAGAGTGTGTGTGTTTGAATGAGAGTGTGTGCGAGTGCATATGTGAGACACAGTGACTGTGAGAGAGAGAGAGTGTGTTTCACTCAGATACACTGTGTGTGAGAGAGTGTGTGTGAAAGAGAGAGAGTGTGTGAGACAGAGTGTGAGAGAGTATGTGTGCGATACACAGACTCTCTGTGAGACCGAGAGTGTGTGAGAGTGACTGTGTGACACATAGAGAGTGAATGTGATACAGTGTGAGACAGATTGAGGCATATTTTCAAAATGAGCCCCATAGTGTGAGAGACTGTGAGAGTGAGAGAGAGAAAGACACTGACTGTGAGAGAGTGTGTGTGAGAGAGTATGTGTGTGACAGAGATACCTCCCCCCTCCCTCTGTGGTCTCAGGACCCCCTCCCCCTCTGGTCTGAGGACCCCCTCCCCTCCTTCCTCCCCCTGTGGTCTCAGGATCCCCTCCCCTGTGGTCTCAGGATCCCCCTCCTCCCCTCTGCGTTCCCCTCCCCTCCCCTGTTGTCTCAGGACCCCCTGCCTCTCCCCCCCTCTGCGTGGTTGGCAGCACCGTGCGAGTGTTTGTGTGTGACAGAGAGAGAGTGAGACTGGGTGCGAGTGTGTCTGTGAGAGAGAGAGTGTGTGTGTGATTGTCCTCTCTCCCCTGCCCCCCCCCCCTCCAGCCACCCAGCGATTGTACTGTGTCCCCAGATTAGCTCCGTCGAAGCGGAGGCGTTATTGAAAGCCCTGGCCGTCCACGGAGTCAGCTTCAGAACGTTGGAGGTGCTTTTTATTATAGTAGATTCCGCCTTCCTCAGCTGATACTGCCAAGGTGGTCTGTAAAGGATGTTCAGTGGCATTATGCAGATAGTTCAGCTGAATACTCATGGACAGCACTAGCAAAGGCATTTAGCTGAAATATTACCTGGATAAATGCCTTTGAATTCTGACCCGTTCTAAGAACTGTTCTGGATCATTTTCATTACACCAATAGAATCATCACCTACTAGAATAGGTCTATTATTGGCTGAGGCCTAGAGCTCTGGAACAAGCTCCACAAGGATATTAGAGACATTACTGATTACTTTAGTTTCCTAAAATGATTAAAACTTTCTTCTTTATTCAATATCTAATGGATTTCTCTGTTGATAGTTAAGTCTATTTGGTCAATCTATTGTTATTTTACAGACCCTCAGCACTGTCGCACACCAATCCAGCACTTCTACTGGCCCAACATGGGAGCCGGCAGCAGTGCCACCCCCAGTGTGCAACCAGAAATATTTTTTTATTTTTACCATTGGGCTCCCTCAGAAAATGGCCACGTGGCAACTTTGTACTTACCACACAGCCACTTCCTTTTTTAAAAAAAAAGCCCTGCTATGGTAAAAGGGGCCGTGGCGAGTGGCAAATCCACGAGTTGATGCTACCACAGGGCCTCTTTCACCGCAACTTTGTAAAAGGGGCTCTATGTTTTAAAAAAATTTTTGTTTAATTAAAATCTAATGGATTTGTCTTCTGACAGCTGCATTTGGTCAATCTACTGTAACTCAATGGGATTTCTTCTCCTACTTTGTTCTTTGTTCTGTTCTTTGGGATCCGCCTTGAGCCTGCTGGTAAAGCGGAATAGAAATGTCAAGATTAGATTAGATTAGATCTGGGTTTGCTGGCCATGAAGACTTTTCATTCAGATGTAAGAGCAAGTCAGAAGGAAGGAAGCTCATATACACCATGGCTCCAGAAAAAGGAGGACAGGTTGAGCCAGTCTGGGTTTTACTTCCATTGCTTTCAATGGAAGCAAAACCCGGACTGGATCAATGTGTCCTCCTTTCTCTGGAGCCATATGGTAACCCTACTTCATGTCGCCGACATGAAGTCTCAGAACAGATGTTAACACTTGAGGGGTCATCAGAAGTGTCAGATACCTGGCTGAGTATTAAATTTTCAGAGAAGTACCTGCTATATCTGTGCCTGAGATTGGGGAAGGTCTACATACATTTCAAAATTCGGTAAATGTATTGAGTCATCCAACCAGCAGGGGTCAGCGTTGTTTTAAATACTGGCTGACACACACTTTCTATACCCAGATATTCAGATCTCGGCCGTTTCCACGTACTGGCACTGAACAAATGGTTATAATGTGACCACTGGTTCTTACCCAGGACCAGCAGTATTCGGACTGGTACCGGATACCTTCCAGCCTTTTTCTTGTCTAACTTATGGACAGAATATTGCTGTTAACCAGCAAATACTTGGCTGTGCCCAGACTCTACCCTTGAGCCATCCCAGTACTATATGGATACTACTGAGGTGGTCTTGGCTCTGTCCAGACTCTGCCCCTGGGCCATCCCAGTGCCACGGATAGTGCTGAGCTGGCCTCAGCAGATTGTCAGCAGAGGTATCTGGGTAACTGCCGCTGAAAATCCAGGTGTGATGTGGAGAGTGGGGCTTAGACATATGAGTCCTGTTAAATACTGGGGCCCATATGTATTTAACCAGGCAAATCATTTAGGAAATGACCTGATTCATATCTACTTACAAAAAAATCCTTTTTAAATAGATTGTATTTTATATTTAGACTTGTTTGCAAATGCTGTGACATGGTTTTCTTTTGTTTGTTTTCTATGTTAAAGGACTGGCATTTACCAGCCATTTCCTGCTCTGCTTCAGCGCATAACATGGTACGTACGTTGCACGCCATTTTCTCATTTAATTTTTCTCCAGGAATAATTCCTTTTGCTAATTATTTCAGATACTATGGGGCCCTTTTACTGAGCTGGACTAGTAAATGGGGTTTACTACTATTTAGCATTTCTATAGCGCTACAAGGCATACGCAGCGCTGCACAAACATAGAAGAAAGACTGTCCAGCTTACAATCTAATAGACAAAAAATAAAGTAAGCAAATCAAATCAATTAATGTGTACAGGAAGGAAGAGAGGAGGGTAGTTGGAGGCGAGTGGTTACAAGTGGTTACGAGTCAAAAGCAATGTTAAAGAGGTGGGCTTTCAGTCTAGATTTAAAGGTGGCCAAGAATGGGGCAAGACGTAGGGGCTCAGGAAGTTTATTCCAGGCGTAGGGTGCAGTGAGACAGAAGGCGCGAAGTCTGGAGTTGGCAGTAGTGGAGAAGGGAACAGATAAGGTAAGATAATGCTACTGTTCTAGTCGTGCTGACTTTCATACATGTTCCACTCTGTACACATAAAATCTCCTCGTTTGGTTGTAGCCCAGTATGACTTTACTGTCAGTGTAGAATTTGACAGTATCTATTTGAATGTTCATTTCATTGAGTATCATTTCTGCTATCTCTACTGCCAGCACTGCTCAACACAATTATGAGAGTGGAATGGTATGATTGGGTTGTGGTGCTAACTTGACTTTGCCAAAGGTGAATCCCACATGAGATAGCCCATCTGAATCTATAGCTTTCAGGTTGGCCACTGCAGCAATAGCTTTTTCAGAAGTGTCTGAGAAGATGCAGATTTCTGTGCAGTTGTTCAAGGGTCTTTAGAGAATCTTAACTTCTCACAATGTAATCCATAACTGATTTGTAACAAATTGTATTTCCATTATTTACAATGTATTGTAAGCCACACTGAGCCCGCAAATAGGTGGGAAAATGTGGGATACAAATGCAATAAAATAAATAAATAAATCTTTCCATCTGTCACATTTCTGGTGGCAATGGGACATCCCACTCAGTACTTTCGGAAAGCTCCCTCAGTAGGGATCTTCGTTGAATGGTGACTAGAGCCACAAACTCCCATGGATCATACAGACCCGTTGACTGTAGCCAAGACACCTCTGTGTGTATATGGTTTCTCATGGGTGGAGACTTGAAAGGTGAAAATGTCTCTAGATCCCAATGTAATCCAAGGCTTCTCTGAATAGGAGGGGTGCCTACTCTTAGATCTAGATCCGTTAAATGTTTGGCATGATCCTCTGCAGGAAATGCGCTCATTACTTCTGGACTGTTGGAGGCAATTTTATTAAGTCTCAAATTGGACTCTGCCAGCATTCCTTTAGCAACTCAATGGCTTCTCCTACAGTAGGTAAGGATTTCAAACCATCGTCTACATAAAAGTCTCTCTCAATGAAGCGTCTGGCATCCGTGCCATATTCTCTTTCTGTCTTTCTAAGCCTATGGGTTACTACTGCGTGATGAACTGTTACCAAAGACATGACCTCTCATTCTGTATTCCATGATTTCCTGTATTCCATGATGTCATTGTCACAGTACCACAGGAATCTCAAGTAATTTCTGTAGTCTGTGTGTAAGACAATGCAATAGAACATTTGCTGGATATCTGCTGTTAGGGTTATAGAATCCTTTCTGAAGTGAATCAAGACTCCTAATAGGCTGTTAATAATGTCAGGCCCAGAAATCAGCACATTATAGAGTGAGATTCCTTGAAATTGAGCACTGGCATCAAACACAATCATGATTTGGCCTGGTTTTTGCGGGTTATACACACAAAAGGTAGGTAAGTACAAGCATTCTTTGTTGTCTTTTAACGGTGGATCTGGCTCTGAGGGGAGATATGATAGAGGTCCATAAATTAATGAGTGGAGTGGAACGGGTAGACGTGAAACATATGTTTATTCTTTCCAAAATTACTAGGACTAGGGGGCATGAAGCTACAAAGTAGTAAATTTGAAACAAATTGGAGAAAACATTTCTTCACTCAACATGTAATTAAACTCTAGAATTCGTTGCCAGAGAATGTGGTAAAGGCGGTTAGCTTAGCGGGGTTTAAAAAAGGTATGGATGGCTTCCTAAAGGAAAAGTCCATAGATCATTATTAAAATGAACTTGGGGAAAATCCACTGCTTATTTCTGGGATAAGCAGCATAAAATGTTTTGTACTTTTTGGGGATCTTGCCAGGTATTTGTGACCTGGATTGGCCACTGTTGGAAACAGGATGCTGGGCTTGATGGACCTTTGGTCTGTCCCAGTATGGCAATACTTATGTTCTTAACAATGAGTTCCAGAGCTTAACTATTTTTTGGGTGAAAAAATATTTTCTCCTATTCCCTCCATATGTTACATTTGTTTATCTTTGATATAGTTAACTTTTGTCACAACTGTCAGGAATGGTGAGCCCTTGGACCAAAACCGGAGCTTTGGCAGACAAATCACCGGGGCTGGCAGAGGCAGGAATCAGAACAGACTGGACTATGATAAACTAACAGACTCAACAAGGCAGGACAGAGGTAACTAAACACAATGGACAACACAAGAACCGGATCCAGACTAGGCAAGGAAAAGAAGGCAAAGGGCCAGAGCTGGAACCCAGACAGGACAAGGCAAGACTCGGAACTGGATTAAAACTGGGACTGGGACCCAGAAATGCAAGACAAGGCAAAACACAGAAGTAGATTAAAACTGGGTCCAGAAAAGGGCAAGACAAGGCAAGAACTGGATCCGGACAGGACTAGACTGAAAAAGACAAGACAAAGCATAACTAGACAGGCAAGACAGGGTAGGAGCTAGACAACAAGAATAACAGAAGCAAGACAATAAACAAGGCAGGAACAGGAATCTGGATTCTCGAACAGGATTCAGGATTCTCAAACAGGATTCAAGATTCTCAAACCGGATTCTGGAACGGGCTTGGCTTGACTGGAACAGGATACTGAAAGGGTTAGCAGGGAACTGGGTCAGAACTAGCTCAAACATAGAGCAGGAGCAGAACCTGGCTCAAACACACAAGAGGAACAGAACTTAGCAGAAACAGAGTTTAAGAGCCAGGAAGCAAACATAGCAGGCAAAGGATTAAGCAGACTAAGGGAGGACAAACAAACATAGAAGCAATGTGCTTACCAGCATCCACAGCTGGAAGGGAAAGGCCAGGCAGATTGAAAGGCAGCAGACACACCTGCACAGCAGTGAGATAATGAGGGACAATGCTGGCTTTTACAGACTCTCAGAATTAACAGACTACACACACAGGAAACAGAACAGGAAACAGGAACAGAGCTTGGTTAAACACAGAGATTGGCTTAAACATGGAGCTTAACTATAGCCAGAGTCAAAAGCAGGACTAGACTAAAAACAGAAGCCAAGGGAAGTCAAACAGATACCGACACCAAGGGCAGGGTGTGGCTCTAGAGCCAGGCCTTCAGGATCAAGGTTCAAAAGCAAACTCACAGAAACAAAGCAAGCATTGAAACACAAGACTTGAGGAAACGCAGAACAGACCTTCAGGAGTAAAACCCTCAGGAACAAAGCCAAGCATGGATATGATCTAAACAGGTAACACAAGATTAAGAGACCTCTTGCAAAGGCAACGTAGGAAAGCTCCCTGGGTCCTTATAAAGGAGTAGGCTGATGATGACACAAGTAGGAAATGAAGCAGAAGCAGGCTTGGCTAACAGGAAGAACAACAGGAAATGAAGCAGAAGCAGGGAGACAAAAGCGAGGCTTGGCTAACAGGAAGAACAACAGGAAATGAAGCAGAAGCAGGGAGACCAAAGTGAGGCTTGGCTAATAGGAAGAACAACAGCAACAGGAAATGAAGCAGAAGCAGGGAGACCAAAGTGAGGCTTGGCTAACAGGAAGAACAACAGGAAATGAAGCAGAAGCAGGGAGACCAAAATGAGGCTTGGTTTACAGGAAGAACAACAATAGGGAAAAAGGCAGACTGGAGAGATCACAGAGGTAGATACAGAGAAACAGTAGGTCTGAACATAAGGGCACGGCCATAACCATGACAACTTTTTCTAGTATTTTAGTCAGGTTTTGCTTTATTTAAAGGTACCTGGTCTACTATGGCCTTTATTGCAATCATGCTATCAGGATGCCCTATCTTCTCTGTTTTGGTGATATCCTTCCATGATAACTTGTTCTGAACCATGTGCTTTTGAGTGACCGATGGCTTTCCCCCAGTTTCTAGTTTATTCAATATTTACTATACTGCTAATCTTTAACAAATCAAAGCAGTTTACAATAAAAGAGTAAAATAAATATTTTAAAAACAGAAAGAAAAGGAGCTCCAGTAATATAAATGAAAGACACATACTCTCAAGACCAAGCGTATCCATCAGTCAAAACGACTTTCCCACATATAATTCTCAATAAAAACTCTCCAGAAAATGCATTTACAACACTGGAAAACCACAGGCACAGAAGCCTAATCTTCTAATCCAGATGCTAAAGCAAAGTAATATGTTTTCAACAAACTCTTATATATATATATTTTTTTTTTAAATATTTATTTATTCGTTTTAAATCAAATTAAACATCTGTTACATTTGAACAGGAAATACAGACATGTAACATTTATTTAGAGAGAAACTCTCCATAAGGGAAAAAAAAAATCAAGGAAACATTTTTTAACTCTTCTTTAGACCACCATAACAGGGGGCTAGTCTAAATTAGGAAGACTACTAATAGAAAAAAGAAGAAAAAAAAAACAAGAGTGGTAATATGCTTAGCATGCAACCTATCCTATCGATTCATATGTCTCATCTAGATCGGCAGTTGACCAATTTTCTTCATATTTATAAATGCTTTCAGCTGTTCAGGCTGGTAAAAGATGTATTTTAAACTCATATACTTAATAACACATTTACATGGGTAATTAAGGTAGAAGGAGGCTCCTAAAGATATTACATCTGTACGCATAGCTAGAAACAGTTTTCTCCTTTCCTGAGTCTGTTTAGTAATATCAGGATAAATCCAGACTTTTTTACCTCTGAACAGAGCTTGCATTTTTTTAAAGTACATTCGCATTACCGCATCAATATCTTGTTGGAAAATAAAAGATGCAATTAGAGTAGTTCTTTCAGAGTTCACGTTCAAAGTTAATTCTAAAAGTTCAGATACATTTAAAGATTCCTCTTGATTTCCATCTGGAACAGCTTCAATAGACATTTCAGGTAATTTTTTTGTTGGAATATAGTAAACCTTATTCAATGGTGGTATAGTTTCCGGGGAAAAATTTAGAACTTCCAACAAATATGCTTTAAAGGCATCCTGGGGATTAATTCCCAATTCCTTCGGAAAATTCAAGAGTCTCAAATTCAGCCTACGATTAAAGTTCTCTATTTATTCTAATCTGCGCTGTGTAGACAGATTGTCTTTCACAATTGAGGCTGAAATATCGTTCATTTTAGTGACATCTTTCTTGAGAGCTCCCATTTGCTCTGATGTTTCTTGTTTTGCGGCATTAAGAGATACGGAAAGGTTTTCAACAGTACTTACTAAATCTTTTATTTCTTTCGCCGAATCGGCAACCGTCGCTTCTACCCTCTGAAGAGCATTCCAAATGCTCTCCAGTGACACAGCCGCTGTTTTTCTTGTCAGAGCTAAACGCTCAGCCCCTGACTCGCACAGAATCGGGCCTCTCTCATGCGCTGCTTCTCCCATTCCTCGAACCGCCATCATACCTTCAACCACTTCCGGGTCAGGTCGATCGCGTCGGGAGAGACATGCTTCGGGGAGCGGCGGGGGATTGAGATCCGGAGGGGAGAGTGAAACTTCCAGCCCCAAGTCTCCCAGGGAGTCTTCACCCACCGAGACAGCGGGGCCCCTCTCGTTATTAAGGGTAGGTGGTTTAGTAGCGTATCTCTCTATAGTTTGCTGTACCGGAGAGGATGTCTTAGCAGTCGAGGCAGCTGCTTTAACAATCCCCTTACATTTGGTATGGGGCATCTTGTCACGAAGAAAATAGAAGTTCAGCAAACCGTAGCAGAGACTCGCTCACACAACTCAGCATGCCGCCATCTTAAGACACGCCCCCCACAGAGCTCAAACTCTTATATTTTTAATGAGAACTTTCTGCTCTAATAGCAACAGGAAGCTGATTCCACAAAAATGGAACCAACCAAAAAAAGGCTTTCTCTCTGGTAGTTTCCCATCGTGCCTTAGAAAATGGGGGTACAATCAATCTATGTGCCATGGTACACCTAATAGCCCTTCCTGGCATATATGGCAAAAACCATACATGCTAAATAAGATGGAATATCTGTATGTAACGCTCTATGAGCAAGGGTTAATCATTATGTTCTATATTGAACTGGCAACCAATGATAAAACAAATATAAAGAAGTCACTCTATCAAATTTTTAGAAACATAGAATATGACGGCAGATAAGGGCCAAATGGCCCATCCAGTCTGCCCATTCTCACTAACTCTTCTTTCCTAAGGAATCCCACATGCCTATCCCACGCTTTCTTAAATTCTGACAGTCCTCGTCTCCACGACCTCCACCGAGAGGCCATCCCACACATCCACCACCCTTTCTTTTTGAAAGAGTATTTTCTTAGATTCCTCCTAAATCTGTTTCCTCTTAACTTTATTGTTTGCCCCCCCCCCCCCCGATTCTAGAGTTTTCCTTCATTTGAAAAAGGCTCGCCTCCTGTATATTGACTCTACTGAGATATTTAAATGTCATATCCCCTCTCTCTCACCTCTCTTCCTGCATATACATGTTAAGGTTCCCAAGCCTGTCACTATGTGGTTTATGGCAGAGATCGCTTACTAAGTTTGTAGCAGCCCTCTGGACTGACTCCATCCTGTTTATATCTTTCCGTAGGTGTGGTCGCCAGAATTGCATGCCTCACCAGGGACTTACATAAGGGCACTATATCACCTCTTTTTTTTTTCCTGCTGGTCATTCCTCTCCTCATGCACCCGCGCATCTTTCTGGCTTTGACCATCAACTTTTCTACCTGTTTGGCCACCTTAAGGTCATCACACACAATCCCACTCTTCTTCCATACACAGAAGCACTTCACCCCCTATATTGTACGATTCCCTTGGATTCTTGTACCCCGATTTCATGACCCTGCATTTCTTAGCATTAAATTTTAGCTGCCAATTATTGGACCATTCTTCAAGCTTCACTGGATCCTTCTTCATACCATCCACACCCTCCAGGGTGTCCACCCTATTACAGAGTTTGGTATCATCCGCAAAGAGACAAACCTTACCAGACAGACCTTCTGCAATATCACTCACGAAGATGATAAAAAGAGCCGATCCGAGGGCCGAACCCTGTGGCACACCACTGATTATACCTTTTCCAATATATGTCTCCCTTATTGATTGGAAAGAGCCTATCTTCCCCCACTCTTCTCTTTTTTCTTCCTGCACACCACTGATAACATCCCTTTCCCCAGAGCAAGCTCCATTTACCAATACCCTTTGTGTCCTTCCATTTAACCAGTTTTTTTTAACCCTGTCAGTCACTTTAGGTCCCATTTTTGTGCATTAGCAAGCAAACAGTAGGAGTGGAGGAGTGGCCTAGTGATTAGAGCACCGGTCTTGAACTCCAGAGGTGGCTGGTTCAAATCCCACTACTGCTTCTTGTGATCTTGGGCAAGTCACTTAACCCTCCATTGCCTCAGGTACAAGCTTAGATTGTGAGCCCACCTGGGTCAGAGAAATATCCAGTGTACCTGAATGTAACTCACCTTGAGCTTCTACTGAAAAAGGTGTGAGCAAAATCCAAATAAATAAATTAAAAAGCTGTGTTTTGCAGTGTATGCAAATGCCTAAGATAATCCAGTTGTGAAATCAGAAAAACATGAATTGAAGTATGTACCGCTGCCTCAGTGAGCAAAAATCTACCCTGAAACAATGAAGAAACAGAAACCCCCTAGACACTAGACTGTCAACTTGCTCCTGAAAAGTAAGTTGGGAATCAATAATAACTCCTGAATACTTAAACGTATGCACAGGTGAAACAGGAACCCCAAAAAGAACAGGAAATCGTGGATGGACATTCTAAGTAATCAGTTAGCCAACAAACAGTGGTCTTTGACATATTTAAAACCATTTTAAAAGTTGATCTATCTCCATTTTTTAAATGTTGATGCCAGCAGCATGGTTCCACCCTGAATAAGGTGGCGCCCATCTTTCTGGAATAGGGTCTCCCTTCCCCAGAATGTTGCCCAGTTCCTAAAACCCTCCTTCCTCTGCCATTGTCTGATCATGCATTGAGACTCTGGAGCTCTGCCTGTCTCTTGGGTCCTGTGTGTGGAATGGGAAGCACTTCTAAAAATGCTACCCTGGATTTCAGCTTTCTACCTGAGTCTAAATTTTTTTTTTGTTTATTACATTTGTACCCCGCGCTTTCCCACTCATGGCAGGCTCAATGCGGCTTACATGGGGCAATGGAGGGTTAAGTGACTTGCCCAGAGTCACAAGGAGCTGCCTGTGCCTGAAATGGGAATCAAACTCAGTTCCTCAGTTCCCCAGGACCAAAGTCCACCACCCTAACCACTAGGCCACTCCTCCACTCCTTCCAGAACCTCCCTCCCATATTTTCCTATGTCATTGGTACCCACATGTGCCAAGACAGCTAGCTGCTCCCCAGCACTGTTTAAAATCTAGGTGATGCGTGAGATCTGCCATCTTCACACAAGACAGGCAAGTGACCAAGTGATACTCATGTTCACCAACAACCCAGCTATCTCTACCTGCCTAATGACTGAATCTCCAGCTAGAATGTCCATCCTAACCCTTCCCTCCTGGGTGCAAGAGGATACTGTCATATCCCCTTATATATACCTTATATATATGTACACGATGTATATATATACCATGATCTGCTTCATGTATGTCACCACCTTAATGTAATAACATATGTAACTCAGTTACCCAGAAATGGCATTCGCCATTACGGCAAATGTAAGCTACATTGAGCCTGCAAATAGGTGGGAAAATGTGGGATACAAACGCTACAAATAATAATAAATAATAATAATAATACTGTATCCCTTGGAGGGCATTCTGTGAAGTTACATGGAAATACTTTTAAAACAAATAGAAGGAAATATTTTTTCACTCAATGAATAGTTAAGCTCTGGAACTCTTTGCCAGAGGATGTGTTAATAGCAGTTAGCATATCTGGGTTTAAAAAAGGTTTGGACAAGTTCCTGGAGGAAAAGGTCCACAGTCTGCTATTGAAACAGACATGGGGAAGCCACTGCTTGCCCTCGGATTGGTAGCATAGAATGTAGCCATGATTTTGGGTTGGCCACTGTTGGATACTGGGTTAGATGGACCATTGGTCTGACCCAGTATGGCTACTCTTATTTTATTTTTATTACATTTGTACCCTGCGCTTTCCCACTCATGGCAGGCTCAATGCAGCTTACATGGGGCAATGGAGGGTTAAGTGACTTGCCCAGAGTCACAAGGAGCTGCCTGTGCCTGAAGTGGGAATCGAACTCAGTTCCTCAGGACCAATGTCCACCACCCTAGTCGGCCCTTGCAGATCACCAATGTGGCCGCACAGGCTTCTGCTTCTGTGAGTCTGACGTCCTGCACGTACGTGCAGGACGTCAGACTCACAGAAACAGAAGCCTGCGCAGCCTTCTACATGGAATGTTGCTTGTGGAATAGCAACATTCCATGTAGAATCTCCAATAGTAGCAACATTCCATGTAGAATCTCCAATAGTATCTATTTTATTTTTGTTACATTTGTACCCCGCGCTTTCCCACTCATGGCAGGCTCAATGCGGCTTACATGGGGCAATGGAGGGTTAAGTGACTTGCCCAGAGTCACAAGGAGCTGCCTGTGCCTGAAGTGGGAATCGAACTCAGTTCCTCAGGACCAATGTCCACCACCCTAGTCGGCCCTTGCAGATCACCAATGTGGCCGCACAGGCTTCTGCTTCTGTGAGTCTGACGTCCTGCACGTACGTGCAGGACGTCAGACTCACAGAAACAGAAGCCTGCGCAGCCTTCTACATGGAATGTTGCTTGTGGAATAGCAACATTCCATGTAGAATCTCCAATAGTAGCAACATTCCATGTAGAATCTCCAATAGTATCTATTTTATTTTTGTTACATTTGTACCCCGCGCTTTCCCACTCATGGCAGGCTCAATGCGGCTTACATGGGGCAATGGAGGGTTAAGTGACTTGCCCAGAGTCACAAGGAGCTGCCTGTGCCTGAAGTGGGAATCGAACTCAGTTCCTCAGGACCAATGTCCACCACCCTAGTCGGCCCTTGCAGATCACCAATGTGGCCGCACAGGCTTCTGCTTCTGTGAGTCTGACGTCCTGCACGTACGTGCAGGACGTCAGACTCACAGAAACAGAAGCCTGCGCAGCCTTCTACATGGAATGTTGCTTGTGGAATAGCAACATTCCATGTAGAATCTCCAATAGTAGCAACATTCCATGTAGAATCTCCAATAGTATCTATTTTATTTTTGTTACATTTGTACCCTGCGCTTTCCCACTCATGGCAGGCTCAATGCGGCTTACATGGGGCAATGGAGGGTTAAGTGACTTGCCCAGAGTCACAAGGAGCTGCCTGTGCCTGAAGTGGGAATTGAACTCAGTTCCTCAGTTCCCCAGGACCAGAGTCCACCACCCTAACCACTAGGCCACTCCTCCACTATGTTCTTATGTAACTTTGTGTGTTTTGAAAATGAGCCTTAGTGTCCTGAATAATGGCAACTTAACAACATAAATGCCACCCTCCCTCTGACTGCTTTCCCTTTAGTGGTCTCTGTGATATTCCCGTATTATCACATCACTCATACCTTTACTCACAGAAAGATATATACCATACGCCTTCATGCCTTTTTATCGCCTTCTAAGCTCCCATTGTTTCCTTCCAAAGTTGCAATGCCTATGTTCCATTATTACATTCCTTAACGACACCTCAATTGTTTTGCTTACCCTGCACAATGTAATCCATAACTATCTGTAACAAATTGTATTTCCAACATTCAACTCATATTGTAAGCCACACTGAACCCGCAAAAAGGTGGGAAAATGTGGGATACAAATGCAATAAATAAAAATATTCAGCTGCCACTGGATTTCAGTGGATTTCCCCACACAAGAGATTTAAGCAGCCAGGAGCCATTTGTGGCTGGTAATATCACATTGAATGTTGACCCCTTAGGTTTTATACTCCTGCTAGGTCCTTCCAACAGGTTTTTACTCCTTCCGCCTGGGCTAAGTTTACAGTTTTGGGATCTTGCCAAATCCTAGCTCTCTAATACTGTCATCAATCATTTGCTTCTGGAGTGGGAACACAACTTGAAAAAAATCTATTTCACCATGAAATACCTTTCCATTTATTAAGCTAATATCAAAATGAATTCACAAATTAAGCTTTAAAACTATGACCACGCAAGTGTCCTAAGCTAAGTGGTCATAGTTTTATAGCTTAATTTGTGAATTCATTTTGATATTAACTTAATAAATGGAAAGGTATTTAATGGTGAAATAGATTTTTGCACTCCAGAGGCAAACGATTGATGACAGGATTTGGAACAGCTTTGAGCTGTAAGAGATCCAACAGCTGGTGTCCAATACTCTTCTGATGCCTCCGGGCGTAATTTATACTACTGCTAAAGTTTTCTCCTCTGATTCTTTTCGAATGTTATTGATATCATATGTAACTAACTGTGATGAAGACAATTGAACCCAATAGGCCTCCATTTCTTTTCAAGTTACTTTACGCTGTTACTCTGGAAGAATTAGAAACGGAAGTGCTACCTAAGAGGAATCCAAGGAAATAGTCCACAGGCTGCCACATATTTTCTTTACGTATGTTTATTTTCATCCATCTTATATTTTCTCATCTGAACAATTTGAGCATTCTGGAAATTGTTGCATATAAAAGGGTGTTTATCCATGGAAAGAAAACCTTTGAAAATTATCATCCAACAAAAGTGGGTGAAGGGGTTGGAAATTTTCATTTTAAATTCCACGTGCATTGTTTACTCTGTATGTTTCGAAGTGTTCAGGCTAAAAGAAATCCCCTAGATGCAAGCAGCTGTACCAGTTCCCCTTTGAAATTTGTCTTGCCTGCAAACCCCTTGGCCAGTCTGAACATTTCCTTCTCAAGGTTCACTTGTTTCCCATAGAAGTTAAGCAGCAAGAAATGATACACATCAAAATTTGTTCATATGACAAACCTGATGAATGTGTTGAGACTCATGTGAGGTGTGGGAGGATGATAATATAAAATGAACAAAATTGTCTTTTTTTCAGAGTAGAGAACTGTTCGTGCTGACCTATGGAGCTTTGGTAGCTCAGCTGTGCAAAGATCATGAGGCTGATGAAGATGTCAATAAATATCTAGACCAGATGTAAGTGGAACATCTGTGTTTCATATTATAAATGGTTTATGTATGGGATTTATTGCAGGAATCTGAAATGTTCTCTTGATAATTTGTCTTAATCCAGAGCGATGGTTAAGATCCCCTTTGATCATGAGGAATCACGTCTGCTTTCTGGATTGTTATTCAAAGAATGTTTATGTTTATTACAGGATTTACTACACCACCTTTGAACAGGCATAACAAGGCGGTTTACAGGCTAATTGAAATGGAAAGGAACAGCAAATTAATTAACAGCACAAGAAGAGGAAATGGAGGTTACTATAGAAATGACTAGAAAGTCTTGCAAACACACCACAGGACACACCAGGACATCTGCCTTGTGATGCTGCCCCTGCAAAGGCTGTGGTCTTAAGACCTGCCTGAAATCTCACCAAACAACCCTAGGAATGAAGAGCAAGGGACGGGACATTCCATAGTGTCATTGTTTGGTTTCTCATTTTGAAGTTATTTATTACTATTATGTAACACTGCTTTGATATTTGTTTTTAAAAAGCAGTATAACAAATGGTCTGAAATAAAAGAAAAAGGCTTTCCTGAGGGTAGAAGTGAGTCTTTCCCGACAAATCGAAGGGAGTGCTACATGATGTTCGTGACTGGAACAGAATGAATGTACAGGAGCATAACAGATCACAAGAGAGCAAAGATATGATGGAGAGACTGTATAAAAGATCTTATGTGCCAGAACAAAAGTTTTAAACAACACAAAAAGAAACAGGAAGCCAATAATGCTGAGAAAGAAAAGAGCAATGTGATCACATGTCTTAGCTTGGAAAAGGATCTGCAGGGCTGTATTTTGGACAGATTGTGGTTGCTTCAGAAGGGATACTCACATAAACAACATTGCAATCATCCTTCCTAATCCTGGAAGCTACGAGCAAACACAAGAGAACAATTTGAGCCACAGTGTCAAGACAATTGCACAGTGCTTGGAACTGTTGGACAGTAGGATCTAACAGTGGAAACGTAGATCAAAGTCAAGTCCACTATCAATGATGACCCCCCCTCCCCCCCCCCCCCCAGGTTTCTACCATTGTTATAGGCGAACCATCCAGGAGGAGAACCACAAAAGAGGAGAGGGAATGCCTTGTAATCCACAAGGCAACCGTCTTACCCTGATTCAGAACCAGCATATTCAAAACCATCCAGGTACTAATAGCATCAAGACAGGAGTAAAGCTGAGTGAGATCCGGATTATTCACATCTGTTGATTACACCAATAAAATGTCATCCACATAATAGAACAAAACCATAGTCCTGATCAAGAAAGGCCAGAGGACTTAAAAAGATGTTGAACAGCATAGAAATCATAAGTAGTAGTAGTAGTAACAGCAGACAGCTAACACCAAGCCCTGCAGAACTGCACTGTTCTTTGTAAAAAAATAACCTCATAATTGCTTATAAGCCTGCCTAATTAGAACTTTGTCATCACAGATTCGTCACTTCTCAAGCTATAGTTATAGTTATTTTATTTACGTTACACCTATAAAATTGATGGCTATAACACTCAAATTAGTATGGTGGCTACCTGACATATTTTTACTAATCTGGTTAATAACTCACCAAATTAAAGCCTATGAAGAACTTCATAATATCCCAGTTATTTACACTATAGGACACCAAGAGGGTTTTTATGAAGCGGCGGTAAGCCCAATGTGGGTTTACCACTCACTAATCCAGAACTGCTGCCAGGCTATCTCCCTGGTTCACTTCAGATATTTTGGAGGTGAAAAGACGTTGCAGACATCTAGAGAGAACCTGGTCCAAAGCCAAAAACTCTGAAAAGTAAAAAAGCCAAATCTACTTACTATGCAAAATTCATTTGAAGACACTCACTCAATTCAAGAAAACTCTGTGCTCTAGTGAACAATCTGCTAGATACAAAACCATTACCAATGAACCAACTCCAATTGCTGACCAATTAGTGAAATACTTCGAACAGAAAATAATTAAAATTAGGAAATAAATGAAGGACTCTAATATCAATATAGAAAAATATGTCAAGACTCCCACCAATTCTCTTGCGGGCATAACAGCCGATAGAATTTAGTCATCTTTTTCCCTACCCATTCCATCTTCACAATACATTCTTAGCTCCCGAACAATTTATTGATTGTTTAAATTCACATATTTCCTTCATTTTATCTCATGGCCTATTCCCTGAAGACAAAGGCAACATTATTTTAACTCCTATTCCAAAAAACCTTCAACTCAGCAGGAGTGAGGTCTCTAATTACAGACTGGTTGCCTCAGTTCCTCTGCTTGTCAAAGTGACTGAAGGAATAATTGCACATCAACTTATGGATTACCTTCATATCTTCTCCATTTTATATAGTTCTCAATCCAGATTTAGACCTTCCTACAGTACAGAAACCGTACTAACCACTCTCATGGCAAATATCAGAAAAGAATTGAATATAGGTAGAAAAATAATAATTCTTCAGTTCAACATGTCAAGTGCTTTCGATGTAGTCGACCACAACATATTATTGCATTTGTATCCCACATTTTCCCACCTTTTTGCGGGCTCAGTGTATTATACTTATTAGATCTATTCGGGATCTGTGCTAAGGTCTTACATTGGTTCAATGGTTTCTTAAAGTCCAGAAGCGATCAAGTAAAACAATCTGGTCACTTATCTTTGCCATGGTCATCCAGTTGCGGTGTTCCTCAGGGTTCACCACTTTCATTCATATTATTCAATGTCATGATGATTCCTTTGGGTAGTATACTTGAAGCAAATGGTTTTAACACCTTCATGTATGCTGATGACATCACAATTTATATTCCTTTGTGAATGACTTACAAGAGATCTTACCTATCATTAAATCAGCCCTAAACTTAATGGCATCCTGGGCAGCTGATTTCAAATTGAAACTTAATAGAGATAAAACTAAATTCCTTATATTAACCAAATCATTTTCATCCCACACCTTATAGTAAATTCACTATTAACAATATAACATACCCATTAGATACAACAATGAAAATCCTGGGAGTATACATTGATCAACATCTGACATTTGACTTTCAAATTTTAAAAACAATCTCCTCTATCTTCAACTTACTATGGAAGTTGAAAAGAATCAGGCCTTTTTTCCCTAGTTCAATATTCCACACATTGGCCCAATCCTTAATACTTTCCAAGCTTAACTATTGCAACGCAATTTATGCTGAATGCAAAAACCATCAAATTAGAAAACTTCAAACAGCACAGAATGCCACTGCCCGCCTGGTCTGCAGGGTACCATGCTACTTGAAAGCCTCCTCTTCTAAAATTACATTGGCTTCCATTAAAGGCCAGAATTATCTTTAAACTACCTGTTTATATATCAGATCTTGTATAGTATGTCTCCATCATTCATTCAAAACCTCATTTAACTACCTAAATGAAATACTCTAACCACTTCTAGAGACTTCTTATCTCTTCACTATCCTTGCTGTAAGAAAGTTATCTACAAATCTATTCATACTGCAGGCTTTTCTTATCAAAGCTGAAATAAATACTCTAAAACAGCATTGACCAACAATAAAAGGTTAACAGTAAGCATAGATTATTAAATCACGTCAAAAGACACAGATAATAAAATAGACACTGGAATTACCTATTTAACGCCCAGTCTACCTTTTGAAGAGTTTGAATGGACTTTTCCAGTAGGTAATATTTATTTATTTACAAAATCTATATTCTGCACTATTGCAGATGGTCTAGTGGATTACATTCAATCACATACACAAACAAGTAAGACAGATACATAATAATCAACAATAACTAAAATTTTCATTAACTAAAATATAAAAATTGCTCAAAACGACTCCCCTCATAATATTTGGATTTTGCTCATACCTTTTTCAGTAGTAGCTGAAGGTGAGTTACATTCAGGTACTCTGGATATTTCTCTGTCTCGGGAGGGATCACAATCTAAGTTTGTACCTGAGGCAATGGAGGGTTAAGTGACTTGCCCAAGATCATAAGGAGCAGCAGCAGGATTTGAAACCTTGGCCACCTCTGGATTGCAAGACCAGTGCTGTAACCACTAGGCCACTCCTCCAATCAGTAACATTCCATGTAGAATCACCAATAGTAGCAACATTCCATGTAGAATCTTCAATATTTATTTAGATTTTGCTCATACCTTTTTTCAGCAGTAGCTCAAGGTGAGTTTCATTCAGGTACTCCTGGATATTTCTCTGTCCCAGGAGGGCTCACAATCTAAGTTTGTACTTGAGCCAATGGAGGGTTAAGTGACTTGCCCAAGATCACAAGGAGCAGCAGTGGGATTTGAACTGGGCACCTCTGGATTGCAAGACCGGTGCTCTAACCACTAGGCCACTCTTCCACTCAGCAACATCATTTCATGTAGAATCTCAAATAGTAGCAACAGAATCTCAAATAGTAGCAATGTTCGATGTTCCACTGCACTAACCACTAGGCTACTCCTCCACTAGCAACATTCCATCTAGAATCTCAAATAATAGTAACATTCCAAGTAAAATCTCAGATAGTAGCAACAGAATCTCAAATAATTTATTTAGATTTTGCTCCCACCTTTTTCAGTAGTAGCTCAAGGTGAGTTACATTCAGGTACACTGGATATTTCTCTGTCCCAGGAGGGCTCACAATCTAAGTTTGTACCTGAGGAAATGGAGGGTTAAGTGACTTGCCCAAGATCACAAGGAGCAGCAGCGGGATTTGAACCGGCCACTCTAGCTTTCAAGACTGGTGCTCTAACCACTAGGCCACTCCTCCACTAATATATATGGAGTCTCATTTTCAAAGCACATAAACTTACAAAATTATATAGGTTTCTATGGGGCTCATTTTCGAAAGAGAAAAACATCCAAAAAGTGTCATAAAGCACCATTTGGGCAAATTTCTTCTCAAAACATCCAAATTGGTATTTTCAAAACCTGTTTTGCAGACGTTTAACTATGCAGTTCGTGTGCAGTTTGTCCAGATCTTGATACACTACATCAACTGGCTCACCATTATCTACTGGTTTAATCATACCTTCAAAAAATATATAGTAAACTGGTGAGGCAAGATTTCCCTTGACTGAATCCAGGTTGACTCTGTCTCATTAAACCATATTGGTCTATGTGTTTAGTAATTTTGTTCTTTATAATAGTTTCTATCGTTTTGCCTAGCACTGACGTCATTGTCCCAATATTACATATAGGACCTGCATTACCAGACAAGGCTGAGGAAAGAAGTACTGATAATCTTCTGTAGAAGGCAGGCTTGCCAGATGGTGGTGCTTGTACGCTGTTTCCCACAGGAGTGAGTGAAGAATCTAGGGATTTTGGGCTATGTAGGTCATCTTGAGTCGTTTCTAGTAGCCTGACTAGAAGCATGGAGGAAGTAGGAAGTTCATCTTCCTTGAATTTGAATAGGCCCCAGGTCATAATTCTTGAGGCTCTGTGGCTGGCCATTAGCTTCATGCAAAAGACTTTGTCTACTCATATTGACCAACCTCTAGGGGTGACACAAGAACTGGAGATGGAGACACAACAACAGGATTTTCGTTTAGCTGGCCAAGAGACTAAGTGTGGAAGAATTGTCCAGGAAAGTCACTGATTGCCAGAAGTGTACCATTGCACTAATTAAAGATAAGATGAGGATACATAAAAGGTCGGAAACTTTAGATAACCAAAATCGGAGATTAAAGTTCTGGTTCTCTAACTTTCCCATGTCCCGCTTAGTTACACTTCAAAGCATTTAAGAAAGTGTTTGGTGGAGGTGTTGAAAATTCCAAAGGGGAAACATAAGAATTTAAGAATAGCCATACTGGGTCAAACCATGTTACCAATCCCAGGACAAGCAGTGGCTTCCCCATGTCCATCTAAACAGCAGATTATGGACTTTTCCTCCAAGAAATTGTCCAAACCTTTTTTAAACCCAGATACGCTAACTGCTTTTACCACATCCTCCAGCTTATTATTTAAAAGGAGAAGGGAAAGGTTTTAAGAACAATGAGAATCTGTGGATGATGGGTAACATCTGTCTGTGGACAGTTTGAATCTTGAAACTTTCCAGAGACTGAAAATCTGATAGAGCCACTTTTGCCTTTGTTTATGACTGGAACTGAATGTTGAAATTGCATTTTCATTATAGAAAGGTTCTTTTTTTGGAAAAATAAATCTGTGTTGTCTGATTTGTGTAAGGTAACACAAAGAAGAGAAAAATTTTCTGTTGTTGAAAGAAAGAGTTGGTGCCCTTGGCATCAATTTTCTGCTACATTGTCTTTGTGTGTCTTTACTTTTCAGCATAATTCCTATGTATTTTTGACCCAGCTCAGTTACGCTTATAAATTTAAGACTGCTAGATTTAGGAGGCTAGTCTGTGAGGCTAGGGCTGAAAATACTTAATTTGTTTCTTGTCCATAGGGGTTATAACATTGGTGTAAGGTTAGTGGAAGACTTTCTAGCTCGTTCCAGTATAAAGAAATGCCGAAGTTATAACGAGACTGCTGACATCATTGCAAAGGTAATTTAAATTCTGCTCTCTTTGCGTGAATGTTATAGTTTGTAGATACTTGTATGCTGGTTATCATAAAACCATCTAAAGTTACAAAAATTATAGGTGCAGGATTATCAATGCAATAAGGCAATAATAACAAAATAATCCAAAACAATGTCAAAATAGTATCAAATAATGCAATATACGTATAATGAAAAAAGGAAGGAAAAGCCACAAAGAAGCTCAATATACCTTAATGAAGGTTTAGAGAGCTGATGTGATCCCAATGGATCCTTGCTTCAACATAGGCAAAAACCTTCCAAAAATAACATCATATAAATCGACATGAAAATATCATTCTATGTCAAAAATCAAAAGTCACTTAAGTCAAGAACAGAGGCTGAACACTTCAAACAGCTACTGATTGCTTGCACGCATGCCCCCGGGCCAACGATGGCCAGCGTTTCGTTGAAAACTGCTTCAGGGTCCAGAAGGCAAAAAATGCAATGTTGACAGAGCACTATGGACAACAGTCTGCGTCTCAGACTGACAACAGACACAGATGCAGACTGTTGTCCGTAGCGCTCTGTCAACATTGCATTTTTTGCCTTCAGGACCCTGAAGCAGTTTTCAACAAAACGCTGGCCATCGTTGGCCTGGGGGCATGCGTGCAAGCAATATGGACCCTCCTGTGCTAGGGTGTGAGATATTTATTTATTTGTTGCATTTGTATCCCACATTTTCCCACCTATTTGCAGGCTCAATGTGGCTTACAATATTCCATCATGGCATTTGCCATTCAAGAGTAAAGAAACAATTGGTAATACATAAAGAACAAGAATAACATAATAGAGTTAAACAATCTGGTATAAAAAGAAGACAATCAGAATATCAGGTAAGTGGTGATGCCATATAATTCCTATTATTGATCATTGTGGTATGCCTTGTTGAAGAGATGAGTCTTCAGTGATTTTCAAAAGTTGATTAGGTCGTAAATAGTTTTCAGGTCAAGTGGCAGTGTATTCCACAGCTGCATGCTCATGTAGGAAAAGCTGGACGCATGTGTTAGTCTGTATTTTAGTCCTTTATAGCTGGGGAAGTGAAAATTTAGGAATGTGCGTGCTGATCTTTTAGCATTCCTGGGTGGCAAATCAATAAGGTCTATCATGTAGACTGGGGCATCTCCGTGAATGATTTTATGAACCAGGGTGCAAACGTTCTTTAATTGGAATCCAGTGTAACTTTTCTCTTAGGGGTTTAGCACTTTCATGTTTTGTTTTTCCAAATATGAGTCTGGCTGCAGTGTTTTGGGCTGTGCACAGGCATCTCCTTATCTGTGTGTAGTTGCATGTCACATGCACTCACACCATAGGCACGAGGACATTCCCAAAATGGTGGACCATGGGAGAAAGTCCAGTTTAGGTAACCAAGACATCCTCCTCCTGGCAATTCTTTTCCAGGGATGGAAACACCATCTGTTCCCAGTGCCTGGCCAGAGGAGGTCTTCAGTGGGATGGGCAGGGCCTGGGAAAGGCTGTGCAGGTTCTACAATGGACCGTCCTCCTATCCCAGAAAGAAAAGTGTCAATAGGGGACAGATCTGGGAAGGGTGAACTTGGCCAGAGGCACATGGTAAATTATGAGAGATGTGTGACAGTGTCTTATGCTAATGAAAGGTCCACATGCAAATGATAGGTGGGTGGCTCAGAGACAAATCATCAACTCTTAATAAGAAGAGGAGCTCTCTGGAGCTGGTGAAAGGAAATTGAGTGGAGACTAAATGAGGATAAGGTACAAATGGCCCAGCCACAGTCACAAAGGAACAACCCACCTCACCTGCCCAAACGCAAAGCATTTCTGCTCCTAACTTTGAGAGTTATGCTCATAAATTTACAAGGGCCGAGTACATACATTTTTACTCAAAATATCACTAAGGGCCCAATATTCACACTGTGGGAGGTAGCCGGGCTGGGCCGTTTCTGGTGACTGGCATTGAATATCTGGTTTAATTTTGGCCAGTTTGAGCTTACTGGCTGGTTAAGTTGGAACTGGCCAAAAACATTCCACCTATAGACACAGGCCATATTTGACTGTCAAACATAGCCACTCAGATTCTGAATATCGGTGCTGACCGGCTATGTCACGCAACATAACCAGTCATCCAGCTAGCCACTAAGCGCTAATATTCAGCTGAGATAGCCAGGTATCTCATGCTGAATATAGCGCTTAGCCAGCTAAGTACCATTTAACCGACTAGCTGTCGTTCCTTTGAATATCGGGAGTAAACTCCTAAATTTAGAAGCATAAAGAGTGGGTGGCAACAGGGGTGGATTGAAGTGGGGAGAAGAAGTTAGGGGTCTTAGCACTAGGCTCATAACCCAGGGAAAAGACTGGCAGCCGAAATTTATAAGCATAAGTTTTTCAGCTGCTAAAGTAAGATGAATTTTCAGCTGAAAACTTATGCTCATAAACTTGGCTGAAAATAGGGCAGATCTTTAGAAGCATAAATTTAGGAGTTCAGCTTTTTCTGAAGCCCGAGTCCCCTTTTGTATTGTATGCCTAGGCAGAGTCCGGGATAGTAGGGAGAAAAGGCACACAACTCTCTTTGTTTAGGACCAGGGTCGGGCTCAGGTATAACCTGGCAGTACAACACCAGACTTTATGCTCTATGAATAACTTAGTCCACTCCTGTTGTCATCTTAAACCAATAAAACTTTATTTGGGCTTTAATTGAGGAAACCAAAAGAAATAGCAATATTTACATAGTAGCAGAGTAACATAGGGGGTCTTTTACTTAGGCACGCTGGCATTTTTAGCGTGCGCCAGAAATAGGCGTGCATTAAACACTAAAGACGCCAATGTATTCCTATGGGCATCTTTAGCATTTAGCATGTGCCTATTTTTAGCACGTGCTAAAAATGCCAGCATGCCTAAGTAAAAGACCCCGCAGTAAGCGACGGCATATAAAGACCTGAACGATCCATCCAGTCTGCCCAACAGTCACATTCATTATCAATTCAAGATTAAATCAACAATGAACGTGATATCATAGTCTTTCTTTGTTGTTTCTGAGACATAGACCATAGAAGTCTGCCTGGCTGTGTCCTTATGTTCCAAATTACTGGAGTTTCCGTCGAAGCTCTCTCCAGCCGATCCTAATTGCTATGTGCCCATCCAGATTGCTATATGCCAGACTCAGACCATACTAGCCAGCCCAGCACCAGCCTTAGTTGATGCAGCCAGAGTTACTACTACTACTATTTAGCATTTCTATAGCGCTACAAGGCATATGCAGCGCTGCACAAACATAGAAGAAAAACAGTCCCTGCTCAAAGAGCTTACAATCTAATAGACAAAAATAAAATAATCAAATCAATTAATGTGAACGGGAAGGAAGAGAGGAGGGTAGGTGGAGGCGAGTGGTTACAAGTGGTTACGAGTCAAAAGCAATGTTCCCATCTAATCACCACTCGACATACAAACACATATGTAACTCTTTAAATTTTGTCTTTTATATAATTTATTTTCTAATTAGAGATCCTCTGTGTTCATCCCATGCTCTTTTGAATTCTGCCACCGTTTTTTTGCTCCACTACATCCCTTGGGAGGGCATTCCAGGCATCAACAACCCTCTCAGTGAAAAAGAATTTTCTGACATTACTCCTAAGTCTACAACCCCACAACCTCAATTCATGTCTTCTAGTTCTACCATTTTCCTTTTCTGGAAAATACTTGTTTCTATATTATTGTCTGTGTATCATATCTCCCCTGTCCCTCCTCTCCTCTAGATTATACATATTCAGGTCTTCCAGTCTCTTCTCATATGTCTTTTGGTGCAAGCTCTATATCTTTTTTGTCGCCTTCCTCTAGACTGCTTCAAGTTTTCTTACATTCTTAGTAAGATACGGCCTCCAAAACTGAACACAATGCTCCATGTGGGGCCTCACCAATGACTTGTACAGGAGCATCAACACCTCCTTTCTTCTGCTGGTTACACCTCTCTCTATACAGCCTAGCATCCTTCTGGCTATAACCACCGCCTTGTCACAAAGTTTTGTCACCTTCAGCAACTCAGATACTATCGCCCCAAGATCCCTCTCCCTGTTTGTGCATATCAGGCTCTCACCGCCTAGAACATACATCTCCCTTGGATTTCTACTCCCTAAGTGCATCACTTTGCACTTCTTTGCATTGAATTTTAATTGCCAAACATTAGACCATTCTTCTAGCTTCTGCATATCTTTTTTCATGTTTTTCATTCTCTCCAGGGTGTCCACTCTGTTACAAATCTTGGTATAATTCGCAAAAAGGCAACCTTATCTTCTAACCCTTCGGCAATGTCGCTCACAAATATATTGAACAGAATCGGCCCCAGCACTGATCCTTAAGGCACTCCACTACTCATTTTTCCCTCCTCCGAGTGAATTTCATTAACCACCACCCTCTGGCATCTGTCCATTAACGGGTTCCTAATCCAGTTCACCACTGAGTTCTAACTTCAGCCTGTGAAGTTTATTCAACATCCTCCTATGAGGAACCGTGTCAAAGGCTTTGCTGATGTCTAAGTAGATTACATCTAGCTCATGTCCTCGATCCAGTTCTCTGGTTGCCCATTCAAAGAATTCAATCAGATTTGTTTGGCACGACTTATCTTTGGTAAAACCATGTTGCCTCGGATCTTGTAACCTATTGGATTCCAGGAAATTCACTATTCTTTCAGCAGCGCTTCCATTACTTTTCCAATAAGCAAAGTAGGCTTACCAGCCTGTAGTCTTCAAGGATTTATTAAACAAATCTTTAGAAGGACCCGCCAGAACCTCTCTGAGTTCCCTCAATATCCTGGGATTGATCCCGTCCGGTCCTATGGCTTTGTCCACCTTCAATTTTTCAAGTTGTTCATAAACACTTTCTTCCATGAATGGTACTATATCCATTGCATTCTCATATGTACCTTTGCCAGTCAATCGTGGTCCTTCTCCAGGATTTTCTTCCATGAACACAGAATAGAAGTGCTTTTTCCTCATCATTATCCACATAACGGTTCACAGTGTCTTTGAATCTCACAATTCCATTTTTTGTCTTCCTTCTTTCACTAATACTTCTGAAAAAATTCTTGTTGCCCCTCCTTACATTTCTTGCCATTTATTCTTCCATTTCCGCTTTTGCCAGATGTACATCTCTCTTGGCTTCTTTCAGTTTCATCCAGTATTCCTCTCTGTGTTCCTCTTCTTGAGTTTTTCTGTATTTCATGAATGCCAACTATTTAGCCTTTATTTTCTCAGCTACTTGTTGTTTGGAGAATCATATCGGTTTCCTTTTTCTCTTACTTTTATTTGCTCTCTTTACATAAAGGTTAGTAGCCATATTTATAGCTTCTTTCAGCCTGTACCACTGCGTTTCCATTTCTTGTATGTCCTTCCAGCCCATCAGCTCTTTCTTCAGATAATCACCCATTTTACTAACATCAGCATGTTTGAAATCCAGGACTTTGAGTTTTGAGTGCCTGCCCTTCACTTCATCTGTTATCAAACCAAACTGTTTGACGATCACTGTTGCCCAGGTGGTCACCCACTCGGACATTAGACACAGTTTCCCCATTTGTGAGCACCAGATCCAGCGTCTCTCCATCCCTCTTGGGTTCTGTCACCATTTGTCTGAGGAGAGCACTTTGTAAGGCATCCACAATTTATTTATTTATTTATTTACCTCCTTTTGAAGGAATTCACTCAAGGTGGTGTACAGTAAGAATAAATCAACCATTAGTAATAGGCAATTACAGCAGTAAAAATATTCAAATAACAATGCAAAGTATGGCATAGTATACTACTTATAATTACAATGTCAACACAATATGTAATAGAACATTTTAATTGACAGTGAAGGGTAAAGCAAAGATGGAACATATAGATAGGTAAGAGATTAAGAGGAGTTAGAAAATAAGGTGACTAGTTTAAAGAGAGGTGCACATGAGGTCAGAGAGATGATTAAATATTATCTCAGCTAGGGTAGGAGTGGATAAACATGTCCTGCTGCAGTATGTGCAGCCCGTGTCACTCCTTGTGTGTGTGAGACTAACCAGTTAGTTACTTCTTCCATTAAAGGCCTAGTTGAAGAGCCAAGCTTTCACCTGCTTCCTGAAGTAGAGATAGTCTTGTGTTAAGCAGAGCCTTTCAGGCAGTACATTGCAGAGTGTGGGGGCTGCTCCGGAGAAGGCTCGCTTGCGGGTATCACATCGTGTAATGCCTTTTGGAGAGGGTGTGGTTAGTGATAGTCCTTGAGAGGACCTTAGTGTCCTTGGAGGTGTGTAGAGGGTCATCCTATTCTTCAGGTACTCTGGGCCATTTCCTTTAAGGGCCTTGAAGATCAGACATAGAGTTTTAAATTTAGCCCTATATTGTACTGGTAGCCAATGAAGGTTTTGTAAAAATGGTGTGATGTGGTCATGTCACACGCAACCTTCTATGAGTCTTGCTACAGCATTCTGAATCAATTGGAACTGGTGCAGGCCCTTTGTAGTCAGACCATTGTATAGTGCATTGCAGTACTCCAGTCTTGATATTACCATGGCATGCACAACTGGGGTAAGATTTACCTTCTCGATGTAAGGAGAGAGGCAGCATAGCTGTTGCAAATAGTAGAAGCAGCTATTGAAGGTTGGATTTGGGGAATCAGAGTAAGTGTTGAATCTAATTGTATTCCAGGGTTCCTGACTTGTGATTTGAGGGGGAGTTTGTACTTCCCCAAAGAGATTTTGATGTCAGGTATGTATCCACTTGTGTTAGGGACCCACTCGGTTTTACTTGGGTTCAGGCAAAGTTTGTTGTGTTTTTCTCTACTTCTTTCCGATTCCACAGATGGAACTTTCCAATCTGCATCTAGCAGGTTGAACTCTCCCAGCAACATCACCTCTCTTTTCTTTCCCATCTTTTGGATATCTGTAACCAGATCTTTATCTAGTTTCTCCGATTGTGTCAGAGGTCTGTAGACAACAACTATGGAACAGAGGTTCCATTATCTCTTTTCCATATCGCGTCTTCCTTTCCCCAGGCCCCTGGCATTTCAGTCACTGGGATATCGTTTCCCACATACAGAGCTACTCCTCCACCTTTACGACAATCTCTATCCTTCATAAATAGATTGCAGCCTGGTATATTACATCCTATTCATGGGAATCATTGAACTATGTCTCCGTGATGGCAACAATGTCTTCTCTCCAGTACATAAATACATTACTGATATTACTTACTGTCCCAAATAACAGATGTTTAACGTTTTATAGACAGTACCTTGATGGAAAAAAAGATACCTAGTCTGCAGCTGAAAAACCTTGAGGATCTTATCTCTGCCCTCTTCATCAAAGAACTCTCATTTTACGGGAAGGAGGAAAAGATCTCAAAATTCCTCGCTCGGTGGCAAGCATAAAAAACTTAATGCCGGCTCATTATGGACTGGGATCATATCCATAGGTCAAAAACCTCCCATCTTCCTAGCAATGTACTTTTCTTTTGATTTTGCAATATTTTTATTTTTTCAATTGTTAATTTTTAATTTCTCTGTCTCTGCTCAACACTCATTCTACGGGAAGGAGGAAAAGACCTCAAAATTCCTTGCTCGGTGTCAAACATAAAAAACATAATGCCGGTTCATTATGGACTGGGATCATATCCATAGGTCAAAAACCTCCCATCTTCCTAGCAATGGTCAGTTCCGGCACCTTTTCGTGGCTTGGTCGTAACAAAAAAAGGACCAAGTAAAGTCATCCAAGTGCTCATTAGTGATGCCCTTCTTTTTTCCATTATGGGTCGAGGACGCCCATGTGTTAGGCACGCCCAAGTCCCGCGTTCGCTATGCCTCCGACATGCCCCTGTGAACTTTGGTCATCCCCGCGACGGAAAGCAGTTGGGGATGCCCAAAATTGGCTTTTGATTATGCCGATTTGGGCAATCCTGTGAGAAGGACGCCCATCTTCCGATTTGTGTCGAAAGATGGGCGTCCTTCTCTTTGAAAAATAAGCCTGATGGTAAATGAATTAAAACAATCAAAATTTAAAGGAAATGCCCATATCAATTGCTACCAAGTATTACATATTATGGGCATTTGCTTTAAATTTTGATTGTTTTAATTAATTTATCCAGACCTTATATGCACATGGTTTTGCTTTTTAAACCCAAATGTGAATCCTAAGGATGGTTGAATGATTAGGGATAAAATGTGTTGTTTCTGACTTTATTTGTTTTGGACTGCTTTGGGTCGTACTGATCTATACATCTGCTGCCTGGCATTTTGGAAGATGGAAAAGTGGAAATAAAAATTAAGGGCCCTGTTTATGAAGGTGCTGTAGCGTTTTTAGCACGTGTTAAATACCAGAGACACTTATATATTCCTATGGGTACCTCTAGCATTTAGTGCATACTAAAAATGCTAGCGCACCTCTAGCATGGCTTAGTAAACAGGGCCCTTAGTTTTGGATGTACTGTACAGAAGTTATTGTTTACTTTTGCAATGTGTGTATGGATGCCTGTTCTGGTGTGTTCATGTGATAATGTTTGAATAACTGTTTATACGTATGGCTATGATTTCTGAACATGCGGCATCATTAAAGGACAAATTTTTAAATGCCCAGCTGGGTATATGCTAATCTCAATTTTGTTAAATGTTTTAGACACATCCACCTACTTGCTCCCATGATGTTACTGAATCCTATTATTCTGTCTCACTGTATTTTCAAATGTAAGCCACATTGAACCCAAGTTTGCTTGGGGTAATGTGGGATACACATGCCCACTTTTTAAGGCACTGCCTATCCAACTGGATGGTGTTGGCACAAGGAAAGCAAGTTTGGTCAAGTGAAGACTAACTCAAAATAACCTGTTCCATAGCTGGGCTCTAGTATTACCATATTAAAAATGTGACCATACCATGCCTCGGTGGTTATGTTCCACTAATAAGTTAAATGAATAACTGGATTTCTTAAAAGGATTATATAACCTTTGGATGCATGACTAGAAACAAAAGCACATACTTATTTATCATTATTCCTCATTTACAGCCACAACACAACCCTTTAGGGTGGATAATGTTCACAGTGAGCTCCTTTTATTATCCATCAGAAGGAATGGATGATACTAAGATTTGTAACACAGTGGACACCCCGGAGGGAGTGGAAAACATGAAAAAGGATCTGAAAAAGCTAGAAGAATGGTCTAAGGTTTGGCAATTAAAATTCAATGCGAAGAAATGCAAAGTGATGCACTTAAGGAGTAGAAATCCAAGAGAGGTATATGTGTTAGGCGGTGAGAGTCTGCTAGGTACGGATGGGGAGAGGGATCTTGGGGTGATAGTATCTGAGGATCTGAAGGCGATGAAACAGTGTGACAAGGCGGTGGCCGTAGCTAGGAGGTTACTAGGCTGTATAGAGAGAGGTGTGACCAGCAGAAGAAAAGAGGTGTTGATGCCCCTGTACAAATCGTTGGTGAGGCCCCACATGGAGTATTGTGTTCAGTTTTGGAGGCCGTATCTTGCTAAGAATGTAAAAAGAATTGAAGCAGTGCAAAGAAAAGCTACGAGGATGGTATGGGATTTGCGTTACAAGACGTATGAGGAGAGACTTGCGGACCTGAACATGTATACCCTGGAGGAAAGGAGGAACAGGGGTGATATGATACAGACGTTCAAATATTTGAAAGGTATTAATCCGCAAACAAACCTTTTCCGGAGATGGGAAGGCGGTAGAACGAGAGGGCATGAAATGAGATTGAAGGGGGGCAGACTCAAGAAGAATGTCAGGAAGTATTTTTTCACGGAGAGGGTGGTGGACGCTTGGAATGCCCTCCCGCGGGAGGTGGTGGAGATGAAAACGGTAACGGAATTGAAACATGCGTGGGATAAACATAAAGGAATCCTGTGCAGAAGGAAGGGATCCTCAGGAGCTTAGCCTAGAATGGGTGGCAGAGCTGGTGGTTGGGAGGCGGGGCTAGTGCTGGGCAGACTTATACGGTCTATGCCGGGGCCGGTGGTTGGGAGGCGGGACTAGTGCTGGGCAGACTTATACGGTCTGTGCCGGGGCTGGTGGTTGGGCGGCGGGGATAGTGCTGGGCAGACTTATACGGTCTATGCCAGAGCCGGTGGTGTGAGGCAGGGATAGTGCTGGGCAGACTTATATGGTCTGTGCCAGAGCCGGTGGTGGGAGGCAGAACTGGAGGTTGGGAGGCAGGGATAGTGCTGGGCAGACTTATACGGTTTGTGCCAGAGCTGGTGGTGGGAGGCGGGACTGGTAGTTGGGAGGCGAGGATAGTGCTGGGCAGACTTATACAGTCTGTGCTAGAGCTGGTGGTGGGAGGCGGGGTTGGTGGTTGGGAGGCGGGGATAGGGCTGGCCAGACTTATACGGTCTGTGCCCTGAAGTTGACAGTACAAATAAAAAAGTAGCGCATATGAATTTATCTTCTTGGGCAGACTGGATGGACCGTGCAGGTCTTTTTCTGCCGTCATCTACTATGTTACTATAAATGAAGAGATAAGAGTTTTCAGTTTTGGTACAGTATAAGTCATCACAAGAATAAAATATAAGAAAACCAATGTACTACATTAGGGGCTTATAGCCCATTTGTTATGTTTAAACAAATGTGAGATCTGTGTGAAACATTTTAATTATTTTAATTTTTTTTTAATTTATAAAACCGCCTGTCCCTGAAATATGCTCAAACCAGAATCATCCATTTGTGTATCTAAAATGCAAACTTCTACAAAAGAGATGACGTGAAGATATGCCTGGTAAAGTTCCAAAAAGTGCAAATACCATGGTATTTAACCTTGGGGATAAGCAGGGATCTTCCCTAGGTCTACATTAATAAGGGTTTCTGGCATTTTTCCTCCAGGAATTTGTCCAAACCTATTTCAAACCTAAGTACATTAACTTCTGTTACTACTTGCTCTGTCAATGAATTTCTGAGCTTAACTATACATTGAGTGAAGCAATTTTTTCTCCTATTTGTTTTAAATGTGCTATTATGTAACTTTATGGAGTGTTCCAAAGTCTTTGCATTTTTTGGAAGAGTAAACAAGAGATTCACGTCTACCCGTTCCACTCCACTCAGTATTTCAAAGATTTCTATCATCTCCCCTCAGCCATCTATTCTCCAAGCCATCTCTTCAGGGGTCGGTGCTAGGGCCTATTCTAATATACTGTATTTGTGGGAGATATTGATGAAGGGTTGGAAAGAAAGGTGTGCCTTTTTGCGGATGACACGAAAATAACCAATAGAGTGGAGGGAGTAGAAACGATGAGAAGGGATCTCCGAACCTTAGAAGAATGGTCGACGGTCTGAGAACAATAATTTGGGGCTAAGGAAACAGCACTCAAGCATAAGAAAATGAAAAAAGAGACTAAGAGTATCAACCCAGAGCGGTTATCCAGTAGCACACCCTTCACTATGAGAAGATCAACAAACATCACGACAAGATAAGTTATTCGATTTAAAACGATCTTGTACAGCTTGTTAAATTGTTGCATTTTAACCATGCACAGGCAGGAAGGGAGGTACTACTACTACTACTACTTAACATTTCTAAAGCGCTACTAGGGTTACGCAGCGCTGTACAATTTAACATAAAGGACAGTCCCTGCTCAAAGAGCTTACAATCTAAAAGACAAGGTAGGGACCTGTAGTGCAATGATGGATGGGTAATAGTGCACTGGTATAAGCTGCTACATAACTGAAATACAGGCACTAATCACTGAGCACTATCACATATTGTTTTACCTCACTGAATAACTTGATTCATTTACATATATGACAAATTGATAGGTTTCTATATAACTATTAAGTTAAAATTTAATGCCAAGAAGTGTAGAGTGATGCACTTGGGGTGCAAAAACCCAAAAGAGAGATACCAAATAGGAGGGGAGAAATTAGTTAGCTTGACTCAGTAGAGAGACCTTGGGGTGTTGGTGTCTGAGGATCTAAAGGTGAAGAAACAATGCGAAAAGGCGACAGCCGTGGCCAGAAGGATGCTAGGCTGCATAGAGAGGGGCGTAACCAGAAGAAGAAAAGAGGTGTTGATGCCCCTCTATAAGTCGTTGGTGAGGCCCCATTTGGAGTATTGTGTTCAGTTTTGGAGGCCGTATCTTGCTAAAGATGTAAAAAGACTGGAAACGGTGCAAAGAAAAGCTACCAAAATGGTATGGGATTTGCGTTCAAACCGTACGAGGAGAGACTTGCTGACCTAAACATGTATACCTTGGAGGAAAGGAGAAACAGAAGTGACATGATACAGACGTTCAAATATTTGAAAGGTATTAATCCGCAAACAATCGTTTTCCGGAGACGATAAGTGATAAGGATAGTAGATGGTATGGATGGGCAGACTGGATAGGCTATATGGTCTTTATTGCCTACATTTTTCTCTGTTTCTATGTTTCTATTCATATGGAATGGAGACACCATCTTTAGCAGAAAGGATGAGACCATATGCAAGGACATCAGTCCTTCGCAAAGGACAGATATGGATTTCAGCAGAACAGGGCCCGAAGTTCTTAGAACCTCCAAGCAGAGATGATTGCCACCAGAAACACCATCTTGAGTGTGAGGTCCATGATGGAATTCAAGCGCATGGGCTCAAACAGAGCCCCTAACAATGCCTGGAGAGCCAAATTGAGGTCCTATGAAGGAAAGGAAGGGCGAAGCGGAAGGTTCAAATGTGCCACCCCCTTCTAGGTTAGAGCCACCTCCCTGTGCAGAGTCAGAGAGGTGCCCCTTACCTTTCCCCTAAAGCTGGAAAGCACAGCCACTTGAATCCTCAGGGAGCTCAATGCGAGCCCCTACTGCAGGAACTCCAAGATATCAGGAGCCTGAGCCTTCCTGTGAGATAGGGATTTTTCCCCACACCAGTATTCAAAAACCCACCAGGTCCTGACAAAAGCCAGGGACAGAGGTCTTCCTGGACTGCAGCAGAGTAGAAATCACTGCAGGGGAAAGCCCATGCCTCTCTAAACGCTGCCTTTCAATGGCCATAACGTAAGCCAATAGGGATCCAGATCCTCCATGTCTACCAGTCCCTGCCAAAGGAGCCCCCAACCCTGGGCAGAGAAGGAGGGTCACCTACCAGGAGGCGCAGGAGATCCATGTACCAAGGTCTGCAGATCCAATCCAGCACAACCAGCAAGACCAAATAAGAATGACGTGCAATCCTGCTCTTGGCTCACCAGAGGCCACAGAGGGACCACATAGAGCAGCTCGGCTGAACCAGGCCATCTATTCCCTGAGAAGCCGGGTCCCTCCATCAACAGAAGAAAAGCGTCACCTTCACAGTGGTTCAAGAAGCCATCAGGTCAAACTGATGAGGCCCCCAGTGGTCTACTATGAGCTAAAAAGCCTGCTGCCCTAGCTTCCACTCTCCCAGATCCAGTAGAGTGTAACTGAGAAAGTCTGCTTGCACATCGCCCACAATATGGACTACTGAAAGAGCCTGCAGTGGCACTTCCACCCAGCGACAGAGGAATGTTGCCTCCAGGGCCACTGCCTGACTGTGGATCCCGTCCTGCCTCTTGATGTACTCCACCACTGTTGTCTGACATCACTCTGATCACTTTCTCTTCCTGGAGTGGTTGAAACCCCAGCAGAGCCAACTGGATCGCCCAGGCCTCCAGGACCAGGATGCCTCCTGGCTGGACCAGGTGCCTTGTGCTATTTGCCCCAGGCAGTGAGCTCCACAGCCAAGAAGACTCACATCCATGGTGACCAGCACCCATTGAGGAGAATCCAGGAGGACTCCCATTAAAAGGTTCACCGGACTGTCCCACCAGATAGTGTGTTTGTTAAGTTCCACAATATACAATTGGAAATCCATTGAGTATGGTACCATGGCAGATAAAAAACCAGCATGATCTCTACATAAAAGTAAAGGAGCTTTTCAAGCAAATTGTAGCATGCTCTCAAACACTGTAGTATCGCTGCACACTACAATTTGCGTGAAAAGCTCCTTTTACTTTTATGTAGAGATCATGCTGGTTTTTTATCTGCCTTGGTACCCATACTCAATGGATTTCCAATTGTATATTGTGGAACTTAACAAACACACTATCTATTTTTTTTTGGTGATGAAGATTCCAGTATAGCCCCTGATGCAGCCCTTTTGGGTGAAACACGGCCTGTGTCGGGCTTTTTATTTGATTCAGTTTCTACAATAAAGAATGATTTGAACTGATCATCAATCTGCTTTGGTTATTCCCAGGATGCGTCAGGCAGGGGCTGGGTGCCGCTGTTTTGAAAAGGGCGGGCCCAGAGGTAGGAGGGAGTAAGCATTGCTCCTGCCCACCTGCCTCCAACACTTATGAGGTATGGGGAGGGAAGGGGGGTCGGTTCACATCACTAGACCACATGGGTAGGGGACATGGGGGGGGGGGAGGGGGTTCCACTAGACCACCAGGGGAATTTTTGGAAGGGGATGGGTTGGGATCACTAGACCACCATGGAGTTTTCTGAGCCCCCCTCCCTTGCACAACCCAAAATAATCCATGGTGGTTGCATTTGACAGCTTACCAGTTACAAACAGCGACCAATGCACAAAAGGGACGACATGTATGGAAGTTTAATGGAGACCTTTGTACATAAGCTGTTAAATTTCTGTGCATCTTATTTGCATGCCATCCCCTTTGTGCATCAGTCACTATTTGTGACTCAGTAAGTTTACCCATGACTGCCATATTTAACGACGACCTTTGTGCATTGGCCCCTCTGTCCCATTAAACCATGTTTGTCTATGAGTTCCGTAATTGTATTCTTTATAATGGTTTCCATTATTTTGCCTGACACTGAAGTGAGGCTTGCTGGTCTTTAATTTCCCATATCACCCCTGGAACCCTTTTTGAAAATCGACGTTACATTGGTCACCCTCCAATCTTCAGGTACTACAGATGATTTTAATGACAGATTACAGATCACTAACAGCAGATCAGCAATTTCATGTTTGAGTTTTTTCAGTACCCTGGCTTGTATACCATCTTGTCCAGGTGATTTATCACTCTTTAACTTGTCGATTTGGCTCAGTATGTCTTCCAGGTTCACTGAGATTTCTTTCAGTTCCTCCACATTGTCACCCTTGAAAACCATTTCTTGTAGAGGTAGATCTCTTCTTCCATAAAGATCAAAGACAATAATTAATTAAATTTCTGTGCTATGGCTTTCACCTCCCTGAGTGCCCCTTTTGCTTCTTCATGATTTAACAGTCCCCCAGATTCCCTCACAGGCTTTCTGCTTCTGATGCACCTGAAAATGGTTTTACTATGGGGCCGATATTCAGACTGCGGGATGTGGTCAAACTGCCTTCCGTGGTCAGCGTTGAGTCCAGATATTCAATGCCGGCCATTTACAGTGGCTGGTATTAAATATCCAGCATATTTTTGGCCGGTTTAAACATAACCTACCAAGCCGACATTCTGCACTAGCCATTTGTTTAAACTGGCCAACGATATTTGAGGTATTCATGCAGCCAAATATGGATAGCTAGTTATATTGGGCTAACTGGCAATATTCAGCAAGAGAGAGCTGGCCGTCTCCCACTGAATGTCACCGGATAGCCGGCAAAGTACTATTTAACCGGCCAGGTGCCGTTCCTGGCTGGTTAAATGGTTTTGAATATTGGGGGGACATGAGTTTTTGTCTCTGGGGGAAGTTTTTTTCCCCCCATATTCTCTTTTAGCCTTCTTTATCAATGCTTTGCATCTAGCTTGACAGTGCTTATATTGCTTCTTATTTTCTTTATTTGGATCCTTTTTCCATTCTTCGAAGGATGTTCTTATAGTCTCTTTCACCTCACCTTTTAACCGTGCTGACTGTCATTTGCTCTTTCCACCTTTATTAATACATGGAATACATCTGGTCTGAGCTTCCATGACGGCATTTTTAAACAACATCCATGCCTGATTTAAGGCCCTAACCTTTTATCTTCTTTTTAACCATTTTCCTCATTTTATCTTAGTTGCACTTTTGAAAATTTAATGCTGCTACCGTAGATTTCCTTAGTGACTTCACTCCAGATTTCAGCTCAAATTTGGTCATGTTATGATCGCCCGACTCCGCGGGTTTCAATCACTTTCCTCAGGGACAAGAGTTAAGGCAACATGATTCCTTTCTTCCTTAGGCAATCAGACAGACAAAGCGAGACCCGCGGAGTCGGGCGGTTTCAGGGGAAGGCGTGGGATGAATATTTCAGCGAGGCAAGATAAGTGCACAGTTTTCACCAAGTATATATTTTTAAGTAATAAGTGATTTTATAGCACTGAGGTGATTGGGAATCATATGAAAATGAGCAAGTGTTGCTCCCCAAAAAAATCTGTTAGAGTTCCCGATGAAAGAAGTGCAATACCACTTTACAGCAGCACTATTGACTGCAGAAATAGTGGGAAATATCTGAGGGTACTCTACATACAAAAAATTTATATTATACTGGTGTGAACTGTTATAAGCACTTTAAATTAGTTGGTGGCTAATAGTCCTGGTTTATGTATATATGACTGGTGCTGGGCATAATGGTAGAGACCATTATAAAGAACAAAATTAGAGAGCCTATCAATAAACATGGATTAATGAGACAAAGCCAACATGGATTTAGTCAAGGGAAATCTTGCCTTACTAATCTACTACATTTCTTTGAAGGGGTGAATAGACATGTGGATAAAGGTGAGTTGGTTGATATTGTGTATCTGGATTTTCAAAAGCTGTTTGACAGTTAAGAGTGGGTGAGAGGGAAGAGTTGCTACCACATCTTCCAGTTTAGTGTACACTGGATGGCAGGATTGATTCTATTGATAGATGACAGGGTTAACTCTGATGAAAAATGTTTCATGGACAATAGATTACAGGATTTATTCAGTTCAAAATTATTTTTTGGAGAGGATTGCACAAAGTGGAGGAGTGGCCTAGTGGTTAGAACACTGGTCTCACAATCCAGAGGTGGCCAGTTCAAATCCCACTGCTGTTCCTTGTGATCTTGGACAAGTCACTTAACCCTCCATTGCCTCAGGTACAAAACTTAGATTGTGAGTCCTCCTGGGACAGAGAAATATCCAGAATACCTGAATGTAACTCACCTTGCGCTACTACTGAAAAAGGTGTGAGCAAAATGTAAATAAATTTTTCTGCTCTTGCTTCATTGTTTTATAAACAGAAACTTAAAGGATTTGGGCTGCAAGTAACTGTTTGTTTTATTTTCCAGATAGCTTTCAAAATGTACCTTGGAATTACACCCAGTGTGATATGCAGCAAAGAGTCAGGAAATGAATTTTCCCTGGTGCTGGATAAAAATCCTTTAGTAGACTTTGTGGAAGACCTACCAGTGGGACGATCTTCACTCTGCTACTCTAATCTGCTGTGTGGAGTTATAAGAGGTGCTCTGGAGATGGTAAGATACTCGTTCGGTTTCCTTTCTCTTTATTTGCTATCCTCATTGCAACACATGCTAATATATGCCCTCTGTACAATGCAAGTTACTTTTTTATTCCACAATAAATTTTATTGAAATTTTCAGTATACAAACAGAAGCCCAAAGCACAAAAAGTACCAAGAGCCTTCAAAATCGGAACAAATCCTTTTATTCCACAGCATAGATCAATTTTAATACATCAATGACCTGACACGGGCCATGTTTCAGCACACAGTACCTGCGGCAGGAGTTGTTTGACATCAAAAAGTCCAATATGATCCTGCCCAGCATCTCAGCTGAAGGCAAAAAATAGGAACCTTATCTGTCCACTGAATAGAGATTCCATCATGGCGTAGCCTAGTGAAAGTCCAAACAGGAACAATTTGTTTTCTACAGGTGTTTCACATGTTGAAAAACATTTTACAGTTACAATTATTTTACTTATAGCCTGCTAAAGCCGACAAAGCACTTGAAAGCGGATTACATAATTAAAATTCTAGATAAACGATCTAGGATTTAACATAGCAATATTAATAAAACAATGAACAACTCATTCTTCATCAAAATTAACATCTTGTTTTTTCATTGAAACATCCTTCCGGAATAGAATTGTTTTTAAGTCATATAAGTACATAAGTACATAAGTAGTGCCATACTGGGAAAGACCAAAGGTCCATCTAGCCCAGCATCCTGTCACCGACAGTGGCCAATCCAGGTCAAGGGCACCTGGCACGCTCCCCAAACGTAAAAACATTCCAGACAAGTTATACCTAAAAATGCGGAATTTTTCCAAGTCCATTTAATAGCGGTCTATGGACTTGTCCTTTAGGAATCTATCTAACCCCTTTTTAAACTCCGTCAAGCTAACCGCCCGTACCACGTTCTCCGGCAACGAATTCCAGAGTCTAATTACACGTTGGGTGAAGAAAAATTTTCTCCGATTTGTTTTAAATTTACCACACTGTAGCTTCAACTCATGCCCTCTAGTCCTAGTATTTTTGGATAGCGTGAACAGTCGCTTCACATCCACCCGATCCATTCCACTCATTATTTTATACACTTCTATCATATCTCCCCTCAGCCGTCTCTTCTCCAAGCTGAAAAGCCCTAGCCTTCTCAGCCTCTCTTCATAGGAAAGTCGTCCCATCCCCACTATCATTTTCGTCGCCCTTCGCTGTACCTTTTCCAATTCTACTATATCTTTTTAAAAAATGTTAATACTGCACATATATTATAAATCTCGTGGAAGGGAAGTCCATAAGCTATTTGCTTGATTTGTAAACAAAGATGTAAACATTTTTGTAGAAATAATTGGGAAAGACAACGTCATTGCATTTCATACATTATAGAATCAGCCAACCACTGGTCTACAAACAAGAGGGTTCATATACTAAGGTTCCTGTTTACTAAAGTGCGCTAGCATTTTTAGAGTCAGCTAAAAATTTACACATACTAACGCTACAGACACCCATAGGAATATATGGGTCTCTCTAGTGTTAGCAAGTGCTAAAAACGCTAGCGCACCTACAACATATATAGTAACATAACATAGTAGATGACGGCAGAAAAAGACCTGAACGGTCCATCCAGTCTGCCCAACAAGATAAACTCATATGTGCTACTTTTTGTGTATACCTTACCTTGATTTGTACCTGTCCTTTTCAGGGCACAGACCGTATAAGTCTGCCCAGCACTATCCCCGCCTCCCAACCACCAGCCCCGCCTCCCACCACTGGCTCTGGCACAGACCGTATAAGTCTGCCCAGCACCATCCCCGCCTCCCGCCACTGGCTCTGCCACCCAATCTCGGCTAAGCTCCTTGGGATCCATTCCTTCTGAACAGGATTCCTTTATGTTTATCCCACACATGTTTGAATTCCGTTATCGTTTTCATTTCCACCACCTCCCGCGGGAGGGCATTCCAAGCATCCACTACTCTCTCCGTGAAAAAATACTTCCTGACATTTTTCTTGTGTCTGCCCCCCTTCAATCTCATTTCATGTCCTCTCATTCTACCGCCTTCGCATCTCCAGAAAAGGTTTGTTTGCGGATTAATACCTTTCAAATATTTGAACGTCTGTATCATATCACCCCTGTTTCTCCTTTCCTCCAGAGTATACATGTTCAGGTCAGCAAGTCTCTCCTCATACGTCTTGTAATGCACCTACAACATGGCATAGTAAACGGGGCCCTCAGGTACTAAACTAGACAGCCTAATTTAGGGGTCCTTTTACCAAGCTGCGGGAAAAAGGACCCTGTGCTAGCAGCAGGTAAAAAAGCCCCTAGCACACGTGAGGAGGTGATAAGGGTTCTTGCACTAACCCAGTGGTAACCGGGCAGTGCACGGCAATTCCTGATTACCTCTGGGTTATTGCCGTGCAAGCCATTTCTGGGGGGGGGGGGGGGGGGGGGGGGGTCTTTTTTCCACGGAAATGACGCGCACTCAGGGTAGGACTACCACCAGTGTCCATGTTGGGCCAGTGATAGTCCCAGAAGAGCAAGCGGTAAGCCTGCGTTGGGCTTACTGCCAGTCTGTAAAAGGGCTCCTTAAACAGTATTCTAGCTTCTATTGGGAGCCAGTGTAAACTCACTAAAAAAAGAGTAATTCTATCTCTGTACTGACACATTCTGAAGTGTTTGAATTTTCTTTAGCACCTGTTTGAAAAGCCCTAAATAAACAACATTGCAATAATCAAGTTTACTCAACATCAGTGATTGAACTACCAACCTGGTCTTCCTGCAAGTATTTCCTGATACTTCTCAATTTTCTTAAAGTACAAAATGTACTTCTTACAAGAGGATTAACTTGATTCTCCATAGTCATTTTATGATCCAAGGTAATATGTCAAAGTTTAAATGAACAATCTAATGCATAAACTTACATAAGTACATAAGTAATGCCATACTGGGAAAAGACCAAGGGTCCATCGAGCCCAGCATCCTGTCCACAACAGCGGCCAATCCAGGCCAAGGGCACCTGGCAAGCTTCCCAAACGTACAAACATTCTATACATGTTATTCCTGGAATTGTGGATTTTTCCCAAGTCCATTTAGTAGTGGTTTATGGACTTGTCCTTTAGGAAACTGTCCAACCCCATCCAAACTTCTCCATCAATTTTAAAATTTTGTTATACAACTTAATTCGATCTAGGATCAACTAATAAAAATGTTGTTTTATCCTTATTCAATTTTAAATAATGAGTATTCATCCAATCAGTAATTAAAGAAAAATGGTGAGAAATGCTTTGATATGTATCTTGCACTTCACCATTCACTAGAAAGAATATAGATATATAATCTGCATAAGTAAAAGCATGATAACCCACATTCTCTAAACTCCTACCCCAGGAGGGCATTAATACATTAAAAAGCACAGGTGGGAGACCCCTGGGGATCACCGGATGGTGGAGACCACCTCTCCAACACAGTTCTGTGCATTTTAACTCGGTAGGCTGTATATGATAAAAATCCCTCAAACCATCAACATTTTTCCAGTCACTCCAAAACTGTCCAGAATTTCAAGTAACACTTTCTTATCAACAGGATCAAATGTACTGGAAAGATCCAGCTGCATGATAAAAACATGCTGACCTCTACGTACAGTTTGCCTGATATGTTCCATCAACGTTGCAAGTAACGTGTCTGTGCCGTGAGCTGCATGAAATACAAATTGAGACCAGGCTGCTGGCATCGGCATTTAAAAAGGAGATAGAGCAGCTTTTAAACTAGAAATGGGGGGAAGGCCGACAGTCACTCAAAAGCGCATGGTTCGGGATAAGGTATCTTTCAAAGATATCACCAAAACAGGGAAGATAGGGTATCCTGATAGTGAGGTTGCAAAAGAGACCATAGTAGATCAGGTGTCCTTAAATAAAAATAAAAATCAGACAAAAGATTGCAAATTAATACTGTCAAGTACTGAGCATGATGTAAATAGGAACAACAAACATAGTTTGAAATGTCTATATGTGAATGCCAGGAGCCTAAGAAATAAGATGGGAGAGTTAGAATATAATGCACTAAATGAAAAATTAGATATAATAGGCATCTCTGAGACCTGGTGGAAGGAGGCTAACCAGTGGGACACTGTCATACCGGGGTACAAATTATATCGTAATGATAGGGTGGATCGAATTGGTGGAGGGGTAGCATTGTATATTAACGAGAGCCTTGAATCAAATAGATTGAAAATTCTGCAGGAAACAAAACATGTCTTGGAATCACTGTGGATTGAAATTCCATGTGTAAAGGGGAAAAGGATAGTGATAGGAGTGTACTAACCTCCGCCTGGCCAGGATCAACAGACGGATGCAGAAATGTTAAAGGAAATTAGGGACGCAAACAAACTGGGCAACACAATAATAATGGGTGATTTCAATTACCCCAATATTGACTGGGTAACATCGGGGCACGCTAGGGAGGTAAAATTCCTTGATGAAATCAAGGACAGATTTATGGAGCAGCTGGTACAGGAGCTGACGAGAGAAGGAAAAATTCTAGACCTAGTCCTTAGTGGAGCGCATGATCTGGTGCGGGAGGTAATGGTGCTGGGGCTGCTTTATAACAGTGATCATAATATGATCGGATTTGATATTAGCTTTGAAGTAAGTATACATAGGAAATCAAATACATTAGTGTTTAACTTTAAAAAAGGAGACTATGATAAAATGAGAAGAACAGTGAAAAAAAAAAACTTAGAAGAGCGACTGCAAGGGTCAAAAATTTACATCAGGCATGGATGCTGTTCAAAAACACCATCCTGGAAGCCCAGGCCAAATATATTCCGCGTATAAAAAAAGGAGGACGGAAGACCAAACGACAGCTGGCGTGGTTAAAAAGTGAGGTGAAGGAAGCTATTAGAGCTAAAAGAAAATGGAAGGAACCAACTGAAAATAATAAGAAACGGCATAAAGAATGTCAAGTGAAATGCAAAGCGCTGATAAGGAAGGCTAAGAGGGACTTTGAAAAAAAGATTGCGTTGGAGGCAAAAACATATAGTAAAATTTTTTTTTAGGTATATTAAAAGCAGGAGCCGGCATAAGAATCGGTTGGACCACCAGATGACCGAGGAGTAAAAGGAGCAATCAGGGAAGACAAAGTCGTAGCGGAGAGATTAAATGAATTCTTTGCTTCAGTCTTCACCGAGGAAGATTTGGAAGTGATACCGGTGCCGGAAAAGGTATTCGAAGCTGACGAGTCGGAGAAACGTAATGAATTCTCTGTAAACCTGGAGGATGTAATTGGGCAGTTCTACAAACTGAAGAGTAGCAAATCTCCTGGACTGGATGGTATTCATCCCAGAGTACTGATAGAACTGAAAAATGAGGTTGCAGAGCTATTGTTAGAAATATGTAATTTATCCTTAAAATCGAGTGTGGTACCGGAAGACTGGAGGGTGGCCAATGTAATGCCAGAGGAGATCCGGGAAATTATAGACCGGTGAGTCTGACGTCGGTGCCGGGCAAAATGGTAGAGACTACTATTAAGAACAAAATTACAGAGCATATTCAAAAGCATGGATTAATGAGACAAAGCCAACATGGATTTAGTGAAGGGAAATCTTGCCTCACCAATCTACTGCATTTCTTTGAAGGGGTGAACAAACATGTGGATAAAGGTGTATCTGGATTTGCAGAAGATGTTTGACAAAGTACCTCATGAAAGACTCCAGAGGAAATTGGAGAGTCATGGGATAGGAGGTAGTGTTCTATTGTGGATTAAAAACTGGTTAAAAGATAGAAAACAGAGAGTAGGGTTAAATGGTCATTATTCTCAATGGAGAAGGGTAGTTAGTGGGGTTTCAAAGGGGTCTGTGCTGGGACCACTGCTTTTTAACATATTTATAAATGACCTAGAGATGGGAGTAACTAGTGAGGTAATTAAAGTTGCTGATGACACAAAGTTATTCAAAGTCGTTAAATCGCGGGAGGATTATGAAAAATTACAAGAGGACCTTACGAGACTGGGAGACTGGGCGTCCAAATGGCTGATGACGTTTATTGTGAGCAAATGCAAAGTGATGCATGTGGGAAAGAGGAACTCGAATTATAGCTACGTCATGCAAGGTTCCACGTTAGGAGTCATGGACCATGAAAGGGATCTAGGTGTTGTCGTTGATGATACATTGAAACCTTCTGCTCAGTGTGCTGCTGCAGCTAAGAAAGCAAATAGAATGTTGGGTATTATTAGGAAAGGAATGGAAAACAAAAATGAGGATGTTATAATGCCTTTTTATTGCTTCATGGTGCGACTGCACCTTGAATATTGTGTTCAATTCTGGTCGCCGTATCTCAAAAAAGATATAGTGGAATTAGAAAAGGTGCAGAGAAGAGTGACGAAAATGATAAAGGGGATGGGACAACTTCCCTATGAGGAAAGGCTAAAGCAGCTAGGGCTCTTCAGCTTGGAGAAAAGGCAGCTGAGGGGAGATATGATAGAGGTCTATAAAATAATGAGTGGAGTTGAACAGGTAGATATGAAGCGTCTGTTCACGCTTTCCAAAAATACTAGGACTAGGGGGCATGCGATGAAGCTACAATGTAGTAAATTTAAAACAAATCAGAGAAAATATTTCTTCACTCAACGTGTAATTAAACTCTGGAATTCATTGCCAGAGAATGTGGTAAAGGCGGTTAGCTTAGCGGAGTTTAAAAAAGGTTTGGACGGCTTCCTAAAGGAAAAGTCCATAGACCGTTATTAAATGGACTTGGGGAAAATCCACTATTTCTGGGATAAGCAGTATAAAATGTTTTGTACTTTTTTGGGATCTTGCCAGGTATTTGTGATCTAGATTGGCCACTGTTGGAAACAGGATGCTGGGCTCGATGGACCTTTGGTCTTTCCCAGTATGGCAATACTTATGTACTTATGAGTAACTCAAATTGGTCTAATTGATTTGTAACCAATCCCTCTGTAACCTTAAAGAAATATGGAATGGATGCCACCGGTCTATAATTAGAGGTATCATTCCTTGATGCTTTTGGATTTTTCACTGTAGGTGTCAAAATAATCTCATCAGATTCAGATGGGGCTCACTTCATAAGGTATTTAGGGCAGCCATCGAGTGAACAATGAGATCTTGCAAACTTGTCACAAGCTGTATCCATTTCTTCCATAGATATTTTGGAAAAACACTCCAACTACGATCCGTTGGCATGCCTTCACATGAGGAGAGATTGAGCATGTCCCTACTGTCACTCCTGTCAATTTTACTCCTTTTTTTGTGATTTTACACTGCCTTCCAATAGAAACTAGAGAGATAAGGTAGCCGTGTTAGCAGGGCCGGTCTTAGCAAGTGCGGGGCCCTATGCAGACCAATTTGATGGGGCCCCACCCTAGCCCTGCCCCCACCTAACTCCGCCCCCACCCTAGCTCCAGGGCCGGCTACCCCTCCCTCTGAGTTCCCGGGCTGCTCCCTCTGAGCTCCAAGGTCCCCAGCTCCAGGGCTTCCCCCCCTAGGGCTCCCAGCTCCAAGGCCCCCCTCCCTCCCTCCCGGTCATTTTTTAACACCCCCTCCAAAATCCACTACTAGGTATGCCGAGAATACAAAACACTCTAGGACCTATTGAGCAATTCTACCATACCATAAGCAGTCATTTCTACGAATCACACAAAGAAAAGGAAAACATCTTAAAACACTACAGTGAGCACTAGAACATCAATTCACCTATTGTAAAATGAAACCTGACAGAATAGTACAGATCGTCGATCCTGCACAGTCAATGCCAACTGAAAGCCATGTCTTTTTCACAAACACAGATACACCCTAATCCACTATAGAATAAGTAGTAATATTTAAACTTTCTATTTAGACAAAAATTAAACTGAACCCCCAAGATGCCAGACTCTGCATACAATTCAACACCACAGAAACAGAAAATGACCCCTAGTACTGTGCAAAATATAAAGACAGCAGATGTAAATTTGAAAAAACTAACAAATACCAATCACCACTTTACAAATTAACAAATAGAAATAAAACAAATACAGAAAATAAAATAATCCCATTTTATTGGACTAATACATTTGGCTTCCAGAGGCCAAAATCTCCTTCCTCAGGTCAATACAGTATAGTACTGTTACAGTATCCTATCCTGACCTGAGGAAGGGGGTTTTCTTCTCTGAAAGTTAAGTCGAAATGTATTAAAATTAGTCCAATAAAAAGATTACCTTACTTACATGTTCTATTTATAAACATTTATTAACACAGCTACAATACTATATCCTAAAGCAAAAAAATAAAAATATATATTTTATTTACAGTTTGTCGTCTCTGGTTTCTGCTTTCCTCATCTTCTTTTCACTGTCTTCCTTCCATCCAGCATCTGTCATCCAGTGTCTGCCCTCTCTGCTGTCCCCTCCATCCAATGTCTGCCCTCTCTCCCTGCCCCTTCCATCCACATCTGCCCTCTATCTCTGCCCCTTCCATGATCCATCCACCATCTGCCCCTGTCTGCCCTCTCTCTCTCCCCCATCCATTCACTGTCTGCCCTTTCTATCCCTGCCATCCACTGTCTGCCCTTTCTCTCTGCCCCTTCAATCCACAATTTGACCTCCCTCTCCCATCCATCCGGGGTTTGCCCTCCCTCTCGTTACCCCATCCAGGATCTGCCCCTCTCTCCGCCCCTTTTTCAGTCCCCAGTTCCAGCCCCACTATCCCACCAGTCCCCCATTTCAGCCCCAGCCCTTTTCTCCCACCAGTCCTGAGCTTCAGCCCCCCAGCCACTTCTCCCTATCCCGTTTTCAGCCTCCAGTCCCAGTACTAGCCCCCTTATCCCACCTACCCTCCTTTTCAGCCCCCAGTTCCAGCCCCCTTCATCCACATGCCTTGTATTAGGGCCCCCTTTTCAGAACCATTCTCCCACCTGACCCACGCATGCCCCATTTTCCCACCAGCCCCAGGCATGGCCCCCATTTTCCCATATGGCCACTTCTCAGACCCCAGTGCCTGCCCCCTTCTTCCATCCGAGAAGCCCCTCCCCAGTCCCCTTCTCCCATCCAAGAACCCCAGTCCCCTCCCCACCCATCCCCTTTAACCATCCAAGAACCCCCTCCCCACCCCCTTCTCCCATCCGTGAACCCCCTCCCCACCTCGGTCCCCCATCCAAGAACCCCAGTCCCCTCCCCACCCGTCCCCTTCTCACATCCGAGAACTCCCTCCTCAGTCTCCTTCTCCCATCCAAGAACCCCAGTCCCCTCCTCACCCGTCCCCTTTAACCATCCAAGAACCCCCTCCCCACCCCCTTCTCACATCCGTGAACCCCCTCCCCACCTCGGTCCCCTTCTCCAATCCAAGAACCCCAGTCCCCTCCCTACCCGTCCCCTTTAATCATCCAAGAACCCCCTCCCCACCCCCTTCTCCCATCCATGAACCCCCTCCCCACCTCAGCTTTAGAAATGTTAAGTAGTAGTCTCCTTCCCATTTGAGAACCCCCTCCCCACCCTTCCCCCACCTGAGAACCCCCACCCCAAACACCCTTCTCCCATCTGAGTCCCCCCCTCAACCTACCTACTAGCTTTGTTCTCCGGTCCCCACCACCCTCACTGGCTTTAAAAAAAGAATTTGGAAGCGCCAGAGGGACAGGCAGCACCTCGTGTCTGCCCTCCCTGCTACTAAAAATGTCTTCGACGTCGTCATCATTGGGCCTTCTCACATTGAGTCCCGCCCACCCTCGCGGTAATTGGAAGTTACCTCAGAGAAGGGTGGGACTCAATGTGAGAAGGCCCAATGACGACGTCGAAGACATTTTTAGTAGCAGGGAGGGCAGACACGAGGCGCTGCCTGTCCCTCTGGCGCTTCCACAGTCTTTTTTTAAAGGTAGGACAGGGTGGGAGCAGCGGGTGCAGGGCACCCCCCACCCGCTGACAGCCGGGGCGGACCGCCCCCACCACTCCGCCGTCGCGCACCATCCGAGGGAGGGAGGACTGGAACTCGGGCGGGTGGGGCGACCTTAGGCGCGCCGCGCGGGGCCCTATGCGGCCGCCTCGGTCGCCTCGCCTTAAGACCGGCCTTGCGTGTTAGTCCACTTTTAAAGGTAATCAATAGAAATATATAGTTTTAATTTGTTGCAATAAATGCCAGTTCATCGTAAATGAACATAATATGATCTGACCAAATTGGTTTTGAAAAAGTGATAAAAAGTGATTTCATTTAAAACATCACTAGAATATGTTATTAGTTCAAGTTAATGTCCTTTTTCTTGGATTGGTAAACAGGTGTCACCAGATCTAAATTATTTAGGAAATCTCTTAAATTTAGAATTTCCTAACTGTTCCAAAGCTGACGAGTCAGAGAAACTGAATGAAATCTCTATAATCCTGAAGGATATAATGGGGTAATTTGACAAATTGAAGAGTAGCAAATCCCCTGGACCGGATGGTATTCATCCCAGAGCGCTGATAGATTTGAAAAATGAACTTGTGGACTATTATAAACAACAAAATTACAGAGCATATTCAAAAGCATGGATTAATGAGACAAAGCCAACATGGATTAAGTGAAGGGAAATCTTGCCTCACCAATCTATTACATTTCTTTGAAGGGGTGAACAAACGTGGATAAAGGTACATAAGTACATAAGTAATGCCACACTGGGAAAAGACCAAAGGTCCATCGAGCCCAGCACCCTGTCCACGATAGTGGCCAATCCTGGCCAAGGGCACCTGGCAAGCTTCCAAAATGTACAAACATTCTCTACATTTTATTCCTGGAATTGTGGATTTTTCCCAAGTCCATTTAGTAGCGGTTTATGGACTTGTCCTTTAGGAAACCGTCTAACCCCTTTTTAAACTCTGCCCAGCTAACCGCCTTCACCATGTTCTCCGGCAACGAATTCCAGAGTTTAATTACGCGTTGGGTGAAGAAAAAGTTTTCTCCGATTTGTTTTAAATTTACTACACTGTAGTTTCATCGCATGCCCCCTAGTCCTGGTATTTTTGGAAAGCGTGAACAGACGCGTCACATCCACCTGTTCCAATCCACTCATTATTTTATATACCTCTATCATGTCTCCCCTCAGCTGTCTCTTCTCCAAGCTGAAAAGACCTAGCCTCCTTAGTCTTTCTTCATAGGGAAGTCGTCCCATCCCCGCTATCATTTTAGTCGCCCTTCGCTGCACCTTTTCTAATTCCACTATATCTTTCTTGAGATGTGGCGACCAGAATTGAACCAGTCGATATTGTGTATCTGGATTTTCAAAACGCATTTGACAAAGTACCTCATGAAAAACTCCAGAGGAAATTGGAAAGTCTTGGGATAGAAGGTAGTGTCCTATTGTGGATTAAAAGCTAGTTAAAGGCTAGAAAACAGAGAGTAGGGTAAAATGGTCAGTATTCTCAATAGAGAATACTAAATCATCACACCGTATGGTTTGAAATAAGAGCGAAGGTGGAGTGCGGACGCGCAAAACTCAAAGTACTGGATTTCAGATGTACTGATTTTGATAAAATGGGGAAATACCTGAAGAAGGAGCTGTTGGCGTGGGAAGGCGCAGAAGATGTGGAAAAACATTGGCCCAAGCTAAAGGCTGCTCTAAATATGGTGACTGATCTTTATGTGAGGAAAGTAAAAACAAGAGAAGCAGGAAGCCAACAAGTAGCTGAAAAAATAAGAGCAAAAGAGGCTTTGTTTAAGAAATACAAAAGAACGCAACGAGAGGATCATGGAAAAGATTATCGGATAAAATTCAAAGAAGCAAAGAGGGAAATACGGCTAGCGAAAGTGCAAGCAGAAGAAAAAATAGCTAAAGATGTAAAGAGAGGTGACAAGAGGTGACAAGACCTTTTTCAGATATATTGGAGAAAGGAGAAGAGATAGGAATGGACTTGCGAGACTGAAAGATAATGTGAATGGCTATGTGGAGAGTGATGAAGATAAAGCGAACGTGCTAAACAGTTATTTCTCTTCGGTGTTCATGGAGGAAAATCCTGGAGAAGGACTGTAGTTGGCTGCCAAGGGAACGTCTGGGAATGGAGTGGATACGGCGCCGTTTACGGAAGAAAGAGTTTATAAACAGCTTGAGAATCTGAAGGTGGACAGAGCTATGGGGCTGGATGGGATACATCCCAGGATACTGAGGGAGCTCAGAGAGGTCCTGGCGGGACCTCTTAAAGATTTATTTAATAGATCTTTAGAGACAGGAGAGGTTCCATGGGATTGGAGACTAGCGGATGTGGTCCCTCTTCACAAAAGTGGAGACAGAGAAGAAGTGAGAAACTACAGACCGGTAAGTCTCACGTTGGTGATAGGAAAAATAATGGAGTCGCTGCTAAAAGAAAGGATAGTTAACTTTCTAGAAGCTGATGGGTTACAGGACCCGAGGCAACATGGCTTTATCAAAGGAAAATCCTGCCAAACGAATCTTATTGACTTCTTTGACTGGGTGACCAAAGAACTGGATGAAGGACGTTTGCTAGATGTAATCTACTTGGACTTCAGCAAAGCCTTTGATACGGTCCCCCACAGAAGACTTCTGAAAGGGTTGAACTTAGGACCGAAAGTAGTGAACTGGATAAGAAACTGGTTGACCGAAAGGTGGCAGAGGGTGGTGGTAAATGGAATCTGCTCGGAGGAAAGGAAGGTGAGCAGTGGAATTCCTCAGGGGTCGGTGCTGGGGCCTATTCTGTTTAACATATTTGTGGGAGATATTGCTGAAGGGTTGGAAGAAAAGGTGTGCCTTTTTGCGGATGACATGAAAATAGCCAGTAGAGTGGATACCCTTGAGGGAGTAGAAACGATGAGAAGGGATCTCCGAAGCTTAGAAGAATGGTCAAGGGTCTGGCAGTTAAAATTTAATCAAATATAACAAGTGTGCTCTGATAGTAACATAAAACAAATTTGTGATTTATTAATATATGATCATGTAACAACATATCCAATTAGAATTTCCACAGCTCTCCCAACCCAATCTCGCAGCCACTCTAACATGCACCCCCATGCAACCAACTAAATCATTCTACTCTAAGTACCGCTAATTAATAAATACCCATTGACCCGAGTTTGTAACAATTCAGTCTGTAAAAACAACTGATAGTGAATCCAAGGGTCATGGCAATTCACAGTTCAAGCTCGTGAAATGATTTTTCTTGACGTATTTCTTCAATGGTACAAAGGAGAAGACAAATGCAGCAAAATTTCAAGCTTTCCCAGTTACCCATGTTTCAAAAAACCTTGTAGATACTCTTAATACGAAACAAGATGTAACTTCAGCTTTTGTCCGTGCTTGGCTGTGCAACTTGACTGAGGGAGAGACTCTCTGAAACCCATCCAAATCCTGCTATTAAGCATGAGTTTTATTCATTCTTGTTCCTCAATGCGAGACCGCATTTCGGTGTTTCTTCATCAGGAGGAACTTATTCTCGAAACCTACAACATTAATCAAAACGTGTCTAAACTCTCAAATATCACAGTAATCTCATAATAAATTCAATTGATACTATATATTATATGGCTGCTTACCTTCGAGACTGCATTCTAAGCGGGGTGTCCCAGGCACCGCCCCCAAACATCACTGATTCTCTTGCGTGTTTATGAAATTTAAATACCCAAACAGCGCCGCCCACCAAATAGTTTCCTCCCCTAAATCCATTCTAGTTAAAGATTAAGTCCCCTAGGGGCCACCATTCCCCATGTGAAAATAAAACGTTGCTCCATACTGAATAGTTGGGCGCTGACATCACCACCTCTATTCAACAAAGGAATTTGAGCTAACGCTAAGCATTTTAAATCCTCCAATGTATGTCCCTGATCGATGGTAACCCATTGGATCGATCAGGTAGCCCAATGGGCCCAATGGGCCTCTCTTTTCTGAATTCTAATATTACTAGTGTGCTCTGCAAGCCTATGTTTAAGCTGTCTCTTGGTGTGTCCAATGTAATATAATTGACATGGACAAAATATGCAGTAAACTATACGTTCACTTTTACACGAAGTGTTAGCTTTCAGATAAAATTTACATGTGGATCCTGGGATAATGATCCATTTTGTGGTCACAGAATATTTACAATAAATACAATTGCCACACAGCGCATGACAACCATCAAATCCTTCAGGGCTTGATCTTTTAAGTAATTTGCCCAGGTTGGCCTTACGGCAATATGAGATTTTCGGGTGTTCATTGAAAACAGAATGCACAGACAGCACATGCCAATATTTGTGGATTAGATATCCTATTTTGGGTACACAATGTGAGAATGGAAGCACACATGCCAATGGAGTGCTAGATGTCTTTTGTGTAGATGAGAACAACATGCCCTGTTCACATGCAACGCTCTTTTATATGCCTGCTTTAAAACTTTTGCTGGGTAGCCTCTTTGCAAAAACCAACATCATATCTTTAGATTGTTTTTTAAACTCTTCAGTTGTGGATTTGAAATGCTTAGCGTTAGCTCAAATTCCTTTGACAATGTCACTCACAAATATATTGAACAGAATCGGCCCCAGCACCGATCCCTGAGGCACTCCACTGCTCACCTTTCCCTCATCCGAGCGAATTCCATTAACCACCACCCTCTGGCGTCTGTCCGTCAACCGGTTCCTAATCCAGTTCACCACATCGGGTCCTATCTTCAGCCTGTCAAGTTTATTCAATGGTCAGACCATTTTCTAATTAAATTCTCCCTAAGTGACCACCTGATACCTCCCAGAGTTTGGAAGGAGATCAGAGACAAAAAAAGCTGACTGCTGAGAATTTCCTTGGACTATCCACATGTAGATGAAAAGACAACAATGTGTGTCAGAACAAGTTGACATCTGGAATACACACTTAGCCAAGACCTTAGATAAAACAGCACCACTAAAAAAGGTCTTATGCCCCACTCACAAACTCTCACCTTGGTTTTCTCCAGAATTTCAGATCCTTCAACGCGAAGGACGAAAACTGGAAAGGGAATGGCGCAAATCTCACCTGGATGAGGAAGCACATGGCAAAGTACTGCCAAGCCTTAACAGCAACCAAAAAACAGTATTTCTCTCAATGCATTGCACAGGCTACCAATTCAACCAAGCAGCTATTCAGTAAACAGCCTACTGCAACCCCACAACAAAACCAGCCTGCCCAGTCTAAACTGAACTGCAATGATTTTGCTGCATACTTTGCCAACAAAATTAAAAGCCTCCACCAGGATTTACAGGCAATCCCACCCAGTGCCCAACCAGTCAACCAGGGGTGCACAAACTCGCCCCCTCCTAACAGAGACAGATGGAACACTTTTAACCTAATGACAGAGGAGAGCCTTGACAAAATCCTAAGAGACCTTCAGCCAACTACCTGCTCCCTCGATCCCTGCCCATCAAAGATAGTGCAGCAGGCAAGTATGGGCCTTATAGAAGGCGCCACAAAAATTGTGAACACCTCTCTTTCTAATGGGCAATTACCAACAGCATTAAAAAAAGGGCAGTGGTTCGCCCTCTGCTGAAGAAAAACAATCTTGACCAGGACAAACTTGAATGTTACAGGCCAGTATCCAACATCCCATTTCTAGGGAAACTCACAGAACAAACAGTCTGTGTTCAACTTAATGAATGGCTAGAAAAGAGTAACTGGCTAGATCCATGTCAATCTGGATTCAGATCTGGTTATGGAACAGAAACGGTCCTCGTATCCCTGCTAGATGATCTTCACAGAAACCGAGACAAGGGATTTGCCTCGATGTTAGTACTGCTAGATTTCTCAGCAGCTTTTGACACTGTGGATCATGATGTCTTGCTAGCATGACTGACAGAAACAGGTATCAATGGAACAGTACTTGCCTGGTTCAGATCCTATCAGACAGGCAATAATCCATAATGATTGGCAGCAACTCATCACCACCATGGACACTGACCTGCAGGGTACCACAAGGATCGATACTGTCACCTATTCTGCTCAATATCTACCTCAAGCCACTAGCTGAGCTGATTCGGTCAGTGGACACTCAGTTCTACATCTATGTGGATGATGTGCAGCTACTCATACCCATTGAACCTGACTTACCTATACCCTTGAATAAACTGATTACTTGTCTAACATCAATTCAAGAATGGGCTAAACACAACAAACGTTGCCTGAACCCAAGTAAAACTGAGCTTTTCTGGGTCCCTAACACAAGTGGATACATACCTGACATCAAAATCTCTTTGGGAAGTATGAACTCCCCGTCAAATCACAAGTCAGGAACCTTGGAATACAGTTATATTCAACACTTACTCTGATTACCCAAATCCATGCAACCTTCAAGAGCTGCTTCTACTATTTGTGACAGCTACGCTGCCTCTCTCCTTACATCGAGAAGGTAAATCTTATCCCAGTTGTGCATGCCATGGTAACATCAAGACTGGATTACTGCAATGCACTATACAACGGTCTGACTACAAAGGGCCTGTACCAGCTCCAATTGATTCAGAATGCAGCAGCAAGACTCATAGAAGGTTGCAAGCAATGTGACCACATCACATCATTTTTGCAAAAACTGCACTGGCTACCAGTACAATACAGGGCTAAATTTAAAACTCTGTGTCTGATCTTGAAGGCCCTTAAAGGAAATGACCCCAAGTACTTCAGCAATATGACCCTCTACACGCCTCCAAGGACACTAAGGTCCTCCCAAGGGGTATCCCTAGCCACACACTCTCCAAAAGACATTATGTGATACCCGCAAGCGAGCCTTCTCCGGAGAAGCCCCCACACTCTGGAATGCATTGCCTGAATGCATTGCCTGAATGCTCCGCTTAACATAAGACTATCTGTACTTCAGGAAGCAGGTGAAAGCTTGGCTCTTCAACCAAGCCTTTAATGGAAGAAGTAACCAGTGCTTTTTCCTGAGGTCCGGCTCACTTGCCCGCTCCCTTCCATTCCTGCTCCCGCGCTTCAAAATCTTTTGATTACCCGGTCGCCCTTCCCTCCATGTCCAGCAATTCTCTCTCCCCTCCCCTGCCCTCCCTTCCATGTCCAGCATGTCGCCTCTCTCCCCTGCCCTCCCCTCTCCAAGTCGCGGCGAACCGGAAATGAAGGCAACAGTGATCACTGAGGCAGGCAGGTTCGTCTCCTCTTGCATTGCTTTCCTCTCAGCACTTCCCGCCTTCGAGGGCGGGACACACTGAGAGGGAAGCAACGTGAGAGGAGACAAACCTGCCTGTGTGCCTGCCTCAGTGCCTTCACTTCCAGTTCACCGTGACTTGGAGAGGGGAGGGCAGGGGAGAGAGGCGACATGCTGGACATGGAGGGGAGGGGAGAGAGAATTGCTGGACATGGAGGGGAGGGCAGGGGAGAGAGGAGAATCACTGGACGGAGGGGAGGGCAGGAGGGAGAGGAGACATGCTGGACATGGACAGGGGAGGGCAAGGGGGAGAGGAGAATTGCTGGGCATGGATGAGGGGAGGACAGAGGAGAGAGGAGACATGCTGGACATGGAGGGGAGGGGAGGAGGGCAGGGAAGAGAGAATTGCTGGATATAGACAGGGGAGGGCAGGGGAGAGAGGAGAATTGCTGGGCATGGATGAGTGGAGGGCAGGGGAGAGAGGAGACATGCTGGACATAGAGGGGGGAGGGTAGGGGGAGAGAGAATTGCTAGACATGGAGGGGAGGGCAGGGGGAGAGGAGACATGCTGGACATGGAGGGGAGGGGGAGGAGGGCAGGGAAGAGAGAATTGCTGGACATGGACAGGGGAGGGCAGGGGAGAGAGGAGAATTGCTGGGCATGGACAGGGGAGGGCAGGGGAGAGAGGAGAATCGCTGGGCATAGATGAGAGGGGAGGGCAGGGGAGAGGAGACATGCTGGACATGGAGGGGAGAGAGAATTGCTGACATGGATGAGAGGGGAGGGCAGGGGGCAGAGGAGACATACTGGACATGGAGGGGAGGTCAGCGAAGAGAGATTCGCTGGATATGGAGGGAAAGGGAGAGAGGAGAATCGTTGGACATGGAGGGGAGGGGAGAGGAGGGCAGAGAAGAGAGAATAGCTGGACATGGACAGGGGAGGGCAGGGGAGAGAGGAAAATTGCTGGGCATGGATGAGAGGGGAGGGCAGCGGAGAGAGGAGACATGCTGGACATGGAGGGGAGGGGAGGGCAGGGAAGAGAGAATCACTGGACATGGATGGAGGGAAGGGCAGGGGAAAGGAGAATCACTGGACATGGATGGTAGTGGAGGACGGGGCAGAGGAGAATCGCTGCACATGGATGGGAGGGGAGGGAAGGGGAGAGAGGAGACATGCTGGACATGGATGTGAGGGTAGGTCAGCGAAGAGAGATTCACTGGACATGGATGGTAGGGGAGGGCAGGGGAGAGAGAATCACTGGACATGGATGGAGGGAAGGCAGGGGAAAGGAGAATCACTGGACATGGATGGTAGTGGAGGACGGGGCAGAGGAGAATCGCTGCACATGGATGGGAGGGGAGGGAAGGGGAGAGAGGAGACATGCTGGACATGGATGTGAGGGTAGGTCAGCGAAGAGAGATTCACTGGACATGGATGGAAGGGGAGGGCAGGGGAGAGAGGAGAATCGTTGGACATGGATGAGAAGGGAGGTAAGGGGAGAGAGGAGAATTGCTGGACATGGGAGGGGAGGGCAGGGGAGAGAAGAGACATGCTGGACATGGCTGGAGGGGAGGGAAGACAGGAAGGTGATGCACATGGATGGGAGGGGAGTGCAGGGGAGAGAGGAGAAATGCTGGAAATGGCTGGTGGAGAGGGAAGACAGGAAGGAGATGCACATGGATGGGAGGGGAGTGTAGGGGAGAGAGGAGAAATGCTGGAAATGGATGGAGAGGATAGCAGGAGATAGAGGAGAATTGCTGGACATGGATGGATGGAGGAGTTGGCGGGAAGAGAGGAGAAATGCTGGTCTTGGATGGAGGAGAGGGGAGGAGAGGGGATAATTCTCCCGAGAGAATTATTGCTTTATATTGTGAATAAGGGGCTGTCCTAGCCTGGGTAAGCCACTAGGTGGTGCTGTTCCCATAGGAATGGGGGGAAATGCTTATGATTAGGATGAGTCACTAGAGGGAGCCATTAGGGAGAAGGTCCAGTGGAGGTCGCTAGGACCTGGGAGAGTCCTGGGTTAGAAACAGGTGAAGGTTGTTATGGGCTGGGTCCTGCCTAGAAGTAGGGGGAAGAGAATAAAGTGGTGTAGAAGTGAGTCACCCATTTTATATCTGCCTGAGGTTGGAAAGAAGGAAGAGAAGAGAAAGGTACTGGAGAGCTGGCAGCTGAGGAAAGCGGATTCCCTGAAGGAACTGGCTGGGCTCTAGAGAGACTGTTGTGTTAATCTGTTGTATATAGAACTGTGTAAGAAGACCATGGAACTAGCAGCCAGGCCAGGGGCTGGAGGACAGAAGGCTGTTAGCACTGAGCCCAGGTGTCTATGGGTGTGAGGCTCAGTGGGAAGATCTGTGAAAGTGTTTGAAGCTTGTGATAATGTTTTAAGCTGGAAGAAGTGTGCCCCAGGGGGCTGGAATAAAGAGCTGATTGATGAATATGCTGTATTGGACTTGAGTAATTTGCATCTAATCTGCATATTCCATGGAGCTCACCCTGAGTGAAAAAGGGGCCCAGGATCTTGAGGTTGGAGTGTTCAGGAGCCTGGTTGGAGTCCTGCTCAGGGGCCAGAGGCCTGCTGGAGGAGAAGCCTCGTCTTCACAATATGGATACAGGGGAGAAAAGAGGGAGGTGAAATGATGGACATGGATAGAGGGAAGGAGAGAGGAGAAGTGCTGGACATGACTGGAGGGGAGAAAATAAAAAAAGATGGAGATGAGGGAAAGGGAAGAGAGGAGAAAAACTGCACATGGATGGAGAAAATAGGCAAAAGCTGAATCCACGTTATACCTCCTCCAGTCAGTTCCACGGAGGAGGACCCAGCTTTTACTTATGGATGCAGGGCAAGAAATGAAGAAGAAAGGAGGAAAGTAAAGAAATAAATGGAAAGGAAGCCCTGGAAATGGAGTTAAGAGAACAGATAGAGAGCAGCAGAATCAGAGACTGGGACCAATATGGATAGAAAAACAAAGTCACCAGACAACTAAGGTAGAAAAAAAATCACTTTATTTTCATTTTAGTGTTTGGAATTTGTCTTATTTTGCACTGGGTATACTGGAGCTGTAACAGCTTACAGAAATTATTTATAATGAAAAAAAAATCACGTTATTTTTTTCTCCTATACTAGTATAATATTTTCAAGGATGTCTGTTTATATGCGCCATGGCTGGTATAAGGGGTGTGGCTAATGTGGGTGTGGCTATAAAGGGGTGTGGTCATATGTGGTGATCCCGCCCATAATGAGTACCGGCAGATTTTTTTCTACAAAAAAAGCACTGGAAGTAACTAACGTGTTAGTCTCACTCGCACACACAAGGATTGACTCGAGCTGCACATACTGCAGCGGGACATGTTTATCCACTCCTACCCTAGCTGAGATAATATTTAACCATCTCTTTTACCTCATGTGCAACTTTCTTCAAATCAGTCACTTTACTTTCTAATTCTTCCTACTTTCTTACTCATCTGTATGTTACAACTTTGCCTTACCCTTCACTACCAATTACAATGTTCTATTACGTATTGTGTAGTCATTGCAAGTAGGGTCGCTTTACTCATACTACCCCTCTCCTCAAGACCCTTCACTGGCTCCCTATCCGTTTTCGCATCCTGTTCAAACTTCTTCTACTAACCTATAAATGTATTCACTCTGCTGCTCCCCAGTATCTCTCCACACTCGTCCTTCCCTACACCCCTTCCCGTGCACTCCGCTCCATGGATAAATCCTTCTTATCTGTTCCCTTCTCCACTACTGCCAACTCCAGACTTCGCGCCTTCTGTCTCGCTGCACCCTACGCCTGGAATAAACTTCCTGAGCCCCTACGTCTTGCCCCATCCTTGGCCACCTTTAAATCTAGACTGAAAGCCCACCTCTTTAACATTGCTTTTGACTCGTAACCACTTGTAACCACTCGCCTCCACCTACCCTCCTCTCTTCCTTCCCGTTCACATTAATTGATTTGATTTGCTTACTTTATTTATTTTTTGTCTATTAGATTGTAAGCTCTTTGAGCAGGGACTGTCTTTCTTCTATGTTTGTGCAGCGCTGCGTATGCCTTGTAGCGCTATAGAAATGCTAAATAGTAGTAGTAGTAGTATACCATGCCATACTTTGTATGAATATTTACTTGAATATTTTTACTGCTCTAATTGCCTACTGCTCATGTTTGATCTATTCTTACTGTACACCACCTTGAGTGAATTCCTTCAAAAAGGTGGTAAATAAATCCTAATAAATAAATTCAGCAACAGTTTGCTTGGTTAAAATTCTGCATACTACGACAGGTGAACTGGAACATTCACTGAAGATAGTTGGTTAAAGTTAGCTGTCTGGTTATCTTAGATCTCCTGTTCATATGGCCTGACTTAAACTGGAAAGCAGTGACTCTCGCCTTCACCGCTGCCCAGAGCACCTCTCTTACTCTTCCTTTCTTTAAATTAGTAACTTCTGGCCACACATTGAGTCATTGATGTAAAAGTTGTCAATTCACTGGCCCAGTAAATGAAAAAAACCTTTTCAGGCGCTTAACTCCTGATTTGTCCATATGAAAGATTTAAGGTTACCATTTCCTCCTTTGTCATTCAGAATGTTTTGCTTGCAATAGTCGCATAGTAATAGCCTGAAGGAATTCGTTCTGTGTCGACATTAATTAAGAAATGTGATATTTTTCTATTCCAGATTAATTTGCCAGCCGATGTACAATTTATTCAAGATCGACTGAAGGGCGGGGATGTGACAGAAATAGGAATAACCTTTCTGAGAAAGACTGACGACAAAAAACACAGAAGAAATAAGTAGAAATACATAAAGGAAAAATCCTGAAGAAACGAACCTGAATGTGTACTGCAGTGTAGGGCTATCAGCGACTGGATTTGCACTCACTTAACCTTCTTGAAGACTGCACAGAGAAATAATTTCTTTCTCCCTTGCTGAGTTTAGTGTAGTACGTGGTGTGGAGAAATTCTTAATGTAGCTTTCCAGCACCCCGTCAATAAAATGCCCCTCTCAATATCTGCTTAATCTCAGTCTGCAATCCTGTGTCTGTAAGCATGCACGAAAAAGATTGCTTTCCACTGCAATGTGATGCCCCTCTCCGTTTGATGTACTCAGTTTCACCGCACTGTATGGAAAGAATATAAAGCTAAAATAAACACCTTTGTCAGCCTTCATTCATGCCTCTTTGTCTCTCAAAAGAAAGGAGTGGTTAGATCAGTGGCCTGAGAGCCAGGGCTGAAATCCTGCTAATTCTCTGTGTGACTGTGGGTCAGACACTTAACGCTATAGGAAGTATCATACTAGCATGTTATTTCTTGCAGGCCCCAAGTTATGCAATGGGACTTACTATGGCTACTCTTATGTTCTTATGAGTCAGACTAATGGTCCTTCTAGCCCAGTATCCTGTTTTCCAAACATTGGCCAAGCCAGGTCACAAGTACCTGGCAGAAACCACATCGTGGCAACAATCCAAACTACAAATCCCAGGGCAAGCAGTTGCTTCCCATGGCTGTCTCAATAGCAGACTATGGACTTTTCCTCCAGGAATTTGTCCAAACCTTTTTTAAACTCAGGTACACTAACCACTGTTACCACATCCTCCGGCAAAGAGTTCCAGAGCTTAACTATTTATTTTAAAGTATTTCCATGTAAGGAGGACATATTTTTTCACTCACTGAATAGTTAAGCTCTGGAACTCTTTGCCGGAGGATGTGGTAACAGTGGTTAGTGTACCTGAGTTTAAAAAAGGTTTGGACAAATTCCTGGAGGAATACTAATAACACACATTAATGGCTTTAAGCACAGAAGTGCCTTTTAGTAAATCAGATTTTTAATCCACAATTTACATAGCTGTATTAATTGGTATTGACTAGCAATACTATCAGGCTTATTTTTGAAAGAGAGGGGTGCCCATCTTTCAACACAAATCTGGAGATGGGCGTCCTTCTCCAAGGGTCGCCCAAATTGGCATAATTGAAAGCTGATTTTGGGCGTTCTCAACTGCTTTCCATTGCAGGGACGACCAAAGTTCACGGGGGCGTGTCGGAAGCCTAGTGAAGGCGGGACTGGGGCATGCTTAACACATGGGCGTCCTCAGCCAATAATGGAAAAAGAAGAGCGTCCCTGATGAGCACTTGGCCGACTTTACTTGGTCCATTTTTTCTTGCGACCAAGCCTCAAAAAGGTGCCCGAACTGACCAGATGACCACCGGAGGGAATCGGGGATGACCTCCCCTTACTCCCCCAGTGGTCACTAACCCCCTCCCACCCTAAAAAAAAAAAAAACTTTAAAAATATTTTTTGCAAGCCTCAAATGTCATACCCAGCTCCATCACAGCAGTATGCAGGTCCCTGGAGCAGTTTTAGTGGGTACTGCAGTGACTTCAGGCAGGCGGACCCAGGCCCATCCCCCCCTACCTGTTACACTTGTGGTGGTAAATGTGAGCCCTTCAAAACCCACCACAAACCCACTGTACCCACATCTAGGTGCCCCTTCATCCCTAAGGGCTATAGTAGTGTTGCACAGTTTGGGGGGGGGGGGTTGGGGGTGCTCAGCACCCAAGGTAAGGGAGCTATGCACCTGGGAGCAACTTGTGAGGTCCACAGCAGTGCCCCCTAGGTTGCTCGGTTGGTGTCCTGGCATGTGAAGGCGACCAGTGCACTTTACGAATGCTGGCTCCTCCCACAACCAAATGGCTTGGATTTGGTCGTTTCTGAGATGGGCGTCCTCGGTTTCCATTATCGCTGAAAACCGGGGACAGCCATCTCTAAGGTCGACCTAAATGTTGAGATTTGGGTGTCCCCGACAGTATTATCGAAACGAAAGATGGACGGCCAACTTGTTTCGATCATACGGGTTTCCCTGCCCCTTCGCCGGGACGTCCTGTGAGAACGTCCTCAGCAAAAGGTGGGCCCCCGTTCGATTATGCCCCTCCATGTGTAATTTTGTCAACAAAGCAGCTTAATACAGGATATCTTTTATCACAAGGTGTTTGGAATACAAATACATGTAAAGCAAAATACATTCCACTTCTTGTATTGAACCTCACATGGAAAGTTGACATCTCAAGTGCTGTGAACTTTCCTCTTTGGGAGCAACTGATCTGCTAACAAGTGGCCTGAATCTCTCAGACAGCAGCTTAAAGGAAAACCTTATTTGCAGCCTAGTACCTCTAGGGGTTCTGAGTTCACCATTTTGAGTGAGGAAGGCACCTGGTAGGTACCAAGGGAGATAGGAGGAAGGGTGGGGGGGGGGGGGGGGAAGGATGGTTCATTGCTAATAGATTTGGGTGTCAGGGTTTATGAGAGGACTCATTACAAATTGCTCAGGGATAGGGGTGTTTCATTACAAATAGATTAGGGGGTCAGAGGTATGGGCACCAGAGAAGGGAGTGCACTTTTATTTTTAATGGATCGAGGTACTGACATAACTTTGCTGGCTGGCCATTTAAATAGTGGTCTTACTTAGGGTCTCTAATATTAGCATTGACACTGCCAAGGAACATGTGAGGCACCACACATTAATAAATCCAAATAAATAAAGGCAAAAGAGGCTTTAAAGAGCCTGTTTTGGAAAAAGTCCCCTTAAATTCAAAACTATATAAAGAGGAAAGGTCCCACTGAACTTTCTTCCTGAGTTCTGAGACAAGAGGATATTTCTCTGGTAAATGAACACTATTTTTGCTTTGTGTTTTGGGAACTTAAAAGATTGGGGTTTAAAAGAGGAATTGTAGGTTACTGATATGCAAAATAAAAATATAAAAAGCAAATTTTATCAACTAATCTCCATAGTCTTTTCCACTTAGTTTTAAAAACTTTGTATCACAGCATTAACAGATAAAATCTAGCAGGCACTGCAGGATCTAGTTTAGTATTAAGGGGGGGAATAAAGGGAGAGAGAGAGAGAGAGAAAAGCAAGCATCATTAACTAGTTGCCATAGTGTACAAACCTTTTTCCCATAGTTTTAAACAGAAATTTTCTCTAGAAATAGGCATTTCTCCCATAGTTTTAAACTGAAACCTTTTCTAGAGGTAGAAACTAAACAGCCCAAAACTCTTGTTCTAAAAGCCAGTTATTTTCTGTTCCTTGGCTGCTGGAGAGTGTTAATATGTGTCCCAGCTTGAGACCCATCCACTGGAATAGTGGTGGGCCGAGTTACATACAGTGTTGCCAGGTGGGAAATTTTTTTCCCACCCAATCCAGCACAAAAACCGCCCAAAACCTGCCCAAACTCAAACCCCGCCCCTGACACCCCCACCCCCGCGTCATCACCCCCGCCCCCGCCGTCATCAACCCCGCCCCCGCCGTCACCGGCCCCGCCTCCCCGTCACCGACCCCGCCACCCACGTCATCGGCCCCGCCTCCTACGTCACTAACCCCGCCCAAAAATGTCACTAACCCCGCCCCCCGCGGCCGAAAAAGCCACACAAAAAACCGCCCTGAAGCCCAAAAAACAGCCCAAAAAACCGCAACCCGCCGCAGGCAAAAATTTCCTGCGGCGGGTCGCAGAAAACCGCCCAATTGGGCGGTAAAACCGCCCACCTGGCAACACTGGTTACATAGCTTAAACTGCTGAAAAGCACTGACTAGGCCTAAAAATCTGATGATGGCCTTGTTGCTGAGCACCTGCAGAAGCAGGGCTGCTTGATAAGCCTTATTAGAATTTAGTGTGACATTCAAAAGCAGTGCAAAAGCCAAGATCAAGGAATTGATGGCTAAAATCCTAAAAAGTTTGGTTCAGAACATGGAGTCTGTTGCAGTTAAAATGGCTCCCAGAGTCACAAGATACAAAAAAAACTGATCTCTCTATATTAGGAGAGATGTTTACAAGTCCGGAAATTGACGTTATTAAGAAATATCAGAAAGGAGGGGCAGGTGGGCACCTGACCTGCGGTTAAGTATGATTCATAGATGAAAAAAAAATAGAAAAAAAGTCTTTCTCAATTGAGTTGTATGGACTGCAAATACTATATAAGGACTGTGAATCTGAGTTAAAATCGGAGTCCTTCCCCGAAGGCAAAGCTACGGTCCGTTGAACCCAGAATTTGACTGATGTGTGCACCAGCTGGCAGTTTCATTTGGTGAGAATAAAAGACTATCTTTATCACTAAACTTCTCCAGCCTCAGTTTCAGTCTTTTCATTATGTATTTGTCTCTTTGAACCAGGGGCGTATCTGCGTGGGGCCTCAGGGGCCTGGGCCCCCGCAGATTTCGCCCTGGACCCCCCTACCGCTGCCAACTCTCTCCCTCCGTTACTCGCCTACCTTCGCTGGCGGGGGACCCCAACCCCCGCCAGCCGAGGTCCGCGTCCTCCTGCCGCTGCCAGCTGCCTTTAAAGAATTCCGTCAGCTGGCGGGGGACCCCCAACCCCCGCCAGCCAAGCCGAGGTCCTTTCATTTTTCCACTGAAGCTGGCGCCGACGAAAGTTTCTTTTGAGTCTGACGTCGCTGCACGAAGGTAGGCGAGTAACGGAGGGGGAGGGTTGGCAGCGGCTGGGGGAAGGGGGATCGGCAATGGGGGCGGTGGCGGGGGGGGGGCTATAATGTGCCCCCTCACTCTGGCCCTGGCCCCCCCTACCGCCGCAGTTCAGATACGCCCCTGCTTTGAACTGTCTCACACAAATAGTACACACACAAGTAAATTATCTTTCACTCATGTAGACATTATGTGGGAAAATAAATGGCCAAAGATTCACATAGATCTTAGAAGACAGAAAGTTGAGGTCATGGGAATTAGATTTGAACTTCGCCTTCTGTCACCCCCTCTACACCTCCGTGTCCGAAGGCGGTCCTTTGGTCCCCTGTTTACCTCACCGTAGAAAGGGATTCCACGGAGGTCTAGAGAGGGGTGGATAAAACAACTCCTGAATAAACAAGAGTTAGATCATCGAGCAACCTCAATTAAGTGTTAATTAAGGTGTGGGGAAGTAGAATAGTTGCATAGGTTGTCAAGTCAGCATCAAAGAGCCTGTTTAAAAGAGGCCCCTTAGATTCAAAACTATATAAGGAGGAAAGGTCCCACTGAACTTTCTTTCTGAGATGTTCTGAGAGAAGAGGACATTTCTCTGGTAAGTAAACACTATTGTGCTTTGGGAACTTAAAAGATTGGGGTTTAAAGAAGGAATTGCAGGTTAGTGATATGCAAAATAAAAATATAAAAAGCAAATTTTATCAACTAATCTCCATACTCATTTCCACTTAGTTTTAAAAACTTTGTACCACAGCATTAACAGATAGAATCTAGCAGGCACTGCAGGATCTAGTTTAGTATTAAGGGGGAATAAAAAGAGAGCGAGAGAGGAAAAGTAAGCAGGACCTAGTTTAGTATTAAGGAGGGAATCAAAAGAGAAAAAAAGCAAGCATTATTAACTAGTTGTCATAGAGGGGCATAATCGAATGGCGCCGGCCATCTCCGAGGATGGCGCCATGAAGGGGCGGAGCCAACCGTATTTTCAAAAAAGATGGCCAGCCATCTTTTTTTTCAATAATACAGTTCGTGCCGCCCAAATGTCAGAGATGGCCGGCCTTGGTTTTTGCCCATAATGGAAACCGAAGCCGGCCATCTCAAACTCGGCCAAATCCAAGACATTTGGTCGTGGGAGGGGCCAGGATTCATAGTGCACTTGTCCCCCTCACATGCCAGGAAACCAACTGGGCATCCTAGGGGGGCACTTCTAAAAAGTAAAAAAAAAAAAAAAAATTAAAATAGCTCCCAGGTGCATAGCTCCCTTACCTTGGGTGCTGAGCCCCCCAACCCCCCCCAAACCCACTCCCCACAACTATGCACCACTACCATAGCCCTAAGGGGTGAAGGGGGGCACCTACATGTGGGTACAGTGGGGTTCGGGTGGGTTTTCAAGGGCTCCCATTTTCCACCACAAGTGTAACAGGTGGGGGGGGGGGATGGGCCTGGGTCCGCCTGCCTGAAGTCCACTGCACCCACTAAAACTGCTCCAGGGACCTGTATATTGCTGCGATGGACCGGAGTATGACATTTGAGGCTGGGATAGAGGCTGGCAAAAAAAGCTTTTAAAGTTGTTTTTTTGAGGGTGGGAGGGGGTTAGTGACCACTGGGGGAGTCAGGGGATGTCATCCCCGATTCCATCCGGTGGTCATCTGGTCAGTTCGGGCACTTTTTTGGGACTTGGACCTGAAAAAAGGGACCAAGTGAAGCCGGCAAAATGCTCGTCAAGGCCGGCTTTCTTTTTTCTATTATCGGGCGAAGCCGGCCATCTCAATGCACGCCCCCGTCCCGCCTTCGCTACCCTACCAAAACGCCCCTTTGAAGTTCGGCCAGCTCCGCGATGGAAAGCAGTTGACGCCGGCCAAAATCGGCTTTTGATTATACCGATTTGGCCGGCTTTAGGAGATCACCGGCCATCTCCCGATTTGTGTTGGAAGATGGCCGACAATCTCCTTCGAAAATGAGCTGGACAGTGTACAACCCTTTTCCCATAGTTTTAAACTGAAACCTTTTCTAGAGGTAAGTGAACACTATTTTGCTTTGTGTTTTGGGAACTTAAAGAAGGAATTGTAGGTGAGTGATAGGCAGAATAAAAATATAAAAAAGCAGAATTTATCAACTAATCTCCAAAGTCTTTTCCCTTTAGCTTTAAAACTTGAACTTTGTACCACAGCATTAACAAATAGCCTCTAGCAGGCACTGCAGGACCTAGTTTAGTATTAAGGGGGGGGGGGGGGGGAATCAAAAGAGAGAGAGAGAAAAAGAAAGCATTATTAAAATAGTGTACAACCCTTTTTCTCATAGTTTTAAACAGAAATTTTCTTACATTTTTCCCTTAGGTTAAAACTGAAACCTTTTCTAGAGGTAGAAACTTAACAGCCAAAAACTCTTGTTCTAAAAGGCAGTTATTTTCTGTTCATTGGCTGCTGGAGAGGTAGCGCGCCCAGCGACCTCAATTAGGTATTAACTAACGTGTGGGGAAGCAGAATATTTGCATAGGTTGCTGAGTTAGCTTCAAAGAGCCCGTTTAAAAAACCACCCCTTAGATTCAAAACTATATAAACAGGAAAGGTCCCACTGAACTTTCTTTCTGAGAAGTTCCAAGAGAAGAGGACATTTCTCTGGTAAGTGAACACTATTTTGCTTTGTGCTTTGGGAACTTAAAGATTGGGGTTTAAAGGAGGAACTGTAGGTTAGTGATGGGCAGAATAAAAATATAAAACAGCAAACTTTATCAACTAGTCTCCACACTCTTTTCCCCCTAGTTTTAAAACTTTAACTTTATACCACAGCATTAACAGACAGCCTCTAGCAGTCACTGCAGGACCTAGGGGGGGTCACTTGATAACAGTGATCATAATATGATCAGGTTTGATATTAGCTTTGGAGTAAGTATACGCAGGAAATCCAATACGTTCGTGTTTAACTTTCAAAAGGAAGACTATGATAAAATGAGAAGTACGGTGAAAAGAAAAAACTTAGAGGAGCAGCTGTGAGGGTCAAAAATTTACATCAGGTATGGATGCTATTCAAAAATATCATCCTGGAAGCCCAGGCCAAATATATTCCGCGTATTAAAAAAGGAGGAACGAAGAGCAAACGACAGTCGGCATGGTTAAAAAGTGAGGTGAAGGAAGCTGTTAGAGCTAAAAGAAAATCCTTCAGAAAATGGAAGAAGGAACTGACTGAAAATAATAAGAAACAGCATAAGGAATCTCAGTCAAATTCAAAGCGCTGATAAGGAAGGCAAAGAGGGACTTTGAAAAGAAGATTGTGTTGGAGACAAAAACACATAGTAAAAATATATTTAGGTATATTAAAAGCAGGAAGCCAGCAAAAGAATCACTTGGATGACTGAGGCTAGATGACCAAGGGGCAAAAGGAGCAATCAGGAAAGACAAAGCCATAGCGGAGTGATTAAATGAATTCTTTGCTTCAGTCTTCACCTAGGAAGATTTGGGAGAGATACCAGAGCCAGAAATGATATTCAAAGCTGACTAGTTGGAGAAACTGAATGAAATCTCTATAAACCTGGAGGATGTAATGGGGTAATTTGACAACTTGAAGAGTAGCAAATCTCCTGGATTGGATGGTATCCATTCCAGAGTACTGATAGAATTGAAAAATGAACTTGTGGAACTTTTCTTAGTAATATGTAATTTATCTTTAAAATCGAGCATGGTACCGGAAGATTGGAGGGTGGCCAATGCAATGCCGGTTTTTAAAAAAAGTTTCCAGAGTTGATCCAGAAAATTATAGACCTGTGAGCCTGACGTCAGTGCCGGGCAAAATGGTAGAGACTATTATAAAGAACAAAATTACAGAGCAAATTCAAAAGCATGGATTAATGAGACAAAGCCAATATGGATTTAGTGAAGGGAAATCGTGCCTCACCAATCTATTACATTTCTTTAAAGGGGTGAAAAAACATGGATAAAGGTGAGCCAGTTAATATTGTGTTTCTGGATTTTCAAAAGGCATTTGATAAAGCACCTCATGAAAGACTCCTGAGGAAATTGAAGAGTCATGGGATAGGAGGTAGTGTCCTATTGTGGATTAAAAACTGGTTAAAAGATAGAAAACAGAGAGTAGGGTTAAATGGTCAGCATTCTCAATGGAGAAGGGTAGTTAGTGGGGTTCCCTAGGGGTCTGTGCTGGGACCACTGCTTTTTACCATAGAGGGCTGAGGGGAGATATGATTGAGCTCTACAAAATCGATTTTTTGTAGAAGTGAATCGATTTTTTTACCCCTTCAAAAAGGGGACACTTGAGGAAGTTACATGGAAATACTTTAAAAACAAATAGGAGGAAATATTATTTCAATGAAAAAATAGTTAAGCTCTGGAACTGTTCTGCCGGAGGACATGGTAACAACGGTTAGCATATCTGGGTTTTAAAAAGGTTTGCACAAGTTACTGGAGGAAAAGTCCATAGTCTGTTATTGAGATGGACATGGAGGAAGTCACTGCTTGTCTTGGGATTGGTACCATGGAATGTTGCTACTATTTGGGTTTCTGCCAGGTACTTGTGACTTGGATTGGCCACTGTTGGAAGCAGGATACTGGGCTAGATGGACCATTGGTCTGACCCAGTATGGCTGTTCTTATGTTTTTATCTGTGTTGTCTAGCACCAGCTCAAAATCTGAGTAAGCAGAGTATGCGATATAGATGTGCAAATGTTGATATTTACACATATAAATTGTGAGAAGGGCGTCTAAAATAAGGGCCATTGTGATGATTTGATAATCAGCTATTGCTACGTTACATTTAATTCACATTGGAGAATTTTATTTATTTATTTATAGGGATTTCTTATCCGCCTTTATGAAGAGATTCACCCAAGGCTGTCATTGTAGACAATTATAATAATTATGCATGATTTGCGGTGCTAACATTTCTTTACGTGTTCTGCCAAATATATTGAAGTATGTATAACAGCGAACTGAGGACTCAATTTAGAAATTTACTTCTGAATAGCATCTATTACATTTGAGTTATGACTAACCTGGGTGATGGGTTGGAGTGGTGCTAAGTCTGAGAAAGACCTACCCAGGAAACATGGAAGTAGCACTTTCCTCTTTTGTGAAGGGACAGTTGGATGTAGCTAAATTGTGTGATTTCATTTAATGTATGCACTTTATCAATCCTTACATCTATGCTGATGATGTCACGATATATATCCCGTTCAGAAATGATTTAACAGAAATCACAAAGAAAATCAATCACAGCTTCCAAATAATGAATTCATGGGCCGATGCATTCCAACTAAAGCTTAATGCTGATAAGACTCAATGCCTTATCCTTTCATCGCAATATAACAAGGTCAATTATGCTAATATTAACACTCCAAACCACGTTCTTCCTGTCTCGGATACCTTGAAACTCCTGGGAGTCACAATTGATTGAAATCTTACCCTAGAAAGCCATGCAAAAAATGTAACAAAGAAACTGTTCCATGCAATGTGGAAACTTAAAAGAGTTAAACCTTTCTTCCCAAGGGAGGTTTTTCGGAACCTGGTGCAGTCAATGGTGTTAAGCCATTTCGACTATTGCAATTCCATTTATGCCGGATGTAAAGCACAAATCATTAAGAGACTTCAGACAGCCCAAAACACTGCAGCCAGACTCATATTTGGAAAGGCGAAATATGAAAGTGCCAAACTCCTCAGAGAAAAAATTACACTGGCTACCATTAAAAGATCGAATTACATTCAAAATCTGTACCCTGGTCCACAAAATTATTCATGGTGAGGCCCCAACATATATGTTTGACCTCGTCGATTTACCAGCAAGGAATACAAAACGTTCGTCACGTACTTTCTTGAATCTCCATTATCCCAATTGCAGAGGACTTAAATTTAAATCAATATATGCATCTAATTTCTCCTACATTTGTACGCAACGTTGGAATGCACTGCCGAATGCCATAAAAACAACACACGATTTGGCAGCCTTCCGGAAACTATTAAAGACTAACCTGTTCAGAGAGACTTATCAAAAGGACCCTTCTTAAAAAACAGGATATCAGAACTGTACCAGAATTAGTTAACATTGAATTATACTAATTTCGGTTACTTTATCACATTGTCATTATTGAACACTTTTCACTAGCCTTGATTTCAGCACCTGAAATGTATTGATTACCGATTTTATTCTAATTTACTGTGTACTCTATATACTCTGATTGGAACATTCTTCTGTATTTCTTATTCCGGAAATGGCGATCGCCACTACGGTATTTGTAAGCCACATTGAGCCTGCAAAGAGGTGGGAAAATGTGGGATATAAATGCAGAAAATAAATAAATACACCACTCAATGCAACCAAGAGATTGAAGCATGACAGCTGTGATATTTTATTATTTCTTACTTATCTAATTTATTAGCCACCTTGTATAGCAAAAACATGATAGCACCCAAACACGTTATTATTCTGAATTAATCAAGATGCTATTTCATTATTTTTGTTGTGTGATATTTGTATGTGTTTGTAATATAATAGCTGTACGATGCAAACCATATAGGACACATTTGCCAGATCAGATGACATACATTTTAATAAATGGAAATATCAGAATAAACCCAGACCCTCTCTTTACATACGGTTCCTCCCTTACAGTTTAATGGCTACTGTAAAGATTATAACCAGGTATTTTTTGGCTCTCTCATTAGAATTGAGTTCAAAAGAGAGTCAATGCACAGGCAAAATCCCCCACACCTCCACATCTTTTCATACTGATTTCTTCCAGGATAAGGAGTCCTGGGGGGATTTAGACTTCTCCCAGGGATTTACAAGTTCAACCTGTCCTTCGAGTATTCAGGACATTCGTCTGCCATATTTCTAAAAGTTACAGCCTGCAACAGTTTTTGCAATGCGCAGGGTCGTAGCCAGACACCCAAGTTTGGGTGGGCCTGGACCCAATGTGGGTGGACAGAACACCGCCTTGTCCTACAAGTGATTTGGTTTCTCCCTCTCTCGCCTGCATGCCATATGGTCTTTCAAGCATCCCCTCTCCCCCGTATACCTTTTAAATAGCAGATTTTCACCGGCAGCAAAGAGTTGTTGGGAGTTTTTGGCTGGTGGGGCTTGGGGTCCCTGCCAGACACATTATAGGTGTACTGCTACTTGGTGGGCCTGAACCTAAAGTGGATGGGCCTGGGCGCACCCCGGCCCACCCTTGGCTACGCCACTGGCAATGCGAGACCTATGGAATGATTTAACTCTCATCAGGGTTCAATGTCAGTTTTGTTACACCAGCAAGTAAACTCTTACAGTAATCTAGCAACTGGTTACACTGGCTAAGTCAGTCCTAGGCTAGAAAAATGACGATTACAGAGTTGCCAGAGAAGGGGAGTTTCAGAAATATTCTGGTGTACCTTAATTTCAGCTGAATGGATGAGCGATGGAAGCAACAAAGGTTGATTCTAAGTGTCAAAACCATTGGGACACATGAAAATTGTGGGCTGAGGGAGGGGGAAAGATATGTGTATGTGTCTGTGCACTTGGGGAGGGGATTGGAGGGGTGGCACACTGCCACGTGTGACAGAATTTTGAACGAAGTTGGATGGATGGTTCAAGAGATATTGGGGAACAGACAAGCACACAGATAATCTGATTTTAATAAGCTTTCCATTGTAGCCAACTATGCTGAATACTTTAGTTGTATTCAAAGGTTCAGCATTCTATACTGCTCTATAACAGAAAACAACTGAAACGTTCACTTCAGGACCAGCACATGTGAAAAGAAGCTAATTTACCACAACTATCTTGGAGAGTAATAAAAATGGCCATAACTGAAGCAGTGCTATGAAATATTTACGAGATCTCAGTCCCTTTAAAATCCAGCTTCCCCACAATTGTCCACAAACTCCAGAACAATGGGTGGGGATCCGTCCCCCTCTGAAAGCCGGATGCTGGTGGTTCCCTCAGCACGTTCCACATATTTGTGTAACATGCTGTAATGTTGTTCCTTGGCATTGAACGTGTAGAGGGAGGAGACCTGCTGCCATTCTTTGGCGCTTGGAGTTAAAAATGGCGCTGGTTTTGTGGACTCAAAAAAGCTCTTCAGGTTTCTCTCTGCCAGTTCACGTGCATGTTCTTTAGACTTCTGCTCAAACAATTCTTGTTCCCTTTGTGAATAGGTTTTCCAAAATTTGAGTTGCAGGAAACTAACAGGGGAGCAGCAGTGGGAGATGCACATGAAAACCAGACCTAAGGTCATGATGCCAGCGATCAGGAGCCATCCCATAACCTAGAAAACAGAGATAGGACTTTCAGTCAAGAGCAATGATCCTGCAAAATAAAAGTAGTCAGTAAAGAGACATCATTGATCAAGCCAGGTATTATGAATGAAAGAAATGGGGGAAAAATAGAAGAATGGGGAAAAGCCCACTGATGCCTGTACACATGTGCAGCTTTAAAAAAGTTTTTTGGGGAAGAAATCAGTGATTTATTTATTTCTGTTTCTGCTGCTTTAAAACAGATACATTGTGATACTGGTGTACTGCCCCCTCCCTCCCCCATAGTTTATCTGACCAGTTATCTGATGGCTTTTCTTGCAAAACAGCATTGTAGTCAGGTAGTTTAATACAACCTTGGAGATTATGTTAGCTGTGAAACCTTTCTAGAGTTCCTTGGTTGGTTAGACCCTCCCACCCTGTCCTTCATCCCACCCCTCCTCCTAGGGGTGCCACTTCCTATATAGTTGCCTAATCCACTGTCTACCTCCAAAATTAATTAACTAAATCCAATTTGCAAATATTTTTTGAAGAAACAATCATCCCTGAAGGCAGTAGCGCTCTAGCTTTCTGCTCTGTACCAGGTAGAGAGTTGCACGGGGACAGAAATCTTACCCATCCCCACCCGTCCCTGCTGGAATCTTACCCATCCCCACAAGAATTTAATGATACATAAAAGAAAATTCCAATCAGCTCCCTCAGTCTCTCTCTGGATTTGAGCCACAGCACTGTAGGCAAGGAAGGAATGGAAGCTGAACCTTGGAACACTCTGGTGTGCACAGCACATGTAAGATTTGTCTCTGATTTACTGGCACTTGTGATAAATAAGAGGCTGTCCTAGCCGGGGCAGGCCACTAGATGGCACTGTTCCCCTAAAAATGTCCAGGATGTCCGGGGTAGGCCACTAAAGGGTGCTAGGAGAATAGATAGAGGTCGCTAGGATCGGGGAGAGCCCTGGGAGGTCCACAGGTGTAGGAGGTTATGGGCTGGGTCCTGTGTAGCTAATTAACCACTTTATACCCCACCTGAGATGTGAAAGGAAAGGAAGAGAGCTGGTAGCTGAAGGAAGAGAATCCCCCTGGAAAGAACTGGCTAAACCCTATGGACTTGTGGTGGACTGTGTGCTCAAGGAAGAGTCGTCAGGTGACCCCTTTCTTGGAGGGATCGTGGTGAGGTCGGATGCCCCAGGAGGTAGGAGGTGGCTGCAGTTGGAGGGTCAGAGAGGACCTGCTGCGGTTAGGCACCTCAGGTCCCCGGGAACGGGGGAAAGGGCCAAGCCATGTGAGGTGCTAAGAGAAAGATAAGGGACCGGGGCGAGCTAGGTGACCCCTCCCTCAGAGGGTGCATGGTATCGTCGGGCGCCTAGGAGGTAGGAGGGGGCTGCAGGGGACAAGGGTCAGATAGGGCCCGCTGCGGTGAGAGCCCCTCAACGCCTAGTGAATGGGAAGGGCCCGGGCCATGTGATGTGCTAAGAGGGGGATGAGGAGCCTAGATGGGGTGGTGAGGCCCAGGGATAGAACAGGGATGGGCCTCCCACTTAGCCATCTATCCCCCCTTCAATCTGTTCAGAACTCTGCTGCACGTCTTATATTCCGCCTGAACCGATATACTCATATCACCCCTCTTCTTAGGTCACTTCACTGGCTTCCAATCAGATACCACATACAGTTCAAGCTTCTCCTTCTTACCTACAAATGCACTCAGTCTGCAGCCCCTCATTACCTCTCTACCCTCATTTCCCCTTACGTTCCCGCCCGTAACCTCCGCTCACAGGACAAATCCCTCCTCTCAGTACCCTTCTCCACCACCGCCAACTCCAGGCTCCGCTCATTCTGCCTCGCCTCACCCTATGCTTGGAATAAACTTCCTGAGCCCTTACGCCAAGCCCCCTCCCTACCCATATTCAAATCCTTGCTCAAAGCCCACCTCTTCAATGTCGCTTTCGGCACCTAACCTTTATACCTTTCAGGAAATCTAGACTGCCCCTATTTGACTGACTGTACATTTGTCCTTTAGATTGTAAGCTCCTTTGAGCAGGGACCGTCCTTCTATGTTAAATTGTACAGCGCTGTGTAATCCTAGTAGCGCTTTGGAAATGTCAAGTAGTAGTAGAATTGCTGCTCCTCAGTGGAGAAAAAGGGTTGCTGAGGATGAGCAGCAATTAGCTTAAGGGTGGGGATACCTCCATCTCACACCAGCCCCTCATCTGGTCTGATCTGGAACCCGACTGCTCCCACATGGAAGTTCAGTACAGATCACACCCCTGCCACCACTTGTGAAGATGAAGCTTCTGCGCCCACTCTCCAGCAGGCCTCACTGGCCTGTGGCCTCTAAACATGACTCCAAACAGTCTCTTCCCAGCATCCTGAGCAATCCATCCTCAAGCTCCTGGGCCCCTTTCTCACTCAGGGTGAGCTGGTTCTCAGTATGTAAATTGTATTCAGATTAGCATGTTATCCTTTCACGCTCAGGGTGACCTGGTTCTCCAGAGGCAAAATTAAACAGGTCTTACCAACAGCATATTCAGTCAATTCTTTATTCCAGCCCCTGGGCACAGTTCTTCTAGCTTAAATACTTTATACATTTTCATATCTTCACACTGAGCCTCCCACACAGATTCCTGGGCTCAGCATTAACCTCAATACTTTGGGGACTTCTAACCCCAGGCTTTGCAGCCTGCTTCTCAGTACTGGGACACACAGCCCTACTTCTTCTTTGGACACCCAGTCCTTCCTTCCTTGGACACCCAGTCCTTTCTTTGAACACACAGTTCCTCTAAGTACTGAGGCTACACAGTCCAACACTAATGCTTTAGGGACTTCTTACCCCAGCCTGTTTTTCTTCCTTGAGCACACAGTCCACCACAAGTCCATAGGGTTTAGCCAGTTTTTTCCAGGGGGATTCTCTTCCTTCAGCTACCAGCTCTCTTCCTTTCCTTTCACATCTCAGGTGGGGTATAAAGTGGTTAATTAGCTACACAGGACCCAGCCCATAACCTCCTACACCTGTGGACCTCCCAGGGCTCTCCCCGGTCCTAGCGACCTCTATCTATTCTCCTAGTGCCCTCTAGTGGCCTACCCCGGACATCCTGGACATTTTTAGGGGAACAGCGCCATCTAGTGGCCTGCCCCGGCTAGGACAGCCTCTTATTTATCACACACTGTGTGCTGAGAGGTCACCACATGCAAGCGCCAGTAGGTCAGGTGACATCCGATGCTCATGCCTGTGTCAGAGCTGAGGTCCTGGGAACAAACAGGATTAATTGTAATATAGTAAATGACAGCAAATAAAGACCTAAATGGTCCATCCAGTCTGCCCAATAGTCACACTTATTATCAATTCATGATTAAATTAATGTGTGATATTATATACTTGATTATTGTCTTTCTTTTGTGTTTCTGGAACAGACCATAGAAGTCTATCCAGCCTTATCCTTATGTTCCAACTGCTGGACTTGTCGTCGAAGCCCACTCCAGTCTATTCATCTTCTCATTTGTGAGACAGACCGTAAAAGTCTGTCCAGCACTGTCCTCATGTTCCAGCCACTGAAGTTGTTGTCTAAGCCCTTTCCAACCCATCCTAAACCAGATTGCCATATATGAGACACAGACCATACAAGTCTGCCTGGTATTGGCCCTAGTTCATCACAGCCAGAATCACAATCTAAGCATCACTTGACACATCCACACACATGCAGCCATTTAAGGTTAGGGTTTTTATAACTTCCATTTTTTAATTTCATCATCATTTGTGCCTCTACCACCTCCTTAATTGAAGACTTTCCGCATTTCTGCTGTTAAAGCAAGAAGGAGGAGGAGGAGGAGACAGCACTCAAAGAACGTGGTACTCAGTAGATGAGAGGCTGGCGCAGGTGCAGCTTACACTTCCATGGGAACCTCGCAGGAATTGTTTCCATCCCCACAGGAATCCCGCAGGAACTGCTTCTGTCCTTGCAGGAACCCTGCAGAACTGCTTCTGTCCCTGCAGGAACCCTGCAGAACTGCTTCCATCACCGCGGGAGCCCCGCAGATTCCACAGGATTCCCGCAAACTCCATTCCCATGCAGGTCTCACAGGTACCCTTCCTATTTTAGAATAACATAACATAGTAACATAGTAGATGACGGCAGAAAAAGACCTGCATTGTCCATCCAGTCTGCCCAACAAGATAAACTCATATGTGCTACTTTTTGTGTATACCTTACCTTGATTTGTACCTGTCCTTTTCAGGGCACAGACCGTGTAAGTCTTCCCAGCACTATCCCTGCCTCCCAACCACCAGCCCCGCCTCCCACCACTGGCTCTGCCACCCAATCTCGGCTAAGCTCCTGAGGATCCAATCCTTCTGAACAGGATTCCTTTATGTTTATCCCATGCATGTTTGAATTCCGTTACCGTTTTCTTTTCCACCACCTCCCGCGGGAGGGCATTCCAAGCATCCACTACTCTCTCCGTGAAAAAATACTTCCTGACATTTTTCTTGAGTCTGCCCCCCTTCAATCTCATTTCATGTCCTCTTGTTCTACCTCCTTCGCATCTCCAGAAAAGGTTCATTTGTGGATTAATACCTTTCAAATATTTGAACGTCTGTATCATATCACCCCTATTTCTCCTTTCCTCCAGAGTATACATGTTCAGGTCCGCAAGTCTCTCCTCATACATCTTGTAACGCAAATCCCATACCATTCTCGTAGCTTTTCTGTGCACCTCTTCAATTCTTTTTACATCCTTAGCAAGATACGGCCTCCAAAACTGAACACAATATTCCAGGTGGGGCCTCACCAACGACTTATACAGGGGCATCAACACCCCCTTTCTTCTGCTGGTCACACCTCTCTCTATACAGCCTAACAACCTTTTAGCTAAGGCCACCGCCTTGTCACACTGTTTTGTCGCCTTCAAATCCTCAGATACTATCACCCCAAGATCCCTCTCCCCGTCCGTACCTATCAGACTCTCCCCGCCTAACACATACGTCTCCCATGGATTTCTATTCCCTAAGTGCATCACTTTGCATTTCTTCGCATTGAATTTTAATTGCCAAATCTTAGACCATTCTTCTAGCTTCCTCAGATCCTTTTTCATGTAAAAAGATCTCTTTTTAACATACTACTACTTAACATTTCTAAAGCGCTACTAGGGTTACACAGCGCTGTACAATTTAACATGGAAGGACAGTCCCTGCTCAAGGAGCTTACAATCTAAAAGACAGGTGTACAATCTAAAGACAAGTGTAAATCTAAAGACAAGTGTACAGTCAAAAGACAAGTGTAGAGTCAGTCTGATAGGGCATACTATATTTCACGAAAGGTTAGGTGCCGAAAGCAGCATTGAAGAGGTGAGTTTTAAGCAGAGATTTGAAGATGGGTAGGGAGGGGGCTTGGCGTAGGGGTTGAGGAAGATTGTTCCAGGCATAGGGTGAGGCAAGGCAGAATGAGCGGAGCTTGGAGTTGGCAGTGGTGGAGAAGAGAACTGAAAGGAGGGATTTGTCCTCTGATCGGAGGTTACGGGCGGGAACATAGGGGGAGATGAGGGTAGAGAGGTAGTGAGGAGCCGCAGACCGGGTGCATTTGTAGGTAAGGAGAAGAAGCTTGAATTGTATGCGGTATCTGATCGGAAGCCAGTGAAGTGACTTGAGGAGAGGGGTGATATGAGTAAATCGGTTCTGGTGGAATATAAGACGTGCGGCAGCGTTCTGAATGGATTGAAGGGGGGATAGATGGCTAAGTGGGAGGCCGGTGAGGAGTAAGTTGCAGTAGTCAAGGCGAGAGGTAATGAGAGCGTGGACGAAAGGTCGTGTGGTGTGCTCAGATAGGAAAGGGCGAATTTTGCTGATGTTGAAGAGGAAGAAGCGACAGGTCTTGGCAGTCTGTTGGATATGCACAGAGAAGGAGAGGGAGGAGTCGAAGATGACTCCGAGGTTGCGGGCAGATGGGACGGGGAGGATGAGGGTGTTATCAACTGAGATAGAGAGTGGAGGAAGAGGAGAAGTGGGTTTAGGTGGAAAGACGAGGAGCTCGGTTTTGGATATGTTCAGCTTCAGGTGGCGGTTGGACATCCAGGTAGCAATGTCAGATAAGCAGGCCGATACCTTGGCCTTGGTCTCCGCGGTGATGTCTGGTGTGGAAAGATATAGCTGGGTGTCGTCAGCATAAAGATGATACTGAAAACCATGAGATGAGATCAGTGAGCCTAGGGAAGAGGTGTAGATTGAGAAGAGAAGGGGTCCAAGGACAGATCCCTGGGGAACTCCAACAGATAGTGGGATGGGAGTGAAGGAAGATCCATGAGAGTGTACCATGAAGGTGCGGCGGGAGAGATAAGAGGAGAACCAGGAGAGGACAGAGCCTTTGAACCCAAAAGAGGACAATGTTGCAAGAAGTAACTCATGATTGACAGTGTCAAACGCAGTGGATAGATCGAGGAGGATGAGGATGGAATAGTGGCCTCTGGATTTGGCGAGGAGCAGGTCATTGCAGACTTTAGAGAGTGCTGTTTCTGTCGAGTGTAGGGGGCGAAAACCGGATTGAAGTGGATCGAGGATGGCATGAGAGGAGAGAAAATCGAGGCAGCGACTGTGAACGGCGCGCTCAAGTATTTTGGAGAGGAAGGGTAGGAGAGAGATGGGGGCGGTAGTTGGAGGGGCAGGTAGGGTCAAGTGATGGTTTTTTTTAGGAGAGGTGTGACTACGGCGTGTTTGAAGGTGTCAAGGACAGTTGCGGTGGAGAGAGAAAGGTTAAGGATGCGACAGATTGAGGGGGTTACAGTATGGGAGATGGTGTTAAGTAGGTTGGTGGGGATGGGATCGGAGGAGCAGGTGGTGCATTTCGAGGAGGAAAGAAGGCGGGAGGTTTCATCCTCAGTGATCTCAGGAAAGGAGGAGAAAGAGGCCATGGTTGGTTGGTTGTTGGAAAGGGCTACAGGCTGAAGAGGAGGTGGTTTAGTAGTGAACGCAAGGTTGATCTTTTGCACCTTGTCGCAGAAGTAGTCAGCCAGTGATTGAGGAGAGAGTGAAGGGGGAGTGGGAGCGGGGGGCACTTTGAGGATGGAGTTAAGGGTGGTGAATAGACAACGAGGGTTGGAGCTGAGAGAATTGGTCAATTGGGTGTAATAGTCCTGTTTTGCAAGGAATAGGGAGGAATGGAAGGAGGATAGCATGAATTTGTAGTGAAGGAAGTCTGAATGGGTACGAGATTTCCTCCAGAGGCATTCAGCGGATCGGGTGCAGGAGCGAAGGTAACGGATGCAAGGGGTCAGCCAAGGCTGGGGATTAGTATGCTTAGTGGGACGGGAGGTGGATGGAGTGAGGGTATCCAAAGCAGAGGAGAGAGCGGCATTGTAAGCAGAGACCGCTTTGTCTACAGTCTCGGAGGACATGATGGAGGGGAGGAGATTAGAGATACTAGAGGATAAAGTGGGAGGGTCAATAGCCTGGAGATTCCTGGAGGTGGTGAAGAAGTATGAATGTGATCAGGTGATGATCGGAGAGAGGGAGAGCAGAAGCGTGGAAATTGGAGGGTGAGCCGGAGGAGGAGAGGACGAGGTCAAGACAATGGCCGTCACAGGTTTGTTGCTCTTTGCATACCTTCAGTAGAATTATATCAATTTACCTTCTCTTACCCTTAAACTTACTAGAGACTTACCATTGCCCACTTCAAAAGGGGACAAGAAGTCATACTCTTTTCTATTCTCTATAGTAACATAGTAGATGACGGCAGAAAAAGACCTGCACGGTCCATCCAGTCTGCCCAACAAGATAAATTCATATGTGCTACTTTTTATTTGTACCTGTCATCTTCAGGGCACAGACCGTATAAGTCTGCCCAGCACTATCTCCGCCTCCCACCACCGGCTCTGGCACAGACCGTATAAGTCTGCCCAGCACTATCCCCGCCTTCTACCACCGGCTCTGCCACCTAAACTCGGCTAAGTGTTTAAAATTAAACTGTCTGCTTCCAGAACTTACTGAACAGGTGAAGGAAAAAAAAATAGGGTTTAGTCTTTGGGAGGTCTCTTCACTTCTTTTATCCACAGGTACAAATAGCTCCTGCAATTGTAGTATGGCAAGAAACATTGTGCCGTTAAAGCTGAGGCTCTCATTACAGCTCCTGCCTTTGTCCAGACTGAATGCTTTGCCCAAGACAACATTCTGGTTTCATGCAATAGATGTATGCACTTTCCAGCTCATTTTCGAAAGAGAAGGGCGCCCATCTTTTGACACAAATCGGGAGATGGGCGCAGAGGCGTAGCCAGGTTTTGATCTCAGGGGGAGCAGACTTTTATAAAATAGGCGCTGGTTGGTGTCAGCTAGACAGCAGTGTCTGTGTTGTTGCTCAGGGGCTGTGGCGGGCAATGATTAATACAGGCTGTCTCTGTTGCGTCTTGCCTACAAGGAAACAGTAAGTTACATCATGAGGCAGGATGCAGAAGAGGTCCCTGGACTGGCCAGAGCATGCAACCTTAACTTCAAATAAATATATTCAAATCGTGACCATCACCTGAGGAATAGCACACCCAGTCCTTCCACTGCTAGACACCTTGTTTAAATCAGATGGGCTTTTGTTTGTGTGACGACTCTACAGGAGGTGAAGAACACTAGTCTTGAGCATTTTTATTTTGGGTGGCCTTTGGTGGCCCTTGCCCCAGAGCCTACTTTCAAATAGGGCTAGACACTTTGTGAAATAACACAAACCCCTGCAAAAAGACACCCACAACCTATACTGAAAACTTACCACACCAAAACAGCCCTAACCCACCTATGAAAAGACAGTGTTATAAATATTACAGTGGGACCTAGAGAAGTGTTTCCCTAGGTGGTCCTGGAGTACCCCCTTGTCATTCAGGTTTTCAGGCTATCCACAATGAATCTGCATGAAAAAGATTTGCATGTAATGGAGGCAGTATATGCAAATCAATGTCATGCATATTTATTGTGGATATCCTGAAAACCTGACTGGCAAGGGGGTACTCCAGGATTGCCCTAGAACACAAAACTTACCACCCCCTAACAGCCCTAAACCACCTATCAGAAGATAGTGCTATATATATTACACTGGGCTCTAAAACACCAATATACCTACTATTGGGAAAGTGGAACAAGCTGTACTGTTACACATTCCTACACAGATACTACATGCTAGCAGAATCCTTCACCTCAGTTACACATGCAGAACATGGGCAGACCCTCATCTTCTATATAACATAAGAGTGGCCATACTGGGTCAGACCAACGGTCCATCTAGCCCAGTATCCTTTTTCCAATGTGGCCAACCCAGGTCACAAGCACCTGGCAGAAACCCAAATTGTGACAACATTCCATGCTACCAATCTAATGCAGAATAGGGAGCCACAAAAAAAACCCCAAAAAACAACAACAAAAATTGAAAGAGAGACCCCCTGCCCATGGAAGCCAGACTCTAAACAGTGCAATACTAATGTGTTGCTTGGGTATTGCAGCCTGCTCACTTGATCACCACAGACTGCTCACAGAATAAAATACTACAGATTCTTTTATATTCGTATTGGGTAAATACTAAAGGAAAGCTATAGAAAAGTAAAGTAAGATATATATATATATATATATATATATACACATACATACATACATCACTGGTCAGGAATTACATCATTCAGGCCCTTGTCTCATCAGCTGGGGGGCCCGTTTGCAGCAAAAAGCCTGAAGGGTCCAGACCAGGAACAAGTCTTTTCTGCACGATGCGTCCACCCACAGAATGAGCCCCAAGGCTCTGCTGCAAAAAGCCCCCCTTTTTGTTAAGCTAAAACGTATCCAGGCACGTGAGGATTCAGTCATATGCTCTCAGTTCAGGCAAACAAACCACTGGCCAGGTGGGTTATCTGCCAGACTTCAAACATACCCCGCCTCCCTCCTGCACAAGCTGACTTCAGAGACATTTCAACCTGTTCTGGAGATGTGCCTTATCTCATACATTGTTCACTGAGATATACCAGGAAAGTCACTTTTGGGTCAAACACAGGGGATTTAAAAAAGGTATTATTGATTAAAGCAAGACTGAAAAGCAATTTTTAATATTTTCCATCACATACTGGTAAAAAAAACTACAACAACAACAACAACAACAACAACAAAAAGAGACAGAAATGCATTTTCTCCCATCTCAGTGCTTACTCATTTAAAGTATTAAATAAAAATATTTTTCTACCTTTGTTGTCTGGGAATAGTCTTTTTTTCCATGTTCCATGAGTCAGCCTTACAAATTCTTTTCCAGGTTGACCTATTTCTTCTCTTGCCTCTTGTCTTCTTCCTTTCATTCTCTACATCTGTTTGGCTCTGATCTTTCATTTTATGTCCCCACTATCAAATAGCTGTGTATAGAGCTGTCAAGTGATCCAGTTCCAGAAGGGAGATTTTTCAACCAGTCCTAGTGTGAACTCACATCCCAAATTCATGTGGGATTTGCAGTCCCTGGTTCTACCCATCAAAATCTGTGCTGCAGTACATCCAAAATGACTTGAGAAAATGCACTCGGACCCCTCTACTGTTTTCTCATTTGCTTTGGTCCCACTGTCTCTTTTCTGTTTTTTTCTGTTTCTTCTGCCTTTACAGGGTCTCTTGCCCATCTGACATTTCTTCTGTCTCCAAGTACACCATCCTTTTTTCCTCTGCACCACTATTTGTCCTGTCCAGCATCTCCTTTCTGTGTTCCTTGTCCCTATCCTACCCCCAAGTTCAGCATCTGCCCTTTCTGTGTCCCCATCTTCCCCCTTTTTCAGCACAAGTCTACCTGGTTTCCTCATCTCCCACTTTCTAGCATCTGCCGTCCTGGTGTCCCCCACCTCTCCCTTTTTCTAACATTGTCCTGTATCCCCATCTTCCCCCTTTTCCAGCATTACCTCTTTGTCCCCATCTCACCCATTTTTCACCATTGTCCCCATATCCCCATTCCCCTTTCCACTGGTGCCCCTCTCTGTCCCCATCTCCTCCTCCTCTTTCCAGTAGTGCCCTCTTTGTGTCCCTATCTCCTTCCCCTCCCATGTGATAATCTTTGAATAACTGTCTATACTTATGGCTATGATTTCTGAACATGTGGTATCAATAAAGGACAAACTTTTAAATGCCCAGTTGGGTATATATGCTAATCTCAACTTTGTTAAATGTTTCAGACACATCCATCTATTTATTCCCATGATATAACTAAATTATATTATTCTGTCTCACTGTATTTTAAAATGTAAGCCACACTGAATCCAACTTTGCTTGGGATAATGTGTGATATAAACATATATAAAAAAAAATCCTTTATCCTCCACCTTTCAAGACATTGCCTATCCTGCTGGATAGTGATGGCACAAGGAAAGTAAGTTTGGCTCCCTTGTTAAAGTGGACTAGATTGACCAGAGTGGAAGTGAGCTTATTAAACCTTCCCCGCCCGCTTTCTCCCTTCTTCAGCACCCCCCCCCCCCCCCCCGCGGCTTTCTTCCTTCTCCAGCCTGCCCGCTTTCTCCCTTCTTCCTTCTCCAGCACAACCCCCTGCCCGCTTTCTCCCTTCTTCAGCCCGCTCGCCCGCTTTCTCCCTTCACCAGCACCCCCAGAGCGTTGCATCTTTCAGTTTCACCTTCTCCTCTGCCCGTCGTCTCCCTCCTGCGCAGCACCGGCGATTCAGAGTGAGCCTTGCTTCTGCCGGCATTGGGGCCTCTTCTCAGGCATGTCCCACCTCTGCAGAAAACAGGAAGTTGCAAAAGAGTAGGCGGGACGCGCCTGAGAAGAGGCCCCGACACCGGCAGAAGCAAGGCTCACTCTGAATCGCCGGTGCTGCGCAGGAGGGAGAAGACGGGCAGAAGAGATAGGACTCAGGAGGGAGCAGAAAAAAAAATTATTGGCATAGGGCGCATAGGTGCCTTTTTTTCGGAACAGCTGTTTGGGGGAGCGACCGCTCCTCCTGTGCCCCACCTGGACCTGAAAAAAAGAGATCAAATAAAGTGGACCAAATTCTCACTTTATTTGATCTCTTTTTTTCAGGTCCAAGTCCCAAAAAAGTGCCCGAACTGACCAGATGACCACCGGAGGGAATCAAGGATCACCTCCCCTGACTCCCCCAGTGGTCACTAACCCCCTCCCACCGTCAAAAAAACAACTTTAAAAACTTTTTTTGCCAGCCTCTATGCCAGCCTCAAATGTCATACTCAGGTCCATCGCAGCAGTATACAGGTCCCTGGAGCAGTTTTAGTGGGTGCAGTGGACTTCAGGCAGGTGGACCCAGGCCCATTCCCCCCCTACCTGTTACACTTGTGTCGGAAAATGGGAGCCCTTCAAAACCCACCTTAAACCTACTGTACCCACGTGTAGGTGCCCCCATTCACCCCTTAGGGCTATGGTATTGGTGCATAGTTGTGGGGAGTGGGTTTGGGGGGGGGGTTGGGGGGCTCAGCACCCAAGGTAAGGGAGCTATGCACCTGGGATCAATTTGGGAAGTCCACTGTAGTGCCCCCTACATAAGTACATAAGTAACGCCATACTGGGAAAAGACCAAAGGTCCATCGAGCCCAGCATCCTGTCCCCAACAGCGGCCAATCCAGGTCAAGGGCACCTGGCAAGCTACCCAAACGTACAAACATTTTATACATGTTATTCCCAAAATTGTGAATTTTTCCCAAGTCCATCTACTAGCGGTCTATGGACTTGTCCTTTAGGAAACCATCCAAACCCTTTTAAAACTCTGCCAAGCTAACCACCTTCACTACGTTCTCCGACAACGAATTCCAGAGTTTAATTACACATTGGGTGAAGAAAAATTTTCTCCTATTTGTTTTAAATTTACTACACTGTAGTTTCATCGCATGCCCCCTAGTCCTAGTATTTTTGGAAAGCGGTTGGTGTCCTGGCATGTGAGGGGGACCAGTGCACTACAAATGCTGGCTCCTCCCACGACCAAGTGGCTTGGATTTGGCCGGGTCTGAGATGGCCAGCTTCAGTTTCCATTATGGGTGAAAACCGAAGCTGGCCATCTCAAACCCGGTGATCTCAACATTTATGTCTAGATTTGGCCGGCCCAACCGTATTATCGAAACGAAAGATGGACACCTATCTCGTTTGAAAATATGGTTGGCTCCGCCCCTTCACGGCACCGTCCTTGGAGATGGGCACCCCCAGTCAAAAATGCCCCTCTTTGAATCCCTCATGAAAGAAGTACATGAACTAAGAGAGAAGGTGGCAAAACTAAGAAGCATCTGTGACAATTAGAAAACCATCCTGGAGATGCATGATGAAACACTGAGGATCACCAGCAAATGGAGTGAAGATTTTGTTCAAAAAGAAGACAGCTGGACACAGGTCACCAAATCCTGAAAAATCAACTCTATCTTCTGTTGAACTGGAGAATCGGTTCACAGCCCTGGAGGTAAAAGAACTGAAAACATCTCGAGAACAAGAGGAAACAATGATCAAAAATCCCAAGGCCACTGGATTGGTGGCCAATAAGAAGCGAAAGGTAGTGGTGGTCGGTGATTATCTTCAGAACGGTAATGATGCACCCATCTGCCGACCAGACATAATGTCCGGGGGGGGGGGGGGGGGGGGGTGTTGTCTGCCTGGTGCCAAGGGTCGAGATGTAGCGGAAAGATTGCCTAGACTCATCAAACCTACTGACCACTATCCTATGCTGCTAATTCAGATCATCTTCAAAATTTGCACCTTGGTCCACAAAATTATCTAAGGCATAGTCCCAGGATACATGACAGACCTCATAGATCTACCAACCAGAAACAGAATCGGATCATCACGATCATACCTAAACTTACATTACCCAAATTGCAAAGGACTGAAATACAAAACAACTTACGCATCCAACTTCTCCTACATAAGCACACAACTACGGAATGGACTCCCAAAAGCTGTGAAAATAATCCATGACCATCTAAACTTCAGAAAATCGCTAAAAACCAACCTCTTCAAAAAGGCTTACCCCACTGACCCAATGTAAATCCCCACACCCAGCAACACAGCACAACCAATGAACGTACTGGACAATATACAATCTTCACTCCCTTCGACCCTCACGATGCCTGACACACACCTACCTCATTCAACCACAATTCAACCTTGTATTTGTTCTCAACTGACTGACGAACGCCTTTACGGTGTTATGTAAGCCACATTGAGCCTGCAAATAGGTGGGAAAATGTGGGGTACAAATGTAACAAATAAATAAATAATCCATGTGGGCACAAATGATATTGCTAGGTATCCTACTGAACATATCAAATGCGACTTCATGGCTCTGGGTTAGAAGCTAAAGCACCTAGGTGTGCAGGTGGTGTTCTCATCGACTCTTCCTGTTGGAAGTAAAGGCCAAATGAGGGAAGCTCGCATCCTGGAGCTAAATGTGTGGCTGCGTAGATGGTGCCAACATGAGCACTTCGGTTTCCTTGACCATGGGATGATTTTTCAAGAGCTACTGAGCGGCGATGATATCCATCTAAGAAAGGGATGAAGTGTCTTCAGTAACAGACGTCATCCCTTAGATTTATTTACTAAAGGAAAGTTATATTCTAGTGGAATTTGAAAGTTAAATCAACTGAAAATTCTTTGATCAGACTGTATCATTTGTAACAAAAATAAAAATATGAAGGTACCCAAAGAGAAAAGACACCCCCAAATCACTAATGTTGAAACTCATACCAGGAAACTGTTGCTACTAGGGGATTCCATTATCAGAGGCATTAACTTTGAAACACAGTTCAAGGGGCCATGCAAATTGAAATGCCTTCCAGGCTCTTCAGCTACCAGGAGTACCAAGCAAATAATCTCTATAATCAGAGGAGTCAAACACTGATGTTGTTATCCACCTGGGAACAAATGACTTGTCCAGTAATACCCCACTTGCCACACGGAGAGCTTTTCAGGAGCTGGGAGAGGGGTTAAAACCTTTGATATAAACAACAGCTTTCTCTGAAGTACTACCTACCTTTGGAAAGGGAGAGAAAAGATTGAGAAGTACTGAAAATTTCAATAGCTGGCTCAAAGCCTGATGTCACCAAGAAGGATTTAGGTACATAGGAGGATGGGGCAATACATGGAAAAACAAAAGACTATACTGTAACGATGGGCTGCATCTCACTGTGGCAGGAAAAAAACTCCTTGGGGAGAAATTCAGACAATATATTTCTAGGCATTTCAACTAGAAGGGGGGGGGGGGTGGCATATGGAGGCAGTTCACTTCAAGTGGTCACCCCCAACTAAAGCTAAAGACAAGATGCATCAGTAGAAAAGAAAGCAATGAAAACAACTATCTTAGCAAATCACTTCTTACCAACACAGCAGGAAGTGAGACTAAACAAAAAAACTAAACAGAAGATAAAAATTCCACTGGAATGTAGATGGAAAGCGATAACCACAAATGCTTGCAGTGTAAGCAATAAAGTTCATGACCTTCAAGCCCTGATGTTGGAGGCAGACTTAGACGTTGTTGCAATCATGAATGGGATGCAAACATACCAGGCTATAATCTATTTAGGAAGCATAGAGATGGTCATAAAGGTGGAGGAGTAGCTCTGTATGTGAGAAATTATATCGTAGCGACTGAAATGACAGGGACCTGGGGACTACTGCAAGTTACTCCTCACCGGCCTCCCACTTAGCCATCTATCCCCCCTTCAATCTGTTCAGAACTCTGCTGCACGTCTCATATTCCGCCAGAACCGATATACTCATATCACCCCTCTCCTCAAGTCACTTCACTGGCTTCCGATCAGATACCGCATTCAATTCAAGCTTCTCCTCCTTACCTACAAATGCACTCAGTCTGCTGCCCCTCACTATCTTTCTACCCTCATCTCCCCTTACGTTCCTGCCTGTAACCTCCGTTCACAGGATAAATCCCTCCTCTCAGTACCCTTCTCCACCACCGCCAACTCCAGGCTCCGCTCATTCTGCCTCGCCTCACCCTATGCTTGGAACAACCTTCCTGAACCCTTACGCCAAGCCCCCTCCCTGCCCGTCTTCAAGTCTTTGCTTAAAGCCCACCTCTTCAATGCTGCGTTCGGCACCTAACCCTTACCGTTCAGTGAATCCAGACTGCCCCAATTTGACTGCCCCTATCGGATCGACCGTTCACTTGTCTATTAGATTGTAAGCTCTTTGAGCAGGGACTGTCTCTCTTTGTTAAATTGTACAGCGCTGCGTAACCCTAGTAGCGCTCTAGAAATGTTAAGTAGTAGTAGTAGAAAGGAAGAAGCGATATGGATCACTTTAAAAAGAGATGAGAGAACCTCTGTCCACGTGGGTGTTGTCTACAGACCTCCGACACAATTGGATGATCTAGATAAAGATCTGATCACAGATATCCATAAGTTGGGAAAGAAGAGAGAGGTGCTGTTGCTGGGAGATTTCAATTTGCCAGATGTAGATTGGAAGGTTCCATCTGCGGAATCGGAAAGAAGTAGAGAGCTCGTGGATGCTTTTCAAAGTGGCAATACTTATGTACTTAAATGCTGAAGGAACCCACAAGGGAGGGAGCGACGCTGGATCTGGTGCTCACAAATGGGGATAGTGTGTCAAATGTCTGAGTGGGTGCCCACCTGGGCAGCAGTGACCATCAAACAGTTTGGTTTGATAAAACAGCTGAAGTGGAGGGCAGCCACTCAAAACTCAAAGTCCTGGATTTCAAGCATGCTGACTTTAGTAAAATGGGGGAATACCTGAGGAAGGAGCTGATGGGCTGGGAGGACATATGAGAAGTGGAAGGACAGTGGTCCAGGCTGAAAGAAGCTATAAATATGGCCACAAACCTTTATGTAAGGAGAGTAAATAAAAGCAAGAGAAAAAGGAAACCAATATAGTTCTCCAAGCAAGTGGCTGAGAAAATCAAGGCTAAAGAGTTGGCGTTCCTGAAATACAGAAAAACTCAAGAAGAGGAACACGGAGAGGAATACCAGATGAAACTGAAAGAAGCCAAGAGAGAGATACGTCTGGTGAAAGCGCAAGTGGAAGAACAAATGGCTAGAAAGGTAAGGAGGGGTGACAAAAATTTCTTCAGGTATATTAGTGAAAGAAGGAAGACAAATAAGGGAATTGTGAGACTGAAAGATGCTGCAAACTGCTATGTAGATAATGATGAAGAAAAAGCAAATTTGCTAAATAGATACTTTTGTTCTGTTTTCACAGAAGAAAATCCTGGAGAAGGACCACAATTGACTGGCAAAAGTACATATGAGAATGGAGTGGATATAGCACCGTTCACGGAAGAGAGTGTGTATGAACTACTTGAAAATCTAAAGGTGGACAAAGCCATGGGACCGGATGGGATCCACCCCAGGATATTGAGGGAGCTCAGAGAGGTTCTGGTGGGTCCTCTTAAAGATTTGTTTAATAAATCCTTGGAGACGGGAGAGTTTCCTTGGGATTGGAGAACAGTGGATGTGGTCCCTCTTCACAAAAGTGGTGATAGGGAAAAAGCTGGAAACTACAGGCCGGTAAGCCTCACTTCGGTTATTGGAAAAGTAATGGAAGCGACGCTGAAGGAACGGATAGTGAATTTCCTGGAAGCCAATAAGTTACAAGATCTGAGACAACATGGTTTTAACCAAAGGTAAATCATGCCAAATGAATCTCATTGAATTCTTTGACTGGGTGACCGAAGAACTGAATCATGGACGTTGTTACGTCCCTCACCTGGTTCCAGGCCTGCGCGGCCGATTCGCCGGTGGGTCGCAGGCCACCGGAGATAGCCGGCCATCTTGGATGTGGTTCTTCAGGGTAGGTCGGCCATCTTGGGATGGGCATCTCAGCTTGAGGCAGCCATCTTGGAGTTGGGCAGATTCAGGAAGGAAGCCCATATTTGGACGTTGGGCTTCTCTGCTGATGGGGGAAGCCATCTTGGATCAGCTGCACATGTTTGAGCTTGATTCCTTCACTATTTAAAGCCCTGCCTCCAGTCCTTCGTTGCTTCGGTCTCAATTGTGATTGAGGTCCACGCTGGTGCTCCTTGTCTTCAGTTCCTGTGTTCCTGACCTTGGCTTGTGCCTGGACTACGCGTTGTGTTGCTGCCTGCCCTGACCTTGGACTGTTTCATGACTATTCTTTGCTCTGCTGATTACGGGCTCCTGGACTGTGTTTGTTTGTCCACCTGTCTTGTCAGCGGTCGTGCAACCCCGCCAGTTCCAGAAGTCCTGGTGGCCGCCTGCACCTGGGGGCTCAACTCTCAAGGAACGGCGGTCGCTTCCCAGGTGAAGCTAGTGGTTGTCTGGCTGCCTGACCGAGTGCGGTGTCACTCCATCTTTGCTGTGCTCAGTCGGGGCACAAGGGCTCACACATCCCCTGTCATAACAGACATGCTATAGACGTAATCTACTTAGATGTCAGCAAAGCTTTTGACACGGTTCCCCACAGGAGGCTCTTGAATAAACTTGACAGGCTGAAGATAGGACCTGACATGGTGAAATGGATTAGGAACTGGTTGACGGACAGATGCCAGAGGGTGGTGGTTAATGGAGTTTGCTCGGATGAGAGAAAGGTGAGCAGTGGAGTGCCTCAGGGATTGGTGCTGGGGCCGATTCTGTTCAATATATTTGTGAGTGACATTGCCAAAGGGTTAGAAGGTAAAGTTTGCCTTTTTGTGGATGATACTAAAATTTGTAACAGAGTGGACACACAGGAGGAAGTGGAAAACATGAAAAAGGATCTGTAGAAGCTAGAAGAATGGTCTAAGGTTTGTAATCAAAAACAGCGAAGATGACGCAAAAAACGGAAAAAAGGAAACAAAAGAAAAAAAAGGAAAAAAATCAAAAGTAAAAAAAGAAGAACAGTGGAAAATAAAAAATAATAAAAAGTGAAAAGTGCAAAATACACAAATGGAAGAAAAAACTATAAAAAACAAAACTATAACTGAAATACAAAAATAAAAAAAAAGGGGACGACACAAGCAAAATGGAAAAAACTAAATGAATTTATTGAGGTGATATGACTCGACACAGCTGTGTTTCGGCCCAACTGGCCTGCATCAGGAGTCTAAATAAAACAAATAAAGTTTAATTTAAAACATATCAAATTTAAACACCATTGGTATATAATAAAAGATGAATCAATATACAATAAAAGACAAAAAACAAATAAACTACAATCATTGGTCCATTGTTTTCTTTAAGTACAATTTTAAGAGGGAAACTAACCAAAGGTTTGGCAATTAAAATTCAATGCGAAGAAATGCAAAGTGATTCACTTAGGGAGTAGAAATCCACGGGAGACGTATGTGTTAGGTGGTGAGAGTCTGATATATACAGACGGGGAGAGGGATCTTGGGGTGATAGTATCTGAGGATCTGAACGCGATGAAACAGTGTGACAAGGTGGTGGCCGTAGCTAGAAGGTTGCTAGGCTGTATAGAGAGAGGTGTGACCAGCAGAAGAAAGGAGGTGATGATGCCCCTGTATAAGTCGTTGGTGAGGCCCCTGGAGTATTGTGTTCAGTTTTGGAGGGCATATCTTGCTAAGGATGTAAAAAGAATTGAAGCGGTGCAAAGAAAAGCTACAAAAATGGTATGGGATTTGCGTTACAGGACATATGAGGAGAGACTTGCTGACCTGAACATGTATACCCTGGAGAAAAGGAGAAACAGGGGTGATATGATACAGATGTTTAAATATTTGAAAGGTATGAATTCACAAACAAACCTTTTCCGTAGATGGGAAGGTGGTAGAACTAGAGGACATGAAATGAGATTGAAGGGGGGCAGACTCAAGAAAAATGTCAGGAAGTATTTTTTCACGGAGAGAGTGGTGGATACTTGGAATGTTCTCCCGCGGGAGGTGGTGGAGATGAAAACGGTAACAGAATTCAAACATGCGTGGGATAAACATAAAGGAATCCTGCTCAGAAGGAATGGATCCTTGGAAGCTTAGCCGAGGTTGGGTGGTGGAGCCGGTGGTTGGGAGGCGGGGCTGGTCCTGGGCAGACTTCTACAGTCTGTGCCCTGAAAATGGCAGATACAAATCAAGGTAAGGTATACACATAAAGTAGCACATATGAGTTTATCTTGTTGGGCAGACTGGATGGACCGTAGAGGTCTTTCTGTGCCATCATCTACTATCAATATATATAAATGGCGAGTGTCGTACTCACTCGCAAATGCGCAGTAGAGACCCTCTCTGCTCCGCCCCCGCGTCAATACGTGATGACGGGGGCGGAACAGAGAGGGTCTGTACTGCGCATTTGCGAGGGACACCACCGTCGCTAACGCTCCCCCCACCCGGAGTCGCCGCCGCCACCCACCTTCCACCCGGTCGGGCCCTCGCTCCACTATTGAAACAGCGAGGGCACGCAGCACACAGCTCTACTGCTGAGCTTCCGTGGCCTTCCTTCTTCTCTGCCTGTGTCCCGCCCTCATGTGACGTAACGTCATCGAGGGCGGGACACAGGCAGAGAAGAAGAAGGAAGGCCACGGCAGCTCAGCAGTAGAGCTGTGTGCTGCATGCCCTCGCTGTTTCAATAGCGGAGCGAGGGCCCCACCGGGTGGAAGGAGGGTGGCGACGGCTCCAGGGGGGCGAACTCGGAGGGGGAGCAGCAGCGGCGAACTCGGTGGCGGGGTGGGGGGCCTTTCAACCCCCCCTTCCTATACTAGCCCGTTTTTACGGGCTGAACGGCTAGTGTTACTATGTTCCGTTTTCTGAAGGATTTTCTTTGAGCTCTAATAGCTTCTTTTACATCACTTTTTAACCATGAGAGCTATCATTTGGCCTTTCTTCCTTCTTTTTTACTACATGGAATATTTAAGGTCTGGACTTGCAAGATGGTATTTTTGAACAGCATCCATGTCTGATGTACATTTTTGACCTTCGCAGCTGTCCTCTAAGATTTTTTTTTCACTGTTCTTTTCATTTTATCATAGTACTAACGTATTGGATTTCCTGTGTATATTTACTCCAAAGCTAATATCTAATCCGATCATATTGTGATCACTGTTACCTCCCGCACCAGATCATGCGCTCCACTAAGCACTAGGTCTAGAATTGTTCCTTCTCTTGTTGAATCCTGTACCAGCTCCATAAAGCAGTTGTTGATATTAGGGAATTTTACCTCCCTATCATGCCCTGATGTTACATTTACCCAGTCAATATTGTGATAATTGAAATCACCCATTATTATTGCGTTGCCTCCCTAATTTCTGATAACATTTCTGCATCTGTCTGTTCATCCTGGCCATATTCTACAACTTAATTGTATGCTGCATGAAAAAAAGACTTGTGTGATCTGTTTTTATTCTGCTAATTTTTGGTTGAGGAAAAAATGGGAAAATGGAGGGGGGAAAAACCCCCCAACTGCACTTAAAAATAAAATCACAAAAAGAGGGCGAATGTAGCATGTGAAAAAAACCCTGAGAGAGAATAAACTATGAAAACCAGGAAAGGAGCTCCTGAGTAGAGAAAGGAAGCTTGAACTGTCCAAAGCCAGTCACAATGCAGTGTGAAACAAGCATTTGGGGTAAACACGCAGAGTGTGGCTCATAAGATTCTTTTAAATCCCTCTGCTTGTAAATGTATGTTTTTGTGTTCGGGGAGGGAGGTTGGGATGTGTGTATGTATGTGTTTGTGCGTGTGAGTGATCAGGAAATGAGAAGGAAAGGCAGTCTGAAAGGCGCAATTCTGATTGGAGATCTGCAGAGAGAAGTTTTAAACTCAGAGAAATGCCCAGACATATTACCTACCCTTTTGTCTTCTAAACATTAATGCATCATTTTGCTGACTTCTAAAAGCAGTGTCCTGAACACATCTCACAGTTGTCAATGGTTTATCCCCCTATTTACTAAGCTGTGCTGGCGGGTGCTGTGTGTGTTCACTTTGAACAGGCTGTGTTGGCATTGCTGTGCGGCTTAGTAAACAGGGGGGTTAAGTCTGGTCCTACGCATGGCATATAGAGGTAATTTTCAGGGACTAGATTTGGGGGTAGTGAAATTTATGAAAAGGTGGGGCAGTCGCAGGGGGTAGTTTTGGAGGTTGGGGCAGTTTGCTGATGGTGGGTACTTTTGGGTTCTAGGTTTTCAGGTTCAGGCAGTTTATATGATGGTGAGTTGAGTAGGGTAGTTTTAAGTGCGAGGACAGTTTGTTGGGTGTTGTGTCAGTTGCAGCTGGGGTAGTTTTTGAGATGATGGGGCAGTTGCTGGGGAGGGGGGTTAGTTTTTGGGGTGGGGTAATTTGGTGATGGTGGGTACTTTTGGGTGGTAGGCTTTCAGGTTGGGGCAGTTTGCATGATGGTGACCAGTTGGAGTAGCTTTTTGAAGGGGGTAGTTTAAGGAGTGAGGACAGTTTGGTTGTGGTCTGGCAATTGCATGGTATATTTGTGGGTGTAGTGGCAGTTGTATGTGTGGAGGAGTAGTTTTAGGAATGGGGCAGTTGTGGGAGGGTAGTTTTTATGCTGTGGGGACAGTTTGGGAGGTGGGGCAGTTGCAAAGGAGACAGGAGCTGTTTGGGGGTTTGTAACAGTAGGAAATTTCACCTCATGAACTGCCTTGCCCTATTCTCTAACTGCTATATTTCATTTTAAGTTTCTATGTGACAGAAGCAGTAAATCCTTTTCCCATTTTTTTTTGGAGGGGGCCTCATTGTTCTAGAATTCCTGATCCAATTTGGTCCATTTTTTAACTCAATGGGTTCGATATTCAGCCAGCGCTGATCAGCGTTTTGCTGACCGCTGCAGGAGTTATACCTGGAAATACAATGCCAGGCTACCTCTGAGCTCTGGAGCCGCTGAAAACAGCCAGTTAAGTTCAATATTTGGCACTTAACCGTATGAAGATAGAACTGCATTTTATGTGATCCTATTTATGTGATTATCTTAGCTGGTTAAGTGCTGAAAATCAGCTCTTAATCGGCTATGTGTTGACTCCATCCCCAGAACACTACAAAATTATGGGTTTTGGCTTGGATGCTACCTGTGTGTTTGTCACTGAAATAGTCAGTTATCCCTGGGTTAGCATTTAAATTGTTTTGAATATCGGACCGTGGTGTGTCTTTCTACCGGTTTTCCCCAATCCTAAGATTCGTCCCAACCCACTAATTTTTCTGTGTCACAGAAACTGGAATTCTGGTTCCCAATGAAAGGCATTGAGCTATTTTGAGGGGGGCTTATTTCTCTGGGCACCCCAGTCTAATTTGGCTTATTTTCAAATTAATTTTGCTTTCTTACCGTTTCTTCACTCGTGTCAAGTTTGTTCTGTTAACTTTTTAAAATTATTTTATCCTGAGACTTTTGCTGGGTTGGAAAGAATAAATAAAAGAAAAAGTGCTACAGCAGGAAAAGAAGTTCCCAACAGGCGGAGGATGGAATCTAAGCTCTATAGAGCTAGATACACCAAGCTCTCCCCTACATCAGTGGCATAGCCAAGGGTGGGCCTGGATGGGCCTAAGCCCACCCACTTTGGGCTCAAGCCCACCCAGTAGCAGCACACCTATGATGTGTCTGGCAGGGATCCCCAGGCCCCACCAGCCGAAAACTCCCAACAACTGTCCCTCCTGCATACCAGCCTTCCCTCTGATGTATTTCCACCTATGTGGAAACAGGAAGTTGCATCAGAGGGAAGACTGTGGGGCCAACATGAGCAGTGTGTATTAGTTGCTGCTCACTGTCAGTGAAAATGTGCTATTCAAAAAGGTATGCGGGGTAGGGGGGATGTTTGAGAGACCATATGGCGTGCAGGCAAGAGAGTGGGAGACCAAATCACTTGTGGGACAGGGCGGAGTTCTTCTGCCCACCCATCTTGGGCCCAGGCCCACCCAAATGTAGGTGTCTGGCTACGCCCCTGCCCTACATGTGTCTGCAATAGGAAATAGCAAACTGATCTTTCTTTCAGTGAATAGATAAGTGTTGGAATAGTCCCATTTCCCTTTCCCTTGTACAACAGTCTTACATTAGAAAGTCATATCAAGAAGAATATTATTACTCCAGTACCTGAGACTCTGCTCTGCGTTGCAGTAGGATTTCTTCCACCTGGGACTTTTTCATATCCAAGTGCTGGGTATTGGCACAGGGCACGCGGGACACTTCCTGTGGGCATGTTGCATCCTTTCCCAGGCACAGAGACTTTCCCAAGGTGATGTTTGGATAGCCGCTCATAGCACATTCATAGAAAGTGGCATTCAATAAAGCTGATGCGATCCATGTTAGAGGTGCCAGAGCCACAGCTGCAGTAACCTGGCAGAAAATGCACAGGCATGGACAATACTGGCCACCCCCATACAGTCGGGGTCTTGGCGAAGCGCAGCAGCCTGTAAAAAGCTTCCACATCCGGGTGCTCAGCACATATCCAAGCAGCAGGAGTACCAGTGCAGGCACCAGCAGGAAGACCAGACTATAGGAGAAGTTCCAGGAGTTACAGGGGCACCTGAAGACCACAGCAGAGAACAGTTGCTCCCCACCAGCAGCCAGCAGGGACAGGGTCCCATAGCCAAGCAGAGCCGAATGCTTCACCACTAGATTCAGCACTGGCTTAAAGGGAGCCATCTGCTGAGACTCTTTTAATAATCTTATTCTGCCTCCTCCTCTCCTAAACCTTCCTCTGCCCCGCTCTCCCCTCTTCTTTCCCTGATCTCCTTCTGCCCCTCTGTATCCTCCTTTGTTGCTTCTCCCCTAACCCTTCTTTTCTATTCTCTGCCTACCCTGACACTTCTTCTGTTTCTCCCCTGTTCTGTCGCCTGCTGTAGTGCAGAGTTCACATCAAAGAAAAACAAGAAGAAATCTGAGGTTTCAGAATTGTAAGAAACTTTCAGGTTTCACTTTCTTTTACACTGAATTCCAGTTTATGCATCCTCTGAGGATGCTCAGCCAAGGGTAGGTGGGGGAAAGGGTGAGAGGCATTTAGGAGGTAATTTTAAAATGCATTTCAATGGGTAAATAGTCTTCTATGTGCATAATCCTCTGGACCACATGCACATGACTGTATGTGGATAAGGTTTTATGGCCTGAGAAAGGTGTTCCCAGGGACAGGGTTACAGAGGGACTGGCATTTACTATAAATGGACATAAAAAGAAAGCAGGAAATTTGTGCTTACTAAGTGCTTGCAAAGTGATGCATTTAGGGAGTAGAAATCCAAGGGAGATGTATGTGTTAGGCGGGGAGAGTCTGATAGGTACGGATGGGGAGAGGCACAGGAGCCAACTTTTCAAAATTATTGGGGGTGCTAAGCCCAATGGAAGTAATCCCTCCCTGGACACATACAAGGAATTTTTCCAATATTGGGGGTGCTCAAGCACACACAGCACCCACAGAGTCGGCTCCAGGATCTTGGGGTGATAGTATCTGAGGATCTGAAGGCGACGAAACACTGTGACAAAGCGGTGGCCCTAGCTAGAAGATTGCTAGGCTGTATAGAGAGAGGTGTGACCAGCAGAAGAAAAGAGGTTTTAATACCCCTGTATAAGATGTTGGTGAGGCCCCATCTGGAGTATTGTGTTCAGTTTTGGAGGCCGTATCTTGCGAAGGATGTTTAAAAAAATGGAAGCTGTGCAAAGAAAAAGCTACAAGAATGGTATGGGATTTGCGTTACAAGACGTATGAGGAAAGACTTGTTGACCTGAACATGTATACCCTGGAGGAAAGGAGAAACAGGGGTGATATGATACAGACGTTCAAATATTTGAAAGGTATTAATCCACAAACGAACCTTTTCCGGAAAGGGGAAGGCGGTAGAACGAGAGGACATGAAATGAGATTGAAGGGGGGCAGACTCAAGAAAAATGTCAGGAAGTATTTTTTCACGGAGAGAGTGGTGAATGCTTGGAATGCCCTCCCGCGGGAGGTGGTGGAAATGAAAACGGTAACGGAATTCAAACATGCGTGGGATAAACATAAAGGAATCCTGTTCAGAAGGAAGGGATCCTCAGGAGTTTAGCCTAGAATGGGTGGCAGAGCCGGTGGTTGGGAGGCAGGGCTAGTGCTGGGCAGACTTATACGGTTTGTACCGGGGCTGGTGGTGGGAGGCAGGATTAGTGCTGGGCAGACTTATACGGTCTGTGCCAGAGCCGGTGGTGGGAGGCGGGACTGGTGGTTGGGAGGCGGGGATAGTGCTGGGCAGACTTATACGGTCTGTGCCTGAAGAGGACAGGTACAAATGAGTTTATCTTGTTGGGCAGACTGGATGGACCGTGAAGGTCTTTTTCTGCCGTCATCTACTATGTTACTATGTAAATAGCATATATGAAGTGTGTGCACTTTCTGAAGGATAATTTTCAAGAGGAAACGATGCGCATAATTGTCTATGAAAGGCAATGCAAATAATATGCATAACAGGCAGACTTATCACTGTCAACTGCTGAGCAAGTTGTTAATGGAATAAAACATTTTTGGAAGTGTCTGTATACAAATCCCAGAAACCAAAAAATAAGAGGGGAGATTTAGCACTAAATGAAAAGATAAACATAATATACTATAGTGCAGTGATAGGGTGGATCAACCTTTGTATGTTAAAGAGGGTCTTGAATCAAATAAACTAAAAATTCTACAGGACAGGCATCCAGTCTGCCCAACAAGATAAATTCATATGTGCTACTTTATGTGTATACCTGACCTTGATTTGTATCTGCCATTTTCAGGGCACAGACCGTATAAGTCTGCCCAGGACTAGCCCCGCCTCCCAACCACCAGCCCTGCCTCCCACCACCGGCTAAGCTTCTGGGGATCCCTTCCTTCTGAGCAGGATTCCTTTATGTTTATCCCATGCATGTTTGAATTCCGTTACCGTTTTCATCTCCACCACCTCCCACGGGAGGGCATTCCAAGCATCCACTACTCTCTCCGTGAAAAAATACTTCTTGACATTTTTCTTGATTCTGCCCCCCTTTAATCTTATTTCATGTCCTCTAGTTCTATCGCCTTCCCATCTACGGAAAAGGTTTGTTTGCACCACTTCAATTCTTTTTACATCCTTAGCAAGATACGACCTCCAAAACTGAACACAATACTCCAGGTGGGGCCTCACCAACGACTTGTACAGGGGCATCATCACCTCCTTTCTTCTGCTGGTCACACCTCTCTATATACAGCCTAGCAACCTTCTAGCTATGGCCCCCGCTTTGTCACACTGTTTCGTCGCCTTCAGATCCTCAGATACTATCACCCCAAGATCCCTCTCCCCATCCGTACATATCAGACTCTCACCGCCTAACACACACATCTCCTTTGGATGTCTATTCCCTAAGTGGAGTGGAGGAGTGGCCTAGTGGTTAGGGTGGTGGACTTTGGTCCTGGGGAACTGAGAAACTGAGTTTGATTCCCACTTCAGGCAGAGGCAGCTCCTTGTGACTCTTGGCAAGTCACTTAACCCTCCATTGCCCTATGTAAGCCGCATTGAGCCTGCCATGAGTGGGAAAGTGCAGGGTACAAATGTAGCAAAAATAAAATAGATACTATTGGAGATTCTACATGGAATGTTGCTACTATTGGAGATTCTGTTGCTACTATTGGAGATTCCACATGGAATGTTGCTACTATTGGAGATTCTACATGGAATGTTGCTACTATTGGAGATTCTACATGGAATGTTGCTACTATTGAGATTCTGTTGCTACTATTGGAGATTCTACATGGAATGTTGCTACTATTGAGATTCTGTTGCTACTATTGGAGATTCTACATGGAATGTTGCTATTCCACTAGCAACATTCCATGTAGAAGGCTGCGCAGGCTTCTGTTTCTGTGAGGATGATGTCCTGCACGTACGTGAAGGATGTCAGACTCACAGAAGCAGAAGCCTGCACGGCCACATTGGTGATCTGCCAGGGCCGACTTCTACATGGAGGAGGAGTGGCCTAGTGGTTAGGGTGGTGGACTTTGGTCCTGGGGAACTGAGTTCGATTCCCACTTCAGGCACAGGCAGCTCCTTGTGACTCTGGGCAAGTCACTTAACCCTCCATTGCCCCATGTAAGCCGCATTGAGCCTGCCATGAGTGGGAAAGCGCAGGGTACAAATGTAACAAAAAAAAAAAAGTGCATCACTTTTTATTTCTTCGCATTGAATTTTAATTGCCAAACCTTAGACCATTCTTCTAGCTTCTGCAGATCCTTTTTCATGTTTTCCATTCCCTGCCGGGTGTCCACTCTGTTACAAATCTTAGTATCGTCCGCAAAAAGGCAAACTTTACCTTCTAACCCTTCGGCAATGTCACTCACAAATATATTGAACAGAATCGGCCCCAGCACCAATCCCTGAGGCACTCCGCTACTCACCTTTCCCTCATCCAAGCGAATTCCATTAACCACCACCCTCTGGCGTCTGTCCGTCAACCAGTTCCTAATCCAATTCACCATGTCGGGTCCTATCTTCTTCAGCCTGTCAAGTTTATTCAAGAGCCTCCTGTGGGGAACCGTGTCAAAAGCTTAGCTGAAATCTAAGTAGATTATGTCTATAGCACGTCCATGATTCAATTCTCCGGTCACCCAGTCAACTAATTCAATGAGATTTGTTTGGCACGATTTACCTTTGGTAAAACCATGTTGTCTCGGATCTTGTAACTTCTTGGCTTCCAGGAAATTCACTATCCTTTCCTTCAGCATCACTTCCATTTACTTTTCGAATAACCAAAGTGAGGCTTACTGGCCTGTAGTTTCCAGCTTCTTCCCTATCACCACTTTTGTGAAGAGGGACCACATCCGCTGTTCTCCAATCCCACAGAACCTCGCCCGTCTCCAAGGATTTATTAAACAAATCTTTAAGAGGACCCGCCAGAACCTCTCTGAGCTCCCTCAATATCCTGGGGTGGATCCCATCCGGTCCCATGGCTTTGTCCACCTTTAGTTTTTCTAGTTGTTCATACACACTCTCTTCTGTGAATGGTGCTATATCCACTCCATTCTCATATGTACTTTTGACAGTCAGTCGTGGTCCTTGTCCAGGATTTTCTTCTGTGAAAACATTACAAAAGTATTTGTTTAGCAAATTTGCTTTTCCTTCATCATTATCCACATAGCAGTTTGTAGCATCTTTCAGTCTCACAATTCTATTTTTAGTATTCCTCCTTTCACTAATATACCTGAAGAAATTTTTGTCGCCTCTCCTTACATTTCTAGCCATTTGTTCTTCCACTTTCGCCAGACGTATCTCTCTCTTGGCTTCTTTCAGTTTCATCCGGTACTCCTCTCCATGTTCCTCTTCTTGAGTTTTTTTCGTATTTCATAAACGCCAACTCTTTAACCTTTATTTTCTCAGCCACTTATTGGAGAACCATATCGGTTTCCTTTTTCTCTTGCTTTTATTTACTCTCCTTACATAAAAGTTTGTGGCCATATTTATAGCTTCTTTCAGCCTGGACCACTGCCCTTCCACTTCTCATATGTCCTCCCAGCCCATCAGCTCCTTCCTCAGGTATTCCCCCATTTTACTAAAGTCAGCATGCTTGAAATCCAGGACTTTTGAGTTTTGAGTGGCCGCCCTCCACTTCAGCTGTTTTATCAAACCAAACTGTTTGATGGTCACTGCTGCCCAGGTGGGCACCCACTCAGACATTTGACACACTATCCCCATTTGTGAGCACCAGATCCAGCGTCGCTCCCTCCCTCGTGGGTTCCTTCAGCATTTAAGTACATAAGTATTGCCACTTTGAAAAGCATCCACGATCTCTCTACTTCTTTCCGATTCCGCAGATGGAACCTTCCAATCTACATCTGGCAAATTGAAATCTCCCAGCAACAGCACCTCTCTCTTCTTTCCCAACTTTTGAATATCTGTCATCAGATCTTTATCTAGTTCCTCCAATTGTGTCGGAGGTCTGTAGACAACACCCACGTGGACAGAGGTTCTATCATCTGTTTTTAAGGTGATCCATATCGCTTCTTCCTTTCCCCAGGTCCCTGTCATTTCAGTTGCTACAATATCATTTCTCACATATAGAGCTACTCCTCCACCTTTACGACCATCTCTATCCTTCCTAAATAGATTATAGCCTGGTATGTTTGCAACCCATTCATGATTGCAACAACGTCTAAGTCTGCCTCCAACATCAGGGCTTGAAGGTCATGAACTTTATTGCTTACACTGCAAGCATTTGTGGTTATCGCTTTCCATCTACATTCCAGTGGAATTTTTATCTTCTGTTTAGTTTTTTTGTTTAGTCTCACTTCCTGCTGTGTTGGTAAGAAGTGATTTGCTAAGATAGTTGTTTTCATTGCTTTCTTTTCTACTGACGCATCTTGTCTTTAGCTTTAGTTGGGGGTGACCACTTGAAGTGAACTGCCTCCATATGCCACCCCCGCCTTCTAGTTGAAATGCCTAGAAATATATTGTCTGAATTTCTCCCCAAGTAGTTTTTTTTCCTGCCACAGTGAGATGCAGCCCATCGTTACAGTATAGTCTTTTGTTTTTCCATGTATTGCCCCATCCTCCTATGTACCTAAATCCTTCTTGGTGACACCAGTCTTTGAGCCAGCTATTGAAATTTTCAGTACTTTGCAATCTTTTCTTTCCCTTTCCAAACACATCTTAAAAATTCCAATATGGATTGACAGTGATAGGAGCGTACTACCGTCCACCTGGCCAGGATGAACAGAAAGATGTAGAAATGTTATCAGAAATTAGGGAGGCTAACAAACTGGGGAACACAGTAATAATGAGCGATTTCAATTACCTTATTACTCACTGAAGAAATGTAATATCAAGGCATGTGTAAAGGGGCTTTAAAAACATAGGATTTTTTTTTTTAAAGAAGAATTTTACCTCTCCAGGGAGGAGGGTCCATGAATCCGTGGAGTTGCAGTGCCCTATTTTTTTTTTTTTTTGCTGGGACCTATTCCTGAGTCCATTTTGGATCTGGGGGTTGGCTGGGTGGTCCAAATCTTTTTCAGGCTATTTTTGCCATGATTTCTCATGGTCACTGGCAGCACTGGGCTCTGGAGGGGGGCTGGGGCTGGGAGCCACTGTAAAACGTGACCAGTCACAATAGGCACGTTGGCTGGGAATGCAGTAGGCAACCCGGCAGGAAAATGGCCAGTCTGAGGCCTAGCCTGCCGGGTGGGAACAAACTCAGCTTGTGAGGACTTTTCCATATTCTCAGTTCAGCTCTGGAGCCCAAAGTAGGACCAGTCTGAACTTAGCCAGGGCCTCAATTTTTGAGCCTGCCTGACAGAGCTCCATGAAAATTTGCGCTTTTAAACAAAGCTGTGGAGGAGTAACTGGACTGAATTGGAGAGTGAAGGTAGTCTTGCAAGCCTGTGAGGAAGTCAGGTTAAGAATGTTTTGGACCTTTGGACTCTTGAGGCTAGAAGAGTAGATTTGGAGGAGCTGAGAGAGAGAGAGAGAGAGATAATGCTCTCACTTCCACACGCAGGATTCGGTGTGGAGTATCCTTGAAGGATACTATTGTAAGGTTACCATATATCCGGTATTACCCAGACAAATGGGCAGGCTGGTGGGCAGGCCTAGTGGTGTCCCATCCTAGTCCCCTCCCCTTACTCTACTGCCCTGGTGGTCTAGTGACCTCGGGGCAAGAAAGAGCCCCCTCTTTCCTGCCCGGAGTGCTATCCTTCATACTTTCTCCTTTCTGACAGTCCCGGTGCTGATTAAAAATGGCCGCCGAGAGTTGAAGCAGCCTTGTGAGACTTCTGCAATGATAGAGATGGTCAAATTGGAAGGGGGTTGCGCTATATGTTAAAGAGGGAATTGAGTCAAATAAAATAAACATTCCACATGACACAGATAGCAGCGTGGAATCATTATACATAGAAATTTCATGTGTGAAGGGAAGGAGTATTCTTGTAGGGCTGTACTACCGTCCGGCAGGACAGAACAAAATGTTTATAGAGATTAGGAAATCTAGCAAATTGGGCAACACTATAATAATGGGTAATTTTAATTACCCCAATATTGACTGGATAAATGTTACATCAGGGAGTGCCAGGAAGATAAAATTTATAGATGTAATAAACGACTGCTTCTTGGAGCAAGTGGTCCAAGAACTTGACAAGCGGGGGAGCCATTTTAGATCTAGTCCTTATTGCTGTGCAGGGCATAGTATGAGCGATAACGGTGTTGGGACTCTGGGAACACGAACAAGTTTGAGCTACTATGTGGAATGATACCACAAATCTACTGTAGCCGCATTTAATTTTCAAAAGGGCGACTATAATAAAATGAGGAAAATGGATAAAAAGAAGCTGAAGGATCAGCTGCAAAGGTTAGGACACTAAATCAGGCATGGACATTGTTTATAAATACCATTTTGGAAGCCCAGGTTGGATGCATTCCACATATTTACAAAGGTGAAAAGAAGAGAAAACAACAGCCAGAATGGATAAAAGATGAAGTGAAAGAGACTATTGTAGCAAAAGAATGTCTTTCAAAGAATGGAAAAAGGACCCAAATGAAGAAATTAAGAAGCAACATAAGCACTGTCAATCTACAAGCAAAAGAAGGCTACAAGAGAATATGAAGAGAAAATTCCCGCAGAGAGAGAGAGAGAATAGCAAGCATTATTAACTAGTTTCCATAGTGTACAATCCTTTCCCATAGTTTTAAACTGAAGTGTTCTCTAGAAGTAGAAATTTAACAGCCAAAGGTGAATCGGTCGATATTGTGCATCTGAATTTTCAAAAGGCATTTGACAAAGTACCTCATGAAAGACTCCAGAGGAAATTGGAGAGTCATGGGATAGGAGGTAGAAGGGGCCGCTGAGAGGGAGAGCAGGGGGGGGCAAAATTCCCCGGGCCTCCAAGGGGGGCCTGGCGCCGCAGTCCCCTCCACCCGCCCCCCCTCTGTCCACTACCAGGCCGAGCACCCCTGAATTCAAATCATAGCGCCTCACCTCGACCTCGCTCCGTGTGAAAGAAGCGCAGCAGTGGCAGTCTGCAGATTGCCTCCCTTCGGGCCTTCCCTCCCTGTGTCCCGCCCTCGTGCAAGTTACGTCAGACGAGGGCGGAACACAGGGAGGGAAGGCCCGAAGGGAGGCGATCTGCAAACTGCCGCTGCTGCGCTTCTTTCACACGGAGTGAGGTCGAGGTGAGGCACTATGATTTGAATTCAGGGGGGCCTGGCCCGGTGGTGGACGGAGAGGGGTGGGTGGAGGGGGGGGGCGGCGGCAACGATGACAACCTCGGGGGGGGGGGCAGCGGCAGTGAGGGCGGGGCCCCGGGGGCGGACTTGTCCCGGGCCCAGCCCAGTCTCTCGGTGGCCCTGGGAGGTAGTGTCCAATTGTGGATTAAAAACTGGTTAAAAGATAGAAAACAGAAAGTAGGGTTACAAGGTCAGTATTCTCAATGGAGAAGGGTAGATAGTGGAGGTCTCCAGGGGTCTGTGCATCCTATATTACAGTTCATTCAATAGCCCCTGACGCAGCCCTTCTGGGCGAAACACAGCCTATGTCAGGCAATTTTTTTTACACCATCTAAAGTTTATTTATATCTACTACTGATCTGCTTTTCTGTTTTCCATTTTCCACGCTCGAGAGCAGAGCAGGCAATGTGGCGGTGTTGCCGCAGACCAGTGCTGGATGAATTCTTCAGCTGGAGGGGTTGGGGACCCCCACCAGCCAACCAGGGGCCCAGAGCAAATGTGGCCCCACCTATCTATGCCACTGAGCAGTAGTAGATTCTATATATTGCGTCTTAATTTCTGTGCAGAAATCATAGCGTATTCTATAACAATGCATGTAACTTAATTAACTAGGTAATCAGCGCTGTCAATTGGATGTTAGCAAGCAACTATCAGCACTAATTGGCATCATAGGCAGTCGGTGGCCCAACTGTTTGGGGAGGCTAAAGGGGGCGGGGTTAGGGGGTGATGTCAGGGGTGGGGCTTACATCCATAATTGTCTGACAACACAGAAAAAAAAATAAGTAAAAGTCACAATTAATATCTTATATTAAATTTAGATATTAGATATGTATAATATGTCAAAGAAAAAAAGCGGTTGCTCAAAGCATATATTAACCAATGTATACTATTCAAAAATGTTATCAATTATTAAACACTGCTATTTCCATCCATGGAAAATCCCAAAATGAAATGGTCACATTAGTGAAGTAACATCCGGCAACTAGACTTCACATCATAGGTGTCAATGATCTGCTCAGGTTTAATATCTCCAACAAGATCACTTTCAATGTTCAGTAATCATAAAGCTGTCAGTCTTTCTTGACCCATTGTGGATCTCAGACAGTTTCATACACATCTCATATGAAGGCAAATTACTAAACTGGAAAGTTACCTCAAGAAGTCAGACTCAGCATGAAGCAGTACTAGAAAAATTAAAACTTAAATGCAAAATATCACAGATGCACATTTCCAAAAGCTGACATATTCCAATTAATAAATTCTGAATAAAATACTTTTTTCTACCTTTCTTGTCAGAGCATTTAGTTTTTCTATTCACTTTGGACCCAGTGTCTTTTGTTTTATGCAGTGTCTTCTTTCCATTTGATATTTTTTCTCTCACCATGTCTACCATCCTCTTGTGTCCTTATGCGTCCTGTCTACCATCTGTAGCCCTGTCCCTATCCTTCAGTGTTCCGATACAGCTCTTAAATTCAGCAGTTTTCCCTCCATCCATATCCAGCATAGTAACATAGTAAATGACGGCAGAAAAAGACCTGCATGGTCCATCCAGTCTGCCCAACAACATAAACTCATATGTGCTACTTTTTGTGTATACCTTACCTTGATTTGTACCTGTCCTTTTCAGGGCACAGACCGTGTAAGTCTGCCCAGCACTATTCCCGCCTCCCAACCACCAGCCCCGCCTCCCACCACCAGCTCTGGCACAGACCGTATAAGTCTGCCCAGCACTATCCCCACTACCCAACCACCAGCCCTGCCTTCCACCACCGGCTAAGCTTCTAGGGATCCCTTCCTTCTGAGCAGGATTTCTTTATGTTTATCCCACGCATGTTTGAATTCCGTTACCGTTTTCCTCTCCACCACCTCCCGTGGGAGGGCATTCCAAGCATCCACCACTCTCTCCGTGAAAAAATACTTCCTGACATTTTTCTTGAGTCTGCCCCCCTTCAATCTCATTTCATGTCCTCTCGTTCTACCGCCTTCGCACCTCCGGAAAAGGTTCGTTTGCGGATTAATACTTTTCAAATATTTGAACGTCTGTATCATATCACCCCTGTTTCTCCTTTCTTCCAGAGTATACATGTTCAGGTCATCAAGTCTCTCCTCATACGTCTTGGATCGCAAATCCCTCACCATTCTCGTAGCTTTTCTTTGCACTGCTTCAATTCTCTTTACATCCTTTGCAAGGTACGGCCTCCAAAACTGAACACAATACTCTAGGTGGGGCCTTACCAACGACTTATACAGGGGCATCAACACCTCCTTTCTTCTGCTGGTCACACCTCTCTCTATACAGCCTAACAACCTTCTAGCTACGGCCACTGCCTTGTCACACTGTTTTGTCGCCTTCAGATCCTCAGATACTATCACCCCAAGATCCCTTTCCCCGTCCGTACCTATCAGATTCTCCCCGCCTAACACATACGTCTCCTCACTCCCCTCCATCCATGTGCATCTACTTCCCTCCCCTCCATCCATGCCCAGCATTTCTCCTCTCTCCCTTCCCCTCCATCCGTATGCATCTCCTTCCTTTGTCTTTCCTTCCCTCCATCCCTGCCCGACATTTCTCCTCTCTTCCCTGCCCTCCACTCCATCCATGTCCAGCACTTTCCCTCTTTCTCTCCTACCCTTCCATCCAGTGTCATCCCTCTTTCTCTCTCTATCCTTCCACCCATTACCCTCTCCCAATCCTTCTGGCCATTGTCTTCCTCTATCTCCCCTTCTTTCTAGACAGTTCTCTCTCGACCGTTTTCCATTCAGCATGTCCTCTCTCTCCCCATCCTTCCAGTATCTTTCCTCTTTCCCTCTCTACCCTTCCATCCAGTATCTTCCCTCTTTCTGCCCCCTCCTTCCAGCATTTTCCCTCTTTCTCCATCCTTACATTCAGCATTTCTCCATCTGACAGCTAGGGTCTCCCCCAGTTTCTACCCAGCAGCTTCTCTCTCCTGCCCATGTCCCCTCTTTCTTTCCCCATCTTTCTACTCATCTCTCTCTCTCTGTACCCCTCTTCCATCCAGCATCTTCTCTCTGGCTCTCCCCTGCTCTTTTCCATGTCCCCTCTTTTTCTCCCCATCTCTCTCTGACTCTCCCCTGTTCTTTCCATGTCCCTGGCTCTCCCCTTCTCTTTTCCATGGCTCCTCTTTCTCTCCCCATCTCTCTCTGGCTCTCCCCTGCTCTTTTCATTATCTCTCTCCTCCAGCATCCTCACTTCCTTACCGTTTCCAGCCATGTTCTCTCCCTCCAGTGATTATAACTGGGTCTGCCAGAACGGTTGGGGCAGCGGAAGCACTGGGATTTCTACTACCCTGAAAAGGACTGCATATCCCCATAGAATACTTAATTACTCTGACCTTGTATTTGCTCATGACTGCTTTACGCAGTCTGGGCAGTAGCAAGCTCCATAATTAGAAAGAAGCCCAATAGTCAGTAGATATTATAATATAGTTTATTAGCATTAGTATCTTACCCAAAGGCAGTACAGGCAAATTAGGCATTCATCTCTGGATCATGATGGGACAATGTTTCACACAACAGGTGCAGTCTGATCTCTCTCTTCAGCCTTCTGGAGCCTTCTGCCCTAACACCCTTCAGACTGCCATTTTTATACCCTTCTGACTCTATTCATCCCAATGGACCCTAGCTTTCTCACCAGAACTCTTTGGTCCTTATCAGTTGATAAGAATGACATGTTCCCAAGCCTTCCTCTAGCCCCCCTTTTGGATGTTCTCATCCTACTTGCACCTGACCTACTCGTATCTTCCACTAGCCAAAACATCTTTGCTCATGACTTCTCGCAGGTGCCAGTCCCAGCATTGTTGACAGAGCAGACTCCCCCCTCCCCTGTCAGCTCTCTGAGAACTCACTTCAGCATTTGCTGCAGTGAAATGTATTTTGTGTCAGAAATGATCTTTGATTTTTACCGGCCTAGTTCTTAGCCTGAGCCATTGGCCTGTATTTCACTGAGCGCAAGTGACAGCATATTTCTACACCAGACCTCTCTACAGCAGCACTGACACAAGAACAAAAAGATGCGCGGGGCTGCAGCAGCCTTCAGGCATGCACTGTCAGCTCTGCCGGTCCTCTGCCCCTGGAACGGGAAATTGACATCAGCGGAGGCAGAGGACAGCAGAGCCGACAGCGCATGCCTGAAGGCTGCTGCGGCCCCGCGCTTCTTTTTGTTCTTATGCTGGCTGTGGAGAGAAGCGGTGGCAGCAGTTCAGTGCGGTGCTTGTTCCTGCCACCGCTCAACAGAAGCGGCGGCGGCGGCAGCTGAATTCAGCGGGACTCGAGTCGGGGCTACATTTTGAGGAGGAGGCAGGCAGGGAAGGTCACAGCTGGGCTGTATGCTAAACCTCGTGGACCTACCTCCCAGAAACGCCACAAAATCATCTTGCAAATTTCTCAAGTTGCACTTCCCCAGCTGCAAAGGATTAAAATACAAGCTGATGCATGCTACCACCTTCTCTTACATGAGCACGAAGTTATGGAACACACTACCTAGAGACCTGAAAACAATCAACGAAACAACTATCTTTCGCAAATCCCTCAAGACATATTTCTTCAACAAAGCCTACAATGAAAACCCAGAACCTCACTAATCCACTTCTGAAAACCCACCTTCTAATATACCTAATAAATTCCTCTCTCTTCTCTCTACTTTCTTCCCTTAATTAATCTCTGCACATCAGCCACATGGATACCTGAATGCGGAGTTCCATAGGGATCCCCCCTCTCACCGACCATATTCAACCTAATGATGACACCCTTGGCCAAACTACTATCGAATCAGAACCTAAACCCACACATATACGCTGATGATGTAACGATCTTCATCCCATTCAAACAAGATCTAAGGGAAATCTCCAATGAAATCAAACAAAGCCTACATACTATGAATTCCTGGGCAGATGCTTTCCAGTTGAAACTTAATGCAGAGAAAACCCAATGTTTGGTACTAACCTTGCAATACAACAAGAATAAATTTACCACCATCAACACACCTAAACTAAATTTACCAGTCTTGGATTCCCTAAAAATCCTTGGTGTCACAATTGATCGACACCTAACACTTGAGAACCACGCAAATAACACTATTGAAAAGATGTTTCATGCAATGTGGAAACTAAAAAGAGTCGGACCATTTTTTCCAAGAACTGTCTTTCGCAATCTGGTACAATCATTGGTACTTAGTCATCTGGATTACTGCAACTCACTTTACGCTGGCTGTAAAGAACAAATACTTAAACTCCAGACAGCTCAGAATACAGCAGCCAGACTAATATTTGGCACACCAAAATACGAAAGCGCGAAACCCTTGCGGGAAAAATTACACTGGCTCCCAGTAAAGGAACGTATCACGTTCAAACTCTGCACCCTGGTCCACAAGATCATCCACAGTGACACCCCAGCCTATATGTCAGACCTGATAGACCTACCACACAGGAATGCAAAAAGATCCTCTCGCACATTCCTTAAGTTACATCCTCCCAAATGCAAGGGTCTGAAATACAAATCAATGCATGCATCTACCTTTTCCTATACGAGCACGCAACTTTGGAACGTGCTGCCACGTAACCTGAAAACGGTCTATGAATTGACCAATTTCCACAAACTATTGAAAACCTATCTTTTCGACAAGATATATCACAAAGATCAGCATGTGTAACTGTATAATTCAACATGTGTAACTGTATAGTCTTAAAACTTCTAGACTGTCTTATAATGTGTTGTAATGTCTTTCTGCTCTAACGCCCTCATCTATCTTACTACCATGTAACACAAAACCCTCTGAAAACCAAATGTATACTCAATGCTACTTCCAGTATCCAGGACGAAATGTAAGCCACATTGAGCCTGCAAATAGGTGGGAAAACGTGGGATACAAAAGCAATAAATAAATACACTGGAGGTAGAGCTCTTTCGATTGAAAGGAAGCTGGAATGAGGGGGCATAGGATAAAGGTGAAAGGAAGTAAACTCTGTAGTAATCTAGGAAACAGTTCTTTTGTGGAAAGGGTAGTGGATGTTGTGTGAACAACTTCACATTGGAGGTGGGGGAGAAGAGGAAAGTATTTGAATTAAAAAAAAAAAAAAAAAAAAGAGTACGATATAAGCACAGAGGATCTCTAAGACAGAGAAAGGGACTTCAGAGTTGTTATGGTTATGGCAGATAATTACCATATGGCCTTCATTTTCTATGGGGTCAACATTCAAAGCAATTTTAACCTCTTGCCTGGTTATATGACTTGTGGCTACCTGTCAGTGGCAGTTAAGTGGACAGTCCTGCTGGACAGCAGCACTACCTAGGCCACTGCACCATCAGGTTAGTTAGAGCTTGGGTGGACCTGATACTTAACCAATTAGTAGAAATATTCAGTCCATTAACTGGCTAAGGACAGCAAAAAGGTTGTGATAACTTGATCTGCCCAGCTAACTGGGCACCAGTCTGAAAAAATCAGCTACTGCCCAGTTAACCCAGGCTCAGTTTGGCAACTCAAAAACTGCTGACCACTGCGAGCTGAATATTATCCCCTGTGTGTTTCCAGGTTTCCATGGTTAAATTGAGGACAGATAATTTTATCAAGTAAAATCAAGCTGTGCCCCCAGCACGCCTCTAAATTCCCCAAAGACAACCAAATAAATTGTTTTCAGTAAATGATGAGCTGGGGAAGGGGGCAGGGGGACGATAGGAAGAATTTAAAAAAAAACAAAAGATTTGAGTGGTGAACTTAAGTTACCCAGACAAATCCTCTATCAACTCCACAGAGATTATAGGTTAAAAGTTTTAACAATTTTATTAGAAAATTCACAAAGCGTCTTCAGCCAATCGTGTCATATTTTCAAACTTTAGTTGGGATCTATGCATATAACACAACATTGCTCAACTGACCAAAGTCGCATCAGCTACCGGAAAGTTTACACATACAGGTCAGTGTTTTTTTTTTTTGCTGCAATGGTCAAACAAATCTGGCTATTCAGTGTGGCTATTGGATAGTGACCAGCGCTGAATATGCAAATAAGGCAGTCAGTGCTAAACCTTATCCCAAAAGTGGAAATACTCAATCTGCTATCAAGATAACTTAACACGTAGGCCTCAGGAATTAGTATGGAAAGCAAGAGCGACATGACACAGGCTGTTTCCCCGCAAATGCCTGCTTCAGGAGTCTTCAAAGTAAATAAAACATATGTAAACAATAAAATATAAGACATGAAATGAATGTTTTAAAAGATAAAAATTATACAAAAAGCTACAATTTTATATCATCATCAAACCAGGAGATAATGTGGGACTGGCACAGAGGCAACCTGAAAGGATATAGACAGGAAGTCTGAAGGAAATTCAGAGACACTATCTGGATTATGCCTTTGAATAACTTGTCAGCAGCACTTATCTAGATAAGACCCCCTGCTATCCAGATAAGTGCTTCTGAATATTGTATCCCCCCCCCCCCCCCCCCCCCCCCAGTTCCCATTGTAGTAGACAGGGCTCACAGTCACTATTTGTTGTCATCTTCTATCTTTTTATTATGTAAAATCAATGTGCCTCTATCACACCAACTTTATGCCTCCCGTTAACCCTTTTGTACCCATATTCCTGCACCCATAGATGCTTTAACTCATTTCAGTAACCATATGGCAGCCAGAGAGCAGAAGTTTTTAATAAATCATTTTTATTAACAAAATGGAACAAACCAAACAAACCATACAGATATCAATATTACATATCAAGGAGCATAATTCAGCCCTATCCCCTACTCAAACTATAACCATATAGACTGTGCCAGTGTGTTAACCATTCAATATATGACTCCGAGCTAAAGGCATCAAAGTGGCCAAAAAAGGAGACCAAAGCGGAAGATAACGTTCACCCTTGGCAGAAGAAAGTCCTGAATGTCTCTACGTCCCAGTGCACTCAGCATAATCATGGAAGCCCTCCAGTACTGTATAGAGGGAGGGTCTGGCAAGAGCCTCATGCTTAGAATAGTTCTTTTACCCATAAGGGATGTATACTTTAAAGAGGCCTCTCGCAATTGAAATACTTCAAATAAAAAGAAATGGGGTAGGCTTTGCCAAAATCATGATACTTGGGTCCAAAAACATAAGACAGGCAGGCACAACCAAAACATATGACCTAGGTGCACTCGGGCCAATTATCGTTGGGATGCAGTGTAGCTCAAAATGTTCTATGGGGGGAAATATAAAGACACAAACTTAAATTGTAATTCCCAGAACACTGTGAATTTATATCCACCCAATAAGCAAGTCCTGACCTGGGTACCCTGCAAAGAAAGGTCCAAATCTTGTGACCATTTCTATGCCAATAGCAGGAGTTTAAAAAGGCCTAACTTAAGCACTTAGTTTAAAGCCACAACGCAACTCAGTTTTCAAACACGTATTTCACATTGTGTTTGACTTTAAGGCCGAGATGTGCAGTTTATGCAAAGCATTGAAGTTGGAGGCCCTGTTGAAAGTTCACCCTAAAAAAGAAGTTAGAATTAACAGATGTGAAGCCACAGGTGGGCCTAGGCCTGCACCCTTGTTGCAGCTAGTAGGATACCCAAGCCCCACCATGCCCTGAACTTCCCTCCAGAACCCCTCAGTCGGTGGCAGCTTTAGTGATCCACCCCTGATTCCGGCATTGGGAGTAGTTGACCAAAGCTGTCACCAAGTGAAGTGTGCTGAAGGGAGTTCAGGGTTCACAGATACCTTCAGCTGGCAGGGCTTGGGGACCCTTGGCAATTCAGGTATTTAATAATTAAACTAGTGGGTGGGTGTGAGGGCAGACAGCGGGGGATGGGGTGGGCTGTGGTGAGGACAGTGCTCATACGTTTGGGCCATAGGCCCATCCAAAATTTGGGTCTGAATAACCCACTGGAAGCCGCATTTTAAATAGGATTTCTAGGCTGGAAATAGAATGTGGATGTTGACAATTTCCAGCCTATTGTACTTTATTTTCAAATTTATATACCGCTGATACTGGTGAATAGTTCGCAGTAGTTTTACAAATAAAATCAACAGGAAAGGAATGCCATAAAATTTTTATTAGGGTTACCATATGGCTCCAGAAAAAGGAGGACGGATTGAGCCAGCCGGGTTTTACTTCCATTGCTTTAATGGCACCTCACCTGAGGACAGGCTGTGATGAACCGTATTTAAGGCGAGCAGTAGAAGGCTGTGACGGGTGACTTTTAACTGAGGTGAACGCAATGGATTCACAATGCAGGTGGTATTATGCATGGAGCTGAGGATGGAAGTTAAGTTAATGAGAGTTGGAAGATTAAAGGCAGTCCAATGAGAAGTAGCATTACAGGACTCTGAAGTAACTAACATAGGTGTTTGTACAGCCTGCATCAGGTAGTGAGAACTAAATTTGCTAAGAAGCATATCAATTTTATTTTGAAAAAAAACAGAGGCAGCATCAAAAAAGCAGAATGAGATTTCTTACCCATCAATCGGGAGAAAAGAGAAAAAAGATTTTAGCAGGGTTAGGCGAGTTTGTAATTAAGGCTGAGAACTAAATCCTTTTAGCCGGTTTTATATGAAAATTGTATAGAGTTCCCTCTTACAAAGGTCACGAAGATCAGAAGTTTTATGTTTGCACCAAAGGTGCTCTGCTTTTCTCACTCTTTGTTTCAATAGACAAAGATTGTGAGAACACTGGAATCTGCTGTAGCAATGCAAATTGATCTAATCCCTTTTGGAGACAGATGTCCAAACTTAAGGCTTGCTCCTCCAGGGATAAAGAAAAAATATTATCTTGAAAATAATTAAAGAGGGGCAAGCAGGGTGTATGATCAATAAGATGATGTTGATGAGAAAATATCTCTTTACTAAAAGAGGACGAAGAATCCCTAGGAGAATCGACAAAGACAGGCATATTAAAAGACAAAAAATAGTGGTATGACCCTGAGACCTGTGTGCTTCTAATTCTAGCGAAAGAAAAAATTGAGGCCGAACCAGATAAGATTAGGTCCAGTATATGGCCAGCCATATAAGTAGCACAATCGACATGCTGTTTAAGATCTAGGGCATCCAAGATAGCCAAAAAAGCTTCAGATTGTGATTGTATAGGATCATCAACATGGAGATTGAACTCTCCCAAAATCAAAGGATTGGGAAACTTCACTGATGCATCAGTAAACGTTTGTAGCAAAGTGTCCCATAACCCCAGGGACATAGAAGGGGATCTGTAAAGAAATAGGGAAAGAATCTGGATTCTAACATATCCGGGTAGGCAAACATGGCCATTTCCCTATACGTACCATGGGAGCAACCTTTCCATAAAACTATGTTCACAAAAAGAGCAGAAACACTCAACAGCATATGTACTGGCGATTATACATATTAGAGCTACATTTCAGAATATTACAGATGCACAAGTAACAATTAAGGAGACAGATTCCGAAAGGTGATGTAGATTACCAGAGGACTAAGTGCAAGGTGCCTCCTCAATCACCCTTTTCAATCCCTGGCCAAAATAAGCATTTTGCTGTAGGGTATGTGTATTCTGATTGTCCACACAAACAATGCCTGAAAATTGGAATATTCCCCCCTCAGCAACTGTACATGTAAACGGTGGCATTCTAAAATCAGCCCACTTAAGTCATCTATATATATAAATGTTGTTGTTTATCTACAGAATTTCCGTTCAAGGCTTCTAACACGACCTCCCTAAGGCTTATTGGTTTTTCACATACTGGAAGCAGTTAACAGTTTGGGAACAAAGTTGTGCATTTTTTATCACTAGCATAGCGACTTGAAGCAGTAATAATATAACCACAATAATATACAAATGTCAAGAAATATTATTATATATAAGCACCTTCTGCTGTATCTTGCACCTATGAAACCAAGGTATAATCTCTTGGCTGTTTTAAACTCAATGAGCTGCAAAACCAGCAAGAGTGTGAAAATAGATATATTGAAAATTAAGAAGAGTCTTGTATAGGAAATAGTTTTTGTTTGAAGTTGGCTCTGAACAGTTGTCCTCCACCTCAGTGTCACGTCAGGTCTGCTAGTCTGGGTGAACATCTTATCAGTCATTGTTACCAGGGATGAAATACGCCTCTTCAATTTTTGAAACATCATCTTATACAGCTGCAGGTTCTGTTCCACAATTCGGGAATAGTGTTTTCCTTCCATAACTGGCGAAGGTTTAATGACAGAGGTTTCTTCAAACACTGTTTTTTGGTGATCTATATATACTTCTGCAACAGCCAATTGCTTTGGGACTTCAGCAGTGAAAAGACTCACTGCATATTCATGTTCTCCAGTTACTAGGTTCACGCTCACTTGCTCATGTTCTCCATGGACATTGATACTCTTCACACCCAGAGAGGGCCCTAAGAAGACATACACAGCTCTTGTGACTGGTTTTCTGAGATAAGTTGTAACATTGACATAATTAGTCCCATTGTATGGGTAGCCTCTTGGATAACCAACTGATGCAATAACAGCCTTCTGACTATAACCAGTGTCATCCATCCAGTACATTTTATATGTTCCATCTTTGTGTCTTAGACAAGCGCCATGGACACCGTCTATAACTGCCTCCTCAAATGCTTTGTCCACATTATGGAAGAAACTGGTTGTTGCTTCCAAAGGGCTGTCATTTTCTAGATGGATTTGGTCCACTAAAAGAAGCAGTTGTGGATGGAGAAGGATGAGGTGTCTTTGAAAGCTTTTTAACTTTAATTCAGGATTGTAGGCGCCCACTCCTTCCCCCTTAATGAAAACAATCCCGTTCTTCTCCAAAGCTGAAGTCACTTGCCCATGGGAACTTGCAGCTGGGTCAAGTTTGTATTTTAACCACTTTGATGAGCATTCCTCTGTAACCTGCCCTTCCCAAGGAGCAAAACAGCTCTTAACATTCACAGCAGGAGAAAACATTAACACATTGTTTAAGAAAGTATACTTGGGTCCATACAAAGCTTCTGTTATGAATGGCACACCATTCGGAGCAAATGTAAAAGAATTCTGGTCTGGGTGCTCATGACCAGCATTAAAGTTCTTCCATCCTTTGATCCAATCTTTGTACTTGTTTCTGTGGACAATATCATAGATTGCACGCCCTCCCAATTTTCCTGACTTGAAGGAAAGAAAGGGCCTGTTGACTTCAGCAGGTAAGGCACTTCCATAGGTTACAACTCCCCAATCCTCAAAATAATGTAACTTTGGAATGCCAAAATCTGGTGGTGGCACAGAACCCAAGCTTGCATCATACCTACAAAGGAACAAATATATATTAATAGCTATAACAACAGAATGCAATGTTTCCTACTGTGAAAAAAATAATTACATATTTTAAACTATGTACTGGGTGAGTAGTTTACAAAAGCAATTTATCTGCCTAAATATAAATAGGCTGTGTAAAAATTGCCCACCCTCTTCCATACACTTAAGTATGAAAATCACACATATTTTTTACCAGCAAGGAAAAGGGTTGGGATAGGTCAGAGAAATTTACACAAAGAAAAGCAGGTGGAAATCACTACAGACACTTTTTCTTTATTTCAACTTCTTAACCACTTTCTTTCCTCACTGGAGCTTCTTTTCATCTCCTCAGACAACTCCAATGCTCAATAATCCATGTTTTAATCATACAGTTAGTCTTCCCAATGTAAGTTATGTGGACAATGGATGATTTACATGTTGCTTCCTGTGATGATGACAAGAAGCTTTTATTGTTTCACTTCCAGATCACTGTCTCGCTTACAGTCATGCATTTGAAGACTTGGTCTGGTTTGTGATCCAAAGGAAATGTATGAGATAGGAAGCAAGAAAATGATATGCACTGTTTAGGAGAGGGACGATAGGGTGATATTGTCTGTGGATCTCAAGGTGGTGAAACAATGTGACAAGGTGGTGGTACCATGCTTGATTTTAAAGATAAATTACATTTCACTAACAATAGCTCTGCAAGTTCATTTTTAAATTCTATCAGTACTCTGGGATGTATACCATCCGGTCCATGTGATTTGCTACTCTTCAGTTTGCCAAATTGCCTCATTAAATCTTCCAGGTTTACAGAGATTTGTTTCAGTTTCTCTGACCTTTTTGTGGCTCTTCTCTCCCTTTGCTCTTGTATTATATCACCTGGTCTAATGGTTACTGGAGATAAGTTGATCCTCTGTTTAGAGATTAGAAGAAGGCCAATCTCACCCCTTTCCTCAGGTACTTGATTACAATCTGTCTGAGTAATATTGAACTCTTGAAAATATTTTCTTGTCACACTGCAAAGCTTTTTATTAACTATCTAACTTTTATAACAAACATTTTATCAGTGCAAAATACAGGGTTAAGTTCATAAGTGTTTCTTGATGTAAAAAAAAACAGTTTATGTATAGAAATAGATTCTTATAGAATTGCTTGATGTATACATGCATTAAAACATGAAATACCAGCACAAACAGTACATATTCTATAGTGCAGAATACTTGCAGATTATTGTAACATTTTTTGTGCAGGTGTTCTGGCCAAATTTATAAAGAAACTTCAGGTGCTTCAAAACATGGCAGCTTGGTTGTTATTGGGGACAAAGAATGGGAGAGTGTCAAACCTTTTCTGCTTAAATTGCTGAATATCGCACCTAACCAGATAAAGGATAGCTGGATTCACAAATCCGGATATTTTATTCCAGAGGAGATCTGGGAAATTATAGACCGGTGAGTCTGATGTCGGTGCCAGGCAAAATGGTACAGACTATTATTAAGAACAAAATTACAGAACATATTTAAAAGCATGGATTAAGGAGACAAAGCCAACATGGATTTAGTGAAAGGAAATCTTGCCTCACCAATCTACTACATTTCTTCGAAGGGGTGAACAAACATGTGGATAAAGGTGAGCCGGTTGATATTGTGTATCTGGATTTTCAGAAGGCGTTTCACAAAGTACCTCATGAAAGACTCCAGAGGAAATTGAAGAGTTATAGGATAGGAGACAGTATTCTATTGTGGATTAAAAACTGGTTAAAAGATAGAAAACAGAGATTAGGGTTAAATGGTCGGTATTCTCAATGGAGAAGGGTAGTTAGCGGGGATCCCCAGGGGTCTGTGCTTGGACCGCTGCTTTTTAACGTATTTATAAATGACCTAGAGAAGGGAGTAACCAGTGAGGTAATTAAATTTGCTGATGACACAAAGTTATTCAAAGTCGTTAAATCGCGGGAGGATTGTGAAAAATTACAAGAGGATCTTACGAGACTGGGAGACTGGGCGTCTAAATGGCAGATGACGTTTAATGTGAGCAAGTGCAAAGTGATGCATGTGGGAAAGAGGAACCCGAATTATAGCTACGTTATGCAAGGTTCCACATTAGGAGTCACGGACCATGAAAGGGATCTAGGTGTTGTCATTGATGATATATTGAAACCTTCTGCTCAGTGTGCTGCTGAGGCTAAGAAAGCAAATAGAATGTTAGGTATTATTAGGAAAGGAAGAAGGTTCATAATAGGCGAAAATGCTGAAGCAACCTTACCCCTCCATCAAATGCAGTTCAGCAGATGAACAAGAATCCAATAAGGACCTTGTTGGCATAATTGAAGACACAATCTATTCCACTACCTGTTCACCAACTCCTTCCATTTCTCCAACTCCCTCCCTCACTTCCTCCGCAACACCACCCATGGCCCAGGCCAAAACAAAAAAACAAACCTACTGGTTTAATATTTACCCCTCTGTGCGCATCTGACTGTGTAAAATGTTGTTTTACTCACTTAAGTGGTTTATAAAGCATACAGTAAAGCTAAGTTACTTACCTGTAGCAGGTGTTCTCCGAGGACAGCAGGCATATATTCTCACATGTGGGTGACTTCATTCACAGAGTCCAGTGCGGACACTGCCACGAGCACTGTCAATTTAAATCTTTGAGGCAATGCCCCCATTGCATATGCGCAGGTGCCTTCCTGCTCGATGCTTGAGCACGGGACCAGCAGTATAGAAGACAACTCCAAGGGGAAGCAGGAGGGATGTGAAAATATATGCCTGCTATTCTCGGAGAACACCAGATACAGGTAAGTAACTTAGCTTTCTCCAAGAAGGCATAATATTCTCACATGTGGGACTCATTAGTTGCTGCATATGTCTAGTAGCGCTATAGAAATGATAAGTAGTAATCAGTTACCAGGATATCAATATAATGAAAACCTCACAACTAAGAAGAAAATGAGCCTGGTGGAAAAAAGGGCCGGAGGGCGGAATAGACTTTTACAAAGATATCACCAAAACAGGGAAGGTAGGGCATCCTGATAGCGAGGTTGCAATAGAGAGCATAGTAGACCAGTATTCTTTAAATAAAAAGCAGACAGATTTTCCAGATTGCACATTATCATTATCAACAAACATAGTTGGAAATGTCTATATGTGAATTCCAGAAGCCTAAGAAATAAAATGGGAGAGTTAAAATATATTGTACTAAATAAAAAATAGATATAATAGGCATTTACATAAGTACACCTGGTGGAAGGAGGATAACCAGTGGGACACTGTCATACCAGGATACAAATTATATCGCAGTGATAGGGTTGATGGAATTGGTGGAGGGGTAGCATTGTATGTTAAGGAGGGCCTTGAATCGAATAGACTAAAAATTCTACAGGTCACAAAACATCTTGGAATCCCTATGGATTGAAATTCCATGTGTAAAGGGGAAAATGATAGTGATAGGAGTATACTACCGTCCACCTGGCCAGGATGAAAAGACAGATGTAGAAATGTTATCATCCATCTTAAGTAGAGGAGTGTGGTAGCCGTGTTAGTCCACTCTTAAGGTTATCAATAGAAATCAAACAAAATAAAACATGGAAAAGAAAATAAGATGATACCTTTTTTATTGGACATAACTTAATAAATTTCTTGATTAGCTTTCGAAGGTTGCCCTTCTTCGTCAGATTGGAAATAAGCAAATGTGCTAGCTGACAGTGTATATAAGTGAAAACATTCAAGCATTACTATGACAGTGAGAATACTGAAAGGTAACTTTAAAACCATACAAGAACGTAAGACCTTTGAAGTCAGAATGATTGAATATTTTAACACCCAACAGAAAGGACTTAACAAGGATCTGGGGTTCCTAGCCCATTATAAACCATAAAGCTGTATGTCTCTGTTGATCACCCCACCCCTCACCTATCCACACCCATCCTTTTAGAATATCAATGATATGCTTTGGTGTCCCCATGCATACCTCCGACCCACCCCCATCCTCCCACCCTGTCAGACTCTCATAGTAATGCTTGAATGTTTTCACTTATATACACTGTCAGCTAGCACATTTGCTTATTTCTGATCTGACGAAGAAGGGCAACCTTAGAAAGCTAATCAAGAAATGTATTAAGTTGTGTCCAATAAAAAAGGTATCATCTTATTTTCTTTTCCATGTTTTATTTTGTTTGATTTCTATTGAAATGTTATCAGAAATTAGGGAGGCTAACAAACTGGGCAACACAATAATAATGGGTGATTTCATTTATCCCAGTATTGACTGGGTAAATGTAACATCAGGGTACGCTAGGGAGGTAAAATTCCTTGATGAAATGAAGGACTGGCTTATGGAGCAGCAGGTGCAGGAGCCAACAAGAGGAGGTAAAATTCTAGACCTAGCCCTTAATGGAGCATGTAATCTGGTGCTGGGGCTGCTTGATAACAGTGATCATAACATGATCAGATTTGATATAAGCTCTGGATTAAGTACACACAGGAAATCCAATATGTTAGCATTTAACTTTCAAAAATGAGATTATGATACAATGAGAAGAATGGTGAAAAAAAAACCAGAGGAGCAGCTGTGAAGGTCAAAAATTTACATCAGGCCTGGATGCTGTTCAAAAATACCATCCTGGAAGCCCAGGCCAAATATATTCAGTCTATTAAAAAGGGAGGAAGGAAGACCAAATGACAGCCGGCATGGATAAAAAGTGAGGTGAAGGAAGCTATTAGAGCTAAAAGAAAATCCTTCAGAACATGGAAGATGCCATTTTTTATTATTTTCAGTTGGATCCTTCTTCCATTTTTCTGGTTATCCTCCTTTCACCAGGTCTCAGAGATGCCTATTATTATATGCAATTTTTCATTTAGTGCAATATATTCTAACTCTCCCATTTTATTTCTTAGGTTTCTGGTATTTGCATAAAGACATTTCAAACTATGTTCGTTGTTCCCATTTACATCTTGCTCAGCAGTTGACAGTGATACTTTGCAATCTTGAAAATCTGTCTGCTTTTGATTTAAAGACACCTGGAGGGGCATAATCGAACAGAAACGCCTATCTCCATGGGCGTTTATCTCCGAGAACGGGTCCGTGAAGGGGCGGGGCGGATCGTATTTTTTAAAAGAAAAAGACGCCCATGTTTTATTCATCAAGGTGTGAGCTGGGCGTTTTTGCTTTTCAGCGATAATGGAAAATGAAATCGCCCAGCTCAAAAACGAATAAATCCAAGACATTTATTCGTGGGAGGGGCCAGGATTCATAGTGCACTGGTCCCCCTCACATGCCAGGACACCAACCGGGCACCCTAGGGGGCACTTTTACAAAACCAAAAAAACAGGTAAAAGAGCTCCCAGGTGCATAGCACCCTTCCCTTGGGTGTTGAGCCCCCCAAATCCCCCTCAAAACCCACTGCCCACAAGTCTACACCATTACTATAGCCCTAAGAGGTGAAGGGGGGCACCTACATGTGGGTACAGTGGGTTTGGGGGGGTTGGACGACTAGTAGCATTAAGCAGCACAATTGTAACAGGTAGGGGGGGGATGGGCCTGGGTCCACCTGCCTGACGTCCACTGCACCCCCTAACAACTGCTCCAGGGACCTGCATACTGCTGCTTGGGAGGAGGGTATGACATTTGAGGGTGAAAGTAAAAAGTTGTGAAACATCATTTGTTGTGGTGGGAGGGGGTTAGTGACCACTGGGGGAGTCAGGGGAGGTCATCCCCGACTCCCTCTGGGGGTCATCTGGTCATTTAGGGCACTTTTGGGGGCCTTATTCGTGAAAAAACAGGGTCCAGGAAAAGTGTCCTAAATTCTAGCTCAAAACTGTTCCATTATCGGCGAAGGGCGCCCATCTCTGTTCGCCCGATAACCACGCCCCAGTTCCGCCTTCACCACGCCTCCGACACGCCCCCGTCAACTTTGTCCGCACCCGCGACGGAGTGCAGTTGAAAGCGTCCAAAGTTCGGCTTTCGATTATACCGCTTTATTTGTTTTTGTGAGAAGAACGCCCATCTCCCGATTTAGGTCGGAACTTGGGCGTTATTCTCGTTCGATTATAAGCTGGCTGGTCTACTATGACCTTTACTGCAACCCTATCCATTTTCGCATCCTGTTTAAACTTCTTCTACTAACCTATAAATGTATTCATTCTGCTGCTCCCCAGTATCTCTCCACACTCGTCCTTCCGTACTCCCCTTCTCGTGCGCTCTGATCCATGGATAAATCCTTCTTATCTGTTCCCTTCTCCACTACTGCCAACTCCAGACTTCGCTCCTTCTGTCTCGCTGCACCCTACGCCTGGAATAAACTTCCTGAGCCCCTACGTCTTGCCCCATCCTTGACCATCTTTAAATCTAGATTGAAAGCCCACCTCTTCAACATTGCTTTTGACTTGTAACCACTTGTACCTCTTGCTTCTACCTATCCTCCCTCTCCTCTTTCCTCTACACATTAATTGATTTGCTTACTTTATTATTTGTGTCTATTAGATTGTAAGCTCTTTGAGCAGGGACTGTCTTTCTTCTATGTTTGTGCAGCGCTGCATACGCTTTGTAGCGCTATATAAATGCTAAATAGTTGTAGTAGTAGTAACCTTGCTATTGGGATACTGTTTTGGTGTTATCTTTGAAAGATACCTTGTTCCGAACCATGCGCTTTTGAGCGACTGTCGGCCTTCCCCCCCGTTTCTAGTTTAAAAGCTGCACTATCTCCTTTTGAAATGCTGATGCCAGCAGCCTGGTCCCACTCTAGTTAAGGTGGAGCCCATCATTCGGGAAGAGGCTCCCCCCTTCCCCAGAATGTTGCCCAGTTCCTTACAAATCTAAGATCCTCCTCCCTGCACCATCACCTCATTCACACATTGAGACTCCGGAGATCTGCCACTCTCTTGGGCCCTGAGCGTGAAATGGGGAACACTTCTGAAAATGCTACCTAGAGGTTCTGGATTTGGATTTGAGCTTTCTACTTAAGAGCCTAAATTTGGCTTCCAGAACCTCCCGTCCATATTTTCCTACATCATTGGTACCCACATGTACCAAGACAGCTGGCTATTCATTGAGTGAAAAAAATATTATTATTATTATTTTTTTTTTGTTACATTTGTACCCCGCACTTTTTCCCACTCATGGCAGGCTCAATGCGGCAGGCAATGGAGGGTTAAGTGACTTGCCCAGAGTCACAAGGAGCTGCCTGTGCTGGGAATCGAACTCAGTTCCTCAGTTCTCCAGGACCAAAGTCCACCACCCTAACCACTAGGCCACTTGTCCACACATATTTCCTCCTGTTTTAAAAATATGTCCCCAGCACTATCTAAAATCCTATCTAGGTTATTCGTGAGGTCCGCCACATTCGCACCAGGCAGGCAAATGACCAGGCAATTCTCACGTCCACCAGCCACCCAGAATCTACATGCCTAATTATCGAATCACCTACTACAACAGTTGTCCTAACCCTTCCTTCCTGGGCAGAAGCTCTTGGAGACACATCCACGGTGTGACAGAATATTGCATCCTTTGGTGGACTGGTCCTGGCTACAGGATTACTTTCAGCTTCACCAGGGTGATGCTGTCCTTTCAGTGCAAAGTAATTGTAATGGAAGATTTTAAAGATGGTCAAGGCAGAGTTGAAAAACGGACAGTGCACTCTCTCATTAAAGTGATAATTCTGTTTGTGTGAAAATGATTTGGAATGTGGAAGAAGATAAGACACAGTCCTAATTAATTTGGAATGTGAAGAGGGAGGTCGAGCCTGTTTCGAGTTCAGAATGGTCACCTGGACTGAGAAACATATGACCATATTCCCACATGTTCAAGCATATTTTGTATGGCTTGTTTACCAAAACAGAGAAATTCTAAAGCTTTCTGTAATTTTCCTTAGCTCTGAACATGAGTTCTAAGCCTAATAAAAAAAGGGGAATTTCTGCCAGTGAAATTGGGAGCTTGTCTGTGAATAACGTAATACTGTGCAGAGAACTATATTTCCTGGTCAAAGAAACTCCAGGCTTTCGCTCTGAACAGACCCCCAGCCCCAGCTGATAAGAGCCTGGATGTAGAGATTAAGGACCAGTGGTGTATGTATAGTTATGGTGTATGTATAGTGTATTATTGCTTTTCCTGGTGAAGAGACTCCTAACTTTGCTTGGATGTAGGGACCAGTGATGTAATGATTGTTTCTTTTAAACTATAGATAGATATTTTTTATTTTATTTTTTATTTATTTAGATTTTGCTCACACCTTTTCAGTAGTAGCTCAAGGTGAGTTACATTCAGGTACACTGGATATTTCTCTGTCCCAGAAGAGCTCATAATTTAAGTTTGTACCTGAAGCAATGGAGGGTTAAGTAACTTGCCCAAGGATCACAAGGAGCAGCAGTGGGATTTGAACTGGCCACCTCTGGATTGCAAGACCAGTGCTCTAACCACTAGGCCACTCCTCCACTTGTTTCTTTTTAGGTATATAGCTTAATCATTATGTATCTTAGACAATAATGAACCTCTAATAAAAGTCTCATTTACCTAATACGATTCCAAAAGAATCCACAGTAATTGAGTAGTCTGTGTCAGTGAGGCAGGCTGTAAAACCAGGTCAAAACAGTAATCGGGAGGGTTTTTGTTTTCCATATTATGATTTTCCCTTCCTAAACTATTATTTTAACGAAGCTGTCATTTAATAAAGCTGCCTTATTACATACCACTTATATACCAAATTAAGATAAAAACACAGGTTTTCCATACACTATGTGGTTTTGCCTTTGTCATGTGCCACAATACAGACTATAATTCACCTGTATTATGTTTGTTTATTGCTGACATTTGTTTTCATTTGTGGTAAGATTTTGCACTTTACTGTTTCATTGTATTGTCCATGTGTTATACTCTACTGTTAAACATGCATTAAATGGAGTTTGCTTTTCACTAAGTTTACTTTTTTCTTTTTATACCGCATAATCAGAGACTGATTATAGCCTGGTGGCACTTGCCATATTCATCCAGCTATTGCTATTACTATAGACATTACTTGTATTGTGCATAGACAATTCAGCAGGTTTATTTCATTTTATCATTAATTTTGGTAGCATTATTTGTTTGTTGTTATTTCCAGCTGTTGCAAGTCTTATTGGCATCCAGCCTCCCTTGATGAACTGTTTTGACACCCAAGAGAATGGCTGGCCATCACTGTGCCCAATATGTTAAAAGCATGCTTGATATATTACCATCCTGAGAGAAAACCATCTGCCATCTCAGCTGCGTTGCCTGCTTCCTTCAACAACATCCTGTCTCCGGATCCAGAGTTTGTGAGAGTGGGGGAGCCTTCTACATCTGTCAGGTTAAACTTTCCTTTCTTTTCATAGTGCCTTTGGGATTCAGGTCTAGGTTATGTGTGTGTGCTCTACTCTACCTTGACAGGTACATTAGTTTCATACTTTACCATCATTTGGGGGTAATTCTGCATTTTGTCCTTTAGATTGTAAGCTCCTTTGAGCAGGGACTGTCCTTCTTTGTTAATTGTACAGCACTGCGCAACCCTGGTAGCGCTTTAGAAATGTTAAATAGTAATAGTAGTAGTCGTATTGTCTCTGATTTACATTGCTTTTTCTGCAAATATATCTAATAAATCAGTTTTTTCTATTTTCCTTAAAATATCTGAGCCTTGTGTCCTATTCTTTCAGTGTTTATTTTTGGGCTTCTGTGAATTTCATATCTGTAGGAGGGACGTATATAATCCATCTAATCCCAGAGTGTTACAAAAATAAAACAAAATGGTAAAGTACCTTCCCTCTTTGTCTGCTTTCTACCTGAGGCACAGCAAATGTGATTAGCCCTCACAAAACAGTGATTTCTTCTCTAGGAGAAGAGTCAGTCTAGAACCTCAGAGTTCTGAACAAGGTTCTTCTTCAGTCTCTAATTTGAAAGGTATGGCTTGGGACATCTCACAGACAAAACCAGGAAAGGATATATTTTCTGGTCTCCTCCAGAAAGTATATGAGCAAAATCCGTCCCTTCATCTCTGAGCACTCTACCAGAACCCTTATCCACACTCTTATTACCTCTCGCCTAGATTACTGCAACCTGCTTCTCACCGGCCTCCCACTTAGCCATCTCTCTCCTCTTCAATCAGTCCAAAACTCTGCTGTGCGACTCATTTTCCGCCAAAGTCGCTATGCTCACATTAGCCCTCTGCTCAAGTCACTTCACTGGCTCCCTATCTATTTTCGCATTCAATTCAAACTTCTCTTACTGACCTATAAGTGCATTCACTTTGCCATTCCCCAATACCTCTCCACTCTTGTCTCTCCCTACACCCCCCCTCGGATACTCCGCTCTGTAGATAAATCTCTCATCTGTCCCCTTCTCCTCTACTGCTAATTCCAGATGCCGTTCCTTTTATCTCACTGCACCTCACGCCTGGAATAAACTTCCCAAGCCTGTTCATCTAGCTCCATTGTTGGCCGTTTTCAAGTCCAGGCTAAAAGCCCACCTCTTTGACACTGCTTTTGACTCCTAACCTCTACTCACTTGCCCTGTACCCCACCTCTTTAATTCCCTTACCTCTTAGTTGTTCTGTCTGTTTACCTGTCTTATTTAGATTGTGAGCTCATTGAGCAGGGACTGTCTTTTCGTGTTTAATGTACAGCGCTGCATATGCCTTGTGGTGCTATAGAAGTGATAAGTAGTAGTAGTAGTCTCTCAGTTGGCAGAGAAAGATCAGATGGGATGCTATAGGACTCCTCAGGTGAGATGTCCTGTGGGTCCTGATCCATCCCTCAGGTGAGGTCCGAATCTGACTTACTGTTCATGGGAAGTACGTGGAAGGGAGCACCAGCTCTGTGTCAAGGCAGAAGAGTCTCAGAGGTTGAAGAAAAATCCTCTGCCGATGACAAATGTGTCGGTCGAGTTCGTTCTGCCCCTGATGGTCGGGGCCAAGCCAGTGTGTGGGACCTCTCCTGTGACTCCTGTGATGTATTGACAGGCTGGGGCTGAGGCAAGCACCCTGTAAGCCTGTATAGACTGCCAATACAGTAGCCCTGAAAGCTCCTCCTTGTGCATATCCCAGATTTCTCCTTATAGAGTAGGCGTCGGTACTTGCTGAGAAAGCAGTGTGCATGCAGCCTGAGTTATAGCCTGTGCAGGAGTTGGAGATCTTAAAGACCTAGAAGGCTCTCAATAAGTTGGGGAGAAGGAGAGCAGTCACTGCGGCATGGATGCTTCCCATGCATCGAGGACATTGATGCAGGGGAAGTGTTGGCAGAGTGCCTGAATGGAGAACAGTGGTGTTGCTTCTTAGATTTTTTTACGCTGCAGGTTCCTCAATGTATGTAGCACAAACGAAGAGGACATAGAATCCAGAGTCCGACATCCCCTGCCATGCTCAATGCGGATGATGATGCAGACCCAAAAGTTTTTTTACACTGGACTTTGCAGGCTTTAAGGGTCTTTGCTTGAATGCACAGGCAGAGGCTACTCTATATGTCCTAGTGCTATGGACCCAGCACTAGACACAGCAGTTATGGGGATCTGTGTCTGAAATGGTCCTATTGCACTGAGTATACTTCTTACAGCCATTCGGCACCCTTGTTCACATGGAAGGAATAATGGCCAACACAAGGTCAAAAGGCTTTGTGGCCTGAGGAGCTCAAGTAGTTGCGTACCCGAATATGGTCGATGATTCCTGAGCAAAAGAAAGAGGCCCTAAAGGCCATAAATTGAAAAAATAAAACACATTTTTAATAAATGAATATATTGAACAAATATAGAAGAAAGAAGAATATGAAGAAAAAATATGCCAAAAGAGGGAAGGGACCAAAAAGGAAAAAGTTTGATGTGCTGAGAGATTTAAAAAAACAACCTCTCTGCTCCACGGAAAATGATAGACTGCTGGTTCCATGCTTGAGCATTGGGCAGGATGGGCATGCATGGTGGGGGCACTGCCTCAAGGATTTGAAATAACAGTGCACTTGGCAGTGGCTCCATGGATGACATTAGCCACATGTGAGAATATTACGCCTGCTTGTCCTTGGAGAAAAGAAGAATAGAAACGGACTCAAAACGTCAATATAAAACAAAAATACATGTTCTGATAACTTTGAGAAGTAACTAGACACATCGCTCCCTCTGCATAGCAGTTCAGTTTTGTCTGACCAATTCACCAGCTGCACAAAATTTAACTGGTCAAATAGAGGTAGAGTTGGAGGTGATCTGGGAACGCCATTACAGTGCAGCAGAAGCTGTCAAAACAGTAGCCCATATCCTTCCAGATGCATCTTTTCGCCTTGATTCCCTCTCTCCATAACCTTATTCCTGCTCCCAGTCTTGTGAGAGTCACCGTTTGAGTGAAATCTGGAGGAAAAAAAACCTTACAAATAAATCAGTTTTCTTTAGAAGTAATATTACCAGTAGAACTCTGCACTTCTTGTGTGCAGAACAGAAATATAGTCCAGGTAGCCACAGGTTCTTCATGTCTTTCATTCATGTACAAAAATATACGGTATTATGTCACCTACCAGAGGAATTCAGTGTGTAGGGTGCACCAGCGTTGCCCTTTAACTGGAGATCCTGGACCCTCCCTTATACGATTCCTTTGAATCTGATCTGCCAGCCAGTTCCCACTGCCGTTGCGCATGACAAATTTATCCAGAAACACCAGCTGGCTTTCAGGTCCATAAAACCAGTTGTAGTTTGAGTCAGCAATTGCTACAGTCCTCTGGAACCCTGAGAAAAGAAAGAATAACTGTAACTAGCAAATGAAGACCAATAAAGACTGATTGGCCCAGTTGCCCTCCATATATGTCATAAGGGGACTTGTGGATATTTACACTCTCTTTTCCACACAGATCACCTTAAATGGTGAATGTATAAAGATATGTATAGAGTAAGTACAGAATACAAGAAAAGAACCCCACAACACTAAGTAAAGTCTCAGGGCCTAATATTTAAACCACTTTAATGGGCAGAAGACGCTCCTGTTCAGTTATTTATTTACTGGTATTAACCGCCTTTATGAAGAGATTCACCCAAGGCAGTGTACAGGAGCTGCAGTTTAACATGAAACTTACAATTTTGTTAACAGCATAAGAATAGTAAAAATGACCAAATATAAACATAAATACAGTAAGGGATGCATTTACTAAGGTGCGTTGAAAAATGGCTTGCGGTAGTGTAGGCGCGGGTTTTGGGCATGCGCTGATCCATGTTTTAGCGTGTCTGTAAAAAAGGCCCTTTTTTTCTTTGCAGAAAATGGACGTGTGGCAAAATCAAAATTGCTGCGCTTCTATTTTGAGTCTTAAACCTTATTGCCAGCCATTGACCTAGCGGTAAAGAATCCAGGCGGTAATGACCTACACGCGTCAAATGCCACTTGGTGCGTGTCCATTACGTGAACCTGAAAATAAAAAAATATTTTTCAGACTAGCATATCGGATGCACGCCAAAAATGAAATTACAGCAAGAGCCATGCGGTAGTCGGGCGGTAACTCCATTTTGGCGCGTATTGGGTGTGCATAGACGCTTATTTGGCTTAGTAAAAGTGCCCCTAAATGAAGTAAACTTGACAACAGAAAATTAAAACCTAATAGGATTATCATGAAACAGGATCAAAAATATATACATTTAAGAGCACTGAAATTGAAATAACAGAGATATAATACGATGTCAGCATAATACTGATGAAACATCTAATAAGCACATATTAGAACATTCATATAGCATAGATGTGATATTAATGGCCAAACCTGGATCCTGGATGGTGCTCCTGAGTAGCTGGGCAGACCCACTGCTGCACTATCTGGTTAGTGCCAGGGGCAGTTTGGGGCAGAGTCAGGGAGAAGCCAGGAGTTATCTAGTTAGTGGTGATTTTATAGTTAGGAACAGCAAAAAGGCTGTCCTAACTTTATCTAGGGAGTTATCTGGGTACCTGCACAAATATAGCTGCTTAGGTATGTCACAGGAGACTGTGTGGGGGAAGAGGGTGATAATGGCCCTAGGAGTCCCCAGAATCCTCAGCAAGTCAGCCCAGGATCAGGTGAAAGTCATAGAAGAAAACCCATGATGAGCCAAGATCCTAGGATTTGTGGGGTGAGGGGGATGCTGGAAAAGGCAGGCTTGTCCCAGGGAAGAGTGGTGTCAGTTCAGGTAGATTTAGGCAGGCAGCCAAGCCCCTAAGATGAATGTGTACCATGCCCTACTCGGGTATAGCACAGCTAGGATCCAAGAGGGAACCTTGGGAAACTGACATTATGAAGTAGCCCTAAGGGGACCCCCCCCCCCACCACCAATAATAAGCATGGGAGGAGCAAGAGAGGAACAGACTGCAAGCAAGTCCTTTTCTGAGAAAATGACAAAAGGTGATAGGGTTTGGAGTTTAGGATCTGTTTTCGTAGGAGATGGTGTCCTGGGAAAGGTACTGTCCTCAAGAATGGCTGAGAAAGTCAAGAGGGGGAAGGGAAGGCAGCAGACCTTCATGCATACGGGGCAGAACCTCAGAGGAATGCTAGTGGTAATGTGGAGGAAGGGCAGGCATAGGCTGAAGCAGTCATGCAGGAAAGATCCTGTGGGCTGGCTGGGGAGTAAGAGTGGCTAGAATGTGCTCCTGACAGAAAGGAAAGGGTGGCACTCAGAAGCCACCGTAGAGAGGAATGCACTAGAAATGGTGGTTTGCAAAGAAGCAGAAGGAGACAACCACTCCCAGGGGGAACAGAGATTTGCCCTACTTCTGAAGTTGGGAACAATGATGTTAGGAGAAGATATTGATTTTGTGATTACAAGAAGCACTAAAGACCATAGTCCCAAGATGTTGTCCTTCAATGGCAACAAACCAGACCCATTCCAGAAATGGATTCCACCCATCTACCAAGCCAAGCAAAGCAAGACCCACACACGCATCCTGACCAGTAGGAGGCGACACTGACTAACTTCTGGGAGCTGCAAAGTGTCCAAATATTCAATTCCAATGCCCTGATTAGGTCTGTCATTGAATATCTGGGTCAAATTCAGCACCTTTAAAATCAGTGACCTCTGCTGTCTGAATATGGGAGGGGGGGCATTGTCAATGTCCAAAATGAGGTCATATATATTGAGCATGGATTGGCACCAGACATGGGTAAGATGAAAGTCCCTTTATCCAGGGCTTTTCAGGCTTCTGTACCCCAGGGGTTGTCTGTATCATCTGGAGACTGTGTATAACCAGCATAGTTTATGCAGTTTATGCCCAAGTGCTTTTGCCAGTCAGACAGAATTTGATTTTAATTTAACCCAGCACATATATATTCCATGCCATAACCTGGCATCTTACGTATGATGATTTTATTTATTTATTAGAATTTACCATTTCTGAAGAAATGTGCCCAAGGAGTTCAATAGCAGGAACAGTCTGGACATAAGCAATAGACAATTTCAGCAGAAAAACTATTCAATAACAGAACACATTATGGCACAGAAGGCTATTTATAATGTCAACACAGAGTGTCAGTGGAGTAGGAACATTAGACGGATAAGACAAAGTAACAGGAACGGGGTTTAACTTAATGACAGAAAGGTGCACAGAAATGATCTCAGCAAGGACAGGAGTGGATCAGCTATTCCTGCTACTGTTTGTCCAACCGGTCTTCGGCCTCGTGTATGTGATTATCTAGTTTAGTGAAAAGGAGTAGTGTAACCAGATTTATTTGCCTTGTTGCTACATTTGTGAATCCTGCATAGACTCTGGTGTTTGTCTGGACTGCATCATTTTCAAGACATTTTTCCAGTTGGCCATACTATTCAGTGATCTTTCAAAACAAACCCCTGATGTAGGCTTTTTTGCCGAAACAGTGCTGTGTCGGGTCATCTGCAGAATAAAAGTATTTATTTTCTTAATCAATCGTCCTCTGTTTTCTTATGAAAGAGCTTTGCTGGTTACATTACTCCTTTTCCTTGTGCTTCTGTCGTAGTGCATCACAGTCTTCCACTTTTGTTCAGTAACATGGTGCCCTAAACCAAAATTTCCTTTATACCTAATCTTGTGACTCAAAGAATCAATCAAGTACAGAGTTTCAAATTAATGATGACGGATCTAAGTCTAAATTTAGCCCACTTTGAGAAGGGTGTCATGGTGGGAATGTGGACATGATACTTAATTACAAGGAGCAGCGATGGATTTTTACTTTCAAAACCATAGTCCCTAATGGGTCCAATTTGGACTTAGATTGGTTATCATTAATTTGAAATTCTGTACTTGATTGGTTGCTTGAGTCACATAATCAGGAAATCCCTGTTTAGGGCGCAATGTTACTGAGGAATGAGAAGATTGAATGCCGTTATTTATACAGGTCAGTTCAATTGAGAGATGGAGCCTACTAATAGAAATATGTTTAACAAGGTTAAATGGACTTGGGAAAAATCCACAATTCCGGGAACAACATGTATAGACTGTTTCTACGTTTGGGAAGCTTGCCAGGTGCCCTTGACCTGGATTGGCCGCTGTCATGGACAGGATGCTGGGCTCGATGGACCCTTGGTCTTTTCCCAGTGTGGCATTACTTATGTACTTATGTTATTATACACTTACATTTTTAAATTTTACGTTAAAGGATCTACCTTTGAAGCAGTGTGTTGGAGTATAATACTTATGATTTCATACTTATGCTGACCCAGAATATTTGTTTTCTGACATGCAGAATGTTTGTTTTGACCTGTTGCTACCAGAATATTTGTTTGACAGGTTGCTACCACAACGTTCCGTTGCGGTGGGTAACTCACTACAGGACTGTGCTGAGAAACAAGTCCAAAGGCTGGTGTTTTCATCATAGGGTGCCTGGGAGAGAGGAATGTAGATTGGCCACCTCATTGTTCTGCTCCAGGCACACTTGTTTGTGAGCTGTTATAAAAAGAGGGGAAGCCCTGGCTGAAACAGAAGCTTTGTACCTGGTTGGAGGGACGCCTCTCTCCAGTGTGGAATTGTCCCACAGAATCTCTGGGCGGTCATCGGTGCTTCCCCGATTGCTGTTATGGCTCAGATGAAGGCTACAATCCTGTGGTGATGTATGCATACTGCATAAGAGTGTTATGTAATATGTGTGTGCCTATCCAGTGTGGAATTGTCCCACAGAATCTCTGGGCGGTCATCGGTGCTTCCCCGATTGCTGTTATGGCTCAGATGAAGGCTACAATCCTGTGGTGATGTATGTATACTGCTGGAATTGTCCTACAGAATCTCTGGGCGGTCATCGGTGCTTCCTCGATTGATGTTGCAGCTCAGATGAAGGCTACAATCCTGTGGTGATGTATGTATACTGCATAAGAGTGTTATGTAATATGTGTGTGCCTATCCAGTGTGGAATTGTCCCGCAGAATCTCTGGGCGGTCATCGGTGCTTCCCCGATTGCTGTTACGGCTCAGATGAAGGCTACAATCCTGTGGTGATGTATGTGTGAACTGCATAAGAGTGTTATGTAATATGTGTGTGCCTATTGATGTGTGAATAAACAGTCTTTAAAGCAATATCCGAACCCTTGATTTGCTACAAGCAGCTATTGCGAAACATGGCCCATGTCCGTGATGGGGTCCTTTTATTTGCTGAATTGGGTTATTTCGTAATTTATTGAAAACGTTTTTAGCTCGATCTTCAACAACATTAGAACTCAGTGCTGAATATTTAGTTCCTTATGTTTCACTTCTTCCTGACTCCCCACTGAATTTGCCCCATCACTTCCTGTATAATATTTTTTATGATGTATTCTTTAAATGTAACTCTAATTTATTTTCTTTTCTTTTATGTTTATATTGTAAGCCACATTGAACCTGAGTTTCACTTGGGCTAATGTGGGATAGAAATGCCATAAATAAATAAGTGTGACATTTTATATAGAGTTTGAAAATAGATATAAATGAACAGTTTGAAAGTTGAATTAAAGTATAATACACAAAAACGTTCTGACCAATGAAAAAATTGGTGAGTCATGAGTTCACATTGTTCATTGTTCATGTGAAATGAGTTACCACCAAAGTGTTTAGGACTGAGAAAGAGATTTGAAGTAGTGGAGCAGTGCGGCATTGGATTTTTCAAAATTGATAAAATTAGCAGGCTCCTTAGAAGTTCCTGTGAAGATGGATTGTTCTGGCCAGGGCTTTTTTTGAGGGGGTACTTGGGGGTACTGAGTACCAGCAACTTTTTCATTGTCTGCTAAAATTGACCATTGGATTGCAAGTTTTAATGAAAGTGCTCAGGCTCTACACACCAATTCTGCCTTGCCATATATTCTGTGAGTGGTTGCAGGGGCCCTGCCTATTGTGGGGTGGGTCCTTCAGTGATCACCCCACCCCTGAAGGATGGCCTAACATTTGAGTACCGGAACCTTTTTTGCTAGATAAAATGCACTGATTCTGGTAGCTACAGTGGCTTTTTTGTATGCCGTGGTTATTTCACCCCCCTCAGTACTAAGGAAATCTCCTCAACACTATCCAAACTCTCCAAGTCTCATTGCCACCTGGACCCATGCCCCAATTATCTTATGAAAAATGCCCCAGAACGATTCATTACAGAACTCACCACCCACTTAAATTTCCTATTTCAACAAGGCTCCTTCCCCTCTCAACACGGCAATATTCTACTTACACCAATACCGCAAAACCAGAAACCAGCGAATGACATCATTAATTATCGACCTGTGGCCTCCATCCCTCTTCTAACCAAACTGATGGAAAATAGAGTGACCTCCCAACTTAATGAATTCATTCAAAAATTCTCCATATTACATGAATCACAATCAGGTTTTCGACCTGCACACAGTACAGAAACTGCTCACCTTGATATCCAGGTTCAAACAGGAAATTTCAATTGGCAACAAAATACTTCTTCTGCAGTTCGACTTATCCAGTGCATTTGACATGGTAGCAGTGGCGTAGGAAGGGGAGGGGGAGGGGCGGTCCTCCCCGGGTGCACGCGCTCGGGGGGTGCCGGCCCCGCTGGTTCCCTGCTCTCTCTGCCCCGGAACAGGTTACTTCCTGTTCCAGGGCAGAGAGAGCAGGGAACCAGCGGGGCCGATGCAGCTCCGAGTGACATACACTCGGGGCGGTTCGGCCCTCCCTCAGCTAAGAATGTGGTCCGGGGGGGGGGGGGTTGCGCAGCGGCGACCCGCCCCGGCTGCCATTAGCCCTCGCTACGGCACTGCATGGTAGACTACAATATTCTCACAAAATTACTAGACAAATTAGGGATCGGCGGAAACATCATTAAGTGGATAAAAAAGTTTATCACCACCAGATCATATCAGGTCAAATCAACCTCATCAATATCGCCTACGTGGTCATCAAAATGCGGAGTCCCCCAAGGCTCACCTCTATCCCCGATCCTCTTCAACCTTATGATGATTCCTCTGGCCAAATCCCTATCCAAATCCGACCTTAACCCTTTCCTCTACGCTGATGATGTCACAATATTCATCCCTTTCCAATCCAACCTTACAGAAATCTTGGAGAAAATAATCACAGCCATGAACATCCTAACATCCTGGGCCAACGCTTTCAAGAAGAAAATGAACAAAGAAAAAACTCAATGCTTAATTCTTTCATCACAACACGCTACTCTGCTCCCAACCACCCTGATCACCCTCGATGTTACAATCCCAATATCTGACAATCTAAAAATCCTAGGAGTAACATTAGACAACCACCTAACTTTGGAAACTCATGCAAAAGCCACAACGAAGATGTTCAACATGATGTGGGTATTGAAAAGAGTAAAACCATTCCTCCCAAAGAAAACTTTCCGCAATCTAGTACAATCCACAGTACTCACCCATGCCGACTACTGCAACAGCATCTTCATCGGCTGCAAAGCCCAAATCATGAAAAAACTCCAAACCGCCCAAAACACAGCAGCCAGACTCATTTTTGGCAAATCACGATTTGAAAGTGCAACACCACTTCGTGAAAAACTTCACTGGCTCCCCATCAAGGAACGCATAAACTTCAAAGCCCACACAATGATCCACAAGATCCTCCATGGTGAATCTCCAAGCTACATGACCAACTTGATCGATCTTCCAGCTAGGAATGGGTCCAAATCTTCTCGAACATATCTCAATCTTCATCTTCATAATTGCAAAGGCCTCTAATACAAAACCTACTACGCATCCAACTTCTCCGTTATAGGCGGCTAACTCTGGAACGCAATACCTCGACACATTCGAACAACCAAGGAACACCTACCCTTCCGAAAGCTGCTGAAAACTTACCTCTTCAAACAAGCCTACCCAAACATACCAACTTAATTCTCGAACCTAATCCACACCACTAGCACTACCCATACTCCAATCCTCTCCCCCACGTCTCTTCCTATTGTCCTACTCTATATAACTGGGTTATCTCTGTGATACTTTGTTTTCCTAGTAGGAGGTGTATTGATGTTCTAGGGAAGTGGTTTCTAATCGGTGATCATGGTAAACTGGTGAACTGCTAATGCTCATCTCAACCCTTCATTATGTTTAAAATGGCTTCCTTCAGAAATGTCTAAGGTGCAGCTTCGATAAGCGTATATGTTCCTTGTTGATGTTACACCCAGAGCCGTAGCGAGGGGAGCTGACACCTGGGGCGGGTCGCCGCTGCGCACCCTCCCCTGGGTGCAGCACGGCGCACCCTCCTCCCGCTGGAGCGTATACCTCCCCCCCCGGAGCGCATACCTCCCCCCCCCCCCCCCCCCCGGAGTGCATACCTGCGGCGAGGGACGGGCAGGAGGGCCGATCCGCCCTGACTGCACGTTGCTGGAAGTAACCTGTTCCGGGGCAGAGAGGGCAGTGCACCAGCGCGGAGCCGACACCCCCCAGCAGCGTGCACCCGGGGCGGACTGCCCCCCCCCCCTTCCTACGCCACTGGTTACACCCTGCATACTTCTGAAGGAGGCTGGATTTGACATAATGAAGTATGTTGAGATGAGCATTAACAGTACATCTGAAAGTCTGAGATCATCTCCAGGCAATGTACTCTGATTTAAGAGTGAGGTTCATTCCTGTAACTGGTATGGAATACATAAAACTAACTCATCTGAAAATGTTATTATGGAAGATAAGAAACTACTTGCTGTCACTGTCAGCCATTTTGCCTTCCAAAATGCAGCATTTCTACATCTAGTGCCTGTGTATTTCTAAGATTCACACTGGCTTGGTATAGGGAAAATACTAGAGTTCTGGGGGAAGAGGGAGAGGTAGCTAAAGAAGGAGAGAGCAGGCCACAGTAGTGCGAGGGTGAACTGTCCTTGATAATTCATGGAAATGTGAGTAGGGGCACCATTAGACATATTTCTCTTGGTTCTGGCTCATCTTCCTGCATTCACTCTGCAGCTCCTCAGTACCTCTCCACTCTCATCTCTCCCTACATTCCTCCCCGGGAACTCCGTTCACTGGGTAAATCTCTCTTATCTGCACCCTTCTCCTCCACAGGTACAAATCAAAGTAGGGTATACAAAAAAAAGCAGCAAATATGAGTTATCTTGTTGGGCAGACTGGATGGACCGTGCAGGTCTTTTTCTGCTGTCATCTACTATGTTATGTTCTCCTCCACTGCTAACTCCAGACTCCGTTCCTTTTATCTTGCTGCACCATAGGCCTGGAATAGACTTCCTGAGCCGGTACGTCAAGCTCCATCTCTGCCCGTCTTCAAATTTAAGCTAAAAGCCCACCTTTTTGATGCTGCTTTTAACTCCTAATCCTTATTTTATCATCCTCACTTTAATATTCCCTTATCTCTTGTTTGTCCTGTTTGTCTGTCCTAATTAGATTATAAGCTCTGTCGAGCAGGGTCTGTCTCTTCATGTTCAAGTGTACAGTGCTGCATACATCTAGTAGTGCTTTAGAAGTGATAAGTAGTAGTAGTAGTAAGGAAACTGCAAACTGCCCAGAATTACTGCAGCAAGACTTGTCATGCATGTACCACTGCAACTTACTCCTCACCAGACTCCCACTTAGCCATCTATCCCCCCTTCAATCTGTTCAGAACTCTGCTGCACGTCTTATACTCCGCCAGAACCGATATACTCATATCACCCCTCTTCTCAGGTCACTTCACTGGCTTCCAATCCGATACCGCATTCAGTTCAAGCTTCTCCTTCTTACCTACAAATGCACTCAGTCTGCTGCCCCTCACTACCTCTCTACCCTCATCTCCCCTTACGTTCCTGCCCGGAATCTCCATTCACAGGACAAATCCCTCCTCTCATTACCCTTCTCCACCACTGCCAACTCCAGGCTCCGCTCATTCTGCCTCGCCTCACCCTATGCTTGGAACAACCTTCCCGAGCCCTTACGCCAAGCCCCCTCCCTGCCCATCTTCAAGTCTTTGCTTAAAGCCCACCTCTTCAATGCTGCGTTCGGCACCTAACTCTTTCAGGAAATCCAGACTGCCCCAATTTGACTGCCCCTATCAGACTGACTGTTCACATGTCCTTTAGATTGTAAGCTCTTTGAGCAGGGACTGTCCTTCTATATTAAATTGTACAGCGCTGCGTAACCCTAGTAGCACTTTAGAAATGTTAAGTAGTAGTAGTAGTAGTAGAGAAGGCCTTTGTTCACAAAAAAAACTTTGGGAAGATAGCAAGTTTCTGTGAGTAGTTCTTAAATTGGGTGCAAAGCAGCTGAAAGCCAGAAGCCTCATTCATACTAATTTTGCCCTCTTACTGACTTACAAATGCATTCACTCTGCAGCTCCTCAGTACCTCTCCACTCTCATCTCTCCCTAAATTCCTCCCCGGGAACTCCGTTCACTGGGTAAATCTCTCTTATCTGCACCCTTCTCCTCCACTGCTAACTCCAGACTCCGTTCCTTTTATCTTGCTGCACCATATGCCTGGAATAGACTTCCTGAGCTGGTACGTCAAGCTCTGTCTCTGGCCGTCTTCAAATCTAAGCTAAAAGCCCACCTTTTTGATGCTGCTTTTAACTCCTAATCCTTATTTTATCATCCTCACTTTAATATTCCTTTATCTCTTGTTTGTCCTGTTTGTCTGTCCTAATTAGATTGTAAGCTCTGTCAAGCAGGGACTATTTCTTCACGCTTTAGAAATGATTATTATTAGTAGTAGTAGTAGTAATTTCAGGAAACAATCTTCTGTCTAATAAATTGGGTTCCTATCTAGTCTATTTTTTGACTATTTCTTCTCTTCAAAGGCTGCCAAAGAGTGAACCTTTTCTCTTAGAATATCCACAACCTAAACATATAATGAATCCAACAGTTTCTGTGCCACAATGCCCAAACCTAATTTGGGTTTGAAATATTTATTGCAAGTTAGCTTTTGCCAAGATATAAAATAGAAGTCTGTAACTGAGTGAAATCATTGCCCTGTGGTTCTGTCTCATCTTCATGTTGATTAGAAGTGGTCTGCAGCATAAGAAAGAGGAAGGGAAAGAAGAACCAAGAGAAACAAGCTGACATCTCACTCTTTCCTGTTCTCATCACAAAAACAGCTGAGCAGACTGACAAAAAAGGAAGCTGTGATCTGTATGGGGCCTCTCCTATTTATGCTTTCCTTCTCCCCTCTGTCAAATTAAGTAACTACCACTTCTCTGCAGATACTTTTTCTTACTTTTTTTTTTTTTGGGGGGGGGGGGGGGGGGGGGGGGGGGAAGAAAGCAGTCACCTGTATTCAAAATTTTCTTTAAAGAGGTATACAGCTGAAAGACACATTCATCACATTAACCCTCTTGTTCCAGCCAACCCACAACTATATCTTACCCAGTCTGATGGTACCGGAAGATTGGAGGGTGGCCAATGTAACGCCGATTTTTAAAAAAGGTTCCAGGGGAGATCTGGGAAATTATAGACCGGCAAGTCTGACGTCGGTGCCGGGGAAAATAATAGAGACTATTATTAAAAACAAAATTACAGAGCACATCCGAGGACATGGATTACTGAGACCAAGTCAGCACGGCTTTTGTGTGGGGAAATCTTGCCTGACCAATTTACTTCAATTCTTTGAAGGAGTAAACAAACATGTGGACAAAGGGGAGCCGGCTGATATCGTGTATCTGAATTTTCAAAAGGCGTTTGACAAGGTACCTCATGAAAGGCTACAGAGGAAATTGAAGGGTCATGGGATAGGAGGAAATGTCCTATTGTGGATTAAAAACTGGTTGAAGGATAGGAAACAGAGAGTGGGGTTAAATGGGCAATATTCACAATGGAGAAGGGTAGTTAGTGGGGTTCCTCAGGGGTCTGTGCCAGGATTGCTGCTTTTTAATATATTTATAAATGATTTAGAGATGGGAGTAACTAGCGAGGTAATTAAATTTGCTGATGACACAAAGTTATTCAAAGTCGTTAACTCGCGACAGGATTGTGAAAAATTACAGAAGGACCTTACAAGACTGGGAGACTGGGTGGCTAAATGGCAGATGACGTTTAATGTAAGTGCAAGGTGATGCATGTGGGAAAAAAGAACTCGAATTATAGCTACGTCATGCAGGATTCCATGTTAGGAGTTACGGACCAAGAAAGGGATCTGGGAGTCGTCGTCGATAATACACTGAAACCTTCTGCTCAGTGTGCTGTTGCGGCTAGGAAAGCGAATAGAATGTTGGGTATTATTAGGAAAGGTATGGAAAACAGGTGTGAGGATGTTATAATGCCGTTGTATTGCTCCATGGTGCGACCGCACCTTGAGTATTGTGTTCAATTCTGGTCGCTGCATCTCAAGAAAGATATAGAACTGGAAAAGGTGCAGCAAAGGGCGACTAAAATGATAGCGGGGATGGGACGACTTCCCTATGAAGAAAGGCTAAGGAAGCTAAGGCTTTTCAGCTTGGAGAAGAGACGGCTGAGGGGAGATGTGATAGAGGTATATAAAATAATGAGTGGAGTGGAACAGGCGTCTGTTCACGCTTTCCAAAAATACTAGGACTAGGGGGCATGCAATGAAACTACAGTGTAGTAAATTTAAAACAAATCGGAGAAAATGTTTCTTCACCCAACGCGTAATTAAACTCTGGAATTTGTTGCCGGAGAACGTGAAGGCGGTTAGCTTAGCAGAGTTTAAAAAGGGGGTTAGACGGTTTCCTAAAGGACAAGTCCATAAACCACTACTAAATGGACTTGGGAAAAATCCACAATTCCAGGAATAAGATGTATAGAATGTTTGTACGTTTGGGAAGCTTGCCAGGTGCCCTTGGCCTGGATTGGCCGCTGTTGTGGACAGGATGCTGGGCTCGATGGATCCTTGGTCTTTTCCCAGTGTGGCATTACTTATGTACTTATATAGGATAGTTGTCTCTAACTGTAAGATCACAGCAGAGCATTTCTTCTGAATACCTAAATCTGGGAGCAGTAATATTTGGTTGGTTACAGGTTTTTCATCTATGTCCAGTTTCACACAAATCTCCCCTATGAAGGTCATTAAGATCTTCCTCAGATCATTTATTCAGATTTTCCGAGACTGCCTTAACTGATGCAAAGGACCATCTACTGTGGATAAATGAAAGCAGTTTCTTTTTAAGAATCTCACTGAAGGCAACAGTCCTTATCGCATTTTCTTGCTGTGCTACATACATCTGTGAGATCTAAATAACCCAACTTGCAGAGATAAATAGTATAGCCCTATTTCCCTACTGAATTATGATGCAAAGTTGTTGGCAAAGGTGCTTGCTAATAGGCTAGCGCGCTTGCTGCTACGCCTGATTCATGATTGTCAGGTTGGCTTTGTAGGAGGTAGGTCAGTGGCCAGAAGCCTTAGGACGATCTTGACTACATTGGAAAGCAGTTCTCATAAGGAATTGCAGTCGCTGTCAGTTTTGACGCTGAAAAAGCCTTTGATAGGGTATATTGGGATTTTCTCTTTGCCACCCTGGAGAATTATGGGTTCTCCGGACGATTCGTTGCAGCAGTTCAAGCCTTATATGCAGTGGTGTGCTGGTAAATGTTTAACAACAGGCTCTCTCCCCAGTCCACCTCTGCGCCCCCCTTGTCCACCTCTGCATCCCCCCCCCCCCCCAAATTGCAGAGCTGGCTATAGCCGAGGAGTGAGCCGGGGGGGGGGGGGGGGGGGGCAATGCATTACTCCAGGAAAAAAAATTAAATGATCCCAGGTTCCAATCTAATTCATGTTTAAAGTTGGATAAAATGCCATAAATAAGTAAATAAATATAAACTTTTAATGTTGAGCACCTGATTCTCAAAGTGGACATATTTCAAACACTATAATGAAAATAAAATGATTTTTTTCTACCTTTGTTGTCTGGTGACTTTGTTTTTCTGCTCATGCTGTCCCAGTATCTGATTCTGCTGCTATCTGTCCTCTTAACTCCATTTCCAGGGCTTCCTTTCCATTTATTTCTTTACTCTCCTCCTTTCTTCATTTCTTGCCCTACATCCGTAAGTAAAAGCTGGGTCCCTCCACAGACTTGACTGTCCAGTGGATCTAGCTTCTGCTTATTTTCTTCATTCATGTGCAGTTTTTCTCCTCTCTTCCTTTTCCCTCATCTCATCTCCTTCCTCACTCTTCCCTCCCCTCCATCCATGTCCAGCATTTCTTCTCTCTCCCTTCTCTCTCCTCCAACCATGTCCAGCAACCCTCCTCTCCCCTGTCCTCCCCTCCATCCACCCATGTCCAGCAACCCTCCCCTCTCCCCTGCCCTCCTCTCCATTCACCCTCCCATGTCCAGCAACCCTTCTCTCCCCCTGCCCTCCCCTCTATCCACCCATGTCCAGCAACCCTCCTCTCCCCCCTGCTCTCCCCTACATCCACCCATGTCCAGCAACTCTCCTCTCCCCTGCCCTCCCCTCCATCCACCCATGTCCAGCAACCCTCTTCTCCCCCCCCTGCCCTCCCCTCCATCCACCAATGTTAACCACCTCCTTCCAGCCTCCCCCCCAGCAGCCCATGTCAACCATCTCCCTTCTAACCCCTCCCCTACTCAACGCCAGACATTTCCTGCCTTCTTCCAGCCCCCCCCCCCCCCGCTTCCCAATTCCCTGCTCATCCATCATCTCCTGTCTGCCCTCAACTCCAGGATAGCCCTCGTTTCCTTCCTGCCGCCACCCTGCCTTTAAATATTGTATTTTTCCTCGAGTCGCAGCGTCAGCCTTCCCTCGCATGGTTCCGCCCTCTTCTGCTCGAGCCGAGCCTGCTGCTTTCAATGCCGGCGCCGCGACTCGAGGAAAAATACAATATTTAAAGGCAGGGCGGCGGCAGGAAGGAAACGAGGGCTATCAGGGAGCAGAGGGCAGACAGGAGATGATGGATGACCTGCGGAGCGGGGGAGCCTGCAGCTCGTGGGGTGGGGGGGAGGAGAGGTAAGCCGGCTCGCACTCAGTAAACAGCCAGCTCGCAAGATGCCAATAAATTTAACAACCGGCTCTTGTGAAACGGTGCAAGCCAGCTCCAGCACACCACTGCTTATATGTTAATCCCAGTGCAGCAATTTTGGTTAATGGATTAGAATCATCAAGTTTTCCTATTAGGAAGGGCACGAGGCAGGGTTGTCCCCTTTCGCTGCTTTTATTTGTTCTGGTTTTGGATCCTCTTATTAGGGACATTATGGGGAATCCATCGATTAAAGGGATTCAAATAGGCTCCCATGTTTTTAAGGTTGCAGCATTTGCTGATGGTCTCTTGGTGCACCTCACGAACCCTAGAGAATCTTTAGAGACGCTCTTAGAGGTTTTTCATGAATATGGGGATTATGCGGGATTTTGCATAAATCTAGATAAATCTGAGGCTTTGGCCTCTCCGGCGGTCCCTGATAATGTTTGGGGTTTGGATTTCCTCTGAGGTGGGCAAATGAATCCTTTAAATACCTGGGCATTTGGCTCACAATGAGCACCTCAGCTTTATATCGTTTGAATGTGCGGACCCTATTAGAGGATACAAAAAAACAATTGGATTGCTGGATGCGCCTCCCTTTATCGTTGTTGGGCAGGATAAATTTAGTAAAAATGGTCTTATTTCCCAGATGGCTTTATGTTTTGCAGACATTACCTCTCTGACTTTTGAGGAAGGATTTGAAGCTGGTGACCAGGCTCTTTAGTCGTTTCTGTTGGGCCCGCAAAAAGCCAAAATTTAGCCAAGAAGCACTGATTCAAGGTTGGAAACAGGGGGATGTGGGATTCCCTGATCTGTTCCTTTACAATCAGGCATGCCTCCTCCGTCATTTGGGACATTGGTTTACCTCTATGCAAAAGTATACACCTACAAGCCTTGAGCAAGACTTCTTTACTCATAATTTCTTCGCTCTTTTACATCTTCCCCATGGTCATGTTCCCCCAAATTTTAAAGGGAGCTTGTTGCTCAGACCTCTGCTTGAGGTGTGGCAATGGTTGATGCGATTGGTGGGGGGGGGGGGGGGGGGGGACCCGTATGCTACTGACCAAATGCCTGTCACTGGTAATATCGCTTTTCAGTCAGGAGTAGACAATCCGATATTTCTTTAGTGAGACCCTGGAGGAGCGTCTTTTGGTTTTGGGACTCCATGGGGCCTTGGTTAGACGAAGACCTGGGAGGAATTATGATTGCCTTAAAAGTAGGTGGGAGAAAGATTTAGGACTTTCTTTAGCGTTTTGGGATGTGGCAGCTACATTGAAGGGCATTCGAGCGCTGGTAACGGATGAAAGACTGTGGGTAAAGAGTGGTCTTAATAGGTTACATGTCTAAAGCACAGTTGGCGCATGCGGTGGGGTCTGACGACTTGGTTTGTTCAGAATGTGTGTGTGGGGGGGTCCCAGCTCATTTTATCATGTAATGTGGAAGTGTCCTGAGGTGCGGGCATTTTGGCAGCGGGTGCGAGGCTTCCTGATCAGGTTGGGGAGTAAGATCCGAGGGATGGAGGGGCAGTTTCTGTTGGATCAACCTAGGGCTTTTACCTCCCTGAACCGCCATGCAAGCCTGTTGTGTTGGAAGCTGAGTTTGGTTGCTCGGAAATGTGTTCTACAATATTGGACTTCGTCGGAGACCCCTGCCTACTGGCACTGGCAGAACCAGGTGCATCTTTTGGCATCCTGGGAGGTGAGACAGTCCTCCAGATGCAGGAATCTCTTTCTCCAGATTTGGTCACTGTATTTGCAAATTCTTAGTCCCAAAGGGTGTAGTTTGTTAATTAACGCATAAGAAAGGGTTCTTAGGAAGTAATTGGAGCAGGTCTAAAGATACAGGAGTTGGTAAGGGGTATGGGAGGTAGGGAGGCAAGGTGGGGGCTTTGGTTGGGGTGGAGGGAGGGGGACTTCTTTTCCTGCCACTATTTATACAGAAGAATAGCTATGACTATGGGGGGGTGGTTGTGTTGTGGGGGGGGGGGGGGGAAGAGGGGTGTTGGGTAGGAGGGAGGGAGGAAACAGGAATGGTGCAATTGTTTGCATGATTAGCTGGACTTGTTGGTTACCAGTTCTGACATTGTGAGTTACATTTATTGTTGGATGATGAAGAAATGAATATTTGTACCTTCTGTCACGATTGTGACTGTTTTCCTTGGCTGTGCTCACCTCGCCCTCTGGTGGCCAGAACCGGTGGCTGCCATAGACTGTCTTGCTGTCTCCCTACACATTCCAGACTTTCTTTCTGGTCCGGTCCAGATATTCTAGCCCTCCAGACTTGGTTTGAAGTTTGGCAGCTAGCCTCACCCTTAGCTGCCTTGAGATTCCTGCAGCTGAGCCTCAGCTGCTGATGGGCTTTATTAACCACCTGGAAACTTTCTACTTTGCCTTTGCAACGCCAAAGGTCATGGTTGTTGGTGTGCTGTTAGGAGCACTTCTGCCTGTTTTGCTTGAGCTTCCCTTATTTACCCTTTTGGCTTCCCTGCTTTTCCCTTTTGGTGCTGTTAGGAGCACTTCTGTCTTGTTGGTGTGCTGTTAGGAGTACTTCTGCTTTGCTTTGTCTGAGCTTCCTTGCCTTTCTCTTTTTAGCTTCCCTGCTTTATCCTTTGGTGCTATTAGGAGTACTTCTGCCTTGCTTTGGTTTGTGCCTGTATGCCTTGTCTTGTTCCCTCCAGTGTTTGTCTGCCTTGTCTGTCTTGTGTTGTTTCTCTAGTCCCCTCTGCCTTTACCTTCAGTCCCTGTTTAATCAAGCTTGTTGCTATATCCTGTCACCTGAGGGAGTACCCTCAGTCCTGATTCCTGGTCCTTGTTTAGTCAAGCTTGCTCTAGAGTCCTATACCCTGTGTGAGTTCCTATATCCAGTAAGTCCTGCCGGCTGCCCGCACCTAGGGGCTCAACCCCTAGGGAACGGCGGGCAAGCGCAGGTGAAGTCCTGTTCCAGTCACGCTTGTTTCTGAATCCTGCTTATGTTTCCTGATTCTGGTTCCTGCCTCGCCTGCCTACAAGTCCTTATAAGTAGGTGGGTTTTGCCTGCTACTGTCGCTCCTCGTCAGCAACTCATGGGCTCACGATTCCAGACTATCATTGAGAACCTGACACCTTCACTAATAAAAATATTGAAACATAAATTACACTCATTCTTGTGTGATAAGCGAGACTCTGCATATATTGCAACACCAGAGATGTGTGCAAAACAAAGATAGCAACTGAAATTTTCAAAAACTGACATATTCCAATCACTACATTAGAAAGTAACAAATACAAATAAAACAAAAATCAGAAAATATAAGGTGGTATCTTTTTATTGGACTAACTTAATACATTTTTATTAGTTTTTGAAGACTAAACTATCTTTCCTCAGTTCAGGACAGTATAATGCTTTTATGGTATACTGTCCTGAGCTCAGGAAGTTGGTTTTGGCCTCTGGAACCTGGTCAAAAATATATTAAGTTGTTCTCAATAAAAAAAAAAAAAAAAAGAAGTATCACCTAATTTTTCATTTGTTGTTTTATTTTTATTAACCTTTAGAGTGGACTAACATGGCTTCCACACTATCCTTAATTAAAATAAAAATATTTTCTACCTTTCTTGTCTGGCCACTTAATCTTTCTACCCATCTTGGGTCCAGTCTCTGGTTTCTGCTTTCTTCTATTTTCTCTGAACTTTCTTGCCAGAGTTTTCTGTCCATTTCTCCTTTTTCTCTCTCCTGTCTTCTATATGTCCTCCATTACATCCTTCTCTGATACTCCTCTTTCTCTTTCAGCTTTTTTCTATTTTAATGCCTCTGTATCTATTTAGATTGTATCCATTCTTACTGTCTAATCTTTAAACTCCCTTTTTTCACTGAATCTAATTAACAGCTTTCCATATCTTTCCCTCACCCAGGCCCACCCAGGCCCACCCATTTCCCTTTCTCTTACTCCCCAGCCTTTCATTAACTCTTTACTCTCTCCCTTTGTCATATAAAATCTCTTCTCTGTTTTTCTCTCTTCCCTGCTATGTAGCATCTCCTCTGTCTCTCTTTCCCCTGCCATGCAGCATTTCCTTTCAGTCTTTCCTTCCCCCACCTGACTGCTATGCAGCATCTCCATTTTACTTGTCTCTCTCTCCCCCTGCCAACCATCATTCTCCCATCTCTTTTTCTCTCTCTCTCTTCCCCTATCCAGCATCACCCGCTCTGTCTCTTCTTCTCCCTCCAGCATTGCACCACCTGTCTCTCTTTTCCACATCCATCATCCTTGTCTTTCTTTCTTTATCACTCACTTTCTCTTCTCCCCATCCAGTATTACCTCAACTTCCTCTCTTTCTCTGCTACCCCCATCCAACATTGTGCTGTTTCTCTCTTACCCCATCCAGCTCCTCTCGTCTCTCTCTTCAACCTCCCCTCCAATTCAGCATTATCCCATCTATCTCTCTTCCCATCCACCATCACCCTGTCTTTCTCTCTCTTCCCCCATTGAGCATCTCTCACTCTTCCTTCCTGTCCATCACCCCATCTCTCTCTGTTCTCCACATCCATCACCCTGTCTTTCTCTCTCTTCCCTCATTGAGCATCTCTCACTCTTCCTTCCCATCCAACATCACCCCATCCCTCTCTCTCTTCTCATCCAGCATTATTCCAATGTCCTCTCTTTCTCTGCTACCCCATCCAGCATTGTGCTGTTTCTCTCTTACCCCATCCAGCTCCTCTCGTCTCTCTCTTCAACCTCCCCTCCAATTCAGCATTATCCCATCTATCTCTCTTCCCATCCACCATCACCCTGTCTTTCTCTCTCTTCCCCCATTGAGCATCTCTCACTCTTCCTTCCTGTCCATCACCCCATCTCTCTCTGTTCTCCACATCCATCACCCTGTCTTTCTCTCTCTTCCCTCATTGAGCATCTCTCACTCTTCCTTCCCATCCAACATCACCCCATCCCTCTCTCTCTTCTCATCCAGCATTATTCCAATGTCCTCTCTTTCTCTGCTACCCCATCCAGCATTGTGCTCTCTCTTCCCCCATCCAACATCACTTTCTCTCCTCCCCACAATCAAGCATCACTCCATCTCTCTCTCTTCCCCATCTAGCATCACCCCCATTTCTCAATCTCTCTTATTGATCTCCCTTCATCCAGCATCATCCCTTTTGTCTCTTTCCCTCATCCCATTTGTCTCTTCTCCCTTCTCTCCCGATCACCTTACAACATTTCAAGTTCGTCGACAGGCAGCAGCAGTATCACATGTAAAAACAAACTGAAAGCACGCAGGACCATTTTCTTGCTCACGCCGCTGTTGCTCCACCAAACATGCCCCCTCTGAAGCAAATTTCCTGGGTCGAAGGGAGCATGACCAGCAGAGCAGCATGCAGGAAAACGGTGCCGTGTGCTTTCACTTTGCTTTTAGAGCTTAATACTGCTGCTGCTTGCTGCCAAACTTGAAATTGTGTAAAAGGATGATTTGGAGAGAGGGAGGAAAAGAGAGACTTGTGAAGGGAGTGGGATCAGCAGCTGGAGAGATAGGTGATTTCATGTATGTACTTTCTCTGTCCCTAGTGAGCTCACAATCTAATTTTTTGTTTTTGTTTTTTTTTGTTTGTTTACTTGGGGCAATGGAGGGTTTTTTTTTGTTACATTTGTACCACGCGCTTTCCCACTCATGGCAGGCTCAATGCGGCTTACATGGGGCAATGGAGGGTTAAGTGACTTGCTCAGAATCACAAGGTGCTATAGTGGGAATTGAACCTGGTTCAACAGGAAGTAGATAGAAAATAAGGGGACTAACTTATATGAAATTGCATGTGAAGTCAGAAAGGTGCATAAATATGATCTCAGCTAGGGTTGGTGTAGATAAACAAGCCCTGCTACAGTATTTGCAGTCCATATTAGCTCTTGTGTGTGTATGTGACTAGCTAGAGCAGAACAGCTCTGAGGAGAGTGATGAGGATAAAGCAAACGTGCTAAACAAATATTTATCCTCAGTGTTCACGGAAGAAAATCCCAGAGAAGGATCACAGTTGTCTGCTGAGGGAGTATCTGGGAATGGAGAGGATATTGTACCGTTCACAGAAGAAATATTTATAAATAGCTTGAGAAACTGAAAGTGGACAAAGCTATGGGGCCAGATGGGATACATCCCAGAATACTGAGGAAGCTCAGAGAAGTCCTGGTGGGATCTCTTTAAGGATTTATTTAATAGATCCTTAGAAACGGGAGAAGAACCTCAGGACTGAAAATGAGCTGATGTAGTTCCTCTTCAGAAAAGCGGAGAAAGGGAAGAAGTGGGAAACTACAGGCTGGTAAGCCTCACATTGGTGGTAGGAAAAATAATGGAGTTGCTGTTGAAGGAAAGGATTATTAACTTCCTAGAAGTCAACGGGTTACAGGACCCGAGGCAACATGGTTTTACCCATAGGCGTAGTTTGACTGTTTCATTTGGGGGGGCAAAGAATGGGCGGAGCATATTAGCATATCATTTGCATATATAAATATGCAAATGAATATGCTAATATGGAGGAAGGAAATGAAATTTACAGGCAAAATATCACAGATGCATATTTCAAAAAGCTGACACATTTCAATTAATAAATTATGAATAAAATACTTTTATTTACCTTTGTCTGATCATTTAGTTTTTCTATTCGCTTTGATCCCAGTGTCTTCTGTTTTATGCAGTGTCTTCTTTCCAGTAGGCTTCCCTCTGCTCCCCACCCTCCCAGTCCCATCCATCTCTTGCTCCTTCCCTCTGCTCACCATCCCTCCGTCCCATCCATCTTCTGCTCCTTCCCTCTGCTGTGCCTGACCTCTCCCAATCCCATCCATCTCCTGGTCCATCCCTCTGCTCCCCACCCCTCGCAGTCCCATCCATCTCTTGCTCCTTCCCTCTGCTTCCCACCCCTCCCAGTCCCATTCATCTCCTGCTCCTTCCCTCTGCTTCCCACCCCACTCAGTCCCATCCATCTCCTGCTCCTTCCTTCTGCTTCCCACCCCACCCAGTCCCATTCATCTCCTGCTCCTTCCCTCTGCTTCCCACCCCACCCAGTCCCATCCATCTCCTGCTCCTTCCCTCTGCTTCCCACCCCACCCAGTCCCATCCATCTCCTGCTCCTTCCTCTGCTTCCCACCCCTCCCAGTCCCATTCATCTCCTGCTCCTTCCCTCTGCTCCCCACCCCTCCCAGTCCCATTCATCTCCTGCTCCTTCCCACCCCTCCCAGTCCCATTCATTTCTTGCTCCTTCCCTCTGCTTCCCACCCCTCCCAGTCCCATTCATCTCCTGCTCCTTCCCTCTGCTTCCCACCCCTCCCAGTCCCATTCATTTCCTGCTCCTTCCCTCTGCTTCCCACCCCTCCCAGTCCCATCCATCTCTTGCTCCTTCCCTCTGCTTCCCACCCCTCCCAGTCCCATCCATCTCTTGCTCCTTCCCTCTGCTTCCCACCCCTCCCAGTCCCATCCATCTTCTACTGCCCCCCCCCCGCGAGGTCCAAGATCGTGACTCCGTTTACCCCCTCTCTCCTCCCTCCCTCCCTCCGGCGCAGGCAACAGTCTTCAGCTTTTTCAGCGTTCCTGGCAGCGGTAGCGATGTACACGCTGCCTTTGGTCTGCCCGGAAGCCTTCTCTTCAAGTTCCTGTTCCCACCTATGCGGGAACAGGAACTTGAAGAGAAGGCTTCGGAGCAGAGCCAAAGGCAGCGTGTACAACGCTACCGCTGCCAGGAACGCTGGAAGACTGCTGCCTGCGCCGGAGGGAGGGAGAAAGAGAGAGGGGTAGACGGACACGCTCCTCTCGGTCCGCTTGGCTTCCCTGCCCTCTCTGTCTGCGTCCCGCCCGAAAGGAAATGACGTCAGAGGAAGGCGGGACGCAGATAGAGAGGGGGCAGGGAAGCCAAGCGGACCGAGAGGAGCGCGTGCCTGCCTGCATGTGTTTTTTTTTTTTTTTTTTAAAACTAATGGCGCGGCGGCGCCTCGCGTCGTTTGGGGGGGCATTGCCCCCCCTCGCCCCCCCCAGTCTACGCCTATGGTTTTACCAAAGGAAAATCCTGTCAAACAAATCTTATTGACTTCTTTGACTTGGTGACCAAAGAATTGGATGAAGGACGTGCTCTAGATGTAATCTACTTGGATTTCAGCAAAGCCTTTCATACGATCCTCCACAGAAGAGTCCTGAATTAGCTGAGAGGACTGAACTTAGGACCCAAAGTGGTGAACTGAACTGGAAACTGGTGGACCGACAGGCGGTACCAGGCTGGTGGTAAATGAAATCCACTTGGAGGAAAAGAAGGTGAATAGTGGAGTATTTCAGGGGTTGGTGCTGGGGCTGATTCTGTTCTGTTGTGAGAGACATTGCTGAAGGGTTAAAAGGAAAAGTTTGCCTTTTTGCGGACGACACGAAGATAGCCAATAGAGTGGATAACCTGGAGGGAGTAGAAGCCATGAGAATGGATAAGGGTCTGGCAGTTAAAATTTAATCTCTAACTATTTGGGTGCTATATCACTATAAACCGGTATACAATAAATACTAATGTGTTTTACTATTACTACCAGTACTCCTAATGTATCACATCAAGACGCTTTTAATATTCTATTTTTTTATTATTTTTATATTGCAGTGCTCAGTATGTGTGGCTGTGCCTTATACCATTAGTCGCGGTAATTTTTTTTTGTTACATTTGTACCCCGCGCTTTCCCACTCATGGCAGGCTCAATGTGGCTTACATGGGGCAATGGAGGGTTAAGTGACTTGCCCAGAGTCACAAGGAGCTGCCTGTGCCTGAAGTGGGAATCGAACTCAGTTCCCCAGGACCAAAGTCCACCACCCTAACCCCTAGGCCACTCCTCCACTGTTGCTACTATTTGAGATTCTACATGGAATATTGCTATTCCACTAGCAACATTCCATGTAGAAGTCGGCCCTTGCAGATCACCAATGTGGCCGCGCAGGCTTCTGCTTCTGTGAGTCTGACGTCCTGCACGTACATGCAGGACGTCAGACTCACAGAAACAGAAGCCTGCGCAGCCTTCTACATGGAATGTTGCTAGTGGAATAGCAACATTCCATGTAGAATCTCCAGTAGTAGCAACATTCCATGTAGAATCTCCAATAGTAGCAACATTCCATGTAGAATCTCCAATAGTATCTATTTTATTTTTGTTACATTTGTACCCTGCGCTTTACCACTCATGGCAGGCTCAATGCAGCTTACATGGGGCAATGGAGGGTTAAGTGACTTGCCCAGAGTCACAAGGAGCTGCCTGTGCCTGAAGTGGGAATCAAACTCAGTTCATCAGGACCAGAGTCTACCACCCTAACCACCTTATACCATTAGTCACGGTAACTGCTGACAGCGCACTAACTTCGAACATCACCGGGCTGGGCCTGCCTATCCTCCTTAGTTCATGGTCAATTCACTTACTTTCAGAATTGTTTTTTATGACACATGAGCACTTACACTGGTGGAAGAGAGTCACGGCTGCAGACAACATAGCACTACTAGGGACTTGCCTTGAACTAACATCAATTCAGATATGTGGACAGACATTATTTATTTTCTCAATGTTTATATCAGTGTATCAGAAGTGAATTGACCATGAACTAAGGAGGATAGGCAGGCCCAGTGCGGTGATATTTGAAGTTAGTGTGCTGTCAGCAGTTACCGTGACTAATGGTATAAGGCACAGCCACACATACTGAGCACTGCAATATAAAAATAATAAAAAAATAGAATAGTAAAAGCTTCTTGATGTGATACATTAGGAGTACTGGTAGTAATAGTAAAACACATTAGTTAAAATTTAATGCCAAGAAGTGCAGAGTGATACACTTGGGGTGCAGAAATCCAAAAGAGCAACATAATGTTCACTTATCCAGAGAGATCTCCTCTTCTCTCAGAACTATCTCTAGGGGTCTGCACACACAATTTCCTCCCCCCCCCCCCCCCCCGCTAAAATGTCCTTGCTCCCCAGATAAAATCCACTCCCAAGATAAAATTATCTCTCTCCACATAAATTTGTTTTGCCCACATATGATCTCCTTCATTACTCTTCTTCCCTATCTCCCTTCCCCACTCCTATGGTCTTCAGAATCTCTCAAATTCCTTTCCCTCCCAGCAGTCTCATGCATCTCTCTCCTTCCTACCCCCTTCTATCCAGCTGCTCCAGAATCTATGTACCACAGTAGTTCCTCTTTCTCTTCCCAGCCCCAAAATTCCGTGTGCCCTGATTTCCCTCTCTCTTCCTTGTCCCAAAATTCCATGGGCACCAGTTTCCCTTTCTCTTCCCTGTTCCAAAATTCCATATGCCTGAGGTCCCCTCTCTCTTTCCTGTCTCAAAATGTAATGTACCCCAGTTCTCCTCTCCCTTCCCTGTACAAAAATTTCATGTGCACCAGTTCCTCTCCCTATCTTCCTGATTCCAACATCACCCCTGGTCTCTTTCCCTCACTCACCATAAGCAGATCTCCCTTTTTCTATTCTGGTCCCATAGGAGCAAAGAAAAGTCTGTGCCCAGCTCAGTATCGGTAATGAACTTCGGCGTAGAGGACACATGCGGGAAACCCCTTCTTGTCCCACCCACTCTGTCATGTTCCAACACAGAATATGTCAGAGAGGGTGGGACATGCTGGGTCTTTGTACATGTGGTGCCAAGGCTCTTCCATGCCAAAGTTCATCACCATACTGAGCTGGGCAGGTACTTGTCTTCAGTCCTGCAGGACTAGAAAAAAGAGGGGATCTGCTTGTGGGCTGCATAAAATTCATTGTCAGGCCGCATGTGGCCTGTGGGCCCATAGGCTGCCCACTCCTGCATTAGACAACATTATCAATAATATATAATCCAATAATATCATTTAAATAGCATAGCATACAAGGATATATCCACTACCCAACACAGCACTCACAGGCCACACGAGGAGTAGGGAAATCAGACTTTTTCTTATTTTAAAAACAGAGGGGCAACTTCTGTGGTCTGGGTATATAAATTAACCCCCTCCCCCATAGTAACTGACAGCAGAAAAAGATCATTGGTCCATGTGGTGTACCTAGTTATCCATATTTACTGCAGAGATATATGCCAGATGTAGAAGCTTGGCCTTTTATAGGACACCATGAAGAATAGTTGGTGAGATTGCTAACCGTAATCTCACCGACAGCACATCCATTTCCAAACCGATCATGTGTCTCAATACTGTAAGTTATAATTAGGAATTTTTCATTAGAAAGAGTGTAAAAAGTAGGAATTTCTTGAATTACTTACCTGAAAGGATAGTTCTGTATAAAAAGGCGAAGTGCTGTTTAAGCCATGGGTGGTTGAAGTGGTTGATACCAAAGTGTCTTTGCACAATGAACATGTATTGAAAGAGAGACCTGGTAGTGTAGCTTCCATAGGCCACTCCTTCATAAAGAGATCCATCAGTTACTTCTCTCAGTATGATCAGAGACTTCTCCATGACTGTGAGAACTTGCTTAGTCCAGAAGTAAGCTTCCTGAAGATATCCTGAAAGACAAATGTACAAAACCAGATCCAATCTGGAAGAAAGCAGAGATACTTTAACCAAAATCTAATTACCGTATATACTTGCTCTGCCCCCTAAGTTAATGCCTCTGATAATAGAATCTTCTACCAGTAAGAATTTTCTGCTTTGCACCGATCTGTCATTATTTTGGATATGTTTCTTGGATTGTGTTACATACCTTGCCTCTGGTTTCACATCAGTACTTCTTTTCGGAGTATCATAACGCTCCAATTCAGCAAAGGAGTTAAATAATGGCGATGGTTGGAAGGGTGAATGCCTCTGTGCCATAGGTCATAATCTACCAGAGCCTACGTGACCCATCTATTCCTCTGTTGCTTTAATCTCTGTGGCAGTGCCGGTGGTAAATTGGCTGGAAATTGAGTAATTTTGGATGCTTCCTTAATTGTAGCCAATTCCTTCCTGAGGTTGTTGATTTTCATCTTTCATAGATATTTGGAGACAGATGGGGAAAGCTCTAAGGTTCTACATTGTTTGCCCAACATATATTGCATTGAATGAAGGTCATGTTGATGTGATTCACAGGTGTGAAAAGGTGAACTGTGTTAAGGGATATGAGTGAGGAGGATTGACCAATGTAGGGTTTATTGAAGATATTTGTCTTTGGATGTTCCTATATAGGTAGAGTTAACCTAGGGGTGGGTGGGAGAGGGATGGGCAGGGTAGGACTATAAAGTCAGGATCAAGTCAGATATAGTAACCTAGAGGCCAGAATCCCTGCAAGTGAAAAGAAAGGGTTGGGGGGGGGGGGGGGGTTGTCTTTTTCAGATAAATTTAGCAGATAGGAGATACTAAGAGAAGGAAACACAGGTAAAGGCAGATTAGAATTTGACTCAAACCAAACCAATTTGAAATTTCTCTGCTTAGACCTTTGGCAGGCAGCAATCCAAGTGTTCTCTTGTTCAGGATATACCGGACAATGAGTCACCAGATACAATGGAACCCAATTGATTAGCTAAAAATCACAGATGGTTCTGCAGTGAATTGCAGGTACCAAAACAATCCAGATAATAAATAAAATAGCACCTTGAAAGCAATTTCAGCATAAAATGCAAAAGAGCTATTATAAGTTATAAGGAGGAAAAGGGGGAAAGAGAAATGGGACTTGATATACCACCTTTCTGAGGTTTTTGCAACTACATTCAAAGCAGTTTACATATATTCAGGTACTTATTTTGTACCAGGGGCAATGGATGGTTAAGAGACTTGCCCAGAGTCACAAGAAGCTGCAGTGGGAATCGAACTCAGTTCCCCAGGATCAAAGTCCACTGCACTAACCACTAGGCTACTCCTCCACTCATAGAATGAAGTCAGATATAAGTCAGATGAAGCCAGATAGCAGATGATTTGAAAATAATATAAACCTCACATAGTCTCTTCACTGCTTTATTTTAGATCATGCATATTGGTAAGGTATGATTTAACTTATGTTGTACTGTTCTACTAATGATGTATTGTTTCTGGTTATTCCATTGAAAGGTGGCATATCAAGAATGTAACAAACAACTTTTACCTGCACTAAGGAAGGATTATGTGCAATATTCAAACCACATATTTTTACACAGATAAATGCATTTGGTCATTTAAACCTTTTCATTATTACCACAAAAATGACTTGCAAAAGGTCACAAGGTCTGTCAGTGGGAGAAGCAGGATATGAACTCATGTTAATCACTAGACCCTCTTTATCTCCCAAATATACCAAAGACAAATGAAGCAACACTTGTCATCAGTTCTTCCTTGATAGCTTAGCTCATGGTTTGTGCATCTTGCTGTATTCGTTCACTCATCCAACTTTGATCACTACTTACCCTGACTCATAAGAACCAGGCTTCCTGTTAGGAGTGCCATACAGTTGGTAGGCTGATGGTTGTGCAGGTATTGGTAGCCCCATCCACGTATGAGGGATGTTTCATAGATATATCGGGAAGTATTAGCAATTACTTCAAGAAACTGCTTTTGTTGAGCCTCGTTAAGGTAATTGTACAGAAAGTCATAAGCAGTGGCAAAGCCAACCAGTGAATGTGCGAAAGGAACTTCATCCTTAGCAGCGCCAGTCACCAGCCTATCAGAAACAACAAAGAAGAATGAGCATTCATTCTTGCTTGGATGATTTTCACTTGCCTTGAGCATGTCCAGATATTTTCCCATGTTCTGCTGGTAGGAGGGAAAGTTAGTTATTATTACAATTATTGTAATTTATATTCCACATAATACAAGCAATGCTCGATCTCAGTGGAGTACAACATCCCATCGATGTAAGTACATAAAGAATTTCAAACACTTAAAACCCCCAGTCACCCCTTCAAAACCTTAAAACCCCACTACCACCCCCCTCAAAAAAACCAAGCAATCAAGGGAAGTCCTCACACCATTTTAACCACAAATCTGACCAAACAGCCATTGCAGAAAACTAAATAACTGTTCCACCTCCAACGGATTAGGAAGATTATTCCAAGTTCAAGGTCCTGTAATTGAAAGGCAGCCTGTCAAACTGGTGAAACCCACAACAAATTTGTTCCCAATGACCATAATATCCTTCCATTCTGTTGAAGCAGCAAGTTGTCCCTCAAATTAACAGGGAATGTCTCCCTGCAGGGCATGAAAAATCAGGCAGCATTTTTTTTAACCACATCTGTTATTTAATGGGTAGCAAATGCAATGAACTCAAAATAGGGGAAATATTTTGCCTAATAGTACAACCAGACAACACAAAGGGGCAGCAGGTTTTGTATCATTTGACAAGCATTGTGCTGAGAAGTAGGATAATGCAGAATGAAAGTTTTCCTTCCTGAAGCTGCAAGAATGGTTTGCGAAACGAGACGTTAAAAAGAAATTAGAAGCACTACTGAATAAGATAAGTGTACTTGTAGCTGTGAAGTACTAGAAAGTTTGAATATTCTCTATAGAAGTGTTACTGACTGATGTGGGTACAAATAAGAAAGTAAGTGAAAATAGTAACAAAATAAGAAAAGTCAACAGGTGACAGATTTCTATTAATTTGTTTGTTGAGTATTGTTCTCTCAATAGTAGGATATATTTATGGACGTAGGGCCCGTGGTTAATGGTTTTTCCTCCTAGGTTTTGTTTTTGTTTTGTTTTTTTTACATTAACTGGTGAGCACCGGGTCCTTTTGAAAATGGACCAATGATAAGATTAGCTCCAATAATAGCGTGGCCCCTCTTTTAAACATTGAGCAAAGGGTGATCTCTTGGAGACCAGTCAAGCTTGGAAGCATTGAGGTCCAATTGGATAAAAGCAGTAATTCAGATATCTGTTGGGATAGCAATATTCAAGTGCCAACTAGATTAAAACCAGTGGTTCCCATAATGTAGATTGTGCTGAGAAGTAGGTACAATAATTCAGTTGCAATGTCCAGCCTACAAAAATAAATCAAAGACTGCAACTAATGTAGTAACTAATGGTAAAGAAACAGTTCAGCAATTTTTGTTCAAATTAGAAAACAGGAGGATTATCATTTATTTACTCCAATGTCTTCTAATGATTTACAATATGGGGGGGGGGGAGGGGGAGGGAAATGGGACTTGATATACCGCATTTCTGTGGTTTTTGTATCTACATTCAAAGTGGTTTAACATTACTTTTGACTCGTAACCACCTACCCTCCTCTTCTCCTTCCTGTACACATTAATTGATTTGATTACTTTATTTTTTGTCTATTAGATTGTAAGCTCTTTGAGCAGGGACTGTCTTTCTTCTATGTTTGTGCAGCGCTGCGTATGCCTTGTAGCACTATAGAAATGCTAAATAGTAGTAGTAGTAGTAGTCTCTTGTAATCAGAGGTGATATTGTGATGTCATAATGCCTCAGGCCACCAATAAGAGCCAACCTCATCAGTGATGTCACAATGGCTTGATTGTCCTATACTTGGCTCACTTTTATTACATAGCTCTTTGAGCAGGGACTGTCTTTCTTCTATGTTTGTGCAGCGCTGCGTACGCCTTGTAGCGCTATAGAAATGCTAAATAGTAGTAGTAGTAGTAGTCTCTTGTAACCAGAGCTAATATTGTGATGTCATAATGCCTCAGTCCACCAATAAGAGCCAACCTCATCAGTGATGTCACAATGGCTTGATTGTCCTATACTTGGCTCACTTTATTACATAGCTCTTTGAGCAGGGACTGTCTTTCTTCTATGTTTGTGCAGCGCTGCGTACGCCTTGTAGCGCTATAGAAATGCTAAATAGTAGTAGTAGTAGTCTCTTGTAACCAGAGCTAATATTGTGATGTCATAATGCCTCAGACCACCAATAAGAGCCAACCTCATCAGTGATGTCACAATGGCTTGATTGTCCTATACTTGGCTCACTTATATTACATAGCTCTTTGAGCAGGGACTGTCTTTCTTCTATGTTTGTGCAGCGCTGCGTATGCCTTGTAGCGCTATAGAAATGCTAAATAGTAGTAGTAGTAGTCTCTTGTAATCAGAGCTAATATTCTGATGTCATAATGCCTCAGGCCACCAATAAGAGCCAACCTCATCAGTGATGTCACAATGGCTTGATTGTCCTATACTTGGCTCACTTTTATTACATAGCTCTTTGAGCAGGGACTGTCTTTCTTCTATGTTTGTGCAGCGCTGCGTACGCCTTGTAGCGCTATAGAAATGCTAAATAGTAGTAGTAGTAGTCTCTTGTAACCAGAGCTAATATTGTGATGTCATAATGCCTCAGACCACCAATAAGAGCCAACCTCATCAGTGATGTCACAATGGCTTGATTGTCCTATACTTGGCTCACTTATATTACATAGCTCTTTGAGCAGGGACTGTCTTTCTTCTATGTTTGTGCAGCGCTGCGTATGCCTTGTAGCGCTATAGAAATGCTAAATAGTAGTAGTAGTAGTCTCTTGTAATCAGAGCTAATATTCTGATGTCATAATGCCTCAGGCCACCAATAAGAGCCAACCTCATCAGTGATGTCACAATGGCTTGATTGTCCTATACTTGGCTCACTTTTATTACATAGCTCTTTGAGCAGGGACTGTCTTTCTTCTATGTTTGTGCAGCGCTGCGTACGCCTTGTAGCGCTATAGAAATGCTAATAGTAGTAGTAGTAGTAGTAGTAGTCTCTTGTAACCAGAGCTAATATTGTGATGTCATAATGCCTCAGACCACCAATAAGAGCCAACCTCATCAGTGATGTCACAATGGCTTGATTGTCCTATACTTGGCTCACTTTTATTACATAGCTCTTTGAGCAGGGACTGTCTTTCTTCTATGTTTGTGCAGCGCTGCGTACGCCTTGTAGCGCTATAGAAATGCTAAATAGTAGTAGTAGTAGTAGTAGTAGTCTCTTGTAACCAGAGCTAATATTGTGATGTCATAATGCCTCAGACCACCAATAAGAGCCAACCTCATCAGTGATGTCACAATGGCTTGATTGTCCTATACTTGGCTCACTTTTATTACATAGCTCTTTGAGCAGGGACTGTCTTTCTTCTATGTTTGTGCAGCGCTGCGTACGCCTTGTAGCGCTATAGAAATGCTAAATAGTAGTAGTAGTAGTCTCTTGTAACCAGAGCTAATATTGTGATGTCATAATGCCTCAGTCCACCAATAAGAGCCAACCTCATCAGTGATGTCACAATGGCTTGATTGTCCTATACTTGGCTCACTTTTATTACATAGCTCTTTGAGCAGGGACTGTCTTTCTTCTATGTTTGTGCAGCGCTGCGTATGCCTTGTAGCGCTATAGAAATGCTAAATAGTAGTAGTAGTAGTCTCTTGTAATCAGAGCTAATATTCTGATGTCATAATGCCTCAGGCCACCAATAAGAGCCAACCTCATCAGTGATGTCACAATGGCTTGATTGTCCTATACTTGGCTCACTTTTATTACATAGCTCTTTGAGCAGGGACTGTCTTTCTTCTATGTTTGTGCAGCGCTGCGTACGCCTTGTAGCGCTATAGAAATGCTAAATAGTAGTAGTAGTAGTAGTAGTAGTCTCTTGTAACCAGAGCTAATATTGTGATGTCATAATGCCTCAGACCACCAATAAGAGCCAACCTCATCAGTGATGTCACAATGGCTTGATTGTCCTATACTTGGCTCACTTTTATTACATAGCTCTTTGAGCAGGGACTGTCTTTCTTCTATGTTTGTGCAGCGCTGCGTACGCCTTGTAGCGCTATAGAAATGCTAAATAGTAGTAGTAGTAGTAGTCTCTTGTAACCAGAGCTAATATTGTGATGTCATAATGCCTCAGGCCACCAATAAGAGCCAACCTCATCAGTGATGTCACAATGGCTTGATTGTCCTATACTTGGCTCACTTTTATTACATAGCTCTTTGAGCAGGGACTGTCTTTCTTCTATGTTTGTGCAGCACTGCATACGCCTTGTAGCGCTATAGAAATGCTAAATAGTAGTAGTAGTAGTAGTTTACATAGTATATACAGGTACTTATTTGTACCTGGGGCAATGGAGGGTTAAGTGAGTTGCTCAGAGTCACAGGGAGCTGCAGTGGGAATTGAACCCAGGTCCCCAGGATCAAGCTCCACTGCACTAACCACTAGGCTGCTCCTCCACTTCTTACTTTTGGGGATTCTGGAATTTTGCTATTCTTTGAGGTTCTACATGGAATATTGCTACTCTGAGATTGTGCATGGAATCTTGTTAATGGGACTTGATATATCGTCTTTCCGTGTTTTTTTTCCTACTACATTCAAAGCGGTTTATATAGTATATACAGTGGGGGAAATAAGTATTTGATCCCTTGCTGATTTTGTAAGTTTGCCCACTGACAAAGACATGAGCAGCCCATAATTGAAGGGTAGGTTATTGGTAACAGTGAGAGATAGCACATCACAAATTAAATCCGGAAAATCACATTGTGGAAAGTATATGAATTTATTTGCATTCTGCAGAGGGAAATAAGTATTTGATCCCTCTGGCAAACAAGACCTAATACTTGGTGGCAAAACCCTTGTTGGCAAGCACAGCGGTCAGACGTCTTCTGTAGTTGATGATGAGGTTTGCACACATGTCAGGAGGAATTTTGGTCCACTCCTCTTTGCAGATCATCTCTAAATCATTAAGAGTTCTGGGCTGTCGCTTGGCAACTCGCAGCTTCAGCTCCCTCCATAAGTTTTCAATGGGATTAAGGTCTGGTGACTGGCTAGGCCACTCCATGACCCTAATGTGCTTCTTCCTGAGCCACTCCTTTGTTGCCTTGGCTGTATGTTTTGGGTCATTGTCGTGCTGGAAGACCCAGCCACGGCCCATTTTTAAGGCCCTGGCGGAGGGAAGGAGGTTGTCACTCAGAATTGTACGGTACATGGCCCCATCCATTCTCCCATTGATGCGGTGAAGTAGTCCTGTGCCCTTAGCAGAGAAACACCCCCAAAACATAACATTTCCACCTCCATGCTTGACAGTGGGGACGGTGTTCTTTGGGTCATAGGCAGCATTTCTCTTCCTCCAAACACGGCGAGTTGAGTTCATGCCAAAGAGCTCAATTTTTGTCTCATCTGACCACAGCACCTTCTCCCAATCACTCTCGGCATCATCCAGGTGTTCACTGGCAAACTTCAGACGGGCCGTCACATGTGCCTTCCGGAGCAGGGGGACCTTGCGGGCACTGCAGGATTGCAATCCGTTATGTCGTAATGTGTTACCAATGGTTTTCGTGGTGACAGTGGTCCCAGCTGCCTTGAGATCATTGACAAGTTCCCCCCTTGTAGTTGTAGGCTGATTTCTAACCTTCCTCATGATCAAGGATACCCCACGAGGTGAGATTTTGCGTGGAGCCCCAGATCTTTGTCGATTGACAGTCATTTTGTACTTCTTCCATTTTCTTACTATGGCACCAACAGTTGTCTCTTTCTCGCCCAGCGTCTTACTGATGGTTTTGTAGCCCATTCCAGCCTTGTGCAGGTGTATGATCTTGTCCCTGACATCCTTAGACAGCTCCTTGCTCTTGGCCATTTTGTAGAGGTTAGAGTCTGACTGATTCACTGAGTCTGTGGACAGGTGTCTTTCATACAGGTGACCATTGCCGACAGCTGTCTGTCATGCAGGTAACGAGTTGATTTGGAGCATCTACCTGGTCTGTAGGGGCCAGATCTCTTACTGGTTGGTGGGGGATCAAATACTTATTTCCCTCTGCAGAATGCAAATAAATTCATATACTTTCCACAATGTGATTTTCCGGATTTAATTTGTGATGTGCTATCTCTCACTGTTACCAATAACCTACCCTTCAATTATGGGCTGCTCATGTCTTTGTCAGTGGGCAAACTTACAAAATCAGCAAGGGATCAAATACTTATTTCCCCCACTGTACAGATACTTATTTGTACCTGGGGCAATGGAGGATTAAGTGACTTGCCCAAAGTCACAAGGAGCTGCAGTGGGAATTGAACCCAGTTCCCCAGGATCAACGTCCATTGCACTAACTACTAGGCTACTCCTCCACTCCAGGCAATGGGTTCCTTTTACTGTGTAAACGATTAATGTACGCTAACAGTTAATGTATTGTAAGTGCTAAGAAGCCCATTTTATTCCTATGAGCTTCTTAGCATTCAGAGCGTTCTAATTGTTAGCGCAAGCTAAATTCATTAGCTCACCTTAGTAAAAGAAGCTCAATATAAGTAAACAATAAAAATACATCATTAATGTATGAACCTGTGGGTTTTTCCACAGGCATTGTGCTTTTAAAAAATACTTCAGGCTCCTATAACAGTGCTATGTTATTAAAGTGCAGTGGTGTAGCCAGAAGGCAATTTTTTGGTGGACCAACAGGATGGATGGGTGGGCACTAGAGAAAATAAATGCCACCTCATGTACCCATGCCCCATCCCCACCCCTACTCCCAATAGGGAGGGTTTCAAAGTATCGTCAATGATGACTCCTAGATCCTTTTCATGATCGGTGACTCCTAATGTGGAACCTTGCATCATGTAGCTATAGTTCGGGTTCCTCTTTCCCACATGCATCACTTTGCACTTGCTTGCATTAAACGTCATCTGCCATTTGGATGTGCAGTCTCCCAGTCTCGTAAGATCCTCTTGCAATTTTTCACAATTCTCTTGCGATTTAACAACTTTGAATAACTTTGTGTCATCAGCAAATTTAATTACCTTACTAGTTACTCATAACATAAGAATATAAGAACATAAGAGTAGCCATAATGGGTCAGACCAATGGTCCATCTAGCCCAGTATCCTGTTTTACAAACAGTGGACAAGCCAGGTCACAAGTACCTGGCAGAAACCTAAATTGTGGCAACACTCCATACTACAATTCCCAGGGCAAGCAGTTGCTTCCCATGTCTGTCTCAATAGCAAACTATGGACTTTTCCTCCAGGAATTTGTCCAAACCTTTTTTAAACCCAAATACGCTAACCACTGTTACCTCCACCTCCGGCAAAGAGTTCCAGAGTTTAACTATTCATTCAGTGAAAAAATATTTCCTCCTATTTGTTTTAAAAGTATTTCCTTGTAACTTCCTCAAGTGTCCCCTAGTCTTTGTACTTTTGGAATGAGTAAAAAATTGATTTACTTCTACTCATTCTACACCACTCAGGATTTTGTAGACCTCATTCATATCTCCCCTCATCAGTCTCTTTTCCAAGCTGAAGAGCCCTAACCTCTTTAACCTTTCCTCATACAAGAGGCGTTCCATCCCCTTTATCAGTCGCTGCCATCTCTAGAACATTTATAAATATGTTAAAAAGCAGAGGTCCCAGCACAGACCCCTGGGGAACCCCACTAACAACCCTTCTCCATTGAGAATACTGACCATTTAACCCTACTCTCTGTTTTCTATCCTTTAACCAGTTTTTAATCCACAATAGAACATTACCTCCTATCCCATGACTTTCCAATTTCCTCCGGAGTCAACAATCTCTCTTCTGATTCTGTAGATGGGACATTCCAATCTGCATTTTACAGGTTGAAATCCCCCAGCAACAGCGTCTCCCCTTTCATTTCTTACTTTTGGCATCACCTGTGGTTTCATCTTCTGTTTCCAAGATGATCCATATTGCTTCTTCCTTTCCCTAAGCCCCTTGCATTTCAGCTACTTTAATATTGTTTTCCGTATAGTGCTATGCCACATATTCTCCCTAAAGATTATAGCCCAATATGTTCTCAGGGCTTGAATATCATGAACTTTGTTGATTAGATTGTGAGAGTTTGTGCTCATTGCTTTCCAGTTATACTTTGTTGCACTCACATCTTCTATATAAAACTTTTCACCTAGTCTTCATTTCTGCTTGGTGGACATAACATGGTGCTGTGAAGGACTTGCAGCCCATCTGTATATCCTGGGGTGACTCCCAGGTCCACACCAAACCATCTAGGACAATGATGGCGAACCTTTCAGAGACCGAGTGCCCAAACAGCAACCCAAAATCTAATTATTTATCGCGAAGTGCCGGTACTCATTATGGGTGGGGTCACCACATATGACTCCACGCAATAGCCACACCCCCTTACACCAGCCATGGCGCATATAAACAGACATCATTGAAAATATTATACTAGTATAGGAGAAAAAAATAACTCTTTCATTATAAATCATTTCTGTAAGTTATTACAGCTCCAGTATACCAGTGCAAAATAAGACAGCAGATGTAAATTCTCAAATTGGACATATTCCAAACACTAAAATGAAAATAAAATTATGTTTTCTACCTTTGTTGTCTGGTGACTTTGTTTTTCTATCCATATTGGTCCCAGTCTCTGATTCTGCTGCTCTCTATCTGTTCTCTTAACTCCGTTTCCAGGGCTTCCTTTCCATTTATTTCTTTACTTTCCTCCTTTCTTCTTCATTTCTTGCCCTCCATCCATGTCCAGCAACCCTCCTCTCCTCTCCAGCCACAAATGTCCAGCCACCCTCCTCTCCCCTCCAGCCGCCCATGTCCAGCCACCCTCCTCTTTCCCCTGCCCTCCCCTCCAGCCACCCTCCTCTCCCCCTGCCCTCCCCTCCAGCCACCCATGTCCGGCCACCCTCCTCTCTCCCCTGCCCTCCCCTCCAGCCACCCTCCTCTCCCCGTGCCCTCCCCTCCAGCCACCCATGTCCAGCCACCCTCCTCTCCCCCCTGCCCTCCCAGCGGCAGGCCTCCCTCCCACCCAGCACCAGGCAGGCAGGCCTCCCTCCCACCCAGCACCAGGCCACCCAGCACCAAGCCTCCCTTCCTCCCACCCAGCACCAGGCCACCCAGCATCAAACCTCCCTCTCTCCCAGCCAGCACCAGAACACCCACCCAGGCCTCCCATTCAGCACCAAGCACCAGGCCTGCCACCCAGCACCAAGCACCAGGCCTCTGACCCACCGGGCACTCCCACCCACCCAGCACCAGGCCTCCCACCCAGCACCAGGCACCAGGCCACCCACCCAGCACCAGGCCATCCACCAGGCCTCCCTCCCAAGCACCAGCCCGCCCGGCCTCCATCCCTCCTTTCGAGCACGAAATTTAAAAGTCTTCCCTTGTTGGGATTAAGGCGGCGTCAGCAGTAACAGTGAAAAGCGTGCTGCTGGTTCGGCGTGCCTTCAGCCTTCCGTCTCTCAAACTCTGGTCCCGCCCTCATTTCCTGTTAGGGTGGGACCAGAGTTTGAGAGATGGAAGGCTGAAGGCAAGCCGAACCAGTAGCACGCTTTTCACTGCTACTGCTGACGTTGCCTTAACCCCGAAAAGGGAAGACTTTAAATTTTGTGCTCGGAGGGAGGGATGGAGGTCGGGCGGGCTGGTGCCGGGTGGGAGAGAGGGAGGAAGGAATGCTTGACGACGGGTGGGTGGGAGGGAGGGAGGGCTGGAACGGGCTGAGGCAACAGGCAGCGCGCGTGCCAACAGAGAGGGCTCTGCGTGCCCTCTCTGGCACGTGTGCCATAGGTTCGCCATCACTGACCTAGGGCCTCCACTGCAGGTGCCTAGCACTTCCACCAGCTGCCTCCCAGGTGCAGTGCAGGACTTGCATCCCATCTGCATATCCTCCCAGCTTTCTCTAGGGTGACTCCAAGGTCCACCACAAACCACCTAGGGCCTCAGCTCCAGGTGCCTAGCACTTCCACCAGCTGCCTTCCAGGTGCTATAGAGGACTTGCAGCCCATCTGCATATCCTCCTAGCCTTCTCCAGGGTGACTTCCAGGTCCACCCCAAACCTTACAGGTCCTCTGCTCCAGCTGCCTAGTGCTTCCACCATCTGCGTATCCTCCCAGGCCCACCACGAACCACCCAGGGCCTCCACTCCTGGTGCCTGGTGCTTCCACCAGCTGCCTTCCAGGTGCTGTGGAGGACTTGCAGTCCATCTGCATGTCGTCCCAGGTTGACCACGAACCACCCCGGGCCTCTGTTCCAGGTGCCTAGAGCTTTCACCAGCAGTCTTCCAGGTACTGTAGAGGACTTGTAGCCCATCTGTATATTCTCCCACCTTCTCCGGGGAGAGTGCCATGTCCACCCAAAACCACCCAGGCAGTAAGTTCCAGCTAATCCTGATCCCCAAAAGCTTGTCTGAAAATCCAGGCTTTAAGGTTTACCTTAAAGTTTTTAAGGGATGGTTCACCACAAAGAGAAAGAGGCAAAGAGTTCCAAATATGGGGAGAGATAAAAATGAAAAGGCACCATGTCTGTTTCTAGCTGGGCAAGTTTTGGACCTAGCAGGATGGGACAATGGTCGTTTAAAGAATGGAGGACTCTTGCTGGTGAGTAGGGAATAGTAAGACTTTACAGATAGTCTGGTATCTAAAAGCCTTGAAAGTCAACAGAGTGATTTTTCAAAATTCTATAGGGAGCCAGTGATGTTGTTTTAAGTAAGGGGGATGTGTGATCGAAGCCACCAGTGTAGTGTGACAGAGTAATCTTATAGCCATGTCCTGTAACGTTTGAAGTTTCTGAAGAGCAGAATGAGGTAAACCTGAATAGATGATGTTGCAATAGTAATTCTATCATTTGTGCATCTACTTTTAAGCATGACCTAATTTTATAAAAGGCCCTTAGACATTTTATTACATTATCCTCTGTAATACAGAAAGAATGTTTTAATACTTAGGAACCCTTTAACTTAAGTATATTTGGCAGCTGGTGTGCATGAACTGCTACTGCACAAGCACAGTAACTGGTTTTGCATTATTTCAATAGCTAGCGCGGTAAGGGCATTTTGTGTTAAAGGGCAGTAACTGGATAGGGCACAGAGAGTATACTGCAGTTAGCACATGGCACAGCTTAATAACCAACAACTGTGCAGTTAGCGTAGGTCCACTTCGTGTGTCCTTAACAGAAGACGCTAAGTACATCTGCGCTAATTATAACTAGGGTACCATGTACTAATGGACATTTTAACACAAGACCTGCAAAGGACATGCTGGGCCACTTACTGGATGATAATTATTGTGTTAAGGCATGGTAACTACAAAATCTAACCTACTTTGTTGAAAAGTATCCAACTCTATGTAACGATAATACCAAATTACACCCTGTAAGCCACATTGAGCCTGCAAAAAGGTGGGATAATGTGGGGTACAAATGCAATAAATAAATAAATAAATAAAAAGGTCCCTAAAAAAACAAAACCCCAAATTTACCAGCTAGGCTGAGCTGCCATCCTTTCCATATACTCCTTGGTCAAGTTCAGAGCTTTGGTGTTCTCAGGATACAAGATGCAGAACATTGCCAGAGCACCCAGGTTGTTGCCATAAATTTCATTCCATCGAGCACTGAAGTCCTTGGGGTCCCAGGGAGGAAGATATTCACCAGGATTTGCCAGCATAGCGTCTGCAGCCTGAGTTATGCGAGCCGTAATATGCTGATGAGTGCCCTCTGCATTAAGTCGTAGCTCCTTTATGTCTTGATTAGAAAAGTAGAGCATAGGGTGGCTGTCATAGTTTGCATTGAGGAATGGAATTACAGGACTTGGATTTTTAGCTGCTTTAAAAGCTACGACACAGCAGACCAAATATATGAAAAACACAGTGGACAACCTCTGCGTGTACGTCCTCATTGTGGCATTGAATTTCCAAATCCTTTTGGGGATTTCCTAAGAAAGGGAACAAAGTGAAAATTAGAGGACATGAGATATTGTGGAAAAGAAACTTTTTTCCGTGGAACTTTGTAATGCAACAAGTTTTAATAACTGAAGAAATAATTTCAATTAGTATAAAGCTATCCAATCATCAATTTTCTTTTGGCCCAACATTCAATGTGATGTAACTGGCCAGAAACAGCTCCTGGCTGGTTACATCGCCTGTTCACACACCCGGAAATTCACTGCTGGTGCCCAGACATGGCCTTGCATTAAATTTCCAGGTTTAACACTGATTTAACAGTTTGCAAAATGCTGATTGCCGCCGGCTGAATATCAGGCCCTTTAGCTATAGCTCACAGAAAATAGACAGAGCAATAATCACAAATGAAAGGCTAGAAGGGTCAGAGTATTTCATCTACCATGCAATTGTCCTCATCTGACCAATTGAAGGACTAACAAATCACTAACCTTTTGGGCCTTATTAACAACTTTAAAAATTAGTAATAAATCTTAAGTGACTGTAAGGGTGTCCAAACTTTCCTCGATTACTGTAACTCTTTATATTGTCAGATTTCTCATAAGTTACATAATCGTTTACAGTTATTATAGAATACAGCTGCAGGCTGATATTTGTATTGGGTTGTTTTGACAGTTTTTCATCCTTTATGAAAAACCTTTGCTGGCTAATGGTACATCAGCAAATTAGATTTAAAATAATTTGTCTAGTTTTTAAATCAATCTTTGGTCTAAATTCAGGAGGACTTGTAAAACTGAGATTCCTTCTTTTGGTAGAAGTTTGTGCTTCTACCGAACTCTTAACCTGCACTACCCTACCATATAAGATGTGCGGCTAAGATCAATACTCGAGGGGGCATGATTTTGGAATAAGTTGCATAAGTCTTTGAAGAGTTTACCATCTTATGTTCTTTTTAGGAAGATTTCTTATTTGATAAGTAAGTTGAGAAATCGGATGTTTAGATAGTTTAAGATCATCTTTGTAACTTCCTCCTATGCAGAGGATCATCTTCCTTTTGTTAACCGCCATGAATCCTTGTTGGAACAATGAGCGGTATATAAGACCGAGACAGAGTAGATGGAATAGAATATTTCACTTTTTTTATTATTTCCATCTATTAAAATCTACAAATAAATAGTAGTTTAGAATTAAAAACTGCAGAACAAAGTTGTCTTTAATTTTGTACAATGTAGAAGTTGCCAGCTTCTGATCATTTAGGAATTCATTGAAACATACAATTTGACCAAGGATGGCTAAGCTTTGGTACACAACTGTACAACTGCTACTACTACTAATCATTTCTATAGTGCTACTAGACGTACGCATCGCTGTACACATTATATGCGGTACTTTTCTCTGTCCCTAGAGGGCTCACCATCTAAGTTTTGTACCTGGGGCAATGGAGGGTTAAGTGACTTGCCCAAGGTCAAAAGGAACTGCAGTAGGAATTGAACCCAGGTCACCAGGACCAAAGCCTGCTACACTAACCATTGGGCTGCTACTCCACTCTTCTGTTTGCAACTTTCCTTAAGCTCGTATTTGGAAAAGGTGAGCAATGAAACCTAAATCCAAAATCTGGCAGGCCTGGGGTTGAGTTAGGTTGGGGATTGCTATATTCACTGAGAATGCAGTGGATAAATGAAGACTGAGTACTGGTAGCTGTCAATATTACCACCATATAGTATGCAGATTATCTAGGACTATCCCCTTACTTCTTTACAGATGGCTTCTCTGTGCTTATCACATGCCTTTTGAAGACACATTTCACTAGAGCCTATTGGGGAGGGTCCACCCATCTATCTACCTGACTGTTCATCCATACCCATATGCATAGGCTTGTTCAAGCAAACCTCTGCGTTCATTGTTTGAAAAATGTGGTCCTTTTACCCTGAAATAACTTTAAAAGTGAAACGCTGGCCACTGTTGGTAGTAGGACCATCATAGTATTTTTATGGTGATGCCCTGTTTTTCCAAAAAGTAGATTGAGATATTGCTGTTTTATAAGTGTGTGTGTGTGTGTTGTTGGGGGGGGGGGGGGGGGGGGTTTCACCGATTAAGTTAGACAGGTCACAAAGAGACGCATTTTCAAAGCACTTAGAGTTACAAAGTTCCACATGTTACTATGGAACTTTGTAAGTCTAAGTGCTTTGAAAATAGCCCCTTAGTCAGCTTACCGCTATTATTTATACTGCTTCCCCCCCACCCCCCATTCTATTTGACGTTTAAAACTTTTTGACCGTTTATGAAATAATCATCAACATTAGACAGTGGGAGTTTGCTTCTGTCTGCTGGTTTGATTTTGACTCCACTCCTTAATATATTTAGCAATTTTGCATAAGTAGTGGCTTTCCCCATGTCTCCCTTAATAGCAGTTATGGATTTTTCCTCATGGAACTTGTCCAAATCTTTTTTAAAACCCACTCCGGCAATGAATTCCAGAGCGTAACTATTGATTGAGTGAAAAAATAAAGTTTTCTCTTATTTGTTTTAAAGGTATTACCTTGTAATTTCAAAGAGTGTCCTCTAGTCTTTGCACTTTAAAACAAATAGGAGAAAATATTTTTCAATCAACAAATAGTTAAGCTCTGGAACTTGTTGCCAGAGGATGTGGTAACAGTGGTTAGCATATCTGGGTTTTAAAAATGCTTTGCACAAGTTCATGGAGGAAAAAATCCATTGTCTGCAATTGAGATAGACATGCTTGCCCTGGGATTGGTAGCATGGAACTTGCTAGTATTTGGGTAAAGAACATGAGATAGGGTTGAGTGATTTAGAGGCACCTTTTCCATTTTAGATGGTAACATTTTCTCGTAGAGGATTTTCTGGAAGCAAGTAGTATCTGAGAGATTGCATGGAAAATGTTTAAAGAACACAATTCTATGTCATCAAGTACCATGCTGTGAGGGCTAGAGAATAAGGGTTTGGATGAAGAAGGGATCCTTCGTTCTGAGAGTTAGAAAAGGATCCAAATTGAATGGTTCCTTGGATGACAACTCTAGGAATAGAGGAAACTAAATTTGTTGAGGCAGGAGCAACCAGAATCATGGTTCCTTGGTCTCAACGGAGTTTGAGGTGCATTTTCCCAATTAGGAGCAGTGTGGGAAAAGCATAGAAAAGATACTTCCTCCAGTGAAGCAGGAAGTCATCTGGAGCTATGTGGCTAGGAGCACAGAACGAGGAACAGAATTGGGGAAGTTTGTTGTTCTGAGGAGAAGCAAATAGGTCTATCTCTGGTGTTCCCCACTGCTGAAATATCTGGTAGATGACTGAGGAACTGAGACCATTTGTGGGGACTCTGCTGAGTTTGTCTGCCAAGACATTGTGTTTCCTGGCTAAGTAAACAGCCCTGAGGAAGATGTTTCAGGAATCTGCTCATGTCCTTATCTGGATTGCTTGCTGATAAAGGAAGTAAGATCTGGTTCCTCTCTGCTTGTTCAGGTAATACATTGCCACCTGATTGACAATGAGGCATACTTTCAAAGCACTTAGCCTTCCAAAGCTCCATAGAAACCTATGGAACTTTGGAAGGCTAAGTGCTTTGAAAATATGCCTCTATTTGTACTAGTATTACCTGGTTGAGAATTCAGTCCTGGAAAGTCTTGAGAGTGTTCCAGTCTGCTCGCTACACCAGGATTTTGATATGATACCTCTTTTCTTGCAGGGACCAGGAACCCTGTGTATGGAGACCAATGAGGTGTGCTCCTTACACGATCATTGAAGTATTTCTGGTGAGAATCTTGTGATGTGGAAGGGGTTGGAATGGGATGCCTTGGGTTAGATTGTGCGATATCATCTACCACTGAAGAGAGTGGCGGAGCCATGGAGCCACCTGGATACAGGCAGAAAGGTGCTGAGTGGCCTGAGTCCATTGCAAGGAGAGTGTCCATTGAGGAATTTGAAAGTGAAGGTGAGCCAATGGTGTCACATGAACTGTTGAAGCCATGTGACCGAGGAGGCAAAGTATCTGAAGTGCAGATATACGTGTCACCTGGAATATCTGAGCAGTAATATGTATTACATTGTTTGCCCTCTGCTAAGGAAGGAACGTTTGACCTTGAGTTGTGTCGAGAAGAGCCTCTGTGATTTCCAAAGACTGTATTGGTTGAAGATGTGAATGTGGTAACTGACTACAAATCCAAGGAGTTCTAGGAGTTATATTGTTGACTTCATGAAATCGACGGTGGATTTTTGATTGGCTGCTTTTATTAACTAGTCGTTCAGGTAAGGTGTCATAACTGAATGGGTTGGTGGAGTGGATTAGTGGGGCTGTAGGTTCTCATTGTAGGCCTTGTTGAAGAAATATGTTTTTCAGAGATTTGCGAAAGGTAGTTGTTTCGGCAATTGTTTTCAGATCTGTGGGTAATGCATTCCATAACTGCGTGCTCATGTAAGAGAAGGTGGTGGCGTGCATCAGCTTGTATTTTAGTCCTTTATAGTTGGGGAAGTGTAGGTTGAGAAATTTGCGAGATGATCTTTTGGCGTTTCTGGGAGGTAGGTCCACGAGGTTTAGCATGTAGGTTGGGGCGTCTGTGTGAATGATTTTGTGTATTTATTTTATTTATTTATTTATGTTGATTTATATACCGTGTCTTGTTGCAACTGCAAAACAGAACGGTTTATATATATATAAAAAAATTGGTATATACAAATAAACAAACATAGGAATTCCATTCGTGACAGGAAAGCACAGCAATCAAGATAGACTACATAATAAATCAATACAAATTAAAAATCTAGTATACAATTAAGCTATCCCATTTTTCTTTGTCTTTTTGACCTTATCTCATTATGCCAAGTTCTGTTCTACATAGCTTATAAAGAGAAAGGTTTTCAGAAGTTTTCGGTAATGGAGATAAGATTTCTCTAGTCTGATCTCCTTTGGAAGGCTATTCCAAAGAGAGGGTGACAGGTAGAAAAAAGCCGATCTCCGTGTAGATTCCCACCTAGCCTTAGTAAGAGGGGGAATGACTAACCTGTTATCTGTTAGGGATCTGAGAGTTCGCATAGCGGTGTACAATCGTGCAGATCTTGAATGCAATGTGTTCCTTAAGTGGGAGCCAGTGGAGTTTCTCTCTTAAAGGTTTTGCACTTTCATATTTAGTTTTTCCATACATGAGTCTGGCGGCCGTATTCTGGGCAGTCTGGTACAAGGCAAGCTGAACCTAGGCAAGAACCAGGGTAGGAATGGGCAGGGTAAGGCAAGACTAGACACGACTAGGCTACTCAGGACATGACAGAACTAGATAAGTCTAGGACTAGACAGAACTGGGCAAGGCAAGGTTAGGCAACACACAATTGGACATGACAAGACAGACAAGACAGGAAATGGATCAGGACGAGGCAAGGAAAAGCAAATCAGCAGGGCTAGAACTGGAACCCAGACAGGACAGACACAAGAGACAGGCAGAAATCCAGAGTCTCAATGCATGGATGAGACAATGGTGCAGGGAGGAGGGTTTTAGATTTATTAGGAACTGGGCAACATTCCAGGGAAGGGTGAGCCTATTCTGAAAGGACAGGCTCCACCTTAACCAGGGTGGGACCAGGCTGCTGGCATCGGCATTTAAAAAGGAGGTAGAGCAGCTTTTAAACTAGAAACAGGGGGAAGGCCGACAGTCGTTCAAAAGCGCATGGTTCGGGATAAGGTATCTTTCAAAGATATCACCAAGAGAGTGACAATGTAGGCGGGACTCGCAGAGGGAAGCTCTGACGCTGACAGCCTCTCTCAATCGCTGCCTGCACCATTCGTGCTGCCAAGTTGATGTCAAAGTAAGTAGGGGAGTGAAAGAAGGGTCAGGACTCGCCGGTGGAGGGGGGGGGGGGGGAGGAAAAAGGTGCCGGTACGCCGTACCATTGCGTACCAGCACAAAAAAAAGCACTGCATCTCTGAGACCTGGTGGAAGGAGGATAACCAGTGGGACACTGTCATACCGGGGTACAAATTATATCATAGTGATAGGGTGGATCGAATTGGTGGAGGGGTAGCATTGTATATTAAGGTGAGCCTTGAATCAAACAGATTTAAAATTCTGCAGGAAACAAAACACTTCTTGGAATCACTATGGACTGAAATTCCATGTGTAAAGGGGAAAAGGATAGTGATAGGAGTGTACTACCGTCCGCCTGGCCAGGATGAACAGACGGATGCAGAAATGTTAAAGGAAATTAGGGATGCAAACAAACTGGGCAACACAATAATAATGGGTGATTTCAATTACCCCGATATTGACTGGGTAAATGTAACATCGGGGCACGCTAGGGAAGTAATATTCCTTGATGAAATCAAGGACAGCTTTATGGAGCAGCTGGTACAGGAGCCGACCAGAGAAGGAAAAATTCTACACCTAGTCCTTAGTGGAGCGCATGATCTGGTGTGGGAGGTAATGTTGCTGGTATTTGCCCTCTACACTCGACAGAAACAGCACTCTCTAAAGTCTGCAACGACCTGCTCCTCGCCAAATCCAGAGGCCACTATTCCATCCTCATCCTCCTCGATCTATCTGCTGCGTTTGACTCTGTCAATCATGATTTACTTCTTGCCACACTGTCCTCTTTTGGGTTCCAAGGCTCTGTCCTTTCCTGGTTCTCCTCTTATCTCTCCCACCGCACCTTCAGAGTACACTCTCATGGATCTTCCTCCACTCCCATCCCATTATCTGTTGGGATCTGTCCTTGGACCCCTTCTTTCTCAATCTACACCTCTTCCCTAGGCTCACTGATCTCATCTCATGGCTTTCAGTATCATCTTTATGCTGATGACACCCAGCTATATCTCTCCACACCAGACATTACCGCGGAGACTCAGGCCAAGGTATCGGCCTGCTTATCCGACATTGCTGCCTGGATGTCCAACCGCCACCTGAAGCTGAACATGTCCAAAACCGAGCTCCTCGTCTTTCCACCTAAACCCACCTCTCCTCTTCCTCCACTCTCTATCTCAGTTGATAACACCCTCATCCACCCCGTCCCATCTGCCCGCAACCTCGGAGTCATCTTCGATTCCTCCCTCTCCTTCTCTGCGCATATCCAACAGACTGCCAAGACCTGTCGCTTCTTCCTCTTCAACATCAGCAAAATTCACCCTTTCCTATCTGAGCATACCACACGAACTCTCGTCCACGCTCTCATTACCTCTCGCCTTGACTACTGCAACTTACTCCTCACTGGCCTCCCACTTAGCCATCTATCCCCCCTTCAATCCGTTCAGAACGCTGCCGCACATCTTATATTCCACCAGAACCAATATACTCATATCACCCCTCTCCTCAAGTCACTTCACTGGCTTCCGATCAGATACCGCATACAATTCAAGATTCTCCTCCTTACCTACAAATGCACCCGGTCTGAGGCTCCTCACTACCTCTCTACCCTCATCTCCCCCTATGTTCCCGCCCGTAACCTCCGCTCACAGGACAAATCCCTCCTTTCAGTCCTTCTCCACCCACTGCCAACTCCAGGCTCGCTCATTCTGCCTTGCCTCACCCTATGCTTGGAACAATCTTCCTCAACCCCTACGCCAAGCCCCCTCCCTACCCATCTTCAAATCTCTGCTTAAAACTCACCTCTTCAATGCTGCTTTCGGCACCTAACCTTTCGTGAAATATAGTATGCCTTATCAGACGGACTCTACACTTGTCTTTAGATTGTACACCTGTCTTTTAGATTGTAAGCTCCTTGAGCAGAGACTGTCCTTCCATGTTAAATTGTACAGCGCTGCGTAACCCTAGTAGCGCTTTAGGAATGTTAAGTAGTAGTAGTAGGGCCGTTTGGTAACAGTGATCATAATATGATCGAATTTTATATTTCCTTAGCGTCCCTCCGGACCGGACCAGGATTGGACTGATGGGTTGTGCTCGCCTACCAGCAGGTGGAGACTGAGAAAAAACTCTGACTCTAGAGAGCCAATAGGAGCCCTGGCCATGTGACCTTAGCACTCAGTATTTTCTCAGTCTCCCAGCAGGTAGGAAGTGAGCCCATTAGTCTCTCTCCTTTTCTCTTTAGATATTACAGATATTTGTGATAATTCTTCTGTGCCTGGAATCTTATTTAGAGGCTTGACAGGGTTTCCTTTCTCTTCTTTCTTGACAGCCTCGGGGGTGTTAAACTCGGGTGTCTCGAGTCCACCCCCCTTCCTCCCCATCTCCCTGGCCTAGCAGGGAAGGGCCGTCCCTTTCTCTGGAAAGGTGTACCGTCTTTGGGAGAGGCAGCCACTTTTAACAGGTAGCTGCTTTTAAAGAAATTAAATCAAATAAAAGGAAATTCAAAGAAGCAGCCTTTCTTTCCCCAGACTTTCTAACGAGCAGGCAGCTCCAGTGTTTTATTATGATTGAGGGGTTATAAAAAAAAAAAAAAAAACAAACAGAAGAAAATAATTCAGTATCTGTGACTTTAAACAGCGATTTTTCTCGTCAGATTTAATTTCCTCCATTTTCTTGCGTTTTTGGCGGCGGCCAGTTTAAACAAATGAAAAAAAAAAAAACGAAATGTGCGAAACCGCGTAAGCGCGGGCCACCTGTTTTTTTCCGATATGGCTTAAAGTTCAAACAGCTGCTGTCGGTCAGCATCGCGCAGTTCACGCAGCCGGAACGTGTAAATTTTGCTCTCCCTTCAAGGTTTTCTTCGGGTCCGGTGCTGGCCTCCAGTTTTTTTCGGGGCCTTTTTCGCCGGCTGTTGTTTCTTCGCCGTTCCACTGGGCTCCGCTTGTTCGGAGGTGTCTGGCGCGCTGTCGACGATCGCCACAGGGCCAAGTGGAGCGAACGGCGGCCATTTTGTTTCTCCCTCATCTTATCAGTCGGGGATCTCTCTGCTGAAGTAAGGCTGCAGTTCATAGAGCAGTTCGGCTCCAAGATGTGTACACTTTTGTATGTGCTGAACGGGTATTCTAAAATGCTCTTCACATCAGCAGGCAATATTTGGTTGAAAGGGGCTCCTTTCATCTATGAATATATAACAAGCTTTTCTTCTTTTAAATTTCTATGTGTCACGGGGCTGTTAACACTAGTTTTTTCTGGTGCTCAGTCATTTTTCATTGCCTGGTGGAAAATCTACATCTTATCATAATATCATAATTCATTTCAAGCATTCTCCTCAATAGCTGTAGTATTATACAGTGTTTTAAGAACTTTAGAAACTTTCTCTATAGGCATAGAGTAAATTTCTGTCTTTCTCATTCCCTGGTGAATAGGACTACATTGTCTAAGAGTCAATGATTGGTACTTTGCAATTCTGACCATAATATATTAGTTCCTTTCAAGCATTTTACTCCATGCCTATGATGTTATATAGTGTTTTAAGAACTTAACAGACACTCTCAATGGCTGTAGTGCTATACAGTGTTTTCTTTTTCCGACTTTAAGAAGCCTTCTCTAGAGGCATACAGTATATTGTTCAGATGCCATGGGGATATATCAGCTCTTTCATATTCTCTGAGGGACAGTCCTGTCTACCAAGCTCCCAATCACTCAGCTGCCTTAGCAGGCATGCTTTATTCATGTCTTCCCTTCTTTTCCAACTGCCTTGAAGCCTCTCATTTTTCATTTTAGCTTTCTTCTGGTTTTTACAGGACATATGGTCACTTAGAGAATAAAGTCATCCTTTCACTTAAAGATAGTGGACGGTCCTCAAACCATCTACTCGTGTTTGTCTCTACTCTATCAGTTCAGCATTGGCAGATTATAAACATCCTGGTTTGGTCCAGTATGCCTATACATACCATCTGCTATCTCTTCCTCTTCCTTAGAGACCTGATGTTATATCAAGCTTTCTTGAATTCAGATACAGTCTTGTCTACACTGCCCTTCACCAAGTGGCTGTGGCACAACTTCACTTTTTTCGTTACAGGTAATTTCCAAGTTTGTCCCTTTTTCATTTTCATTCTATGCGCCTTCACTCAGAGTGTTCTTTCAATTGGAAGGGGATTCACTCACTTCCTGTGTATTTATACCATAGGTACATAAGTATGGTTATGCTGGGTAAGGCCTAAAGTCCATCAAGTCCAGCATTCATATCTAATGGGCATAGGTACATAAGTTTTGCCATTCTGGGGAAGCTCAAATGTCCACCTTTCTACAGCCAGAACAGCATTAAAGAAAAGAAAAAAAAAAAAAACCTCTCACGAGAGTATCGAACAGAAATCTCTGCTCCAAAAGCAAGGCTTTGCAGTAATTCTGCAAACTAACGCATACAATATTTGCCATGGCTGTTCACCACTAGGAACACCGGGGACCCTGGGCCTAGGTTCGGTGTTTTAACCTGAAACAAGCTCAACATTCATATCTATTGGGTGTGAGTCTGGTACTACTACTACTACTTAACATTTCTAGAGCGCTACTAGGGCTACGCAGCGCTGTACAAATTAACAAAGAAGGACGTTCCCTGCTCAAAGGAGCTTACAATCTACATCTCAGTGAGGGAGGACGCATGACCGTGGTACGTGGATTAGTGGTATATGGATTAGGGAGATCCAAGAAATTACAGGCCGGTGAATCAGACGTTCATACTGGGACAATTGTTTTCTGTCCGGAGCGTACTACCATAGCTGGTGGACTCCTATATTCAGAACTTTCTATATTCAGAACTTACCCAACTATGGAACGCCATAAAGATAGGGTTGGAGTTTGTAGCCCTATTTAACTGGTGTCCTTGGTCACCCTTCCTCTTCTCCTCAGGATCCAGAGAATGGCTAGTTTTTTGCTTATGCATTAACCGGTCATTTTCAGCAGTACTCTCTCTTCCGTTCTTTTATAGATCTAGAGGATGTCATTGCGCTCTTAGGGTCATTTCATTTCTTACCTAGACGACTGCCTAATGGGAAGAAGTCTTATCAGCAGAGTTCTCAGGTCACGCACCGGGTGTTGCATTTCTTACAGTCTCTAGGTTGGGTGGTGATTGTAGCCAGGCCTCTCATTTGATCTCTCATCAGATATCTCTGATTTTCTCTTTGTTTAGTCAGGTTGGCGCACAGTCTTTTGTCTCCTCTGCAAACATCCCAGTTTATATTTTTCTTGGAGACCTTGGGCCTTCGGCCATTTCCTCGCTCTATTCTGCAGAATGCAATTTTACTTTCTAATGCCCAAGAAGGAATTTTCCTTCATCCTATTGCGAATCTCAGGGTCATCAATCGCACTATTTAAGTGTCATCTAGTTATCTCAAGAACCTTAGTTCTGTCATTGGGATGCTTCGTGCAGTACACTTTTTGGCAGAAGCTTGTTTGTATATATTTTTTTTCTGGGGGACCTCAGCAATTCGTTTTACCTTCGGGTGAATTTTGTTTTCCCTACTGACAAACAAGGCGGAGAGAGCTATGTTGGTCTTGCCATGGCAATGGGTTATGTCATCCGCCAAGGAGGAGTTAAGAGTATACTCTTGAGTTTGTAATCATTTTTTCTTAGTTGTGTCACCCTGCATTTAGGTGAATGGACTCTCATTTTTTTCAGCCTTACTTCCTCACTGCGACACTTCAGGGCTATCTCTTTTTGCCTTCAGGCTCACGAAACATTTCTTGCTTCTTCCGTTCAGCAACAGTCTTGACGGAGACAGGGACCAGATGCCAACGTCCAGCAGGGGTTTTTTCAGCCTTCTTTATGCGTTTCTTCCATCATCTCACTAGGTGTTTAGCAGAACCAAGGCACCCTTTACATCCGGACCCCCAGTCACTCAAACTTATGGCGTGGTTACTGGGTCTGCAACATCTTTGATATTTTCGCAGGAAGTACTTCAAGTTTTAATTGCTTCCAGACAGAAATCTACATTAAAGTCCTATGAATCAAAGTGGCGACGGTTCACTCTGTGGTACTCCTCTCGCCACTTCATTCCACAAACAGTATCCATTTTGCATGTTTTGGAATATCTTCTGCATCTTGCGAAATCTTGTCTGTCTTACTCATCCATTAGAGTTCATTTGGCAGCTCTATCAGTGATGCATGATACTGTGACAACCGCACGCTTATGCAGCATCACTGTCAAAGCGGTTTCTTAAAGGAGTCCTGCACCTGTACCTCCCGCTTCGTCCACCAGCTAGGTGAACTAGGTGAACAGACTCTTAAAGTTCTGTTTTCTAGTAGCCATAACTTTTTCTATAAAGTTTTCCTCTTCAAGCAGTGTTTCCCAGTAGCCATTGCAGCAAGTAGATCTATGTGTGGAATACTTCTACGGTTGGTAACTTCTTTTCGGTCTGCTGTAGTTTAAAGTTTTCACCTTTCCCAATCCTTTTTTTCTTATTGGTTTTGTCCTTCTAGCCAGTAGGCGTAAAGTTTTTCATTGTTTCTAACCCGCTATATCGCGAAGGATCAAGGAAATGAGAATGTCTATTTCTCTTCTCGCTGAGAGGGCAGTTCCACAGCGTATTACAACATATTCCACAACTTCAGAAGCGGGCTCTATTCTTACTACTGCGATTTTTGGTGCTCTCGGTGCACATTGGTAAGTTGGCAACTTAGTCCTAGTTTCATTTTATTTTGCTCATTGGGACACACTACATGTTAGTTGTCGCCAGGTGGCCTATGCAGCATGAACATTTCTCTGCAGTTTTCATAGGGTCCCTCCCTTCAGATTACTGCTTTGGTACTTCCCATCAGTCCGGAGGGACGCTAAGGAAGGAGAAATTAGATCTTACCTGCTAATTTGCTTTCCTTTAGTCCCTCCGGACCGGACCAGGCCCCTCCCATGTTCTCTCTACTCTTTAGCTTCTTTTATTAAGTAGGAAGTGTATTCAGTAGGAAGTGTATTCATTCCTTTACGATTCGTGGAACAATACTATATATATACAGAACTTTACGTGGTCTATACCACTTCTCTGGTGGTTGCTGGTGAGCTCAATTGCTGGAATCTATCTATAAAACCTTAAATACGCCATACCACTTCTCTGGTGAGAGTTGTGGCTGAGCTCAGTTGCTGGAATATCTATAAAACCTTAAATATGATTTACCACTTTTCTGGTGAGAGTTGCTGGTAAGCTCAGTTGATGGAATATATATAAAATCTTAAGTGGGCCATACCACTTCTCTGGTGAGAGTTGCTGGTGAGCTATAAGACAAGTGAGCCATACCACTTCTCTGGTGAGAGTTGCGGGTGAGCTATATTATGCGTGAGCCATACCACTTCTCTGGGGAGAGTTGCTGGTGAGCTATATTACATGTGAGCCATATCGCTTCTCTGGTGAGAGTTGCTGGTGAGCTATATTATGCGTGAGCCATACCACTTCTCTGGGGAGAGTTGCTGGTGAGCTATATTACATGTGAGCCATATCGCTTCTCTGGTGAGAGTTGCTGGTGAGCTATAGTACAAGTGAGCCATACCACTTCTCTAGTGAGAGTTGCTGGTGAGCTGTAATACATATCGGGCCATACCACTTCTCTGGTGAGAGTTGCTGGTGAGCTCTGATACTTGGCATTGCCGAGTGCTTTGTGGCTGCTAGGATTCCATACGGCACAGAAGGTCTTTCTTTCTTTCCTGCTTTGTTATTCAAATACTGAGGCTAAGGTCACATGGCCAGGGCTCCTATTGGCTCTCTAGAGTCAGAGTTTTTTCTCAGTCTCCACCTGCTGGTAGGCGAGCACAACCCATCAGTCCAATCCTGGTCCGGTCCGGAGGGACTAAAGGAAAGCAAATTAGCAGGTAAGATCTAATTTCTCCTAGCTTTGAAGTAAATATACATAGGAAATCGAATACATTAGCGTTTAACTTTCAAAAAGAAGACTATGATAAAATGAGAAGAGCGGTGAAAATAAAACTTAGAGGAGCAGCTGCGAGGGTCAAAAATTTACATTAGGCGTGGATGCTGTTAAAAAACACCATCCTGGAAGCCCAGGCCAAGTATATTCAGTCTATTAAAAAAGGAGAACGGAAGACCAAATGACAGACGGCTTGGTTAAAAAGTGAGGTGAAGGAAGCTGTTAGAGCTAAAAAAAATCCTTCAGAAAATGGAAGAAGGAACCAACTGAAAATAAGAAGAAACAGCATAAGGAATGTCAAGTCAAATGCAAAGCGCTGATAAGGAAGGCTAAGAGGGACTTCGAAAAAAAGATTGCATTGGAGGCCAAAACAGATAATTTTTTTTTTTTTTAGGCATATTAAAAGCAGGAAGCCAGCAAAAGAATCAGTTGGACTGCTAGATGACCAAGGAGTAAAAGGGGCGATCAGGGAAGACAAAGCCGTAGCGGGGAGATTAAATGAATTGTTTGCTTTGGTCTTCACCGAGGAAGATTTGGGTGGGATATTGTTGCCAGAAATGGTATTCAAAGCTGACGAGGTCAGGGAAACTTAATGAATTCTCTGTAAACTGGAGGATGTAATGGGGCAGTTCTACAACCTGAAGAGTAGCAAATCTCCTGGACCAGATGGTATTCATCCCCGAGTACTGATAGAACTGAAAAATGAAATTGCGGAGCTATTTTTAATAATATGTAATTTATCCTTAAAATTGAGCGTGGTACCGGAAGATTGGATGGTGGCCAATGTAACGCCTATCTTTAAAAAAGGTTCCAAAAGAGATCCAGCAAATTCTAGACTAGTGAGTCTGACATCGTTGCTGGGCAAAATGGTGGAGACTATTATAAAGAACAAAATTACTGAGCATATTCAAAAGCATGGATTAATGAGACAAAGTCAATATGGAATTAGTGAAGGGAAATCTTGCCTCACCAATCTACTACATTTCTTTGAAGGGGTGAACAAACATGTGTATAAAGTGAGTCTGTGATATTGTGTAGTGTGTCTGGATTTTCCGAAGGCGTTTGACAAAGTACCTCATGAAAGACTCCAGAGGAAATTGGAGAGTCATGGGATAGGAGGTAGTGTTCTATTGTGGATTAAAACTGGTTAAAAGATAGAAAACAGAGAGTAGGGTTAAATGGTCAGTATTCTCAATGGAGAAGGGTAGTTAGTGGGGTTCCCCAGGGGTCTGTGCTGGGATTGCTGCTTTTAAACATATTTATAAATGACCTAGAGATGGGAGTAACTAGTGAGGTAATTAAATTTGCTGATGACACAAAGTTATTCAAAGTCGTTAAATCGCAGGAGGATTGTGAAAAATTACAAGAGGACCTTACGAGACTGGGCATCTAAATGGCTCACCTTTAATGTGAGCAAGTGCAAAGTGATGCATGTGGGAAAGAAGAACCCTAATTATAGCTACGTCATGCAAGGTCCCACATTAGGAGTCACAGACCAAGAAAGGGATCTAGGTGTCATCGTTGATGATACGTTGAAACCTTCTGCTCTGTGTGCTGCTGCAGCTAAGAAAGCAAACCAGAATGTAGGTATTATTAGGAAAGGAATGGAAAACAAAAATGAGGACATTATAATGCCTTTGTATCACTCCATGGTGCGACTGCACCTCGAATATTGTGTTCAATTCTGGTCGCTGCATCTCAAAAAAGATATAGTGGAATTAGAAAAGGTACAGAGAAGGGCGATGAAATGATAAAGGGGATGGGACGACTTCCCTATGAGGAAAGGCTAAAGCGGCTAGGGCTCTTCAGCTTGGAGAAAACGTGGCTGAGAGGAGATATGATAGAGGTCTATAAAATATTGAGTGGAGTTGAATGGGTAGATATGAAGCGTCTGTTTACGCTTTCCAAAAATAGTAGGACTAGGGGATGCGATGAAGCTACAATGTAGTAAATTTAAAACGAATCGGAGAAAATGTTTCTCACTCAACGTGTAATTACACTCTGGAATTCGTTGCCAGAGAATGTGGTAAGGCGGTTAGCTTAGCGGAGTTTTAAAAAAGATTTGGACGGCTTTCTAAAGGAAAAGTCCATAGACCATTATTAAATGGACTTGGGGAAAATCCACTATTTCTGGTATAAGCAGTATAGAATGCTTTGTACTTTTTTTGGATCTTGCCAGGTATTTGTGACCTGGATTGGTCACTGTTGGAAACAGGATGCTGGGCTTGATGGACCTTTGATCTTTCCCAGTATGGCAATACTTATGACCAGGAACTAGGCTAAAACTGGGTCCAAGACAGGCAAGACGAGGGCATGGCAACAACTGGATCCGGACAAGACAACGAAAAAAACAGACAAGACTAGGACTAGATGCAAAAGGCAAAGCAAGGTAAGAAGGATGGCCAGGTCTAGGTAGGACAAGACTAGTCGGGGCAGGAACAAGAGTCCAAGGCACGGATAAGGCTGGAGTTTGGCAGGAACCTGGAGACAAGGCAAGGCTAGGCTGGAGCTTGGCAGGAATTTGGAGACAAGGCAAGGCTAGTATGGAGCTTGGCAGGAATTTGGAGACAAAGCAAGGCTCGGCAGAAAAAGGGAACAAGGCAGGAACACAAGGAGTCCAGGAGGACCCTACAAGGCAGTAGACCACAAGGTGTACTAATCCCCTGGCTGACCCCTTCGCTCCTGCGCCTGATCTGCTGAACGCCTCTGGAGGAAATCTCGCACCCATAGCGACTTCATTCATTACAAATTCATACTATCCTCCTTCCAGTCCTCCCTATTCCTTGCCAAACAGGACTATTACACCCAATTGACTAATTCTCTCGGCTCCAACCCTCGTCGTCTCTTCGCCACCCTTAACTCCCTCCTCAAAGTGCCCTCCGCTCCCACCCCCCTCACTCTCTCCTCAATCACTGGCTACTACTTCCGTGACAAGGTGCAGAAGATAGACCTCTAATTCACTACCAAGCCACCTCTTCCTCTTCACCCTTTAACCCACTCCCTCAACCAACCAACCCAGGCCTCCTTCTCCTCTTTTCCTGATATCACTGAGGAGGAAACCGCCAACCTTCTTTCCTCCTCGAAATGCACCACCTGTTCCTCTGATCCCATCCCCACTAACTTACTAAACACCATCTCTCCTACTGTCACCCTCCCCATCTGTCATATCCTCAACCTCTCTCTCTCCACTGCAACTGTCCCTGACTCCTTCAAGCATGCTGTAGTCACACCACTCCTCAAATAACCCATCACTAAACCCTACCTGCCCTTCCAACTACCGCCCTATCTCCCTCCTACCCTTCCTCTCCAAGATACTTGAATGCGCCGTTCACAGCCACTGCCTTGATTTTCTCTCCTCTCATGCCATCCTCGATCTGCTTCAATCCGGTTTTCGCCCTCTACACTCGACAGAAACGGCACTCACTAAAGTCTGTAATGACCTGTTCCTTGCCAAATCCAAAGGTCACTACTCCATCCTCATCCTCCTCGACCTATCTGCCGCTTTTGACACTGTCAATCAAAATTTACTTTTTTTTTTTTATTTGTACCCCGTGCTTTCCCACTCATGGCAGGCTCAATGCGGCTTAGGTACTTATTTGTACCTGGGGCAATGGAGGGTTAAGTGACTTGCCCAGAGTCACAAGGAGCTGCCTGTGCCTGCAGTGGGAATTGAACCCAGTTCCCCAGGACCAAAGTCCACCACTCTACACTATCCTCATTTGGGTCCAGGGCTCTGTCCTCTCCTGGTTCTCCTCTTATCTCTTCCACCGTACCTTCAGAGTACATTCTCATGGATCTTCCTCCACCCCCATCCCACTCTCTGTTGGAGTTCCTCAGGGATCTGTCCTTGGACCCCTTCTTTTTTTCAATCTACACCTCTTCCCTGGGCTCGCTGATCTCAATCTCATGGTTTCCAATATCATCTTTATGCTGATGACACCCAGCTTTATCTCTCCACAACAGACATCACTACGGAAACCCAGGCCAAGTATCAGCCTGCTTATCCGACATGCTGCCTGGATGTCAACCGCCACCTGAAACTAAACATGGCCAAGACCGAGCTCATTGTCTTTCCACCCAAACCCACTTCTCCTCTCCCTCCACTCTCTATTTCAGTCGATAACACCCTCATCCTTCCCGTCTCATCTTCGACTCCTCCCTCTCCTTCTCTGCCTGCCCATATCCAGCAGACAGCCAAGACCTGTCGCTTCTTTCTCTATAACATCAGCAATATTCGCCCTTTCCTCTCTGAGCACACCACCAGAACTCTCATCCACTCTCTCATTACCTCTCGCCTTGACTACTGCAACCTACTCCTCACTGGCCTCCCACTTAATCATCTATCCCCCCTTCAATCCGTTCAGAACTCTGCTGCGTGTCTTACCTTCCGCCTAGACCAATTTGCTCATATCACCCCTCTCCTCAAGTCACTTCATTGGCTTCCGATCAGGTACCGCATACAGTTCAAGCTTCTCCTACTAACCTACAAATGCACTCAATTTGCAGCCCCTCACTACCTCTCTACCCTCATCTCCCCTTAAGCTCCTACCCGTAACCTCCGTTCACAGGACAAATCCCTCCTCTCAGTACCCTTCTCCACCACCGCCAAATCCAGACTCCGCTCTTTCTGCCTTGCCTCACCCTATGCTTGGAATAAACTCCCTGAGCCCATACGCCAAGCCCCCTCTCTACCCATCTTCAAATCCTTGCTCAAAGCCCACCTCTTCAATGTCGCTTTCGGCACCTAACCATTGTACCTCTATCCAGGAAATCTAGACTGGCTCAATCTTGATTGACTGCACTTTTTGACCTTTAGATTGTGAGCTCCTTTGAGCAGGGACTATCCTTCTTTGTTAATTGTACAGCGCTGCGCAACCCTGGCAGTGCTTTAGAAATGTTAAGTAGTAGTAGTAGTATGCATACAACAATTGGCCCAGACCTTGCTAAAGGATCTGGAGATTTGGGGCACTATCGGGGGAGGTGTCCTAAACATGAGAAAGAAGAGGGAACATTTAAGGAATATAGTATTGAGACCCTGCTGGGAGGCTCTATGGGAGCAATTAAGTATCATGTTAGGAGTGAGGTTACAAAACACTCCAATGACATGTCCTCTTGCTAAGATCAATGATTTACCAGTCTGATCTAGTGCAAATGACTATTTGTTCATAAGGCATGCTTAATTGTGAAAAAATGTTTCCGAATACAGTGGATCAGTGCAGATCCTCCTAACATGATTCTTTGGCAGAACCAAATGCAAGAATTGCTGAAGACAGAGCATTTGTCAGTAGAAGCTGTAGGGTGGCTAAAAAATGTTTTATGAAAACCCAGGAACCCTTTCTGTGAATGTTGGCACCATGAGTGGGGGATGGAGTCAAGGGGGTATAGGTTGTGTGAGATTCTTGAGGAGAGGGACGGATCAGAGACATTTGCTATTGAGATATGAGAGGTTATGGTAGGTTTCAGAGGCATGTAGTCTGATTTTGTAATGACAATTGTACCCTCCATTTCAAAGTGTTCTGTATTAATTTATTTGAAACAATAAAAAGATTTAAACATAAAATGAAAAATCCTGTAAACAACACTGGAAACTAAACAAAACAAACATTTTTGGCCTCCATAATCCTAATATTTTCTCTGATTTCCTGTGTCATAGGTAATGACAGTAACATGACAGATATTTGCAAGCTCTGAAGAACAGTCATTACCAATTTGTCACAGCTTTTCTACAGTATCTGTAAGTAGTAAAAACTTGCCACATTTTACAAGAAGTCAGACTCATAGTGCAATGTCCCTACTCATAAACCCAGCCTGTCACAACACTGAAGAAGGATCTCCACTTTTCATTCCATAGGCAATTACAGAGAGACACTGTAATCAAGAGCACTATTTTCTACTGAATCATGATAATACATTTCTGGTCTATAAAAAATGTTACTGATCCAACTGGATTCATACCTGTAGACTGTGTCATGAGAAGTATGCGCAGCGCAGCAGCAGAAAGAGCTGAGTGACCCTAGAGTAGATTAATGCACGCAGAGTGCTCTGAGCCAGTCTGAAAGCACCACATAACAGGTCTAGCCAGGTGACTGTGTAAAAGTCTCACACACTGACTGGTTTATCTACATTCTACTGCTACATGACTTTAAAAGCTGTATTAACTGAAGCATAGGAAAAAAAATCACTCTCAGTAGGATAGATTTTAGAAAAAAATTCTATTTATAAAAATAAAGAATTTCCACTAGAGAAATGTGTTTTCCATCCTCTTTACTGGGTTCATATTAAACTTTTAGGGGTAGATAGCCAGTGGCGATCGACGTTTTCTGGGGCTGTCATCAGCTTTATCCCCAGATGAAGTCCGGACACCAGAATGAATAACCGGGACTATACCGCTGGTAAAAGTATTCGGTTAGATGAACCTCATAAGATGGGACTCTGTTTATGCAGTTATGTTTTGTTTCTTTACATTGATTTTCTTCTTGCTTGCGTGACAAACTTATTCTTCTCCTCTTTTTATTTTTTTATTTTTTAGTGTGGCCAAGACTAGATTCTCATTAATGGGTGTGTCTCTCTGGAACTCCTTTCCCTATCATGTAAGGATTGAACAAGATTATTTGAAATTTGGGAAAAAGTTAAAGCCTTCTTATTTGATTGGTTATAACCACTGAATGCTGCCAATTTTTGATGTAGATTACATATTTTATATCCTATTTTGTATATTGTTACTTTTATTCTGCCATGTTGAACCTATTATGGGAAAATTGTGATCAATAAGAATTATATTGACATTAATTGTCAGCACTTAACCGTATAAATGCCGACTCTACCCCCAGACTGCCCACAAAATAGCTGCTTTTGGTTTAGGTACTAACTAACTGGGCATATCCACTACTACTACTACTTAGCATTTCTATAGCGCTGCTAGGGTTACGCAGCGCTGTACAAGTTTAAACATGGGGAAGGACAGTCCCTGCTCAAAAGAGCTTACAATCTAAAGGTAAAACTATGTAGTCAGTGTAGGTATCAGGAATGGGAAGGTGGTTAGGCACCAAAAGCAAGGGAGAAGAGATGGGCTTTGAGTAAGGACTTGAAAATGGGCAGGGAGGGCGCATGGCGTATGGGTTCAGGAAGTCTGTTCCAGGCATAAGGTGATGCTAGGCAGAAGGGGCGGCAATGGCATTTAACTTAAATGCCATTTAAATGGCACTTAACTGGCTAGTTAGTACCTAACAGGCAAATCAGAGAATAGTACCACAAATTGTTGTAAAGTGCAAAGAGTCTAACCGGCCACAGATGAAATCAGAAAGCGGAGTCAGAAGTCAGAAGAAGCAAAGTTTATTCAAAGACCGAACACGAGTCACGACACTGGCAACTAACATTGCTTTTTGTAGCTATGTGCAGAACTTTCTGCATGTTTTTTATCATTCTTTTTGAGAAGAATCTTACAGAGTGACATTGCTTCTTCTGACTCTTCTTCGTGATTCCATATATGGCCAGTTACACTCTTAGCACTTTATGACAATTTGTCTTCTTATTCCCGCTGATTTGCCTGTTAGGTACTAACTTACATAGTAACATAGTAGATGACGGCAGAAAAAGACCTGCACAGTCCATCCAGTCTGCCCAACAAGATAAACTCATATATGCTACTTTTTGTGTATACCTTACCTTGATTTGTATCTGCCATTTTCAGGGCACAGACCGTAGAAGTATGCCCAGCACTAGCCCCGCCTCCCAACCACCAGTCCCGCTTCCCACCACCGGCTCTGGCACAGACCGTATAAGTCTGCCCAGCCCTATCCACGCCTCCAAACCACCAGCCCCGCCTCCCGATCTTGACTAAGCTCCTGAGGATCCATTCCTTCGGCACAGGATTCCTTTATGCTTATCCCACGCATGTTTGAATTCCGTTACCGTTTTCATTTCCACCACCTCCCGCGGGAGGGCATTCCAAGCATCCACTACTTTCTCCGTGAAAAATACTTCCTGACATTTTTCTTGAGTCTGCCCCCCTTCAATCTCATTCATGTCCTCTCGTTCTACCGCCTTCGCACCTCCGGAAAAGGTTCGTTTGCGGATTAATACTTTTCAAATATTTGAACGTCTGTATCATATCACCCCTGTTTCTCCTTTCTTCCAGAGTATACATGTTCAGGTCATCAAGTCTACTCCTCATACGTCTTGTAACGCAAATCCCATACCATTCTCGTAGCTTTTCTTTGCACTGCTTCAATTCTTTTTACATCCTTAGCAAGATACGGCCTCCAAAACTGAACACAATACTCTAGGTGGGGCCTCACCAACGACTTATACAGGGGCATCAACACCCCCTTTCTTCTGCTGGTCACACCTCTCTCTATACAGCCTAACAACCTTCTAGCTACGGCCACCGCCTTGTCACACTGTTTCGTCGCCTTCAAATCCTCAGATACTATCACCTCAAGATCCCTCTCTCCGTCCGTACCTATCAGACTCTCCCCGCCTAACACATACGTCTCCCGGGGATTTCTATTCCCTAAGTGCATCACTTTGCATTGAATTTTAATTGCCAAACCTTAGACCATTCTTCTAGCTTCCTCAGATCTTTTTTCATGTTTTCCACTCCCTCCCGGGTGTCCACTCTGTTACAGATCTTAGTATCATCCACAAATAGGCTAACTTTACCTTCTAACCCTTCGACAATGTCACTCACAAATATATTGAACAGAATCAGTCCCAGCACCGATCCTTGAGGCACACCACTACTCATCTTTCCCTCCTCTGAGCGAATTCCATTCACCACCACCCTCTGGCTTCTGTCCGTCAACCAGTTCCTAATCCAGTTCACCACTTTGGGTCCTATCTTCAGCCCATCCAGTTTATTTAAGAGCCTCCTGTGGGAAACCGTGTCAAAAGCTTTGCTGCAATCTAAGTAGATTACATCTATAGCTCGTCCCTGATTCAATTCTCCTGTCACCCAATCAAAGAACTCAATGAGATTTGTTTGGCACGATTTCCCTTTAACTAGCCAGTTAAGTGCCACTGAATCTGCCTGGTTACCCCAGACAAGAAATTTAAACGGCCAGGAGCCGTTTCTGGCTGTTTAAATTGCTTTGAATTACAACCACTTAGTTTCTTGCAGGGTCCTGCCTTATAGGCTGTATGAACAGATGCTTCTCTTACTGCTGCTTAATATCGAGGTGTGGAAGAACTCACCACTACTCTCAGCATAGGAGTACATAAGTATTGCCATACTGGAAAAGACCAAAGGTCCATCGAGCCCAGCATCCTGTTTCCAACAGTGGTCAATCCAGGTCACAAATACCTGGCAAGATCCCAAAATGTACAAAACATTTTATACTGCTTATCCCAGAAATAGGGAAGTCCATTTAATAATAGTCTATGGACTTTTCCTTTAGAAAGCCGTCCAAACCTTTTTTAAACTCCGCTAAGCTAACCGCCTTTACCACATTCTCTGGCAACGAATTCCAGAGTTTAATTACACATTGAGTGAAGAAACATTTTCTCCGATTCGTTTTAAATTTACTACATTGTAGCTTCATCGCATGCCCCTTAGTCCTAGTATTTTTGGAAAGAGTAAACAGACTCTTCACATCTACCCGTTCAACTCAAACTCTGGCAAAGCTCAAACTCTTTGCCAGAGGATGTGAATCAATAGAAATCAAACAAAATAAACATGGAAAAGAAAATAAGATGATACCTTTTTTATTGGACATAAATGAATACATTTCTTGATTAGCTTTCGAAGGTTGCCCTTCTTCGTCAGATCGGAAATAAGCAAATGTGCTAGCTGACAGTGTATATAAGTGAAAACATTCAAGCATCACTTATATACACTGTCAGCAAGCACATTTGCTTATTTCCGATCTGACGAAGAAGGGCAAACCTTCGAAAGCTAATCAAGAAATGTATTAAGTTATGTCCAATAAAAAAGGTATTATCTATTTCTTTTCCATGTTTTATTTTGTTTGATTTCTATTGATAACCTAAGAGTGGACTAACACGGCTACCACACTCCTCTACCAGAGGATGTGGTAACAGCAGTTGGTATATCTGGGTTTATAAAAGGTTGGACAGGTTCCTGGAGGAAAGTCCATAGGCTACTATTTAGACAGAATGGGGAAGCCACTGCTTGCCCTGGAATTGTAGCATGGAATTTTGCCATGATTTGGGTTTCTGCCAGGTACTTGTGACCTGGATTGGCCACTGTTGGAAACCTGATACTGGGCTAGATGGACCATTGATCTGACCCCAGTATGGCTACTCTTATGTTCTTATGTAACTCCACTCATTATTTTATAGACCTCTATCATATCTCCTTCTCAGCAGCCTTTTCTCCAAGCTGAAGAGCCCTAGGTATTTTAGCCTTTCCTCATAGGGAAGTTGTCCCATCCCCTTTATCATTTTCGTCGCCCTTCTCTGCATCTTTTCGATTTCCACTATATATTTTTTGAGATACTGCGACCAGAATTGAACACAATATTCGAGGTGCAGTCGCACCATGGAGCGATACAAAGGCATTATAACATGCTCATTCTTGTTTTCCACTCCTTTCCTAATAATACCTAACATTCTATTTGCTTTCTTAGCCACAGCAGCACACTGAGCAGAAGGTTTCAACGTATCATCAACGATGACACCTAGATCCCTTTCTTGGTCTGTGACTCCTAACGTGGAGCCTTGCATGATGTAGCTATAATTCGGGTTCCTTTTTCCCACATGCATCACTTTGCACTTGCTCACATTAAACGTGACTGGATGGACCGTGCAGGTCTTTTTCTGCTGTCATCTACTATGTTACTATGTATTGTGAAGGAGAGGACCTGGGGGTAGATAAGATGGAAGTGGAAGAGGAAGAAGGGAGGCGGCTCACGAGCAGACATAGGCAGAACAGAGCCTGCCCTCCATTCCATCCCCAGAGAGCGAGAGAAGTAGTAATGCCCCCTAGAAAAGGGTGGAGGGAAAAAAGACTACATTACCCAGCATCCCCCGAGAGAGAGCAGAGAAAGGTTCGTGACCCCTGTAAAATGGAGGAGAGGAAGAGACTACATTTCCCAGCAACCTCGGGGCAAAGCCTGGTACAGAGATTACCTTCCCCAGCAGGAACAGGGGGAGAACTCTAACAAGGAAGGGTGGTGCCCCTGCAGGGTAATCAAGGGAAAGAGGAACAGCTGCAAAGTGGGTGGGACAGGGAGCCCATGGAGTGTCAAGAAGCTGGGCAGAGAGAAAGAGAGGAGAGCGAGGAAGAGCCTATGGACCTCTCAGCCTGGGCTCACTCCTTAGGTAACAAGCTAAGGGACAGGTAACTTCATGGTATGGTAACTGGGCTAAGAGAGGAAAGAGGAAAGGCCAGTGGGAGGATGGGTCAGTGCTTAGAGAGAGTGACCCAGATGGATGGGGCCTTTTCATTTTCCAGAGCTCAGGCTGTGAATGAACTTTGAGTTTAAAGAGTTCTGGTTGAAGAGGGACGAGAGATTTTTCCCGGAGTGGGCTGAACCCAGCAAGAAGAAGGTGGAGTGTGAACTGTGGCTAAAAAGCTAAAAAAAAGCTGAAGGGGTTTGAGCTGTGTGCTGAAGCCTCAAGAACTGTGTTTGTTTGTTTTTTGGAACTGCTTGCAGTGTTTTGGCCCCTCCCAAGGTAGAGGGGGGGGGGGGGGGGTGGAGAAAGAAGACCCAGGGCTATAAAACTGTGTAAAAGGAGCCCAGCTGGGTGCTGGAAGCCTGGGAGTTAAAAGTTTTTTTTTCTTGCTGTGTTTGTACCCCTGAGAGGAGCAACAGGGGGAATTGTGAGGTTTTTTTTTGTTGATTCAAGTATTGTGTCTTTTTGCACTGCTGGACTGTTGGATCCCAAGCAAAATAAAGAACTTGTTAAGTTTACTTTGAAGTGGATTTCTTTGAGCCCTGCCCTGTGGACTGCAGTGAACCAGGAGGTTGGGCAGCAAGGGTGAAGGGGAGATCCCGAGGACCCTCAGGCGGAGGGGAGGATCATTTTCACAGTATTTAGAAGCCCAGTCTCCCAGTCTCGTAAGGCCCTCTTGTAATTTTTCACAATCCTCCTGAGATTTAACGGCTTTGAATAACTTTGTGTCCTCAGCAAATTTAATTACCTCACTGGTTACTCCCATCTCTAGGTCATTTATAAATATGTTACAAAGCAGCGGTCCGTGCACAGACCCCTGGGGAACCCCACTAACTACCTTTCTTCATTGAGAATACTGACCATTTAACCCTACTCTCTGTTTTCTATCTTTTAACCAGTTTTTAATCCACAACAGAACACTACCTCCTATCCCATGACTTTCCAATTTCCTCTGGAGTCTTTCATGAGGTACTTTGTCAAACGCCTTCTGGGAAATCCAGATACACAATATCAACCGGCTCATCTTTATCCACGTTTGTTCACCCCCTTCAAAGAAATGTAGTAGATTGGTGAGGCAAGATTTCCCTTCACTAAATCCATGTTGACTTTGTCTCATTAATCCATGCTTTTGAATATGCTCTGATATCAGACTCACCGGTCTATAATTCCCAGATCTCCTCTGGAACCTTTTAAAAAACAATCAGCGTTACATTGGCCACCCTCCAATCTTCCGATACCACGCTCGATTTTAAGGATAAATTACATATTACTAACAATAACTCCGCAAGTTCATTTTTCAGTTCTATCAGTAGTCTGAGATGAATACCATCAGGTCCAGGATATTTGCTACTCTTCAGTTTGTAGAACTGCCCCATTACATTCTCCAGGTTTACAGAGAATTCATTAAGTTTCTCCGACTTCTCAGCTTCGAATACCATTTCTGGCACCGGTATCCCACCCAAATCTTCCCCTAATTTCCTTTAACATTTCTGCATCCGTCTGTTCATCCTGGCCAGGCGGACAGTAGTACACTCCTATAACTATCCTTTTCCCATTTACACGTGGAATTTCAATCCATAGGGATTCCAAGATGTGTTTTGTTTCCTTCATAATTTTCATTCTTTTTTATTCAAGGCCTTCCTTAACATACAATGCTACCCCTCTACCAATTCGATCCACCCTATCACTACGATATAATTTGTACCCCTGTATGACAGTGTCCCACTGATTATCCTCCTTCCAGCAGGTCTCAGAGATGCCTATTATATCTAATTTTTCATTTAGTACAATATATTCTCTCCCATCTTATTTCTTAGGCTCCTGGCATTCGCATATAGACATTTCAAACTATGTTTGTTGTTCCTATTTACATCATGCTCAATACTTGACAGTATTAATTTGCAATTGTTTTTCTATTTTTTATTTTTATTTAAGGACACCTGATCTACTATGGTCTCTTTTGCAACCTTACTATCAGGATACCCTATCTTCCCTGTTTTGGTGATATCTTTGAAAGATACCTTATCTCGAACCATGCGCTTTTGAGCGACTGTCGGCCTTCCCTCCGTTTCTAGTTTAAAAGCTGCTCTATCTCCTTTTTAAATGCCGATGCCAGCAGCCTGGTCCCACCTGGTTAAGGTGGAGCCCATCCTTTCTGAATAGGCTCCCCCTTCCCCAGAATGTTGCCCAGTTCCTAACAAATCTTAAACCCTCCTCCCTGCACCATTGTCTCATCCACGCATTGAGACTCCGGAGCTCTCCCTGTCTCTTGGGCCCTGCACGAGGAATGGGTAGCATTTCAGAAAATGCTACCCTAGAGGATCTGGATTTGAGCTTTCTACCTTAAGAGTCTAAATTTGGCTTCCAGAACCTCTCTCCCATGTTTTCCTATGTATCCACATGTACCAAGACAGCCGACTCCTCCCCAGCACTATCTAAAATACTATCTAGGTGACACGTGAGGTCCGCCACCTTCGCACCAGGCAGGCAAGTCACCAGACGATCCTCATGTCCACCAGCCACCCAGCTATCTATATGCTTAATGATTGCATCACCAACTACAACAGCTGTCCTAATCCTTCCCTCCCGGGCAACAGAGACATATCCATGGTGCGAGAGGATAATACATCCCCTGGTGGGCAGGTCCTGGCTACAGGAGTACTTCCTACTTCATCAGGGTGATGCTCTCCTTCTAGGAGACCTCCCTCTTCCAAGGTAGCACTGGGGCTACCAGACTTGAGGTGGGACCTTTCTACAACATCCCTGTAGGTCTCCTTTATGCACCTCTCTGTCTCCCTCAGCTCCACCAAGTCTGCTACTCTAGCCTCAAGAGAACGGACACATTCTCTGAGAGCTAGGAGCTCTTTGCATCGGGCACACACATATGACATCTCACCAACTAGGAGATAATCATACATGTGACACTCAGTGCAAAAGACTGGACAGCACCCTTCTCGCTGCTGGACTGCTGACTCCATCTTACTGTTTTTGAGTTTTTCAATCATTTAAAACTTGCTACAGTATTAAGGATATTAGCCTAACATAAAAATGTCTTAGTTTATATAGTATATTGTATGATTTATTTAGTGTTTCCTTCTTAGATGTTAATGAAACGTATTTAAAAACTCTGTAAGAGCACTCCTTGCTTGTTACCCTAATTACAATAACTGACTATAAATGAAGCGTTGTCCTAGAGGTGGGCGGGAAGACTAAACTAGATCCTGCAGTGCCTGCTAGAGTCTATCTGTTAATGCTGTGGTACCAAGTTTTTAAAACTAAGGGGAAAAGACTATGGAGATTAGTTGATAAAATTAGTTTTTTTTAATATTTTTATTTTGCCTACAATTCCTCCTTTAAACCCCAATCTTTAAGTTCCCAAAGCACAAAGCAAAATAGTGGTCACTTACCAGAGAAAGTCCTCTTCTCCCAGAACTTCTCAGAAAGAAAGTTCAGTGGGACCTTTCCTCTTTAAAAAAGGCCCCTTAGATTCAAAACTATATAAACAGGCTCTTTGAAGCTGACTCAGCAACCTATGCAAATATTCTACTTCTCCACACCTTAGTTAACACCTAATTGACGTCACTGGATGTGCTACCTCTCCAGCAGCCAAAGAACAGAAATAACTGACTTTTAGAGCAAGAGTTTTGGGCTGTTAAGTTTCTACCTCTAGAAAAGGTTTCAGTTTAAAAACTATGGGAAAAGGGTTGTACACTATCAGGCTTATTTTTGAAAGAGAAGGATGCCCATTTTTGAACACAAATCGGGAGATGGGTGTCCTTTTCCAAGGGTCGTCAAATCGGCATAATCGAAAGCCGATTTTTGGGCGTCCTCAACTGCTTTCCGTCGCGGGGACGACCAAAGTTCACGGGGGCATGTCGGAAGCATAGCGAAGGTGGAACTGGGGTGTGCTTAACACATGGGCGTCCTCGGCCGATAATGGAAAAAAGAAAAGCGTCCCTGACGAACACTTGGACGACTTTACTTGGTCCATTTTTTCTTGCGACCAAGCCTCAAAAAGGTGCCCAAACTGACCAGATGGCCACCGGAGGGAATCGGGGTTGACCTCCCCTTACTCCCTCAGTGGTCACTAACCCCCGTCCCCACCCTTAAACAAAAAAAAACAAACAAAAAAAAACTTTAAAAATATTTTTTGCCAGCCTCTATGCCAGTCTCAAATATCATACCCAGCTCCCTGACAGCAGTATGCAGGTCCCTGGAGCAGTTTTAGTGGGTACTGCATTGCACTTCAGGCAGGCGGACCCAGGCCCATCCCTCCCCTATCTGTTACACTTGTGGTGGTAAATGGGAGCCCTCCAAAACCCACCACAAACCCACTGTACCCACATGTAGGTGCCCCCTTCACCCCTTAGGGCTATGGTAGTGGTGTACAGTTGTGGGGAGTGGGTTTTGGGGGCCACTGGTGCTGACTCCATGGGTGCTGGGGGTGCTCGAGCACCCCCAATATTGCACCCACCGGAAGTCGCAACTCCGTCTACCCCCTTCTCTTCCTCCCTCCCTCCAGCGCAGCAGTCTTCAGCCTTTCTGTTCTCCTGGCAGCGTTAGCGACGCATACACGCTGCCTTCGGCTCTGCCCTGGAAGCCTTCTCTTCAAGTTCCTGTTCCTGCATAGGTGGGAACAGGAACTTGAAGAGAAGGCTTCTGGGGCAGACCGAAGGCAGCATGTATACTTTGCTACTGCTGCCAGGAGCACAGAAAGGCTGAAGACTGCTGCGCCGGAGGGAGGGAGGAAGAGAGGGGGTAGATGGAGTCGCGATCGCCGTTTGGGGGGGCTTGCACGATCCTGGACCTCGCAGCGGGCAACAGAGGGAAGATGGATGGGACTGGGAAGGGTGGGGAGCAGAGGGAAGGAGCAGAAGATGGATGGGACTGGGAGGGATGGTGAGCAGAGGAAAGGAACAGAAGATGGATGGGACTGGGAGAGGTCAGGCATAGCAGAGGGAAGGAGCAGGAGATGGATGGGACTGCAAGGGGTGGGGAGCAGAGGGGAGGAGCAGAAGATGGATGGTACTGGAGGGGTGGGAGCAGAGGGAAGGAGCAGGAGATGGATGGGATTGGGAGGGGTGGGGAGCAGAGGGAAGGAGCAGGAGATGGATGGGACTGGGAGGGGTGGGGAGCAGAGGAAAGGAGCAGGAGATGGATGGGACTGGGAGGGGTGGGGAGCAGAGGAAAGGAGCAGGAGATGAATGGGACTGAGAGAGGTCAGGCACAGCAGAGGGAAGGAGCAGAAGATGGATGGTACTGGGAAGGATGGTGAGCAGAGGGAAGGAGCAGAAGATGGTCAAAGCCAGTAGGTAGATGGATACTAAGGACTAAAGAGTGAGAGAAAAGTGTGTGGGTGTGGGTGTGTGTGTGTGTGTGTGGGGGGGGGGTACGTAAAATGAAAGATCAGTGCCAGACAGATGCAGAGAAGGACAGTAAGAAGACAAGAGAAGGGCGAAGAAATTGAAAAGTCAACGTGGAAAAGAATTTAGGAGAATATTGATACATGGAAAGTGGAAAGGAGACTGGGACCAGACCAACTAGAAAAATAGAATGCTCAGGCAACAAAGGTAGAAAAGAAAACATTCTTTGTATTTAATGCTTTTTAAGGACTAAGATGTGCCTGCTTTGTGAAATGTACATTTTTTTTCTATTGTATTTTGCAGAGTACGGGAGAAAATACATTTCTGTTTCTTTTTTACTAGTATTTGCACTGCTTACAGAGTCTGGCTTTCTTAAAGAGATCTATATTTCAGTTTTTGTGGGTATGTTTTTTGTGGTTCCCTATTTTGTATCTCATGAGGATCTGTCCCTGTTCTGCATATGTGACTGACGTGACGGATTCTGCTAGCATGTAGTGTTTGTGTAGGAATGTGTAACAGATCGCAAAAATAAAACAGTAATTTATTATTAAACCCTGAAGTTATATATACATAAATAGCCCGACACAGGCCGTGTTTCGCCCGACAGGGCTGCTTCAGGGGCTATACAACAATCCTTTACTCACAAGTTTAATTGATAATATTGGATATGTGCTGAGATGAACTGAAATTTCATACATAGGAGATCACCTTGATTAATTTAGAAAAACAACTCTATCAGAGATGCCAAAAGAGTATTGACATAACGTCAAACGATCAGTCTCTTATCTCTGAAATTGATTGTGAGTAAAGGATTGTTGTATAGCCCCTGAAGCAGCCCTGTCGGGCGAAACACGGCCTGTGTCGGGCTATTTATGTATATATAACTTCAGGTTTTAATAATAAATTACTGTTTTATTTTTGCCATCTGCTTCGTTTGTTTTCCATCTTGGAGCTTGCAGACCGTTTGCCCTTGTGTTTTCTTGGAATGTGTAACAGTCCAGCTTGTTGCAGTTTTCCAGTAGCAGGTATATTGGTGCTCTAGGGTCCAGTGTAAAATTTATACCACTGTCTTTTCATAGGTGGGTTAAGACTAAGTTTTCTGTATAGGTTTTGAGTGTCTTTTTGTAGGGTTTTGTGTTATTTCATAAAGTGTCTGGCCCTATTGTTTTTTATATGCTGGCTTCATATTCAGCATTTTAGTCTGGTGCGTGTGTGCTGCACACTTTTCACTCAGCCTCCGTACCCCCCCCCCCCCCCGCCCGATGACAAGGTACGATTACTTTAAAATTCGGAGGGAGGGGGAGGCCTGGACCTGGGGGGGCTGGAACGGGAGGGGGAGGGGGAAATGCACCAACTTAAAAAAAAATTCAACACCACCAATAATTTAAAAAAGTTGGCTCGCATGTTGGGGGCTCAGCACTGAAGGCAAGGGAGCTATGCAGCTGGGAGCAATTTGTGAAGTCCACTGCAGTGCCCCCTAGGGTACCCGGTTGGTGTCTTGGCATGTGAGGGGGACCAGTGCACTACAAATGCTGGCTCCTCCCACGACTAAAGGGCTTGGATTTGGTCGTTTCTGAGATGGGCGTCCTTGGTTTCCATTATCACCGAAAACCGGGGACGACCATCTCTAAGGTCGACCTAAATGTTGAGATTTGGGCATCCCTGACCGTATTATTGAAATGTTTCGATAATACGGGTTTCCCCATCCCTTCGCGGGGACGTCCTGCAAGGACGTCCTCAGGAAAACTTGGGCGCCCCGTTCGATTATGCTCCTCCACAGCAACTAGTTAATAATGCTTGCTTTTCTCTCTCTCTCTCTTTTTTTTTTATTCCCCCTTAATATTAAACTAGATCCTGCAGTGCCTGCTAGAGTCTATCTGTTAATGCTGTGATACAAAGTTTTTAAAACTAATGGGAAAAGACTATGGAGATTAGTTGATAAAATTTGCTTTTTTATATTTTTATTTTGCCTATCACTGAGCCTATGTGCTGAGAGTGGAGAGAGGACTAGGAAGAAATACGTATTCTCTGGTGACCCTGGGATGTGAATCCAGCAGTGGCCAATGCTGCAACCAGGGCATCACCCTTACACCGGTGTTGCTGGCAGCTTCTCTCCCCTGGCGCTGCCCCAGCCCCAATGTAGCAAAGAAGCCAAAAAGAGATTTCCTGGAACAGTTAAGCACCTCCCCTCTCCCCAGGGTTATTGGGATCAGGCAGGCTTGCAGAAAGGTAATCCTGTTTTGCCCATCCAACTCAGCTGACTCCAACTCAGGATGATCAAACAGCAATGGTAATATGCAAAAATATTTCAGAAGAGAGAAGGGTAGGCCAGGGCAAAGGCGGGGTAAAAGGGCAGCCTGGTACTGCGGTCATGCTAAGTGCTGGTCAGATCACTCTCCCTCCCATCCTCTTCCTTACCAGGATGCTGGACAGATGGTACTTCTTCCTCCTCTTTCCCTCCAACCCCCCCCCCCCCCCCCGACATTCTGGGCATGCGCTCAAGAGCTGTGCTTAAAGCATAATTCTTGAGCGCATGTGCCAGGCACAGTCCTCCTCCTGGGCTCCCTAATACTCAACACTAAAAGCATGCCTAAATTTGCATGTCATTAGCGCTGAGTATTAAGGAGATGTGTTGCAACACTGAAAAAAGACTAAGGAGGCTAGGGCTTTTCAGCTTGGAGAAGAGACGGCTGAGGGGAGATATGATAGAGGTATATAAAATAATGAGTGGAGTGGAACAGGTGGATGTGAAGCGTCTGTTCACGCTTTCCAAAAATACTAGGACTAGGGGGCATACGATGAAACTACAGTGAAGTAAATTTAAAACAAATCGGAGAAAATATTTCTTCAACCAACGCGTAATTAAACTCTGGAATTTGTTGCCGGAGAACGTGGTGAAAGCGGTTAGCTTGGCAGAGTTTAAAAAGGGGTTAGACGGTTTCCTAAAGGACAAGCCCATAAACCTCTACTAAATGGACTTGGGAAAAATCCACAATTCCAGGAATAACATGTATAGAATGTTTGCACGTTTGGGAAGCTTGCCAGGTGTCCTTGGCCTGGATTGGCCGCTGTCGTGGATAGGATGCTGGGCTCGATGGACCCTTGGTCTTTCCCCAGTGTGGCATTACTTATGTACTTATGTGGCAGTATTTTTCTGACGCAGTACTGAACAGCACCAGAGTTTTGAGCATTGTGGCATCAATGTTTAATAACTCAAATGTAAAATAATTAAATAAAATAAATACAAAACAGGAACTTAGGTCAAAAACAAAAAAAAAAAACGAACTTAAAGTATAGGAAATAAATTTAAACACAGCATAAGTAAAATAAACCTAAACTATATAACAACATAAAACTAACTGTGCTCCTCCCTCCCTCCCCACCAAACCTCCAGACATGTACCCCACCCCTCCTAGACCTGTACCCCTCTCTCTTCCCAGGCTTGTACCCTTCCATCCTCCCTACAAAGGCTTATACCCTTCCCTCCTCTCCCCTAGGCTTGTAACCTTTTTCCTTGCACCCTCAACTGGTACCCCTCCTTTCCCATCCCCCAGGCCTATACCTTCCCTCCTTATACAACCCAGGCCTATACCCCTCCTTCCCTGCCCCCAGACCTGTACCACTCCCTCCCCAGACTTGCATACTTCTCTACCGCCCCCCCCCCCCCCCCAGGCTGTACTCCTTCCTTCCAGCCCCTAGTCCATTGTACCTGAAAGTTGAACTGATTTACAAGCTTTCCTGAAGGACAGATACTCTCTGTGTGTGCCAAGCCCAATCTCCATGGAAAGAACTGGGACAGCACTAAAACAGACCCTTTTTCCATGAGTCTGAATATTTCATTCCTGCCACAGATGAGATTTTAACAATTTACCTTGGGAGGAGTGCAGAGATAACTTGGGCTCAAGGAACTAGCAAGCCCTTGAACCATTACAGATTCTCTAGAGATAGCATATCTTAAAAACAAACATGAAATACCTTAAACTTTATTTTAAAGACAATAGAGACTGGTGTAAAGAATACAACACAGGAGTAATGTGGTCAGAGTTTCAGACCCAATAGACTATATGTAGCTGTATTTTGCAGAAGTATATTTAGCTGCATTTTAAAAGCCCTATCTTGCAATAGCCTAAGCCAAAGTCTACCAAACTATAAATCTCTGCTACAAGGCAGATAAATAAGGCCATACACTAAGGATATGCCACAACTGGACAAATGAAAATTTCAAAATACTGCTCTCTGACTGAATTAGGGAATAATTTTATAAACTACCCACCACATGCAAACTTTTTTTCTAGGCAGGCTCAGGAAAATTATGATACACCTTTTATTCACTTCTCCATGAAAAATTACGCACAGACATGTGCATGTGGAAACCCAATCCTGCCACCAGGATAGTAAATGTAGACACATACAGGCTCCACGCACAGAATTTGTTAAAAGCTCTGGTGGGTAAAGCAGGAAGTTGAATTTCACAGCGTTTCTGCGGATAACGCTGTGCTATACCTTTAGAAATGGCCCGCTATAAAACTGACCACAGATATAAGGGTAAACCTACAAGTAGAAAGGTGGGGACATAGCCACCGAGAGGGGGGGGGGGCAGGGGGGACAAAATTCCCCGGGCCTCCAAGGGGGGCCCAGTGGCTGCAGTCCGACCCGCCTTCCGTCGTTGACCGTCTGCCCCCTGCATTGAAATCGCAGTCTCACCTCCGTGAAAGCAGCAAAACGCTTTCCTTCGGCCCTCCTTCCCTCCCTGTGTCCCGCCCTCATCTGACGTAACTTCTGCGAGGGTGGGACACAAGGAGGGAAGGAGGGCCGAAGGGAGGCATTCTGCTGCCTGCAGCGCTGCTTTCACGGAGGTGAGACTGCGATTTCAATGCAGGGGGCCCGGCCTGGTGGCGGACGGAGGGGGGAAGCGGTGGTGGCGACCTTGGAGGGTGGAGGGGGCAGCAGTGGCTGCGGCGATCTCGGGGGGAGCGGTGGCGACCTTGTGGGGGTGGAGGGGGGAGCTGTGGCGGTGACCCTGGGAGGGGGGGCGGGGCGACGAGGGCGGCAGGCCTGGCCCAGTCTCTCAGCGGCCCTGGGTGGGGATGGCTTATGTACTTCACATCTTAACCTAGAAAAATGATGTAAACCAAACAGGAGACGTAAATGTCAGCATATCATTTTATGGGAGTAATTTTTAAAGCATAATTGTTCTCACCACTGAAACTTCAGATTCCCTTAGAGTATGTATTACACTCACCTATTCGGATGTGTTAAGCAACAGTAGCAGCCGGCAAACTCCAGAGATCTCCAGGACAACTGCTCTTGTTAAGGAATTCCCCAATTCTTTCTCCTGCTTGTTGCTCCTCCACTCCACTGGTTCACTGTTCACAACTGGAAAACTGAGAAGATACTGGATAAAGGAAAATCTTGGTCTTTCAGCTGCTGACTCACCAGAGCCAGGTAACTGACCCTCCCTACTCATTGTTTTCAAGTATCAGTCCTGCTGGTTCTTTTCCTATCTTCCTTTCCCCAACAAACAAAACTGATTTCTAAACAAAGGCTTAGAGAGAACAGAGATATTAGATCATGTTGTAAAAAATACCTGCTAAAGTTTAAAGCATATTTTCTTTGCTTTCACATTAAGAAAAACAAGCCATCTCCCAATGTAGTAAGCAAATGACATACAAATGTAAAAGCAATCCACCCCCCCCCCCCAAAAAAAAAAACATAAAATGTTCTAAGAAGAATAAAAATATTCCAAGAAAGACCCAAAGCTGATATAAGCATTTCTTTTCAAATTTTTAATACTTTATTATTTAATTAGTTATTGGGATTTATTTACCGCCTTTTTGAAGGAATTCACTGAAGACGGTGTACAGTAGGAATAGATTACACATCCATTTTAAAGCAAGTCGATCTGTGATACTTTAAAAAGGATGTGTAACAAAGCATTAAAATTTGTAAAAATGCTTATATCAGCGCTGGCCCTTTCTTGGAATATTATTGAGAACCCCTGTTATAGAGATCATCTCTACTGATTTCAGTTAGATTTAAGACGAGTAAAAAGGCATGTCACGTCCAGCATACCTAGTGAGACAGCTAGGTTGCAGGTCACCCCTAACTCTTCCTTTTCCTAAACGATCCCACGTACTTATCACATGCTTTTTAAAATTCTGACACAGTCCTCGACTCACAACCTCCACCGGGAGGCCATTCCACGCTTCCACCACCCTTTCCATGAAATAATACTTTCTTAGAATACTCCTAAGCCTATTCCCTCTTAACTTCATCGTATGCCCCCTCATTCCAGAGTTTTCCTTCAGTTGAAAAAGGCTCATTTCCTGTACACTAATGCCCTTGAGTTATTTAAACATTTCTATCATATCTCCTCTCTTCCAGCGTGTATACATGTTGAGGTTCATAAGCCTGTCCCTATATTTTTTGTGTTCCAGGCTGCTTACTAATTTTGTAGCAGCCCTCTGGACCAAATCCATCCTGTTTATATCTTTTCGTAGGTGCGATCTCCAGAACTGCACACAGTACTCCAAATGGGGCTGCACCAGAGACTTATACAATGGTACTATCACCTCCTTTTTCCTGCTGGTCATCCCTCTTTTTATGCACCCAAGCATCTTTCTGGCTATGACCGTCGCTTTTTCTACCTGTTTGGAAGCTTTAAGATCATCAGACACAATCACCCCCGCTCTTCCTTCGTACACTGAAGCACTTCACCCCCTATACTGTACCGCTCCCTCGGATTCTTGTGACCCAAGTGCAGAACCCTGCATTTTTTAGCATTAAATCTTAGTTGCCAAATATGTTTCGCCAGGTCCTTCCTCATGTCTTTCACACCCTCCAGGGTGTCCACCCTGTTGCAGAGTTTGGTATCCGCAAAGAGACAAACCTTACCAGACAGCCCTTCCGAAATATCGCTCAGAAAGACGTTAAAAAGAGCCGGCCCAAGGACCGATCCCATAACAAATTAAGAAGCAGCATTACAAGACAATATTAATACAAGAATAAAACTATTAAAAATTATTTTCATATTAGTTGAACATAGATCTAAAGAAGTGGGCTTTAACTACTCAGATTTTGAACAGGTGAATAAGACGCTAAGAGTTAAAAGCAGCTTTAAAAAAATGGGCTTTTAGCCTAGATTTGAATAGGGCCAGAGATGGACCATGACATACTGACTCAGGAAGTTTATTCCAGGTATACAGCACAGGAAGTGCAATGTATTGAGACACTCTCACATAAGATAAATATTTGCTTTATTGTAACTCGCAGCAACAACAGGAAGTGATATATTTTACCCAAGTGCATCCTCCTGGAGGGATCAAAGAAACTTAAAAAAAAAAAACCAGCCAGCATGACATGTCCCTTTCTTTAACAGTTTTCTATATATCAAGCCAATTTTCTTATGAATCAGCCAAAACGTGTCCTGGTGGGTAATGTGATCTGTAGCAGTTCCACAGCTGATTGTGGCTTAAGTATTCTGGGTGTCTTGGTCTCTTATGTTAATATATGGCCTGGCTTTGGATCTACCACTGGAATAGTGAGGGCCAAAGCTATGAAGCCTAAAATAACTGAAGAAGTACTGACTAGGCCAAATAACAAGTACATGATTTAATATTTGAGAATCTGTAAAAAGCGGTTCTGAATAATGAGTCCTGCTACAAATTGGTACAATTTTTAATTCAAATTCAGCTCCTGTACTGGGGAAAACAAAAACAAAAAGGATGGCTCAGATGAACAAAATGGAGCCTATTACATAGTTCTTAAGATGAACAAAATGGAGCCTATTACAGAGTTCTTAAGATGGTGTGAAAAGTATGTGAAAACTATTGCAACAGGGAACAGGTGTCTCAGAAATGAGATGTGAAAAAAGAACTTGTTCCCAAAACATACTGATAAGCCCGCGTGGGAACGTATCATCTCAGAAATTGAGAGCTAGGTTTCCCACCATTGACTTCTATGGAGAGGTTGTGTATAAAAGAGGGGAAAATGTGCCTTAACTGGGAGTTTTCTCAGAGGGCGAAGCTCTGTCCGGTTGTACTCAGAATCTCTCTGCTGAATGTACCTGATTAAAGTCTGATGTCTGTATTTGTACCAACTTGAAGACTTGTCTTTGGGTAAGAAATAAATAGTATCTATCTATTTAAACCTATCTCTGTCTTTATACTATCTTCTCTTTACCTTACATTTAGCTTACAAGGCAGATCACATACACTCAGTCTCTGGAGAAACTTAGACAGAATTTTAATAGGCATTATCTGGGAACATAAATGGCCCAGAGTATACCTAGATCCAGGAAGACAGAAAGCAGTAGTTATGGGAATTAGATTTCTATTACAGCCCCTAATGCAAACCCAGAGCAGACCTCCTTGTGATTGGGTGACAATGGAAGTTGGAGAAACCATACAGAACCTGGTATGTGAAATAGGTATCTTTAGTCCCCCGTGTGATCTGGAGTCAGAAAGAGGTCCAAGAGGGGGAAATTAAAACACTTAGTTGGAGTACTATTTTGTAGGGTGTTTTGTGCAGCACCTCTTTGGTGGTAAAGAAGGCACCCTTACCCAGTAGCACAATCCAGATTTTTCCACCGCAATTGGGGACTCATGACTCAGTCGAATATGTCTGGATGTTCTTCTGTGATCCATCCTCCATTCTGATCAATAATGAGCAATGTGGAAGGTGTTTGGCAACCTCTGCCTTCCTCTAGTCACTATTATCAATTTTTACCCAGATAGTCTGACCTTCTTTCAGGATGGTCTTTTCCTGTCTGTGCTGATGGGAGTCTCCCATAGAGCATTCATTGCCGGCAGAAGAATTTGGGTCCACTGTCCAAATATAATTTGTGAATTCATGATGGGACTGCAGGTTATTAGTGATGTGCTATTGATAATTTTCATCTAGTTTTTGTGATTTTCCTAATGCCTCAGATGGGTTATACCTTAGATCTGTACACCTGGACATTTCTTCTGGTGAATTTAAGTGCAGCTCTTCAGATAGGTTACAGCGGAGGCATTCCTATAGTCTTAAGCTTAAGCCCACCCACCCTGCCCCTCAACCCACCGACCCCAAGACGGACACTTCATAAATAACTTCCCCAAATACACTACTTATCACAAATTAACTCCACCCATATTACAACTGTTTCTGAAAAGAAAACCCCTCATTATCACAGGAATCCCCAGTCTTCTACTCACCAGCTAAGGATTACTGCTCTAATAATAAGAATCTCAGCCAACAGATCCATAGGCTGCTGTTCTCACTATATCACACCTGTTCATACCCATTTCAACCAATCAGGATGACTTTTATTCTCTGTAATAATTGTGGTGCTTTAGTTTCAAGACCAATTATCTGGAGACTTAAGGCTTGTCCTATCTGTCTGCAACTCACTAGATTAAAACACGAGCTCAGTAAAGTAAAACAGGAACTAGATGCACTTAAAGCAGCATCTAGGACCGCACAATATCATACTGCACAGAATCATACCAAATTATCACCACTACCACAAAGGATAAAACCACCTAAAAATAGATGGATCACTGTAGGTTCAGGCAGACTTCGTTATGTGACAAGAAAACATCCTACCTCACAAGTGTTACCACTACAAAATTCTTTTACTCCATTACAGCACTGTGATGTTCGTGAAAACAGAACGGAAGCCAAAGAAAAAATAATAAAAGTGGAACAAAAAGATATGAAGGTACCCAAAGAGAAAAGAAACCCCCAAATCACTAATGTTGAAACGCATACCAGGAAATGTAGATGGAAAGCGATGACCACAAATGCTCGCAGTCTAAGCAATAAAGTTCATGACCTTCAGGCCCTGATGTTGGAGACAGACTTGGATGTTGTTGCAAACACAGAGATGTGGCTAAATGGTTCCCATGAATGGGATGCAAACATACCAGGATATAATCTATTTAGGAAGGATAGAGAGGGTCGTAAAGGTGGCGGAGTAGCTCTGTATGTGAGGAATGATATCACTGCGACTGAAATGACAGGGACCTGGGGAAAGGAAGAAGCGATATGGATCACCTTAAAAAGAGATGATAGAACCTCTGTCCACGTGGGTGTTGTCTACAGACCTCCGACACAATTGGAGGAATTAGATAAAGACCTGATCGCAGATATTCAAAAGTTGGGAAGCAAGAGAGAGGTGCTGTTGCTGGGAGATTTCAATCTGCCGGATGTAGATTGGAAGGTTCCGTCTGCGGAATCGGAAAGAAGTAGAGGGATCGTGGATGCTTTCCAAAGTGTTTTGCTCAGACAAATGGTGATGGAACCCACGAGGGAGGGAGCAACACTGGATCTGGTGCTCACAAATGGGGATAGCGTGTCAAATATCCAAGTGGGTGCCCACCTGGGCAGCAGTGACCATCAAATGGTTTGGTTTGATATAACAGCTAAAGTGGAGAGTGGCCACTCAAAACTCAAAGTCCTGGATTTCAAGCGTGCTGACTTTAGTAAAATGGAGGAATACCTGAGGAAGGAGCTGATGGGCAGGGAGGAAGTACAAGAAGTGGAAGGACAGTGGTCCAGGCTGAAAGAAGCTATAAATAGGGTCACGAACCTTTATGTAAGGAAAGTAAATAAAAGCAAGAGAAAAAGGAAACCGATATGGATCTCCAAGCAAGTGGTTGAGAAAATAAAGGCTAAAGAGTTGGCGTTCCAGAAATACAGAAAAACTCAAGAAAAGGAACACATGGAGGAATACCAGATGAAACTGAAAGAAGCCAAGAGAGAGATACGACTGGCAAAAGCGCAAGTGGAAGAACAAATGGCTAGAAATGTGAGGAGGTGTGACAAAAATTTCTTCAGGTATATCAGTGAAAGGAGAATGACTAAAAAGGGAATTGTGAGACTAAAAGATACTGCGAACCGCTATGTGGAAAATGATGAAGAAAAAGCAAATTTGCTAAATAGATACTTTTGTTCTGTTTTCACAGAAGAAAATCCTGGAGAAGGACCGCGATGGACTGGAAATAGTACAATTGAGAATGAAGTGGATAGAGCACCGTTCACGGAAAAAAATGTGTATCAACAACTTGAAAAGCTAAAGGTGGACAAAGCCATGGGACCGGACGGGATCCACCCCAGGATACTGAGGGAGCTCAGAGAGGTTTTGGCGGGTCCTCTTAAAGATTTGTTTAATATATCCTTGCAGACGGGAAAGGTTCCGAGGGATTGGAGAACGGCAGAGGTGGTCCCTCTTCACAAAAGTGGTGATAGGGAAGAAGCTGGAAACTACAGGCTGGTAAGCCTCACTTCGATTATTGGAAAAGTAATGGAAGCGATGCTGAAGGGAAGGATAGTGAATTTCTTGGAAACCAATAAGTTGCGAGACAACATGGTTTTACCAAAGGGAAATCGTGCCAAACGAATCTCATTGAGTTCTTTGATTGGGTGACAGGAGAATTGAATCAGGGATGAGCTATGGACGTAATCTACTTAGATTTCAGCAAAGCTTTTGACACGGTTCCCCACAGGAGGCTCTTAAATAAACTGAAGGGGCTGAAGATAGGACCTGAAGTGGTGAACTGGATTAGGAACTGGTTGACGGACAGACGCCAGAGGGTGGTGGTGAATGGAATTCACTCGGAGGAGGGAAAGGTGAGTAGTGGAGTGCCTCAGGGATCGGTGCTGGGGCCAATTCTGTTCAATATATTTGTGAGTGACATTGCCGAAGGGTTAGAAGGTAAAGTTTGTCTATTTGCAGATGATACTAAGATCTGTAACAGAGTGGACACCCGGGAGGGAGTGGAAAACATGAAAAAGGATCTGAGGAAGCTAGAAGAATGGTCTAAGGTTTGGCAATTAAAATTCAATGCGAAGAAATGCAAAGTGATGCACTTAGGGAATAGAAATCCATGGGAGACGTATGTGTTAGGCAGGGAAAGTCTGATAGGTACGGGCGGAGAGAGAGATCTTGGGGTGATAGTATCTGAGGATTTGAAGGCGACGAAACAGTGTGACAAGGCGGTGGCCGTAGCTAGAAGGTTGTTAGGCTGTATAGATAGAGGTGTGACCAGCAGAAGAAAGGGGGTGTTGATGCCCCTGTATAAGTCGTTGGTGAGGCCCCACCTGGAGTATTGAGTTCAGTTTTGGAGGCCGTATCTTGTTAAGGATGTAAAAAGAATTGAAGCGGTGCAAAGAAAAGCTACGAGAATGGTATGGGATTTGCGTTACAAGACGTATGAGGAGAGACTTGCTCAACTAAACATGTATACTCTGGAGGAAAGGAGAAACAGGGGTGATATGATACAGACGTTCAAATATTTGAAAGGTATTAATCCGCAAACGAACCTTTTCCGGAGATGGGAAGATGGTAGAACGAGAGGACATGAAATGAGATTGAAGGGGGGCAGACTCAGGAAAAATGTCAGGAAGTATTTTTTCACGGAGAGAGTGGTGGATGCTTGGAATGCCCTCCCGTGGGAGGTGGTGGAAATGAAAACGGTAACGGAATTCAAACATGCGTGGGATAAGCATAAAGGAATCCTGTGCCGAAGGAATGGATCCTCAGGAGCTTAGTCAAGATCGGGAGGCGGGGCTGGTGGTTGGGAGGCGGGGATAGTGCTGGGCAGACTTATACGGTCCGTGCCCGAGCGGGTGGTGGGAAGTGGGACTGGTGGTTGGGAGGCGGGGATAGTGCTGGACAGACTTGTACGGTCGGAGGCAGGGCTGGTGGTTGGGAGGTGAGGATAGTGCTGGGCAGACTTATACGGTCTGTGCCCTGAAGAGCACATGTACAAATCAAAGTAGGGTATACACAAAAAGCAGCAAATATGAGTTATCTTGTTGGGCAGACTTGATGGACCGTGCATGTCTTTTTCTGCCGTCATCTACTATGTTACTATCCTGCTTATAATCGAAAGACAAAAACGCCTATATTACGACCTAAATCGGGAGATAGACGTTAGTCTCACAAAAACGAGTAAATCAATATAATGGAAACCAATGTTTCAGTGCGTCCGTGTCGCTCGTACGTTCACGTAAAAACGTCCAAATAAGAGGCGTGTCGGGGGCGTGTTAGGGGCGGTGATACGATGTGGACGTGTACAACGTATAACGAATAGCGAAATGGCTCTGGTTGAGCGGGAAGATGGGCGTAATATGATGGACCCGAAATAAAAGCGACCAGAGCAAGGGGGAAAGCATCTTTAGACCCATTAGCGATTGTGCGTAGTTGGAGAGTGGCGACATTGTTGGTGGAAGAGCTGAAGTGGTGGTTGCAGAGAGAAAGCCGAGCGTGTTGAGTACCTGTGACGGTCGTCTGTGTGCCCTGCCTCTTTTTGTGTCATACCCTTTGACCGTTCCTTACTCCTACTCCTTTGCTCCATCGCCCCCTTCCCCTCCCCCTATCCCTCCCCATTCACTCCTCCCACGTGTATACTCTATTCCCTGACCTCCATTTGTCTCTGTGTTCCTGTACTGTTTGGCGAGTGAGTGGCCAGAGGGCGTGGTGACTGGAAGTGACAGATCTGTGTGTGTTGCTGTTTGACTACTAGTCCTAATACTTGCACTGGTGGTGGGGATATGGATGCACTTAATGCACTTGTGGCATGCATGCTACACGAAGAGGCCAACCACCACAGGAGGTATTCACGGCCCCGAGTGTTTAGGCCCCGCACCACCTTCCTACAACTCACTGACCAGCAGTGTCTAACAAGGTTCAGGTTTGATAGGGCCACCATTCGTCAGCTGTGTGAGCAGCTGAAACCCCTCCTTCAGCCCCAGACACGTAGGAATAACCCCATCCCTGCCCACCTCAAAATCACTTCCTCTCTCTCTGTCCTGGCCACTGGCTGTTTTCAATCCGTATTAGCTGCTAACACAGGCCTCACCCAGGCTTCTATTTCACACTGTCTCACCCAGTTCCTGGATGCCTTCATAACTCACACCTCACACTACATCACTTTCCCCACCACCCCCCAGGCCCTGCACAACAACATGGCCGCCTTCTATGCTCTTGCTAGATTCCCCTCGGTCATCAGTGTGATAGACTGCACACACGTAGCCCTCAGACCCCCCCCGGGCACACGAAGCCACCTACAGAAATAGGAAGGCATTTCATTCTATGAACATGCAAGTTGTATGTGATGCCCAGGGGGAGATATTAGACGTGTGCCAGGTACCCCGGCTCCACCCACGATGCCTACATCCTACAGCACTCGGGCATCTTCCGCAGGTTTGAGCGAGGGGAGTTCATTGGTGGATGGCTACTAGGTAAGTGCAACATGCATGTACCACCCATACTATACCTCCTCCACTGGGCAACCCTCCGCCCTGGCTTCCTCCACAACCCACTATCCAAATCCCCCCGCCCCCCCTGTACCTGCTCCAAGCAATACACACTCATCTATCTCATTCTGCTTCTCTGCAAAGGTGACCGAGGCTACCCGCAGAGGACATGGCTCATGACCCCCCTGATCCACCCACAACCAGGGGCAGAAGAAACCTACAACAGGAGACATCGCAGCACCCGGGGGATCATTGAGCGCACCTTTGGTTTCTTGAAAAACCGCTTCCGCTGTCTGGACCGGTCTGGAGGAGAGCTGCTCTACAGTCCAGAAAAGGTGGCCAAGATCTTTGTGGCATGCTGCATGTTACACAATTTGGCCCAGCGCAGAGGACAGCCTCTCCCAGAGGAGCCACAGCCACCACCAGAAGAGGCCCCAGATGAGCTGGAAGAGGAGCCCCCTCCACCCCCAGCCCACAGAGCAGAGCTCAATGCCTACCAGCTTGGCGTAAGAGCAAGACAAAGACTCATTGAAATAAGTTTTAGGTGAAAGTAAGTGAACATTTATTTATTTACATTAAGTGCATGTGTGTGTTCAACCCCACCACCACCACCACCATCCCCCTCCCACACCCACCCCCCTCCCACCAACCCTCACCCTACAGCATGTCCCATCACTTTCCCCTTCCCTTCCCCCGCCCCCTCCTACCCCTCCCACGCCCTTCCTTTGCAGCTGGTGCTGCACGGGAAGTCTCTTCACCCTCTTCTGAGCTGCTGCTCCCAGTGTCCTCCTCCCTATCCCCACGGCAGCCTGCGGCTTCGGCTGCACCGTGGAAATCGGGCCACCTTGTTGGTTCTAGTGGTCTGGCCACAGGACCCAGAATGGGAGCAGATTTGGTGGGTGCTGCAGGAGTGGGTGCGGAGGCCGATGATCGCAACGCCCACCTCTTAGCTGGTGGTGGTCAGTGGAGGAGGACGTTGATGGCAGGGGCTGCTCCAGCAGCACGGGGGCTGGAGTAGGTGCTGTGCCCTGAGGGCGCAGGTGTTGGATGCTCTGCTCCAGCCGTTTCAGTTGCTGGAGCACCTCCTGGTGGCCTTCACGTTGCGCCTGGAGGAGTTCCTGGTGGGCTCGCTGCAGTGCCTCCAGTGCTTGGCGCTGCAGCTCGAGTTTCTGGTGCCAGTACTCCTCCAAGCGCACGTTGTGGCGGAGTAATTTGGTGGCCAGCCGCAGGAGTTGCCTCCTTTGGCCGGATGGCCTCTGGCGGGGAGCTGGGCCCTCCTCCTCCTCCTCACCAAAGTCCTCCGGTGCTGGAGGTGCGGCCTCTGCTGGTGGTGCATGTGCCTGTGCTGCAGGTGGTGGAGGCAGAGGCTGGACTGGTGCAGGTGGTGGTGGTGGCAGAGGCTGGACAGCTGGTGCAGGTGGTGGTGGAGGCAGAGGCTGGACAGCTGGTGCAGGTGGTGGTGGACGCAGAGGCTGGACAGCTGGTGCAGGTGGTGGAGGCTGGACTGCTGGTGCTGCAGGCTGTGGAGGTTGAGGCTGGACTGCTGGTGTAGGGCGTTGGCCTTGCAGGCTACTAGGGCCAGCCTCCTCTGAGTCATCACCTGTATAGCACAAGAGTGAGGAATAGTGTTGGTGCAAATAACCCACTTTTGTCTTTCAGCATTCATATACATTGGCATGTCCCCCAACCTGATGACCCAGCAAAGAGATGGTGAGGAGGAATGGAATTTACACGGGTGTGAAAGAGAGAGGCCCACAGGCAGCTGGGTAGAGGTGGTGGATGAGCAGCCAAGAGAAGGACACCACTCACAACGTTGTGGACAAGCTGTTAGTTGTATAATTGTTAAATTGAACAACATTGCAGCATGTGTTGTGTTACTAGTGACTTGCTAGACTGCATAGAACTGCTTTATGACCCCCATTACAGGCTCCTTCAGTTGAATACATGTGGCCCACACTTAGTAGATCACAGAGGTCACAGAAGGAACTAGGCACAGTTTGGTAATGGGAAAATAGGAGGGAGTAGTAGGGAAGGACGGCCCCCAAAGTTCTGCCACAGTAGTAACCTACACACACCCATAGGAGCCAACTGCAAAGTAGTATTGGGGGTGCTAAGCCCAGTGAACAACACTCCTCCCTGCACAGCTACATGATCTTTCCTCAATATTGGGGGTGCTCACACACCCACAGCACCCACCCTGTCTGCTTGCTCCTATAACACACATGACCACTACCACTACTCAAATAGAGCTTACAATTCAATTAAGATGGGCACACAGGACAAGTAAGAGGAAACCCAATGACAACGGTAGGGATAGGGAGTAAGGGTACAGAGCTAGTGAGTAGGGGTTACCAGGTCACAACAGCATCATAAAGGTGGCCTGTTAATGTACATAAAGACAGCCAGCGACACTCCCCCCCCCCCCCCCACCTCCCTTCTCCTGCCCCCCACTCCTCACCTCCCTCCCCCTGGCCCCAACTTCTATAACACAAGTGTACTGCAGCACAACAGATACCCCAACTGCATAATGAAACACCTACCTGAGTCCTCAGCCTGGCCCGAGGTGTCCAGGGAGCCAATCCCGTGGATGCCCTCCTGGGGTAGGAGAGAGTGCACCATCAGCTCCATGGGCATGAGGTTGGCTGTGTCATTGCCTGGGGGATTGGCCCCCACCTTCCTCCGAACATCCCTCCTCAGCTTCCGCCACTTCCTCTTGCAATCCTCCACGTCTTTCCCAGCATGGAACACAGCATTCAGGCTGTCCCGTACTGCCTCCCATTCGCGCTGCTTTGTCGTTGCAGCCAGCCTCTGCCCTGTGGGAGCAAACAGACTCCGGTGCCGCTGTAGTATTTCCTGCACCAGGAGCTCCACCTCACCTTCAGAAAAAATTACCCTTCCGGGTCGGGGGCATACGTGGTGGCACTGTACCAATGGGGTTATCGAAAATACGGAGTGGGCGTTTATATAGTCGCCAAGAACACCCATTGAGACGGGGGAATAGGCGTTTCTGATATGGGCGTTTCTTTTTCAATTATACACATAATTCCTAAGCGTGCCCAGCTCAGATAGCGATTAGGAACACATGATTTCGATTATGAGTAGATAAGTATGGGCGTCTCCACCTGCCTTCCCTTTCTTCATTGCCATTTAACCTGCCATTTCCTGCACTGAGACCTTGCCGGTTGTTCGTAATAATCATTTACAGGGTTTTACCCTCACTTATATGAAGGTATGTGTTTAGCAATGTATGCTTGGGTACACCTGTGTATTTAGGGGGGGGGGGGGAATTATTGTTGGCCCTCAGCCACCACGCCTTCCGTTTCCTCTCTTCCACATCCCCTGATGCTCCCTTCCTTTCTCCCATTCTCTCTGCCTGGTTGTAGCAGGCAGTGTGTGGGGGCCACGAATTTACTACACTCGCCCCAAATCAAGCACCCCTCGGTAAGGGTCATTTCAATCAGGGAGATGTGCAGCTAATGTTCCAGAAGATAAAAGGCGCACTACAGTCTTGAAACAGACGTTCATGGTAAGCTCTCATTTGTCTGCCACCTCTTCTCTTTGTGCTCATAGTCAAGGAGTGTGCATTCACTGTATGTATGTAGTCTAGAGTCAGGTAGCTCTCTTTTCACCAGGTTCCTGTGCACTGTACTGTGGGGTTGGCAGGTCCTCAGTGGTGTGGGCCAACTGTTGGAAGTGCTGTATTGGTTCCCGGTAGGTTCCATCTTCCTTGTTTATGTGGTGTACCCCAGTCCCCATTTATGAAGTGGCCACCCATTCTCAAGGTCCAGAGGCGGGGGAGGGGAGAATGATTTATGCAATGGATGTGTTTAGCACATTATGGAACACCTTCCTAAATTCCTCCATAGGTAGTAGGGAACATGAACATTGTTTTTAATCGGTAGCCTGGACAAAATGCTCAAGGTGGCTACAGGTACTGCCACTGAGGCCTAAGACGTGGTGGTGAGGGAGAGGGGTGTGTGTACAGGTCCCAACCCAAAGTACCTGCAGGTGGCTAAAGCCTGGTGGCTGCTGTGGTCTAGTGGTTAGAGCACCAGCCTTATAATCATAAGGTTGCTGGTTCAAATCCCACCTAAGGCAAGTCACTTCAGGGACAAACTTTGACACAAACCCAGAATACCTGAATGTAATACACCTTGATCTACTACTGGAGAAAGTGTGATCACAGCTGCAAATAATGAGCACCATTTTTATTTGTGCCCTTCTCTAACACAAGTATTACATTGCAACTGTGATGAAGTAACCATCCATCTATTGGGTTTCCCATTGTTTCCCCTTTTCTCCTCAGCATTATATACCATAGCTGATGTATGAGGCAGCTGTTTGTAGGTCCTTCTTGCCCCCCCCCCCCCCCCCACCAATGTGGCTTGTGAGTAAGGATATGTGTCCATCACACAGCAAACACTGTGTATGTGGTACCTGGGGTTATGTGGAAGTGTCTACTTGGCAGATCACACGTGGTACACTATTAATTTCTTATTGATGGCACTCTGTGTTGTGGGTCAGTATGGTGGAGGGGAGGGAGGGAGGGAGGGAGAGATGCTGGCTGGCCATTTGTATTCATGAACACAAATATCCATCCAGACTCCCCGGCCCAACCCCCCTGCACATATGGCCATGCAGGTTGGAATGAACAGGTGGCCTTCTGTATGGCCAACATTCTCACACATACATCACCTTCTCATTCACACAGCACATTTAATGCTATGCATATTGCTGCCTCCTTCCTCTCAACTCAACAGCACCATTTGCTGATATGTAATGCACAAGGGAGACAAACACACACACACACCCCCTGATAGTTATAGTGTAAGAGAAACATTTATTTCCCCCCACCCCCACCCCTACAAAATAACCCCGAACAATGCCCTCCTCCCCCCCCACAACTCCCCACAGAACCCCAACAATTCCCTCCCCCCACACACACAACCCCAACATTTCCCTCCCTCCCCCCACACACACAACCCCAACAATTCCCTCCCCCACCCACTCCCCACACCCCCAACAGGCCCCCCCCCCATTTAAATTAAGGGCGGCCACGCCCTCTGACCAAGGCCCTCTATAGCAGGGCAATGAGCAGGCCCAGCAGTACCCTTAGTGGGCCCTGGAGCTGCTCATTGCCCTGCCGTAGGGCTCTCACCTCCTGCAGCAGCTGGTGCTGGCCAACTACAAGCTGCTGCAGGAGGCGCATCATGGCCCCTGCACCTAGGCCTGGTGGAGGTGGGGCAAGGGCTGGAGCAGGCCCAGGGGACGGAGCAGACCCAGGGGACGGAGCAGACCCAGGAGAACGTAGTGGGGCAGGTGATGGTGGTGGTGCTGCTGCTGCTGCTGCTGCTGCCGCAGGGGATGTGGATGGCTGAGGGGAGGGAGAGGGCTCTGCTGCTGGTACAGGTGGGGAGGGGGCCTCCATATAGTCCTCATCTATGATGAGCACCCCCTCCTCCAAGCCCGATGACTCCTCCTCCTGCGCATCCTCATCCTCCTCCTCCTCTTGGCGTTCCTCCTCCTCCTCCTCCTGCTCCTCCTCATGCCTTTCCGCCTCCTCCTGCTCCTGCTCCTCCTCCTCCTCCTGGAGGTGGTGGCCCTCCTCATCTTGGCGCTCGGTTTCCTGCTGGTGGAGCCCTGTGTATGTAAAAGGAGTGTGATTGAGATCAGCGCATACAACATGGCTTGCATAGTGCAGTAGCTGGGTGGCGTGAGGCAGGGGATGGGGCAGGGTGTGGTAAGGCGTAACCTATGCCCATGGGGAATGAGCTGCATCAGATGACATGACACAGAACCCTGGACCCTCCTCTGACACACACCACACAGGACATGTTGCCATACCAAATTCATTGCTGACCAGCATGTTTGCATTGTGAGATGCAACGAGGGGTTGATGGGCAGTTGTTGTAGGATTTATTGGGGGGGGGGGCAGTGGGAAGGGTGTTGAGCACAAATCTTTTATGTGAGTTAGGCCATGACATGCAGTAAAAGTAGGGCCTCAGGCAGGTCTACCAGGACACACTAATCAGCCACCACAGAAAGGGGAATAGTAAAGTGAGGCATATCATCTCATTCATCTCGGGGGGATGGTCGGAAGTTGCAGGCACGCTCATGGGAGAACCCCTGCAACCTTGATCTGGGACAGATATGTTATTACTTACTAGTTGGCTATTAGGCACATGGGAATTGATATTGTACAACACATTTGCATTATTCAAGAAATGTATGTACTAATGTGTACAGGTGTCCTGTTTTTGAATACTTACGGCGAGCCCTGAGGTGCCTTCGCACCGCCCGGATGAGGTCGGGCCTCTCCCGCCTCACACGGTGGAACCGCCTCCTGAGGGACTCCAGGTCCCGGTGGACTCCAAAGCGTCTGTAAGATATAAGTTTGTAGAGCAGGGGTCAGGGGGGGGATGGTCCTTTTTGTCCTCTGCACACATTCATTTGCTATTCAAATACCAGAGAGAGAGGGTCAACAGTGTTGGGGGGGGGGGACCACCTCCATTGGTACTGAATCATAGGAGCCACCTTTTTAACATTTTGGGGGGGTGGAACCCCCAGTGGAGATGACCCCTCCCTCCATACATACAAGGCATTTATTTTATATTGGGGGTGGTCAAGCACCCACAGCAGCCACCGAGTTGGTTCCTATGCAGATGATGCCAGAGAGGTGGGCATGAGGCCAGACAGTACCGTTTGTATACATTATAATGTATGCTTGTTAAACTACTTTATATGTGTTATCATGACCATGTTATAAAGTATGGTATAGGTTTCATTGGTCTCATGTTTCCACTATTCGGATGCGTTGTAAGCCACATAGAGGCTGCAAAGAGGAGTTGGAAAATCTGGCCTTCACATAACTAACGAATTTGTCACATAACACTAATATAATAGTCACATAACTAACGAAATACATTCTTGTAGGGATATGGGAATGGTCGTCGTTTCAATAACATACAATTTATTAGTGATTGTGCATGTTCCTATATTACTCATGATCCTTGCATGGACACTCCAGTTACTGCTGGTAACATTGATGACGGAGCTGTTATATGTGTAGGTACAGGAGGGGAGGGGGGTTGGCCCATAACCTTACCTTTCCAGCCTGTCCCGGATGCGGGACCAGGCTCGCATGGCCTGGAGCCTGGGGGGCAGGTGATGGTGCTGCACAAACAGCCTGTGCCGGTGCCTTAGGCACAGCCGCACCAGCAGCAGGCTCTCCTCCTGTCCGAAGTTGGGTTCTCTTCGTTGTGCCATTTTTCCACGTGTTGGAAAAGAAGTGCCTTATATAGACGACCTTGCGTGAGGGACGTCGTTTCATGCACAGCTCCATATATGGATGACCATTCCATATATGGCCCCTATCAGCACGTGGACGCCCTCGTAAGCATAGACATCTTTGACGTGCACATGCCTGCACGTGTGTGGAACGTGTCTTATATAGATGAGTATGACACACCCCACCCGACCCTTTTCACATATACACAATATGCATATAGCTGCATGTTCAGTAGGTGTACAGTGCATGCAGATCCGGACATGCAGATGGGCACATATGATGAAAGTATGGGTGGAGCAGCATGATATGTCTGTAGTTGACACATATACGCGTTCCTCATATTTTCCCGTACCCGGATGGCCTGAACAACATGTACTGTACTTGCGATACACCTATGTACATTATTTTACACACCACGTGATTTGGTCGTTTGCACCTGCAATAATCGACCGTCTTAGGGCGCCCAATTTAGTCATGCTTATGCGCTCGTCATTTGATTGTTTTCTTACAGGGATAATCGATTATCGAAAAACGCCCACACTATTTTCCCATTATACATGTCTATTTTTGGACGTTTTTGTAAGAACGTCCTAATTCGTACTTGGACGATCTTTCGATTATGCCCCTCTATGTATGTTACCTTCAATCCAGTACACACAAGAATAGATCGACTTGGGCTTTTGAAGGCTTTCTGTGAAATGCACTTTGCCATTCAGACACCATTTCCTGCCTTTCCATTTGATTGTGAGAGTATCTGGGAGAGGATGCTGCTCAGAATCCCTATCTACCAGGCTCAGTGAAAACAAAAATGCTAGGACAATAGAAACTCGAAACATTGAGCCAATTTAATCAATCAACCTGAAAATTTGCTTACTAGTTGTAGAGGTGCAGCCTGGAACAGAAGAAAACTGGGCCAAGGGGATGGAGTTGGATTCTAGACAACGAACAAATTCTGCAGGTCTGCTCGAGTAAACTGGCTGTCTTATCGGGTATTCTGCTCAAGGCAGTAATAAGAACATAAGAATAGCCATACTGGGTCAGACCAATGGTCCATCTAGCACAGTATCCAGCTTCCAACATTGGCCAATCCAGGTCACAAATACCTGGCAGAAATCCAATTAGTAGCAACTTTCCATGTTACCAATTCCAGGGCAAGCAGTGGCTTCAGGGCCGATCTTAGGCAGAGGCGACCAAGGCGGCCGCATAGGGCCCTGCGCCTAAGGGGGCCCCGCTCAGCGTGCCTCAACTCTGCCTCATGCCTCCACTCCGACCCGGACCGGGACCGCATCGAGTCACTCAACCTCTCTCCAGCCGTAGGCAGATAAAGCATTCCTGGCATACCTTGTACACTGTAGCACTGTGCTGGATCTTTTCTTAATATTTTTCCTTATTTTCTCCTTTGTTATGAGAATTGGAACTTCTAATTGTAATGGACTTGAACTGAATAATTTCTGGGGAGGGGAGGTTTCATGATGATAGCATTGTGCTTATTATTTCAATCAGTTTTTTTTGTACAAGTTTAGCTTCATTTGTCTTTATTTGAAATTTCATAAATAAAAAAAATTTCTAAAAATGGAATAATCTTATCAATGGGGTGCAGCTAGGGTGGGGGGCGGAGCTAGGGTGGGGGCAGGGCTAGGATGGGGCCCCACCAAATTGTCTGCACAGGGCCCTGCACTTGCTAAGACCGGCCCTGAGTGGCTTCCTCCATGTCCATCTCAATATCAGACTACAGACTATTGCTCCAGGAACTTGTCCAAACCTTTTTTAAACCCAGAGAGGCTTTAAACGCTGTTACCACATCCTCCGGCAGCAAGTTCCAGAGCTTAACTATTGTTTGAGTGAAAAAAATATTTCCTCCTATTTGTTTTACATATATTTCCATGTAATTTCATTGTGTGTCCTCTGGTCTTTGTACTTTTTGAAAGAGTGAAAAATTGATTCACTTCACGACCTATTCTACATCACTCAGGATTTTCAGACCTCAATCTTATCTCCGCTCATCCATCTCTTTCCCAAGCTGAAGAGCCCTAACATCTTTAGCCTTTCCTCATACGAGAGGAGTTCCATCCCCTTTATCATTTTAGTCATAATTCCGCTATATCTTTTTTGAGATACAGAGACCAGAACTGAACGCAATACTCAAGGTGCGGACGTGCCATGAAGCGATACAAAGGCATTATAGTATTTTCAGTCTTATTCACCATCCCTTTCTTAATAATTCCTAGCATTGTGTTAGCTTTTTTGGCCACCGCCACACACTGAGCAGTAGATTTCAGTGTATAATCTACGACGACACCCAGATCTTTTTCTTGAGTGCTGACCCCCAAGGTAGACCCTAGCATCAGGTAACTGATTCAGATCAGTGTTTCCAATGTGCATCACCTTGCATTTGTCCACATTAAATTTCATCTGCCACTTAGACGCCCAGTCTTGCAATTTCCCAAGGTCTTCCCGTAATATTTCACAGTCCGCATGTGTTTTAACAACCTTGAATAGTTTTGTATCATCTGCAAATTTGATCACCTCACTCGTTGTTCCGATTTCCATATCATTTATAACTATGTTAAATAGTACCAGTACAGATCACTACGGCACTCCATTGTTCACTCTCCTTCATTGAGAGAAATGACAATTTAACCCTACCCTCTGTTTCCTGTCCAATAACCAATTTCTAATCCACACCAGAACCTTGCCTCCTTCTGGTGCTTTCCTTTTCTGCCCATATCCAGCAGACAGCTAAGACCTGTTGCTTCTTCCTCTATAATATTAGCAAAATTCGCCCTTTCCTCTCTGAACAGACCACCCGAACCCTCGTCCATTCGATCGTTCGTTACCTCTCGCCTTGACTACTGCAACCTTCTTCTCGCTGGCCTCCCGCTCAGCCATCTATCCCCCCTTCAATCTGTCCAAAATTCCGCCGCACGTCTTATCTACCGCGTGAACCGATACTACTACTTAACATTTCTAGAGCGCTACTAGGGTTACGCAGCGCTGTACAATTTAACAAAGAGAGACAGTCCCTGCTCAAAGAGCTTACAATCTAATAGACAAGTGAATGGTCGGTCCGATAGGGGCAGTCAAATTGGGGCATCACCCCTCTCCTCAAGTCGCTTCACTGGCTCCCAATCCGCTACCGCATACAGTTCAAGCTTCTCCTATTGACCTTCAAGTGCACTCAATCTGCAGCCCCCCACTACCTCTCTGCCCTCCTCTCCCCGTATGTTCCCACTCGTAACCTCCATTCTCAGGACAAATCACTCCTATCTGTACCCTTCTCTACCACCGGTAACTCCAGACTCCGCCCCTTCTGCCTCGCATCACCTTATGCCTGGAACAGACTTCCTGAGCCCATATGCCATGCGCCCTCCCTGCCCATCTTCAAGTCCTTACTCAAAGCCCATCCCTTCTCCCTTGCCTTTGGCGCCTAACCACCTTCCCCATTCATGTTACCTACACTGACTACATAGTTTGTAACCTCTAGATTGTAAGCTATTTAGTTATAACCTTTAGATTGTAAGCTACCTACACTGACTACATAGTTTGTAACCTTTAGATTGTAAGCTCTCCTGAGCAGGGACTGTCCTTCCCCATGTGAAACTTGTACAGCGCTGCGTAACCCTGGCAGGGCTATAGAAATGCTAAGTAGTAGTAGTAGTATTTTTCTCAGGAGTCTCTCATGAGGAACTTTATCAAAAGCTTTTTGAAAATCTGGATACACTACATCAACCGACTCACCTTTATCCATATGTTTATTCACACCTTCAAAGAGATGAAGCAAATTGGTGAGGCAAGGGTTCCCTCTTTTCTTCTGCTGGTCACTCCCCTCTCTATACAGCCTAGCAACCTTCTACTTACGGCCACCACCTTGTCACACTGTTTCATCGCCTTCAGATCCTCAGATACTATCACCCCAAGATCCCTCTCCCCGTCTGTACATATCAGACTCTCCCCGCCTAACACATACGTCTCCCGTGGATTTCTACTCCCTAAGTGCATCACTTTGCATTTCTTCGACTTGAATTTTAATTGCCAAACCTTAGACCATTCTTCTAGCTTCCGCAGATCCTTTTTCATGTTTTCCACCCCCTCCCGGGTGTCCACTCTGTTACAAACCTTAGTATCATCCGCAAAAAGGCAAACTTTACCTTCTAACCCTTCAGCAATATCTGGCACAGACCATATAAGTTGCCCTCCACTATCCTCGCCTCCCAAACCCAACCTCTCTTCCCCCACCTGCTCCGCCACCCAATTTTGGCTAAGCTTCTGAGGATCCATTCCTACTGCACAGGATTTCTTTATGCATATCCCATGCATGTTTGAATTCCATTACCGTTTTCATCTCCACCACCTTCCGCGGGAGGGCATTCCAAGCATCCACCATCCTCTCCGTGAAAAAATACTTCCTGACATCTTTTTTGAGTCTGCCCCCCTTCAATCTCATTTCATGTCCTCTCGTTCTACTGCCTTCACATCTCCGGAAAAGATTTGTTTGCGGATTAATACCTTTCAAGTATTTGAACGTCTGTATCATATCACCCCTGTTCCTCCTTTCCTCCAGAGTATACATGTTCAGGTCAGCAAGTCTCTGCTCATACGTCTTGGAACGCAAATCCCATACCATTCTCGTAGCTTTTCTTTGCACCGCTTCCATTTTTTTAAACATCCTTCGCAAGGTACGGCCTCCAAAACTGAACACAATACTCCAGGTGGGGCCTCACCAACGACTTATACAGGGGCATTAAAACCTCTTTTCTTCTGCTGGTCACTCCCCTCTATACAGCCTAGCAACCTTCTACTTACGGCCACCGCCTTGTCACACTGTTTCATCGCCTTCAGATCCTCAGATACTATCACCCCAAGATCCCTCTCCCCCTCAGTACCTATCAGACTCTCACCGCCTAACACATAAGTCTCTCGTGGGTTTCTACTCCCTAAATGCATCACTTTGCATTTCTTCGCATTGAATTTTAATTGCCAAACCTTAGACCATTCTTCTAGCTTCCTCAGATCCTTTTTCATGCTTTCCACTCCCTCCGGGGTGTCCACTCTGTTGCAAATCTTAGTATCATCCGCAAATAGGCAAACTTTACCTTCTAACCCTCTGGCAATGCCACTCACAAATATATTGAACAGAATCGGTCCCAGCACCGATCCCTGAGGCACTCCTACTACTCACCTTTCCCTTCTCCGAGCGAATTCCATTTACCACCACCCTCTGGCATCTGTCCGTCAACAAGTTCCTAATCCAGTTCACCACTTCGGGTCCTATCTTCAGCCCGTCCAGTTTGTTCAAGAGCCTCCTGTGGGGAACCGTGTCAAAAGCCTTGCTGAAATCTAGGTAGATTACGTCTATATCACATCCCTGATTTAATTCTCCAGTCACCCAGTCAAAGAATTCAATGAGATTCGTTTGGCACGATTTCCCTTTGGTAAAACCATGTTGTCTCGGATCTTGCAACTTATTGGCTTCCAGGAAATTCACTATCCTTCCCTTCAGCATCGCTTCCATTACTTTTCCAATAATCGAAGTGAGGCTTACCAGCCTGTAGTTTCCAGCTTCTTCCCTATCACCACTTTTGTGAAGAGGGACCACATCCGCCCAGGGGCGTAGCTACGGGTGGGCCTGGATGGGCCCAGGCCCACCCAGTTTAGCCTCAGGCCCGCCCAGAAGCAGATCCTTGCCGTGACCGTCTCCCACCCCTGCCGCAGCGCTTCATTTAATGTTGTCGGCGCTGCTCTTAGTTTCCCACCCCCGCGGTGGCGCTTTACACTTTACCCAACGGCAACGCTACAGATGCAGCGCTGACATCCGACGTCCTGCTCCGGGGCCTTCCACGCTGATGTAAGTTCCTGTTACGGAGGCGGGACGCGGAAGGCCCCGGAGCAGGACGTCGGACGTCAGTGCTGCATCTGTAGCGTTGCCGTCGGGTAAAGTGTAAAGCGCCGCCGCGGGGGTGGGAAACTAACAGCAGCGCCGACAACATTAAATGAAGCGCTGCGGCAGGGGTGGGAGAGGGTGAGGAAGTCAGTGGGGTGCTGCATGCTGGCCCAGTAAGGGGAGGCAGGGAGGGGAGGGAACAGAAGGGTGCTGGACTTGCAAGGGTTGGAGGGAAGGGAAAGAGATTTTGGGATTTGCAGAGGGGAGGTTGGAGGGAAGGGAGAGAGGTTTTGGAATTTGCAGAAGGGAGATTGGAGGGAAGGGAAGAGGTTTTGGAATTTGCAGAAGGGAGGTTGGAGGGAAGGGAAGAGGTTTTGGATTTATAGAGGGGAGGTTGGCAGGAAGGAGAGAGAGGTTTTGGGATTTGCAGAGGGGAGGTTGGAAGGAAGGGGAGAGGTTTTGGATTTGCCGAGGGGAGGTTGGAGGGAAGGGGAGAGGTTTTGGATTTGCAGAGGGGAGGTTGGAGGGAAGGGAGAGGTTTTGGATATATAGGGGGGGTGGAAGGAAGGGGAGAGGTGCTGGATATGCAGGGGGGTGGAGGGAAAAGGGAGAAGTGCTGGATATGCAGAGGGTTGAAGTGAAGGGGAGAGGTGCTGGACATGTGTGGGAATTGGATGAAAGGGAAAGAGGTGCTGAACATGTAGGGGGGCTGGATGAAAGGGAGAGATGATGGACGTGTGTGTGTGTGTGTATGTGGGGGGGGGGGGGGGGGGCTGAAGGAGAGGTGCTGGATATGCAGATGATGATATGCAGAGGGAAGGGAGAGAGATGCAGGGAGAAAGAGCCAGATGCATAAGGGGAAGGAAAGAGAGGAAGAGAAGCTGGTTGGGGGTGAGATCAGCGATGAGAGGGACACATTGGTGTGGAGGAGGGAGAAAGGGGACCTAGGAAAGTATACAGATACAGAAGGGAGATGATGGGCATTAGGTGGGAGCATGGGGACAGGGACACAAATGTGAGATGCTGTATGGGGATGGCACATGGGCACAGAGGGGTAATGCCTGACCAAGGGGGGGGGGGATATAGAATAGAGATAAAATGCTGGACACTGGAGAGGGGGGTATATGGACACGGGGGGTGGGGGGGAGATACCAGACAAGGGAGAGAATAGGAATGCAGAAGGGATATGCTGGGCATGGGGTGCATAGGTGCACAGAGGAATGATGATGGATGCGTATGCCTTGTAGCGCTATAGAAATGCTAAATAGTAGTAGTAGTAGTAGATATGAACACAGGGGAGATACTGAACAAGGAAATATAGGAAAACAGAGATGGGAGATGGATGATGGACATGAAGAAAGAAGAAATGTCAAATAGGAGACCCTGGCAAGTAAGTTAAGAGAAGACAGAGGGAAGCAGAAACCAGAGACTGGGACCAATATGATTTGAGAAAAAATGACCAGACAACAAAAAGGTATAAAAAATATTTTATTTTCAATGTTGTGAATATAATATGTTGGATTTGGAATGTACATCTTGCCAAAGTTGATGGTAAACATGGCTGGGGTCCAGGACAGAAATCTAGGAAAGGACCCCAAAGTCCATTACCAGGCTGCTCCTTCAGCTTCCAGCATGCAGGCTTTCTCTGGCCAAGGAACCAAGCACAATTGCCCTAGTTGCATCCCCTAACACCATCCCTGGCATGTGCCATCTTTATATTTTGCACAGGAGCAAGTGCCTTTCTTTCTTGTTTCTCTGGTGGTGTACTACATGCAAGGTCTAGTTTCTTGGGGTTTCCGTTTAATTTATATTTCTAGAGTTTGTGGTCACTTATTCTGTATTTGGCATTTGTGTCTTGTGTGTGTGACTGAGGTATTCTGTTAGCATGAAGTTTCAATGTAGCATTCTGTAGTAATTTGGCTTGTTCAGCTTTCCTGATAAATGTATTTGTATTTTAGGGCCCTACTATAATATTTAAGGCACTTCTTTTTCATAGGTAGGATCTTTGTTTTTGGAAGTTAGTGTTGACATGGTAGATTTGTTCTAGGTTCTGAGTGACTTTTGTTTTATAGATTTTTTTAAGTTAATTTATAATATGTCTGTAATTGAGATTACACTAGAAAACAAAATTTCTTTATATGATGAGTTTTATGGTGAATTGTCCTTGCTGTGCTCTGTATCCATTGTTGGTGGACGGCCAGGAGGTTCTCTGGATGCAGAATGTGTTTGGCTTCAATACCATATATGTGTTGGAGGACCATGGCTCAGTGGGGCTGAATAGTGCAGTCTATTGTACTTCCCTTAGCTCTCAATTGGCCTGCAGCCACTGAAGCCTGCACTGCAACCCTCATTGAAGTTATGGGGAGTGGGGTAGGGACAGAGCATGGGTGCATCAGGTTTGCTGTTTTTTTCTTTTTCAAAAAAGTTGGCAACTCTAGTGCCCACCCATCCAACCTGTTGGCCCACCCAAAAATTGCCTTCTGGCTACGCCACTGCATCCGCCGTTCTCCAATCCCACAGAACCTCTCCCATTTCCAATGATTTATTAAACAAATCATTAAGAGGACCCGCCAGAACCTCTCTGAGCTCCTTTAATATCCTGGGGTGGATCCCGTCCGGTCCCACGGCTTTGTCCACCTTTAGCTTTTCAAGTTGTTTATACACACTCTCTTCCGTGAATGGTGCTATATCTACTCCATTTTCATTTGCACTTTTGCCAGTCCATCACGGTCCTTCTCCAGGATTTTCTTCTGTGAATACAGAACAAAAGTATCTATTTAGCAAATTTGCTTTTTCTTCATCATTATCTACATAGCGGTTCACAGCGTCTTTCAGTCTCACAATTCCCTTATTTGTCTTCCTCCTTTTACTAATATACCTGAAGAAATTTTTGTCACCCTCCTTACATTTCTAGCCATTTTTTCTTCTGCTTGTGCTTTTGCCAGACGTATCTTTCTCTTGGCTTCTTTCAGTTTCCTCCAAAAGAAGCCAAGAGAGAGATACATCTGGCGAAAGCACAAGCGGAAGAAAAAAATGGCTAGAAATGTAAGGAGGGGTGACCAGTGGCATAGCTACGTGGGGCCTGAGGGGGCCAGGGCCCCCGCAGATTCACCCCAGGACCCCCCTCCCGGCGAACCCGCCCCCGCTGCCGCCTACCTTTACTTTTGCTGGCGGGGGATCCCACTCCCCGCCAGCCGACGTCTTCTCAGTCCTTCCTGCTCTTCAATGTGTTTGCTGACGTCCTGCACGTAATTGTACGTGCAGGACGTCAGACTCAGAGAACAGTTCTGTTCTCTGAGTCTGACGTCCTGCACGTACAACGTGCAGGACGTCAGCAAACACATTGAAGAGCAGGAAGGACTGAGAAGAAGACGTCGGCTGGCGGGGAGTGGGATCCCCCGCCAGCAAAAGTAAAGGTAGGCGGGTTCGTGGCGGGAGGGGGGGGGGGCGGCAATGTCGGCGGTGGGGGGGCGGCGCCGGGGGGAGGGCTAAAATGTGCCCCCTCCCCCCGGGCTCTGGACCCCTCACCCACGGAAGGCTGGCTACGCCCCTGGGGGTGACAAAAATTTCTTCAGGTATATTAGTGAAAGGAGGAAGACAAAACTCTTGTCTGTTAACATCCAGTACGGTAGAAATACCTCATCATTCCTTGCTAATGGAGATAGCTTAACAACACTTATCTGCGTGCAATACCAGGTGTGGCTGCAATCCCGACAGGTGCCTGTTTCGCAATTCTAGCTTTGTCAAGGGAAAATCTCACACTGGACCTGTGAAAGCAAGACAGAAGCTCGTTAGCAAAACTCCATAGATGTTGCACTCCTGCTGATAAAATCCAGCTCATGGCTTACAGTACTACTACTACTATTTAGCATTTCTATAGCGCTACAAGGCATACGCAGCGCTGCACAAACATAGAAGAAAGACAGTCCCTGCTCAAAGAGCTTACAATCTCAATGCCTCTTCATAAGGCTCCTACCAAGGAACAAAAAACATGGTGGCAGCGTTCTCTATATATCATACCGGAAGCGCCCAGCTCTTCAAGGTATTTCCGGAAACCAGCTGATGATCATCACATGATCAGCCCCAATGTATATACGTATTTAACCTGTTGGGTTCTACAGTATCAAGGTGATAGATCCAAAAAGTTTCCCGCTGCAATATTCTTCTCTTCCAATCACCACCTCTTGAAATTGGGGTAACATGGTCAATCACCATGCAGCGTAAGGTGTCTATTGTGTGGTTGTTTTTTTACACAATGCTGCACAAGTGGAGCACCTAGATTCTGTGCTGTGATCCGCGCACTATGTTCAGTCATCCTGGCATTCAAAGACCTGCTCGACTTTCCAATGTAAACTTTGTTACACAGGCAAATTATGTAATATATAATATATGAGGTGTGGCAGGTTGTGTAATGTCTTAATTGGCAAGACTGGCCATTATGACTAAAACTAGCAGCCTCCATAGCCAATTCACACGTCTTACAACTAGTCTTGTTGCATTTAAAATGACCAGTCCTCATCACTAAGGTGTCTCGATTATCCATAGGTAACTCGGCAGGGCTTAGTAACTCCTTCAGATTTCTTGCCCGCGAAAAAGCTGTCCTGACATGTCCTTTTTAATTCCACTATTTTTTTTAATTAACATTTTATAATATATCACAAAACAATGTGATTAAGAAATCAGCATTCATTTTACAAGAAAATTAAATACAATAAGGAAAAATAATAATAACATGCAAGGTTCCACGTTAGGAGTTACAGACCAAGAAAGGGATCTGGGTGTCATCGTTGATAATACACTGAAACCTTCTGCTCAGTGTGCTGCTGCGGCTTGGAAAGCGAATAGAATGTTGGGTATTATTAGGAAAGGTATGGAAAACAGGTGTGAGGATGTTATAATGCTGTTATATCGCTCCATGGTGCGACCGCACCTTGAGTATTGTGTTCAATTCTGGTCGCCGCATCTCAAGAAAGATATAATGGAATTGGAAAAGGTGTAGCGAAGGGCGACTAAAATGATAGCAGGGATGGGACGATAGCGGGGATGGGATGACTTCCCTATGAAGAAAGACTAAGGAGGCTAGGGCTTTTCAGCTTGGAGAAGAGACGGCTGAGGGGAGACATGATAGAGGTATATAAAATAATGAGTGGAGTGGAACACAATGTCTCATTCTCTCATCCACCCATGCCCAGATAACCGACACAATGCTACCACTAAAGGGCTATTCTCTCCTAATTTCCAACAGTCTGCGACTCTTAGGAGTGCACCTGGACAAGCACCTCCAGTTGGATAATCATGTGCATTTGGTCTCCAAACGAATGTTTCATGCTATGTGGAGGCTCAGACGCATATGATGCCTCCTTACCAGAGTCCTATTCCGTACCCTTGTGCACTGGCTAGTTCTCTCCTACCTGGATTACTGTAGCGGAATTAATGCGGGCTGCAAGATCTCTTTACTGAAAAAGTTCAAGACAGTCCAGAACACTGCCGCGAGACTGATTCTGGGAGAACGTCGTTATGCACACGCCGAGCCTCTGCGCTTCAGGCTCCACTGGCTACCTGTAAAGGAGCGTATCACTTTTAAGCTCTGCTCCTTAACCCACAAAATCATCTATGGGCTTGCTCCGGAGTACATGCTCCCATTGATCGACCTTCCACCCAGGAATGCCACGCCTGCTGCACGGACGTATCTCCATCTACACTTCCCAAATTGTAAGGGTGTCAAGTACAAAAAGATTTTCACCTCTTCCTTCTGCTACTGGTGCCCTAAATCTTGGAACGCTTTCCCGCTGCACCTTAAACCACAAATGGACCACAGCCTTTTCAAGAAGCTGCTGAAAACCCACTTCTTTACCAAAACCTTACTCCCCTAGTTACTCCGCTAATTGATATCCCCCTCACGCTCCCCACCCTGCTCTGCTTTGCGTTGCTAGTTACTTCTCCCACCGTCTATCCTCTGTCTCCTCTGCAATGTATTTCTGCTTTATTGTATATTTTCCTAATTTTTGTAAGCCACATTGTGTCTGCATGAGTGGGAAAATGTGGGATATAAATGAACCATAAATAAATAAAAAAATTAAAAAATAAAAATGTGAAGCGTCTGTTCACGCTTTCCAAAAATACTAGGACTAGGGGGCATGCGATGAAACTACAGTGTAGTAAATTTAAAACAAATCAGAGAAAATGTTTCTTCACCAAACGTGTAATTAAACTCTGGAATTTGTTGCCGGAGAACGTGGTGAAGGCAGTTAGCTTGGCAGAGTTTAAAAGGGGGTTAGACGGTTTCCTAAAGGACAAGTCCATAAACCGCTACTAAATGGACTTGGGAAAAATCCACAATTCCGGGAATAACATGTATAGAATGTTTGCATGTTTGGGAAGCTTGCAGGGTGCCCTTGGCCTGGATTGGCCGCTGTCGTGGATAGGATGCTGGGCTCAATGGACCCTTGGTCTTTTCCGTGTGGCATTACTTATGTACTTAGCCTTTCCGTCCACAAATAGAGAAAAACTGATTCCAAGATTTCAAGAATCTAGCAATAAGGAAAATTAAAATCTCACAGTTGCTACCTCTGTATTTAGACCCCAGCCTGCTATTTGGGAGGACATACAACATTCACATCAACTCTAGCATCAAGAAAGTCTTTAAGCTGTTTAGTGTCCATAAACTGAAATTGCTTACCCTCAAGCATTACATTACAAATACAAGGAAAACGTAATACAAAATTTGCTCTCTGGATTGAACTCTGGGGCGCAGTTCTAAAAAAGCCCTACTACTACTACTTAACATTTCTAAAGCGCTACTAGGGTTACGCAGCGCTGTACAGTTTGACAAAGAAGGGCAGTCCCTGCTCAAAGGAGCTTACAATCTAAAGGACAACATGTGCAGTCAGCTTACAATCTAATGGACAACATGTGCAGACAGTCAATTGGGCAGTCTAGATTTCCTGGATAGAGGTAAAGTGATTAGGTGCCGAAGGTGACATTGAAGAGAAGGGCTTTGAGTAAGGATTTGAAGATGGGCAGGGAGGGGGCTCTGCGTATGGGCTCAGGGAGTTTGTTCCAAGCATAGAGAGAGGCAAGGCAGAAAGGGCGGAGCCTGGAGTTGGCGATGGTGGAGAAGGGAGCAGAAAGGAGGGATTTGTCCTGTGAGTGGAGGTTTCGGGTAGGAGCGTAAGGGGAGATAAGGGTAGAGAGGTAGTGAAGCCCTGCGCCGCATCTGTGTAGGCTTAGAAAGATCTGGAAAAATCCTAACTTTTGAGCCCAAAAACAGGTTTTCTAAGTGTCTTAGGGAAAGTCTTAATACAGCGTTCCGATCTGGCTCCAGCACAAAGGTGACCAGCATAGTCACCTTTGGGTAATCGCATCCAGCGAATTTTCTAGGAAAGAAGTAAGGTTCATTTCTTCACCCATCACAGGGGGGTTTCCTACCATCCCCTTAAAATTCCAGATATAATAAGCACGTGTAATGGGAGGTAATGAGTCTTTGTCCATTCCTAAAATTTCAATCATATATTTTTTCACCATTTCTAAAGGAGAAATTAACGGAGACTTGAGGAAATTGAGAAACTAAGGTTAAGTCTTCTAGCCTGATTCTCCCGGTATTCCAAACGTTTATGGAGAAAATTATTATCCTTAACTAAAGCGGTTTCCAAAGTCCCCATTTCCTGAATTTTAACATCCACATTTTCCATTTTCAAGGATTGCTGTGCAGTCACTTGTGCCTGTATCAGAGCAGCTTCCGAGAGAACTTTAATATCGTTAGTATTTTCTTTCATAGTACTTTGCATAGAGGATTGAATATTGTAGACCATATCCCACAGTGACTCAAGCGTCACAATGGCCGGTTTAGTTATACCACTTGCTGGTAAAGGAGAGTGGGGCTGAACCTCAGTACGAGAAAGTTTAGAAACTATATCTTGAGGCAGTACCTTTAAGGCTAATTGAGCTAATGTTTCTCGAGCCTGGGATCCGCTCGCCACTGCTTCAGTCCTCCCCTCGAACAGGTCAGGTTGCACCCCTTCGGTATCCATCTCTGTTCGGGCTGCTGCAAACAATCCACTCCCCGGCTGGCGTAGTGCCATGCATGCCACAGGGCTCAAGGAAGCCCCGTTGACGCTTTCTATCGACGTCAATGCGTCGACAGTTGCAGAGGGGGTCGAAGTACCCAGAGGACCCGGTTGAGTCTTAGAGAACTGCAAGGTCGTTTGCTTCAACGACGACAAGGCTCCAGGAGCCGAGGGGTACTCCTTCACTTTTCCCCTCTGTTTCCCCATCGATATCGACGGGTCGAGGGCAACGAAAGAAGCTTAAGACCAGAGTGACCTCTAAGAGCAAACACAGGTGCATCTGTTCAGAGCGCCATCTTGGAAGCCCCTTCTTAATTCCACTATATCTTTTTTGAGATACGGTGTCAAGGATTGAACACAATATTCGAGGTACGGTCGAACCATGGAGCAATAGACAGGCATTATAATGTCCTCATTTTTGTTTTCCATTCCTTTCCTAATAATAGCTAACATTCTATTTGCTTTCACTGAGCAGAGAGTTTCAATGTATCATCAACGATTATTATTATTATTTATTGCATTTGTACCCCACATTATCCCACCTTTTTGCAGGCTCGATCTCTTTCCTAGTCGGTGACTCCTAATGTAGAACCTTGCATTACATAACTATAATTAGGGTTCCTCTTTCCCACATGCATCACTTTGCACTTGCTCACATTAAACATCATCTGCCAGTCTCCCAGTCTCATAAGGTCCTCTTGTAATTCTTCACAATTCTCTTGAGATTTAACAACTTAGAATAACTTTGTGTCATCAGTAAATTTAATTACCTCACTAGTTATTCCCATTTCTAGATCATTTATAATTATATTAAAACGCAGCTGTCCTAGCACAGGCCCCAGAGGAACCCCACTATCTACCCTTCTCCATTTAACCCTACTCTCTGTTTCCTATCTTTTAACCAGTTATTAATCCACTATAGGACACTACCTCCTATCCCAACTGCCTCCGGAATCTTTCATGAGGTACTTTGTCAAACGGCTTTTGAAAATCCAGATACACAATATCAACCGGCTCATCTTTATCCACATGTTTGTTCACCCCTTCAAAGAAATTTAATAGATTGGTGAGGCAAGATTTCCGTTGATTAAATCCATGTTGGCTTTGTCTCATTAATCCATGCTTTTGAATATGCTCAGTAATATTGTTCTTTATAATAGTCTCTACCATTTTGCCCTGCACCGACATCAGGCTCACCAGTGTATAATTTCCTGGATCTACATAGTAACATAGTAGATGACGGCAGAAAAAGACCTGCACGGTCCATCCAGTCTGCCCAACAAGATAACTCATATTTGCTGCTTTTTGTGTATACCCTACTTTGATTTGTACCTGTGCTCTTCAGGGCACAGACCGTATAAGTCTGCCCCGCACTATCCCCGCCTCCCAACCACCAGCCCCACCTCCCAATCACCGGCTCTGGCACAGGCACAGACCGTATAAGTCTGCCCAGCACTATCCTCACCTCCCCACCACCAGCCCTGCCTCCCAACCACCGGCTCTGGCACAGACCATACAAGTCTGTCCAGCACTATCCCCGCCTCCCAACCACCAGTCCCGCTTCCCAACACCGGCTCTGGTACAGACCGTATAAGTCTGCCCAGCCCTATCCCCGCCTCCCAACCACCAGCCCCGCCTCCCGATCTTGACTAAGCTCCTGAGGATCCATTCCTTCGGCACAGGATTCCTTTATGCTTATCCCACGCATGTTTGAATTCCGTTACTGTTTTAATTTCCACCACCTCCCGCGGGAGGGCATTCCAATCATCCACTACTCTCTCCGTGAAAAAATACTTCCTGACATTTTTCTTGAGTCTGCCCCCCTTCAATCTCATTTCATGTCCTCTCGTTCTACCACCTTCCCATCTCCGGAAAAGGTTCGTTTGCGGATTAATACCTTTCAAATATTTGAACGTCTGTATCATATCACCCCTGTTTCTCCTTTCCTCCAGAGTATACATGTTTAGTTCAGCAAGTCTCTCCTCATACGTCTTGTAACGCAAATCCCATACCATTCTCATAGCTTTTCTTTGCTCTGATTCAATTCTTTTTACATCCTTAACAAGATACGGCCTCCAAAACTGAACACAATACTCCAGGTGGGGCCTCACCAACGACTTATACAGGGGCATCAACACCCCCTTTCTTCTGCTGGTCACACCTCTCTTTATACAGCCTAACAACCTTCTAGCTACGGCCACCGCCTTGTCACACTGTTTCGTCGCCTTCAAATCCTCAGATACTATCACCTCAAGATCCCTCTCTCCGTCCGTACCTATCAGACTCTCCCCGCCTAACACATACGTCTCCCGTGGATTTCTACTTCCTAAGTGCATCACTTTGCATTTCTTCGCATTGAATTTTAATTGCCAAACCTTAGACCATTCTTCTAGCTTCCGTAGGTCCTTTTTCATGTTTTCCACTCCCTCTGGGGTGTCCACTCTGTTACAGATCTTAGTATCATCCGCAAATAGGCAAACTTTACCTTCTAACCCTTCGGCAATGTCACTCACAAATATATTAAACAGAATCGGCCCCAGCACCAATCCTTGAGGCACTCCACTACTTACCTTTCGCTCCTCCGAGCGAATTCCATTCACCACCACCCTCTGGCGTCTGTCCGTCAACCAGTTCCTAATCCAGTTCACCACTTCGGGTCCTATCTTCAGCCCATCCAGTTTATTTAAGAGCCTCCTGTGGGGAACCGTGTCAAAAGCTTTGCTGAAATCTAAGTAGATTACGTCCATAGCTCGTCCCTGATTCAATTCTCCTGTCACCCAATCAAAGAACTCAATGAGGTTCGTTTGGCACGATTTCCCTTTGGTAAATCCATGTTGTCTCGGATCTTGCAACTTATTGGCTTCCAGGAAATTCACTATCCTTTCCTTCAGCATCGCTTCCATCTCTGGAACCTTTCTAACCTAAATGTCTGAGAGTGACCAAACCAGTCTCCCAAGTGATGCAGAAGACATACCTGATTATATCAGTACAGTTTGGGAAGTCCCAGGCCCCCTGTTTCCAGTTACCCATCCTAGAGGCTAATCGGATCTTTGTTTTTTTGCGTGCCCACCAAAAGTAACTGAAAAGTCTATAGATGATTTTTAGATCCTTATGCAATACATGAAGGGGTAGCGTCTGCAGAACATATAACCATCGAGGGAACAGGACCATTTTCAGGAGACCACCCTGCCCATTATTGACACAGGAAGGTCTCTCCAACTCTCCAATTGCCTTCTAGAGTCTTCCAGGAGAGCCGAGATGTTAAAATGATACAAGGACAAGACATCCATAGTAAGTCAAATACCCAGATATTTGAAAGAGTTATCCGCCCATCATAGAGGAAAGTCCGGTCCCCAAGATTGCTTTACCAGTTGGGACGATGGTAATGCCTCTGATTTGGCTAAGTTCAATTGGAACCCTGCATAATGCCCGTATTCCCGCAATGCATCAAGCAGTGCTGGGAGAGATACCTGTGGATTCGTAAGAAGTACTAAGAGATCATCAGCAAAAGCTGCAATCTTGAAACAATGGGAGCCAATCTGAACACCATGGATCGAGGGATTTGCCACAACATCCCAGATAAGGGGGTCCAATGACAACATCAAAGTAGGGGAGACAGGGGGCAGCCCTGCCTCCTCCCTTGTAGTATAGGAAAGACCTGGGACTCCTTCCCATTAGCCATCACCGTAGTACAAGGAGAGGAATAGAGTGCCCTAATAGCTGAAACAAAATGCCCCGAGAACCCATATGCCTCCAGGGAAGCAAATAGAAATTCCCAGTGGACTCGGTCAAAGGCCTTCTCAGCATCAAATCAAACAAGCAACGATTATATGTTGCATTGGCTACCAAATTCCAAAGTGACCAGGGTTTTCTTTAGATTTTTTGCCACAGATCTGCCCTCGATAAACCCACCTGCGCATCATGTAGAAGGCCCGGCAAGAACAGAGCCATACAGCTGGCCAAGATTTTTGCGTTTGGCTTCATAGTTCAGAAGAGATATAGGGCGACAGGACTCTGGTTTTGAGGGATCCTTACCCGGCTTAGGTAATTCAATAATTTGTGCTAGCGCAACAGTAGGGGCCAAAGATTCCATGTCAGAAATTTTATTCAAGAAGCTGATGATCGGGGGTATGACTTCTGTACCCATAAGTTTATAAAACTCAGCTTTGAACCCATCAGGTCCCGGAGCCCTGAGTAAGGGGCTACAAGCTATCTCTAACGCAACCTCTTCGTCTTGTATCAGTGCAGTTAAGAAGTCTTTTTCAGCCTAAGAGAGGGTAGAGACACGTTATCTATGTATAACTTCCGGGAAGTCCCCAATTCGGAGGCAAGGCATAGAGATGTAATAATTATGAATAATATCGCATATGGCCTATCGTCCTGAATTGTTATGATTTTTTTGACCCCCCCCCCCCCCCCTCCAGGATGAATTAGTCTAGCTAGTAAGCGTCCCGCCTTGTTACCATGCCTATATAGCATATATTGGTAATATTTAGATTGTAAGCTCTCTTGAGAAGGGACTGTCTCTTCTTCATGTTCAGTTGTGAAGTGCTGCATGACTGGTAGCGCTATAGAAATGATTTGTAGTAGTAGTATGTCTGAGATTTAAGGGCATGCTGATGCAGTAGCTTATTCAGTGCCACCTGGAGATCTAACATACGTTGTTTATGAGCCTTCACATGGGTCAATCTAAATTGTTTCCTGGCTCTGCAAAGTTGCAAGCCCAATCGTATAATCTGTCTATCACGTGCAGCTTTAAAGAAGTGAGAGTAGCTTATAATTTCCCCCCAAAGTACTGCCTTCGCCACCTCCCATTATAATAGGGGATCTGCTACATGTGTGGTATTTTGGGACTCGTATGTTTTCCCACAAGTTAAAAGCTTTTCTCTGAAAGCTGAGTCTTTACACAATTAAAGCGGAAATACCCATCGTCTACACGTCTAGTATCAGCAGGACCCATTACTTAGTCCATCCATACCCATGCATAATCTGAAATAACGTGGAGGGGCATAATCGAAAGGGATGCCCAAGTTTTGTTGAGGATGTCCTCGCAAAATGTCCCGGAGAGGTGGGGAAACCCGTATTATCAAAACAAGATGGATGTCCATCTTTCATTTCGATAATACGGTCGGGGACGTCCAAATCTTGACATTTAGGTCGTCCTTAGAGATGGTCGTCCCTGATTTTCGGCGATAATGGAAACCAAGGACACCCATCTCAGAAACAACCAAATGCAAGCCCTTTGGTCATGGGAAGAGCCACCATTTCTAGTGCATTGGCCCCCTGACATGCCAGGACACCAACCGGGCACCTAGGGGGCACTGCAGTGAACGTCATAAAATGCTTCCAGGAACATATCTCCCTTACTTTGTGTGCTGAGCCCCCAACCCCCCCTAAAACCCACTACCCACAACTGTACACCACTACCATAGCTCTTACGGGTGAAGGGGGGCACCTAGATGTGGGTAGAGTGGGTTTCTGGTGGGTATTGGAGGGCTCGCTGTTTCCTCCACAAACGTAACAGGTAGGGGGAGGGGGGTGGGCCTGGGTCCGCCTGCCTGAAGTACACTGCACCCACTAAAACTGCTCCAGGGACCTGCATACTGCTGTCATGGAGCTGAGTGACATCTGAGGCTGGCAAAAAATATTTTGAAAGATGTTTCTTTGAGGGTGGGAGGGGGTTAGTGACCACTGGGGGAGTAAGGGGAGGTCATTCCTGATTCTTTCCAGTGGTCATCTGGTCATTTCAGGCACCTTTTTGTGCCTTAGTCGTAAAAAAAAATAGGTCCAGGTGAAAAAGTCCAAGTGCTCATCATGGACGTCCTTCTTTTTTTCCCATTATGGGTCAAGGACATCCAAGTGTTAGGCACGCCCAAGTCCCGCCTTCGCTACACCTCCTTGAATTTTGGCCATCCCTGCGACGGAGTGCAATTAGGGATGTCTAAAATCGGCTTTCGATTAAATCGATTTGGACAACCCTGTGAGAAGGACGCCCATCTTCTGATTTGTGTCAAAAGATGGGCATCCTTCTCTTTCGAAAATGAGCCTGATAGGGTCCTATCTCTGCTTTGCAGATAGCTCCAAACATCTGCCGCAAGACTAGAAGATAGTCTATTCGGGCCTGGGTAGAATGTGCATGCGAGAGATGGCTGTAGTCTCTATCCAGAGGATGCAACACCCAACAGACGACCACCAAGTCCAAAAATTGACTCATGTGGAGTAAGCCTTTGTTAGAGTGATATGAAGCAGTCCTACAGAGGATCTGTCAAGAAGAGGGTCCCAAACTGCGTTCAAATCCCCTCCCACCACTAAGGCAGTGTGCTGATGCTGTAGGAGATGGTTAATCACAGAATTTTTTATCATTTTGATTAGGGGCATATAAACAGCTTCTGATGGCTTACTACTACCTCTATAAGTACGAACCTACCCGCCGGGTCTATTGAAAGGGGCTTTACTGCCTCCGCTACTCCTTTTTTTAATACTGCAACCCCACCTTTTTTTCCCATGAGCTACAGCCACCACACATTCTCCCACCCACCAGGATTTTAATTTGGCATGTTCCAACAAGTTAAGATATTTCCTTGCAACAAGAGATACATCTATTTTGTGTCTTTGTAGGTGCTGTAAAATTTTTGACTTCTTTATTGGTGAGTTAATCCCCCCTACATTCCATGTTACTATTTTCACCCTTGAAAGTGATCTGGAATGGTGCATAGATGAGCAATGCTCAAATATGAGTGCCCGAAGGGACGTCCCAGCCAGCGTACCCCCCCCAGCAAGCACTACCTCAAGGTCATCATAGCTCAAAAAGATCTTCATCCGTCACTTGTCCTCTTTCCATCTCTTCACACCAAGACCAAGCCTAAAAGATCCATGGGACTGGAAATCCAATAAGCTCCCCCCTACCATCTCCCTCCTCCCATACTCTGGGAATAGAGTTCCTCCTATGGGAACTGTCACATCTAACACCTCCCAAGTGTTCCCCCCACTGCAACAGTGAATAATTGTATAAAACATTGGACTCAGTCATTAGGTTTATAAAAAAAAAAAAGCTGTTATGCAATTCCTATAAGTACTGACACAAGAAATACACATCATCTTGTCCAGAAACTTTGTACCAATCTAGATTGTGGGACCGTTAGTGCAGCTACCAAACCAGCCCTTGAACCTCCACGCCTCTGAACTCCGACGATCACTGCTTGATCATTCTAATTCGATGCACGGGAATTTCTCCCCAATTCTCCCAGGTCATTTCTTTGGGTTTAGGTCAAATTCCACCCAGTATAAACAGTCCGTGTCTCAAACAACAGCAGAACCATCTAGAGGCATAGGGAGCACTTCTCTTCCCTTTAAAAAAACTTCCTAGATGAGGAAGTAGATGCAGAAGGCGCCCGGTGGGAGAGAGAGTCCATAGTGTTATCACACTGATAGAGATGATCAATCAGCTCTTCAACCTTCTCACCAAAAAGATGATCCCCCCCGGCAAGAGATATCCGCAATCTTCTGCTGAGCTCATTCCTCCAGGTTAGAGGCACGCAGCCATGAGAGTCTGCGCATCACTATACCCATAGCAGAAAAACTGGATGTCACATCGCAAGTATCATAAATGCCCCTGGACAAGAATTTGCGACACGCCTTCTGCTGCCTGACCACTTGACGAAAAGGCTCGGCCTGCTCTGGCGGGAGCGCATCAACCAAGCTCTCAAGCTGCCTCACTGAGTTCCGCAAATGAATGCTCGTAAAGAGCTGGTACGATTGAATTTTGGATGCAAGCATGCCATCCTGATACGCCTTTCTCCCAAAAGAGTCCAAGGTTCTATGTTCCCGCCCCGGGGGCACCGAGGCAAAGTTCCTAGAACTCTTGGCCCTTCTGAGAGCGGAATCCACCACTGCAGAATCATGAGGCAACTGAGGCCGGATGAAACTGGGTTCCCCATGGATCCGATACTGGGACTCGGCCTTTTTGGGGATAGTTGGACATGAAAGAGGCTTCTCCCAATTCCTCATCAGCACTTCCCTGAGCGTATCATAAAAAGGAACTGTGGTAGAAGACTTAGGTGGAGATGGATAATCCACGACCTCGAGCATCTTAGCCCTGGGCTCATCCACAGTCTCCACAGGGAAGGGAATGGCCTCAGACATTTCCCGTACAAAAGATGAAAAAGACAAGCTTTCCGGAGGGGAGAGCTGCTTTTGAGGTGAGGGAGTAGAATCAGATGGAAGACCTAGAGAGTCCTCGGCAGAGAATACTCCAGGCCTATCATCATCATTAGATGAGCCATCATCGGATGGGGCCAAACGCTCAGAAAGAGCAGCCCGGATCCGAGCCCGTCTTGACATAGAGGTACAGCGACCTCGATGACGGTGTCGAGAAGCCGACTCCCCTAGAGACTCCAGTGAAGCTTCCTGCACCGACAACAATGGAGAGTCAGCCCGGGAGGCTGCCGACTCCGGTACGTGAAGGAGACCTCACCACCGGCAAAAGGCTAGGTGCCGCAGGAGCCTCCGGCAACATTGGTACCGGTACCTCCGGTGCAGGCGCAATTGGTGCAGCACTGCTTCCATAAAATTGGGAAACAAAGCCTTGATGCGCTCATCCAGAGAAGCTGTTGAGGAAGGCTGCGGTGCCAGTGTGGGCTTCGGAGGCAGAACCTGCAGAGGTCGGGGAGCCGGTACCGGACTGCCAGACGACTGTCATGTCGCCACCTCCATCACAGAGGGAGAGAGATCCTCTCGGCGTCGACGCTTCTCGGGTGCCGAATGCTTCGACGACCCGGAGCTCATGTTACCGTGTCGAGAAGGAGAACGATGACGGTGCTTCTTGGCTTTCACCCGACGCCTGTCATCGAGACTCCTCGGTACCGGTGAGGAGGACGTGGAATCCACACGCCTTCTCAGTGCCGGGTCCGATACAGGTCGGTCCCGGGGGGGCCTGCAAAGCAGGAGGCGCCGAGGCAAGTGGAGACCTGCTCGACGCATCACTGCTCCCAGCGTGCATCGGTCTTTTGGCAGCCTATACCTGGTCTCCCGACGCCAACACTGCCCTCGCTGTCGACGGTACCGATGTCAACGCCGACGCCGAGGTACCGGACCCAAAAAGCTTCTCTCTCTGAGCCTCTCTGGAAAGCTGGGTGCGTTTCTTCATTTTGAGGCACAACTTGCATCTCTCCGGAAGATGGTCGGGCCCAAGGCACTGAAGGCACCAGGAGTGCGGATCAGTGCCAGAGATGGTCTGGTTGCAGCGGGCGCATGGCTTGAAGCTGCTGTACGTCTTCGATGACAATGCGGGGAAAATAGCCTCCACGAAATCAAAAGATGCGATTGTGTCAGAAAAATAGACACAAAAAAAGGAAAAAGCCCGATCGAGCGACCTAACAGCGGTCGCAACGAAAAAATAAAGGAAACTTATAAAACACGAAAAAAACTAGAAAATAAAGGAAACAACTTTTTTTTTTAATATGGAGCCCTCGTAAAGAGGAACAAATAAAGAATCTCACGAAGAGAGAAGAAACTTCAACTCCGGCGGCCAGGAAACGCGAAGCGCTAAAAAGAAACTCTGTGCCTCCTCAGACGTGGAAAAGAAGAAACTGAGGAGCGTGACCGTCCGATGGGCGGGAAACTACGTGTGCACATGTGCGGTGGAACGCTCCAGAAGAGACTTGTGTTTGTGCAGTGCTGCGTATGCTTGTTTGTGCAGCGCTGTGTATGCTTTGTAGCGCTATAGAAATGCTAAATAGTAGTAGTAGTAGTAGTAGACTTCTGTAGATTTTTTTTACTGAAAATCTTCCGGGCCCAACGTGACGTCACCCACACGTGAGAATATCAGCCTGCTTGTCCTCGGAGAAATATCATATACAATATACCATAATGCATACCCTCACCAGACCCACCCAAAGAACATAAGCAACTCACGCATCCAGCCATCAGAACAGTGGAGGAGTAGCCTAGGGTGGTGGACTTTGGTCCTGGGGAACTGAGGAACTGAGTTCGACTCCCACTTCAGGCACAGGCAGCTCCTTGTGACTCTGGGCAAGTCACTTAACCCTCCATTGCCGCATGTAAGCCGCTTTGAGCCTGCCATGAGTGGGAAAGCGCGGGGTACAAATGTAACAAAAATAACATGGTCTTCCTAGAAGCCCACAGTAAATAATAACCAAAATGAACACCTTTAAATTACTGCTAATAACCTACTCCTTAACATTGCTCCACCTTACATCAACCACTCCTCTCACGGAACATAATACTGTACGCATACTATACAACCACCAAAGACTGATCAGACACACCACACCTCATCAAACTGACAATAACTTAAACAAAGGAAGAATACGATACAAATGTAACAAATAAATATGCAGACAATTACTACAGAATGCAAAAAAGGGTCCAAACATTTATTTATTTATTTATTTATTTGTAGCATTTGTATCCCACATTTTCCCAACAATTTGCAGGCTCAATGTGGCTTACATTTGCCATAATGGCGGTTGCCATTTCTGGGTAACAGAATTACAAATGGTAATGTGTTAAGTTGCATACATACATGGTAACCACCACCACCAACTCCAGGCTCCGCTCATTCTGCCTCGCCTCACCCTATGCTTGGAATAAACTTCCTGAGCCCTTACGCCAAGCCCCCTCCCTACCCATCTTCAAATTTTTGCTCAAAGCCCACCTCTTCAATGTTGCTTTCGGCACCTAACCTTTATATCTTTCAGGAAATCTAGACTGCCCCAATTTGACTGACTGTACATTTGTCCTTTAGACTGTAAGCTCCTTGAGCAGGGACTGTCCTTCTATGTTAAATTGTACAGTGCTGCGTAACCCTAGTAGCGCTTTAGAAACGTCAAGTAGTAGTAGTAGTAACATAACATACGTGAACAGATCATGGTATAGATATATATCATGTGCATATATATGTTAAGGAAGAATAAATTATGGTAATACATGAAAGTTCCTGCTTAAGAAATTGGAAGAATAAATTATAGTAATACATGAACGTTCCTGAGTATGAAATTGGGTTGTATCATTCTTTAGGTCATCGACTATGGAGAGACCATATTCGACAGAGATTGAAGTGGTTATGCTTATTCATTAGTGGTAAGGAGGTTGATCAGTCAAGTGATAAGATTTCAATTATATCTATGTCATGTAAAGTCTTATTTTTTGTGGTTTAAGATGGGTGTTTATGGTATGCCTTCTTGAACAGATCTGTTTTCAGTAGCCTTCGGAAGATAGGTCGTGTTATTTTTATGGCCTTTTGGTAGTGCGTTCCATAGCTGCGTGCAGATGCATGAGAAACTGGTCGTGTATGTGGATTTATATTTTAGTCCTTTGCAGTTAGGGTAATGGAGATTGAGGAATGTGCGTGCTGATCTCTTTGCATTCCTGGTAGGCAAGTCTATAAGTTCTGACATATAGGTCGGGGCTTCCCCGTGAATGATTTTGTGGACCAGGGTGCAAACTTTGAACGCAATTTGTTCTTTTAGTGGGAGCCAGTGTAGTTTCTCTCTTAGGGGTTTGGTGCTTTTGTATTTTGCTTTCCCAAATATGAGTCTGGCTGCTGTATTTTGAGCGGTTTGAAGCTTCTTAATGATTTGTTCTTTACATCCAGCATAAATGGCATTGCAGTAGTCTAGATGGCTTAGCACCATTGATTGTACTAGGCTGCAGAATACTTCCCTTGGGAAGAAAGGTTTGATTCTTTTAAGTTTCCACATTGAGTAGAACATTTATTTTGCTGTATTTTTCGCATGATCTTCAAAAGTGTGAGATTTCGGTCGATTGTGACTCCCAGAATTTTTAAGCTGTCTGAGACCAGGAGGGTGTAATCCAGTATGTTTATGGTATTGGGTTTGTTTGTATTATATTGTGAAGACAAGATGAGACATTGTGTTTTTTTCTGCGTTCAGCTTTAGTTGGAATGCGTCTGCCCATGAGTTCATTATTTGGAGACTCTGTGTGATTTCATTGTGATTTCGGCTATATCTTGTTTGAACGGAATGTATATCGTAACATCATCTGCATAGATGTACGGGTTGAGTCCTTGGTTGGCTAGCGATTTGGCTAATGGTATCATCATTAAATTGAAAAGGGTCGGCGAGAGCGGTGATCCTTGTGGTACTCCGCATTCAGGTTTCCATGGTGTTGACGTTTTTGAGTTTGATATCACTTGATAGATTCTTGCTGTTAAGAAGCCTTCAAACCATCTAAGTACGTTTCCTCCAATCCCAAAATAATCCATGATGTTTGAGAGTATTTGGTGGCTGACCATGTCGAATGCGCTGGACATGTCAAATTGTAGGAGGAGCACATTGTTTCCCGTTGCAATTGTTTGAATTTGGTTATGAGAGTAGTTAGCACTGTTTTAGTGCTATGATTGGATCGAAATCCTGATTGTGATTTGTGCAGTATGGTGAATTTGTTTAGGTAATTGGTAAGTTGTTTGGTTACCATACTTTCCATTACTTTGACTACCAGGGGGATTGATGCTACCACAACAAACAAACGACAACTAATAAAGGTCCACACAACACCTTACGCAGAAAACCCATACCAAACAATCCAAGTGGGTTACATCAACACCAGATCCACAGTAAACAAAACAGAAATACTAACAGACTGGATCATGACAGAAAACCTTGACCTACTCTTCATCAACAAAACCTGGATCCATGACCAAAAGGACCCCATAATCCTAGACTTGTGCACCCTCCAGGATACAAAATCATACACTGGACCAGAAAGGGAAAGAGAGGCGGAGGCATAGCACTAATTTATAGATCCCACTTCACCACCGAAATCAATGCCAAGTCCATGACACCCCAGCTTGAAATAGCATCAATTAGAATCCATAGCAAAACATTACGTGACCATTTGAGTTGTGTCCTGTTCTACAGACCCCCAGGCAACTGGAACGAAGTCAAAACTAACTTCATGGACTTCATCTCAAACACATGTAGCCGACTCCAATGTACTAATACTAGGAGACAACAACCTTCACCTAGAAGACCCACGTCAAAGGGCACACACTGGATCTCATCTCACACAAACTCTCAACGGACCAGAACTTCATAACAACAGATATTAAATGGCCAGAAACACCATGGTCTGATCATTACAAACTAAATCTGTCCCTACACTGGCGAAAGAAGGGATCACACCAAACCCAAGAACACACATCCTACAAAACAAGAGGTCAAGTAGACACGAAAACATTCTGGCAACTGCTTTACAACAATGAATGGACAACACAAACAGATTCCATACATTATCTCTTGGAATGGGACAAAATATGCAAACACATACTAGATGAAATAGCACCTCTACGAACAAAAACATCACATAAGAATAACTCTATACCATGGTTCAACGACAAACTGAAAAAAATTAAAACACAAGCCAGGAAACTTGAACGAGCATGGAAAAAAAACAAAAGATGAGCACACACTCAATACATGGAAACAATCACAAAGAAAATACAAATACGCAATAAGACAGACCAAAAGATCATACTAAAAAACTAAAATATGGACAGATTACAAAGTCATGAAGAAATTATACCAACTCGTGAACAAACTCCTAGACACCAACTTGGTCACAGCAACAAAAACAGCCATTCTATCAACAGACAAACTTGCCAAGTACTTCCATGAAAAAATTATAAACCTACGCAACACACTACCTCACGACAACACTGAGATCGAATACTTCTTTAATGAATTGGACCCAACTAATGGAGGATACCCGTCTGACCCAATCTGGTTAAACTTTGACCTCCTCACCGTTGATAGAGTCGCGCAGGCGATCAGCAGGTTCTCCAACACTCACTGCAAACTAGACACTTGTCCCAACTACCTACTGAAATCCGCCCCTGACTGCTTCATAACAGACCTCACATCCCACCTAAATTACATGCTTCAGCAAGGTCTCTTCCCTAAGGAAAATGGCAATATTCTACTCACCCTGATACCAAAGGACTCCACTAAAAAAACAAATGAAATCAATAACTATCGTCCAGTAGCATCCATCCCGATGTCAGTCAAATGATGGAAAGCATGGTAGCCAAACAACTCACAGAATATATAAATAAATTCTGAATTCTACACAAATCTCAGTCAGGTTTCTGTCCCCTACACAGCACAGAAACAGTATTGCTCACAATCTCCTTTCCAAATTCAAACAGGAAATAACAATAGGCAAAAACATCCTCCTCCTCCAATTTGACATGTCTAGTGCATTCGACATGGTAAACCACAACATACTACTAAGACTACTACATAAGTTCGGGATTGGTGGTAATATATTAAGATGGATCAAAGTTTTCCTAACTACAAGAACATACCAAGTAATATCAAACTCAAACATAGTAGATGACGGCAGAAAAAGACCTGTATGGCCCATCCAGTCTGCCCAACAAGATAAACTCATATGTGCTACTTTTTATTTGTACCTGTCCTCTTCAGGGCACAGACTGTATAAGTCTGTCCAGCACTATCCCCGCCTCCCACCAACCGGCTCTGGCACAGACCGTATAAGTCTGCCCATCACAACCCCTTCCTCCCAACCACCTGCTCTGGCACGGACCGTATAAGTCTGCCCATCACTATCCCCTCCTCCCAACCACAAGTCCAGCTTTCCACCACCGGCTCTGGCACAGACCGTATAAGTCTGCCCAGCACTAGCCCCGCCTCCCCCCACCGTGGAAAGCAGACAGTAGAGTACCACAAGGATCACCACTATCCCCAATCTGTTGGATTATTTGTAGTAAATAATTAGCAGATTTTAGTACACACAGCTTCAGCTTTAGAAATGTTAATTTCTTTCTTCATCTCTCTCTCATTCACCCCTGAATAATTCACTGCTGAGTCACTTTAAAGTTGAAGTAACAAAACATCTGTTTACTCACAGTTTGTAGTTAGATTATAATCAGACAGGCTTATATATACATATTACTATACATTTGTCTTATCAGCTCCTTCCATCTGCTTAGATGGTAATGGATGCTCACACCACCATAGATCCTCTCAGGTTAGGAGAGATCATGAGCTCCATGTGCTCCATGTGCTGCATCTGCTGCATCTAAACCCCCACAGGAAGTTACATAGCTGTGTGACCTCTCTAAGTAATTCACATCAGAGGTCACAGAGTAATCACAGAGAAATAATAGGTGACAGGCAATGCATGCAAAAATACAATACATTCCAACAAACCCCTTCTCATGCATAACTGTCATGCAATTATTTATTCATACAAAGTCCAAGCTTTATACGCAGATTCACAAAATGTTCTCTGGGTAACGGTTTGGTCATGATGTCAGCTGTCATCTCACTGGTGTGACAATAGTGTAGACTGATGACCCCTTCTTTCGCCAACTCTCGCACGTTGTGGTATTTCGTTGCGATGTGCTTGGTGCGTGACTGAACCTTGTCATTCTGTGACAGTCGGATGCAGCTCTGATTATCTTCCATTATCTGGATTGGTCTCTTTTCAGCTATTCCAAAAATCCAGCAAAAGTTTTTCAATCCACATCAGTTCTCTGCATGCTTCCGATACGGCCACGTATTCAGCTTCTGTAGAAGACAGACTCACAATACTTTGTTTATGACTGGCCCATGAAATTTGTACATTTCCATACATAAACACATATCCACTTGTGGATTTATAGTTAGAATGATCCCCTGCCCAATCTGAATCACAGTAACATATTAGTTTTGGATTACTATTGGCTGAAACCTTTAATTTACAATCAATGGTACCCTTTAAATACCTTACCATCCTTTTAACTGCAGTCCAATCTGATTTGGTAGGTGAGCTGACCCTTCTGCTCAAAATTCCTACTGCATTTGCTATATCAGCCCTGTATGTGGTAGTTAGATATAAAAGCTTACCTATGGCTGATCTATATTGGATGTTATCTGGTAAAGGTTCTCTTACTGTTTCATCCTTCAGAAAATCAGTGATCATGGGAGTGCTTACAACTTGGGCATCTTGCATACCTAAACCTTCAATAAGCTCATTTATTTTCTGCTTCTGGCTTAGAAGATAAGAACCATCATTTTGTTTCTCAATTTCTATACCAAGATAGTATGACACATTACCAAGTTCTTTTATCTCAACATTGTGGTTTAAACACTTTACAATGTCCTTGTACTCTTGCTCACTTTCGCTTGCAATGAGCAGATCATCAACAAAAGCTAAAATGTATGCATATTGTCCATTTGTGCACCTAGTGTACAAGCATTTATCTGCTTCACCTTGCTTAAATCCTAAATTTGTCAATATTTCATGCAATTTTTCATTCCAACATTTTGCACTTTGCTTTAATCCATAAAGACCTTTGTTTAATTTACACACTAGCTGTCTTTGTTTTGTATTTATGAAACCTGTTGGCTGTTCCATGTACAAGTCCTCAGTTATATCTCCGTGAAGAAATGCTGTTTTCACATCAATGTGGTTGACTTGCATGCCTTTTGAGACTGCAATGCTCAGAAGTGTTCTAATTGTCGTGTGTTTCACTACAGGTGCAAACACTTCATCAAAATCTTCTCCATATTTTTGAAGATATCCCTTTGCCACTAATCTGGCTTTATACCTTTCCACTTTTCCTTGTGCATTCCTTTTTAACTTGAATACCCATTTGCATCCTATAGCTTTCTTGCCAGGAGGTAATTTTGTAAGAATCCAAGTATTATTTTTATCCAATGCATCAATTTCTTCTTGTGCAGCTTTATGCCATTCAGCAGCTTCTTCTGCTGGCATTTTCTCAATCTCATCCCATGTTAAGGGCTCTTGAGCTTCTGCTGACTTTGTTAGGTAAGACAGTCTTGGGGGTGGAACACCTTTGTTTTCCCTGGATGAGCGTCTGACAACAGGTTGGTCTGACCTTTCCGCATCCTCTAAATCTGAGAGTTCTTCTCCAATTGATTCCCCTTCTCCAACTGTACTGTCTTCTTCAATGATCCTTTCTGTGTCTGCTTCCTCTGCCTGTTCCTCGTTAGATACAGATGAGTTGCTTTCAGACATCTGCCTTGGTATGGCATTTATATACACTGGCATGTCTATTATGGTTCTAGTTTCATATTCTGGATGATAAGGCTCATCTGGGATAATCCAGCCTTTATCAACCCTTTTGTTTTCATCAAAATATGTAACATGTCTTATGCCAACAATGCCAGTTTTCAGATTCAAAATTCTATATCCTTTGTGTCCTGGAGCATAGCCAACTAAAATGCCCCTTTCTGTTGTGGAATCCAGCTTATGCCTTCTTTGCTTTGGTACATGAGCATATGCTGTACTTCCAAATGTTCTTATGTGTGACAGGTTTGGCTTCCTACCATGCCATGTCTCATGTGGTGTGCGCTCAGCGCCTTTAGTTGGCATTCTGTTTTGTAGGTACACTGCTGTGAGAATGGCTTCCCCCCATAGTTTTTTAGGGAGATTGCTATCTGACAGCATACATCTGGTCATTTCCACAATTGACCTAAATTTTCTCTCTGCAACAGAATTTTGCTCTGGTGTATAAGCTACTGTTGTGATATGTTGAATGCCTTCTTGTTCTAGAAATGTGTGCATGCTTTGTGAAGTGAACTCACCACCATTGTCGGTCTGAAGAACCTTTGGTTTTCTTTCAAATTTATTGCTCACCATGGCTACGTATTTCTTCAGCATGTCTGTGACTTGACTTTTCTCTTTCAGCAAATAGGCCACACAATATCTAGAGAAATCATCCAAGAATATTAGCACAAATCTGTTATTTCCCAATGATGGGATATTAAACGGTCCACATAAGTCACTGTGTATTAAGTCCAGCACTTTATTACTCCTATTTCCTGTGTATGCAGGAAATGAGGGTCTCACACCTTTTTGAGTAACACAGTCTATGCATTTCTCCATTTTACCAGCATCTTCACTTATCTGAATGCCGGTGGCCAGTTGCTTACTGTAAAGATCCTGGATCACCTTAGAATCACGATGTCCCAGGCGGCGGTGCCAGATTTCCAGACTACATTTACCATCATTCTTCCTTACTTGCGCCATATGTGAGGCTTCACCTGAAATGTTCAGCTTATAAACATCATTATGCATAAAAGCTTCAGCATACACTTCATCATTTTTAGAGATTGTGCACTTACTGTTTTCAAAATGAATCGCAAATCCCTTCTTATCTAATGTAGATACACTAAGCATATTGCAAACTGCTTGGGGAATATACAAGACATCACTTACAGGAATTTCTTTAACTTCATTAGACACTTTGCATTTTAAGAATCCAATTCCTTTTGCTTGGATCTTAGCAGTCCCTGCGTTTGCAGTTTTAAGAATACCTTCCTCTGGACACATTTCCTGAAAGAAATTCTTACAATTGGTTAAATGGCATGTGCTCCCTGAATCCAAAATCCAAGTACTTTCATTTGAATTATTATTTACCATAGTCAAAGATTTTTCTGCCATTAGAAAGCCCTTGTGTTTATCTTTGTCCTTCATACATTTCCTGGTTTGAAAATTCTTTAGTTCCATTGGCTTAGGTGAGCTAGAGGGAGTGTTTTGTGTTTCCTTACACCATTTAGATACATGTCCCTCCTTTCCACATGAGTAGCAAATCAGCTTGCCCTTGGGTGGAGTTTTCCCATAGCTCCGCCTTTCTCTGTTCTTTGCCAAGAAATTTGTTTCATTTCTCTCTGACTTGCTTTGAGAACACATCTCCTCAGAATCATTTATTATGCATTCCTGCCTTAGTTTTGATGTTGCCTGTTCAAAGATTGCCCTTCAATGGCCTCATTTACAGACCTAAAAACATCAAACTTCTTTGATAGTGAGGTAAAAAGAAATGCTCTTTTCAATGCATCACACATGGGAATTCCAGAAAGTTCTAGCTTTTGAAATGAAGACATAAGATGCATAATGTGATCATTACATTTACTTTTATCCCTTAATTTGGTTTCATTCAACTCTGCCAGCCAAATTGGTTGCTGCTTTGCATATGTAGTTGCATACATAGTTCTCAGTTTATATAAAATGTCCTTTGGTGTATCTTTTCCCTCCACTAATATGGCTTGTTTCTCTGAGAGAGCTTCCAAAAGCATGCACTTCACATAATAGTTTGCATTGTCCCATTCAGCCATATTTTCAGCTGTTCTGTCTTGATCTAAGCATATATTTAATCTTTTTGCTCGAAGGAGACATATGAATCTTAATTCCCACTGCCGATAATTAAACTCAGTTAATTTAGGCACCTTGAGAGAATAGAACAATGGTGAATTTCTTCCCTCAGCCATTTTCTTAGCCTTCTGTCTGCTGTGTGGGGGGAGAGAGAGACAGACTGAATCTTTCCTTTAAAACTTAAGAGAAAAATGTGGCTTTTTTTTTTTTTTTTTCTGCCTGGTAATATTTCTCTTCTTTTTCAATTCCTGGGCCCTGGGCCCATAACCCTTTTGTTGGATTATTTGTAGTAAATAATTAGCAGATTTTAGTACACACAGCTTCAGCTTTAGAAATGTTAATTTCTTTCTTCATCTCTCTCTCATTCACCCCTGAATAATTCACTGCTGAGTCACTTTAAAGTTGAAGTAACAAAACATCTGTTTACTCACAGTTTGTAGTTAGATTATAATCAGACAGGCTTATATATACATATTACTATACATTTGTCTTATCAGCTCCTTCCATCTGCTTAGATGGTAATGGATGCTCACACCACCATAGATCCTCTCAGGTTAGGAGAGATCATGAGCTCCATGTGCTCCATGTGCTGCATCTGCTGCATCTAAACCCCCACAGGAAGTTACATAGCTGTGTGACCTCTCTAAGTAATTCACATCAGAGGTCACAGAGTAATCACAGAGAAATAATAGGTGACAGGCAATGCATGCAAAAATACAATACATTCCAACACAATCCTCTTCAACCGAATGATGACCCTGCTAGCCAAGACCCTATCCAACCAAGGCCTTAACCCTTTCATCTATGCTGACGATGTTATAATATATATTCCTTACAAAGCAAATGTCTGAAATCACCAACGAAATCAAGATCAGCTTCAACATCATGGACATTTGGGCAAATGCATTTCAACTGAAACTCAACAAACAAAAAACACACTGTCTCGTTGTCTCATCCCAACACAGCGTGGACACCCCCACAATTATCAACACTCCAGACCACACCCTCCCTATCTCAGACAGCCTGAAAATCCTCAGCATCACAATAGACCACTACCTAACACTAGAGAACCAAGTGGCATCCACAACGAAGAAAATGTTTTGCACAATGTGGAAATTCAAACGCGTGAAACAATACCTCCCGAGTGAAACACTTCGCACAATGTGGAAATTCAAACGCGTGAAACAATACCTCCCGAGTGAAACATTTCGCAATCTGATACAATCAATGGTACTAAGCCATTTAGACTACTGCAATGGAATCTATGTGGGATGTAAAGAACAAACCTTAAAGAGACTCCAGACTGCTCAGAATATGGAAGCCAGACTTATCTTCGGAAAAACCCAATACGATAGCGCAAAACCCCTCCGCAAAAAACTACATTGGCTCCCAATTAAAGAACGCATTGCTTTCAAGATCTGCACAATGGTTCACATGATTATCTACAGTGAAGCCCCGGGATACATGACAGACTTGATCGACCTACTTACGAGAAACACATCCGAATCATCACGAACATACCTAAACCTGTGTGGAGGAGTAGCCTAGCGGTTAGTGCAGCGGACTTTGATCCTGGGAAACTGGGTTCGATTCCCACTGCAACTCCTCGTGACTCTGGGCAAGTCACTTAACCTTCCATTGCCTCAGGTACCAAAACTTAGATTGTGAGTCCTCTAGGGACAGAGAAAGTACCTGCATATAATGTGTACAGCGCTGCGTATGTCTAGTACCGCTATAGAAATGATTAGTAGTAGTAGTAAACCTGCACTACCCAAACTGCAAAGGACTCAAATACAAATCAACCTACACATCCAACTTTTCCTACATAAGCACCCAATTGTGGAACGCATTACTAAAAGTCATGAAAACCTCGTATGACCACCTACACTTCTGGAGAACACTAAAAACGTATCTTATTAAAAAGGCATACCCTACCAACCCAACAAATGCCTGATCTCTGCAACACAATAACACTAGAATTCAAAATGCACAAAACACAACTCTCCCACTGTTCAGTGACCTTTTGTGACTGTCCCACACAAACTTTATCTCATCTGGTATATATACCTAACGTAATACCATTTGTAATTCTGTTACCCGGAAGTGGCAACCGCCATTACGGCAAATGTAAGCCACATTGAGCCTGCAAATTGGTGGGAAAATGTGGGATACAAATGCAACAAATAAATAATAAATAACCAATACCTAATCCACACCAGAACCTTCCTCTTATCCCACAACTCTTTAATTTTCTCAGGAGTCTCTCATGAGGAACTTTATCAAAAGCTTTCTGAAAATCTAGATACACTACATCAACTGGCTCACCTTTATTCACATGTTTATTCACACCTTCAAAGAAATGAAGCAAATTGGTGAGGCAAGATTTCCCTTGGCTCAACCCATGCTGACTCTGTCCTATTAAACCATGTTTGTCTATGTGTTCTGTAATTTTATTCTTTATAACAGTTTCCACTATTTTGCCTGGCACTGACGTCGGACTTACCGGTCTATATTTCCCAGATCACCCCTAGAGGTCTATAAAATAACGCATGGAGTGGCACGGGTAGACGTGAATCATTCGTTTACTCTTTACAATACTAGGACTAGGGAGCACACAATGAAGCTACAAAGTAGTAAATTTAAAAGAAATCAGAGAAAATATTTCTTCGTGTAATTAAACTCTGGAATCAGAGAAAATATTTAATCGTGTAATTAAACTCTGGAATTCGTTGCCAGAGAATGTGGTAAAAGCAGTTAGCTTAGCGGGGTTTTAAAAAAGGTTTGGATAATTTCCTGAAAGAAAAGTCCACAAGCCATTATTAAGATGGACTTGGGGAAAATCCACTGCTTATTTCAAGGATAAGCAGCATAAAATGTATTGTACTGTTTTGGGATCTTGCCAAGTACTTGTAACCTGGATTGGCCACTGTTGGTGGGCTGATGGACCTTCGGTCTGTCCCAGTATGGCAAAGCTTATGTTCTTAATCTAATGTAATGTAAATTAAGAGCACAGAGTGGGAAGCACAACCAGAGCCTGGGAACAAGATGATCAGAAAATAAAACCACCATACAACAAAGGTAGGAAAAAGAATTGTTTTTTCAATTTAGCACTTGAAATATGTCAGTTTTGAGAACTATTTTTTACGCTCTTCAGGAAGAAATGCATTTATTTTTCTCTGGTGTTGCACTGCATGCAGAGTCTGGCATCTTAAGGTTTTATCTAAATTATTACTTTTAGTTTATGGTCCTGTATTTGAAGAGAAGCTAATCTGTGTTCTGCATGTGCGACTCAAGACCAGGAGCTCTGGTGAGTTTAAAAATTTGATTAGTAGAAAGAATAGGGGACACTCAAGGAAGTTACATGGAAATACTTTAAAACAAATAGGAGAAAATATTTTTTCACTCAACGAATAGTTAAGCTCTGGAGTATGTGATGTTGGGGATGGATGTCAACATACATTGGTCAGTGCCATAGTGCAAAGTAAGAAGAAATTTGTCAGCTGTCCTTCAAATAAAAGAGCACAGAAGAGTGTAAGCTGCACAAGACAGCAGGTATAACTCTGGCCACATATGGGATAATCTTCTATTTATCTAAAGTCTAATCCACGCTCAAATTATAAGAATTTGCCGGTGGAATAGTCAGCCCACATCTTTTACAGATAAAGACCGAGGCAAAGCATGGCTGAAAAAGCACATAATAACCCCCAGACTTGGATGGAATGAGAGGTGTGGATAGTTGAAGACTTGAGGTTTACTTTTAGTGTTTAGAACTACTATATATTTTAAATTTTGCATGTTAAGATATCCATTATGATGAGAATGCTATATATGGCACAGAAAAATGCTATTCTATAAGCTGTGCTTAATGTTAGATGCGGTTTATAGAATAGTGCTTACGCCTGGAAATCCCACCTAGCTTTAGCCGTAGCCATTCGCACCAACTGAAACATGGTGTAAATCTATGTCCCTAAATTAGATGCATATCCTCCTTCATTCTACAACATGCATAAATGTTAGGAATGCTTCCATTCCACCTCTGACCCTCCCATTTCCACGTCCCCTTTTTGAAATTACACATAAAAGTTTAGGCATAGATCCCAAGCCTAAATTTACATATGTAAATTCCAATTTAATTGAATAACTGCCAATGATTGGTTGTTAATAAGCCAATTAACAGCACTAGTTCATTATTCAACTCAATTGTGCATGTGCAATTTCAGCGACTTTTATGGAATTAGTGGTATGTGGAGAAGTCTTTGAAACATTTTTCCGTTTACTAAGCCATGCGGCAATGCCAACATAGCCCATTCAAAGTAAATGGGCTGTATCATCATTAGTGCATGGTAGTAAACGGGGGGGGGGGGGGGGGGGGGGGGGGGGGTTATTTTGTAATCCACCTTGAACTGATGGTTGGGTGGAATAAGGTGTGAGGAAGTAGAATATTTGCAAAGATTATTAAAGACAATCTGATTACTGAGGTTTTTTTTTTTAAACATTTGTACCCCGCGCTTTCCCACTCATGGCAGGCTCAATGCAGCTTACATAGGGTAATGGAGGGTTAAGTGACTTGCCCAGAGTCACAAGGAGTGCCTGTGCCTGAAGTGGGAATCAAACTCAGTTCCTCAGTTTCCCAGGACCAAAGTCCACCACCCTAACCACTAGGCCACTCCTCCACTTGAAAGGGTCTGTTTGAAGCAGTCCCCTTAGATTCAAAACTATATAAAGAGGAAAGGTCCAACTTAACTTTCTTTCTGAAAAGATCTGAGAGAAGAGGACATTTCTCTGGTAAGTGAACATTATTTTGCTTTGTGCTTTGGGAACAAGATTTGGGTTTAAAGGAGGAATTGTAGGTTAGTGATAGACAGAATAAAAATATAAAAAGCAAACTTTATCAACTAATCTCCATACTCTTTTCCCCCTAGTTTTAAAACTTGAACTTTGTACCACAGCATTAACAGATAGCCTCTAGCAGGCAAAGCAGGACCGAACAGGCCCATAGCGTGGCAACAGTGCAGAGCCAAGGGGTTCAATTTAATTGCATATCCAGCACTGGGTTTAAAGAGGCACCAGAAAAATATTCAAAGCCAGAGGATGTTTTCACTGCCATTGTTGTGCATGAAGCCTCAATTATGAAAGCTTCCCAGGGCTCTGCGTTGCCTGGTAGCTGCATCCTTCGTCTGAGGAACTGGAGCGGTTGGTTGGGGAGCAGCTTTCAACTTCTTCTGCAGCCTGCTTCTTTGCAATGGACTGCTAGGTCGCTCTCATCTCATCCTGTTGCCACTGTTCAATCCACTGTGTTCTCTACAGGCAGCAAAGGGGGGTTCAGCCTACACCTCGACCTTCAAATATCATCTGAAGTCCTTCCCACCATCATATCTATGGCCCATTTTGGACTTTCTCACCTTTCCTTTTTGTTTCTTTTTATCTAATCAATTTCTGTTTTCATTGTACTTGTATCCCCTCTGATCTGGCCACAGCCTTTCAGTGCGTTTTCCCTTCCCTTCTCCCTTTGATTCTTCTGCCCTCTTTACTGTCATTGTACTTCTTTTCTCAGTTCACTGTAAGCCGCTTTAAGGCTGCTTTAAGTGGTATAAAGTGGGGTATAAATGTTCTGAAATACATAAATAAATGTATTGTAATTAGTATAACAAGCAAGGAGTGCTCTTACAGAGTTTTAATTACATTTCATTACTTTCTAAGAAGAAAACGCTAAATAAATCACAAAACATACCATATAACAGTGGTTCCCAAACCTGGTCCTGGAGGTACCCCAGCCAGTCAGGTTTTTGGGATATCCACAATAAATATTCATGAGATCTGCATGCAGTGGAGGTGGGGGGATCACATGACGCGATGAGCTGAGCAGACGTGCTTTGTCTCAGCTCGAGAGCCCTCACTCCTTAATTGCATAAAATACTGCAAAAAAAAGTGTTTATGAGTGGGAAATCGGGTTTCGCATACCTGTATGGACAAATATCTCAAGCAGTCTCCAACTGGAATGGCGTTGCGTGCGGGGAAAAAAGAAAAAGAGAAGACTAAAGCACCCACCCCGGAATCTAAGATGGCGGAGGAACCGCTCCCAGTGGGCCAAACGTTTTCGGCATCGCAACTTGAGCAGCTAACTATTGCAGTTGCGAAGGCTTGGCAGCCCAAGTGGGACGCATTAGATCAAAAACTGGACGCCTTCCATACGAAACTGGAAGGATTAGGGACCTGAATGGAGGATCTTGAGACCAGGGTATCTGCACTAGAAGATGACTCTCAGGGCTATAGTGCAGACCTAGGTGATGTTAAGCAACAGCTCCAGGAGCATATGGACAAGTTAGAAGATCTTGAAAACCGCTCCCGCAGGAACAACGTGCGGATTGAGGGCCTTTCAGAAAACATACCCGATAGAAATTTGGTGGATTGGCTCACGGGATGGTTATCTAAGGAGCTGGCGCTGTCGGATTCCTTTGGCCCCCTGGTAATTGAAAGAGCGCACCGGGTGGGCCGCAGCAGGGAAAACCAGGAAAGACCACGTGTGATAGTAGCGCGGCTGCTAAATTACCGGCATAAAATGGAAGTATTGCAAGGATTTAAAATCCGCAGAGGAGAGTTAAAGCACGAAGGACGACAAATCCTGATGTTTCAGGACTCTTCAATAGGAGTCCAAGAGCGGCGACGCAAATTTCATTCCTTGTGTTCTACATTGGTTCAAAAACAAATCCGCTTTGTTCTTCAATACTCAGCATCATTGAAAGTTCAATTCCAAGGACAATGGCGGACATTCAAATCACCGGACGAAGCAAAAGTTGGACTCTGTGAATGAGGCATTCTAGAAGGAGACTAAAGACAGTGGTAAACCTCACTGGAGTTTAGCTTTTTAATGTATATTTGTAGCATTAAGTAATACAAATGTTTACTGTTTATTGGAGTAGAGGGCTCTTGGCAAGTCAGGTGATCTTTTGCCAACTCTGGGTTTCGACCTGGGAACATGGCTAAAGGGTTGGATTAAGGTTGGGGATTAAGGGGGGTTAGGGTAAAGGGGTTAAATTTAATAACGGAATAGCAGGATGCCAGTGGATCAGGGATACGATTAAGCAGGATTGGGAGGGGTTCTTGCCTGTTTTAATGGGGTTATCAGAGGTCTGTTCCTGGAGAGGGATTCTGGAGCTGGGGGGAACCCGTAATTCTAGCAACAGAGGGAGCTTGGCACTAGGAGTGGAGGTTCTGGAGATGTCTACAAGGATAATATCTTGGAATGTAGGTGGTATTAGTTCCCCAAGAGATCTAAAATTCTCTCAGCACTAAAGAGGCACAGAGCTGACATCGCATGTTTACAATAAACTCGCCTCACAGACTTAGAACATTCCAAGTTGCAAAAACATTGGGTCAGTGAGGTGTTTGCGGCGTCATCCCAGAGTCGTAAAGGAGGGGTGGTGGTGTTGTTCCAGAAGGGACTCCCATACAAAGCAACTGTACTCGATAAAGGGGCCTAAAGGGATCATATATTGTTAAAAATATGGCTGTCAGAGACATCTTGCTTCTGGTTCTCTATGGGCCCAATAATCATGATGCGTCCTTCCTTACCAACTTAGCAGGGAAGTGCTTGCAGAGTAGTGGTGGAGAATTGATTGTAGTGGGAGATTTTAATGCAGTAATTGACCCCTGGCAGGACTGCTCCAATGCAATGGAATCTCAATATAGGGGAATGCGGGCTAGAGAATTTCAGGTATTCAATCGGACCCTCGACCTGATAGACCCGTGGAGGGTACATCACCCAGGAGAGAAAGATTACATGCACAGGTCGAGGGCCCATGGCACATTTGCTCGGATTGACTATATTCTGCTGGCCCGCTCCTTATTCTATCTTGTAGAAACAACATCTATATAGGTCCAGAAGAAGTAGCGGACCATGCGTTGGTGTGGATGGATCTTAATATCACCACAGATGCCAGGGGAGGCAGAGGGTGGAGATACCCGGCGGGCTTATATCATGATCCACATCTGCGGACGCATGTGCAAAAGAGCTGGGAACAATATATAGAACATAACAGCTGGCATGCTGTTCACCAGCCTGAGCTGTTTTGGACAGCCTCTAAAGCAGTTCTGCGGGACGCCATTGTAGCTTACTGTAGCATTAAAAATAAAAAGAGAGCAGCATGGAGGCAGTATATGAAAATCTCTCTCATGAATATTCACTGTGGATATCCCAAAAACCTGACTGGCTGGGGTGCCTCCAGGATCAGGTTTGGGAACCACTGCCATATAAGCTAAAGCCATTTTTTTATATTAGGTTAATATCCTTAATTTATTTATTTTCTGCATTTATATCCCACATTTTCCTACCTCTTTGCAGGCTCAATGTGGCTTACACGTACCGTAGTGGCAATTGCCATTTCCGGGATAAGAAATACAGAGTAATGTTCTAGTTAGAGTATATAGAATATACAGTAAATTAGAAGAAAATCAGTAATCAATACATTACAGGTTTTGAAATCAAGGGTAGTGAAAAATGTTCGATAATGAAGATGTGATAAAGTAACCAAGATAAGAATAATTCAATGTTGAGTAAATCTGGTACAGTTCTGATGTCATGTGTTTTTAAGAAGGGTCCTTTTGATAAGACTCTCTGAAACAAGTTAGTCTTTAACAGTTTCCGGAAGGCTACCAAATCGTGTGTTGTTTTTATAGCATTCGGCAGTGCATTCCAACGTTGAATGCAGATGTAGGAGAAACTAGATGCATATATTGATTTAACATAGTAACACAGTAGATGACGGCAGAAAAAGACTGCACGGTCCATCCAGTCTGCCCAACAAGATAAACTCATATGTGCTACTTTTTGTGTACACCTTACTACTACTACTATTTAGCATTTCTATAGCGCTACAAGGCATACGCAGTATTGCACAAACATAGAAGAAAGACAGTCCCTGCTCAAAGAGCTTACAATCTAATAGATAAAAAAATAAAGTAAGCAAATCAAATCAATTAATGTGTACAGGAAGCAGGAGAGAAGGGTAGGTGGAGGCGAGTGGTTACAAGTTGCAAGAATGTAAAAAGAATTGAAGCGGTGCAAAGAAAAGCTACGAGAATGGTATGGGATTTGCGTTACAAGACGTATGAGGAGAGACTTGCTGACCCGAACATGTATACTCTGGAGGAAAGGAGAAACAGGGGTGATATGATACAGACGTTCACATATTTGAAAGGTATTAATCCGCAAACAAACCTTTTCCAGAGATGCAAAGGCAGTAGAACGAGGGTTATACCTTACCTTGATTTGTACTTGTCCTTTTCAGGGCACAGACTGTATAAGTCTGCCCAGCACTATCCCTACCTCCCAACCACCAGTCCCACCTCCCACCACCGGCTCTGGCATAGACCGTATAAGTCTGCCCAGCACCATCCCCGCCTCCCGCCACAGGCTCTGCCACCCAATCTCGGCTAAGCTCTTTAGGATCCATTCCTTCTGAACAGGATTCCTTTATGTTTATCCCACGCATGTTTGAATTCCATTACCGTTTTCATTTCCACCACCTCTTGCGGGAAGCCATTCCAAGCATCCACTACTCTCTCTGTGAAAAAATACTTCCTGACATTTTTCTTGAGTCTGCCCCCCTTCAATCTCATTTCATGTCCTCTCGTTCTACTGCCTTCACATCTCTGGAAAAGGTTTGTTTGGGATTAATACCTTTCAAATATTTGAACGCCTGTATCATATCACCCCTGTTTCTCCTTTCCTCCAGAGTATACATGTTCAGGTCAGCAAGTCTCTCCTCATACGTTTTGTAACGCAAATCCCATACCATTCTTGTAGCTTTTCTTTGCACCGCTTCAATTCTTTTTACATTCTTAGCAAGATACGGCCTCCAAAACTGAACACAATACTCCAGGTGGGGCCTCACCAACGACTTATACAGGGGCATCAACACCCCCTTTCTTCTGCTGGTCACACCTCTCTCTATACAGCCTAACAACTTTCTAGCTACGGCCACTGCCTTGTCACACTGTTTCGTCGCCTTCAAATCCTCAGATACTATCACCCCAAGATCCCTCTCCCCGTCTGTACTTATCAGACTCTCCCCGCCTAACACATACGTCGCCCGTGGATTTCTATTCCCTAAGTGCATCACTTTGCATTTCTTCACATTGAATTTTAATTGCCAAACCTTAGACCATTCTTCTAGCTTCCGTAGGTCCTTTTTCATGTTTTCCACCCCCTCCCGGGTGTCCACTCTGTTACAGATCTTAGTATCATCCGCAAATAGGCAAACTTTACCTTCTAACCCTTCGGCAATGTCACTCACAAATATATTGAACAGAATCGGGCCCAGCACCGATCCTTGAGGCACTCCACTACTCACCTTTCCCTCCTCCGAGCGAATTCCATTCACCACCACCCTCTGGCGTCTGTCCGGCAACCAGTTCCTAATCCACTTCACCATTTCGGGTCCTATCTTCAGCCCATCCAGTTTATTTAAGAGCCTCCTGTGGGGAACCGTGTCAAAAGCTTTGCTGAAATCTAAGTAGAATACGTCCATAGCTCGTCCCTGATTCAATTCTCCTGTCACCCAATCAAAGAATTCAATGAGATTGGTTTGGCACGATTTCCCTTTGGTAAAACCATGCTGTCTCGGATCTTGCAACTTATTGGCTTCCAGGAAATTACTTTTCCAATAACCGAAGTGAGGCTTACCGGCCTGTAGTTTCCAGCTTCTTCCCTATCACCACTTTTGTGAAGAGGGACCACATCCGCCGTTCTCCAATCCCTCGGAACCTCTCCCGTCTGCAAGGAAATGAGGTGATCCAACATGTGTATATATACCTGATCTTGATTTGTTCATTCCACTTTCAGGGCATAGGCCGCTGAGGTTTGCCCAGCACTGTCCCCGTTCCAAAACTTCTGAAGATGTCATCAAAGCCCTTGAAAAGCTCCAGTGCAGTCCCATCCACATGTATCCAGGTCACAATCAGGGCACAGACTGTAGAGGTCCGCCCAGCGCCGGCTTTGCTTCCCAATTATTAGTGTTGCCACCTAGTTTCCGCTAAGCTTCTTTGGATCAATTCCTTCTAAACAGGATTCCTGCGTGTTTATTCCATGCATTTTTTGAATTTTGTTACAGTTTTCATCTCTACCACATGGCGCGGGAGAGCATTCCAAGTATCCAACCACCCTTTCGGTGAAAAAATACTTCCTGCCATTTTGTCCTCTAGTTCCACCATATAAAACAAATAGAACGCTAGGTATTATTAGGAAAGGAATAGAAAACAAGAAGTGAGGATGTTATAATGGCTTTGTATTGGTCCATGGTGCAACCACAACTCGAATATTGTGTTCAATTCTGGTCACCACATCTCAAAAAAGGTATAGTGGAATTAGAAAAGGTACAGAGAAGGGTGACGAAAATGATAGAGGGGATGGGACGACTTCTCTATGAGGAAAGGCTGAAGTGTCTAGGGCTCTTCAGTTTGGAGAAGAGATGGCTGAGGGGAGATATGATAGAGGTCTAAAAAATAATCAGTGGAGTGGAATGGGTAGATGTGAATTGTTTGTTTACTCTTTTCAAAAATACTAGGACTAGGGGGATGCGATGAAGCTACAAAGTAGTAAATTTAATACGAATTGGAGAAACCTTTTCTTCACTCAACGTGTAATTAAACTGTGGAATTCGTTGCCAGAGAATGTGGTAAAGGCGGTTAGCTTAGTGGGGTTTAAAAAGAGTCTGGACGGCTTCCTAAAGGAAAAATCCATAGACCATTATTAAATTGACTTGGGGAAAATCCACTGCTTAATTCTGGGATAAGCAGCATAAAATGTATTGAGCTTTTTTGGGATCTTGCCAGGTATTTGTGACCTGGATTGGCTACTGAAACAGGATGCTGGGCCTGATGGACCTTTGGTCTGTTCCAGTGTAGCAATACTTAATTTATTTATTTGTTACATTTGTATCCCACATTTTCCCACCTATTTGCAGGCTCAATGTGGCTTACATAGTACCGTGGAGGCGTTCGCCATCTCCAGCAGAGAAACAAATACAAAGAGTTATTGTGGTCGAAGAAGGTTCACGTGTTATAGACACATTGGGGATTCGTAGAGAGGAAGAGTTATGCAATGTCTGTACTATCCAAAACACTGCTGAAGACTGACTGGTTCTTTTCACTGCAGAAAAGGGTTAGTATTTTAAACAAATCTTTAAGAGGACCTGCCAGAACCTCTCTGAGCTCCCTCAATATCCTAGGGTGGATCCCATCTGGTCCCATGGCTTTGTCCAGCTTTAGCTTTTCAAGTTGTTCATACACACTCTCTTCCATGACCGGTGCTCTATCCACTTCAATCTCATTTGTACTTTTCCCAGTCCATCGCAGTCCTTCTCCAGGATTTTCTTCTGTGAAAACAGAACAGAAGTATCTATTTAGCAAATTTGCTTTTTCTTCATCATTATCCACACAGCGGTTTGCAGTATCTTTTAGTCTCACAATTCCCTTTTTAGTCATTCTCCTTTCACTAATATACCTGAAGAAATTTTTGCCACCCCTTCTTACATTTCTAGCCATTTGTTCTTCTGTTTGCGCTTTTGCCAGACGTATCTCTCTCTTGGCTTCTTTCAGTTTCATCCGGTATTCCTCCTCGTGTTCCTTTTCTTGAGTTTTTTTTGTATTTCTGGAATGCCAACTCTTTAGCCTTTATTTTCTCAGCTACTTGCTTGGAGAACCATATCGGTTTCCTTTTTCTCTTGCTTTTATTTACTTTCCTTACATAAAGGTTTGTGGCCCTATTTATAGCTTCTTTCAGCCTTGGCCACTGTCCTTCCACTTCTCGTATTTCCTCCCAGCCCATCAGCTCCTTCCTCAGGTATTCCCCCATTTTACTAAAGTCAGCACGCTTGAAGTCCAGGACTTTGAGTTTTGAGTGGCTGCTCTCCACTTTAGCTGTTATATCAAACCAAACCATTTGATGGTCACTGCTGCCCAGGTGGGCTCCCACTCGGATATTTGACATGCTATCCCCATTTGTGAGCACCAGATCCAGCGTCGCTCCCTCCCTCTTGGGTTCCGTCACCATTTGTCTGAGCAAAACACTTTGGAAAGCATCAACGATCTCTCTACTCCTTTCCGATTCCGCAGATGGAACCTTCCAATCTACATCAGGCAGATTAAAATCTCCCAGCAACAGCACCTCTCTCTTGTTTCCCAACCTTTGAATATCTGCGATCAGGTCTTTATCTAATTCCTCCAATTGTGTCGGAGGTCTGTAGACAACACCCACGTGTACAGAGGTTAAGGTTATCCATATCGCTTCTTCCTTTCCCCAGGTCCCTGTCATTTCGGTCACTGTGATATCATTTCTCACATATAGAGCTACTCCTCCACCTTTACGACCCTCTGCAATTGGGATAATGGAGGTTCAAGAAAGTACGTCACAAACTTTTTGTATTCCTTGCTGGTAGATCAAACATATATATCGGGGCCTCAGCATGAATAATTTTGTGGACCAGGGTGCAGATTTTGACTGTAATTCGATCTTTTAATGGTAGCCAGTGTAATTTTTCTGTGAGGGGTTTGGCACTTTCATATTTCGCTTTTCCAAATATGAGTCTGGCTGCAGTGTTTTAGGCTGTCTGAAGTCTCTTAATGATTTGTGCTTTACATTCGGCATATATGGAATTGCAATAGTCCAGATGGCTCAACACCATTGATTGCACCAGGTTGCAAAATACCTGCCTTGGGAAGAAAGGTTTAACTCTTAAGTTTCCACATTGCATGGAACATTTTGTTACATTTTTTGCATGGCTTTCTAGGGTAAGATTTTGATCAATTGTGACTCCCTGAGACAGGAAGAACGTGGTTTGGAGTGTTAATATTAGCATAATTGACCTTATTATATTGCGATGAAAGGATAAGGCATTGAGTCTTTTCAGCATTAAGCTTTAGTTGGAATGCATCGGTCCATCAATTCATTATTTGGAAGCTGTGATTGATTTTCTTTGTGATTTCTGTTAAATCATTTCTGAATGGGATATATATTGTGACATCATCAGCATAGATGTAAGGATTGAGTCCTTGATTGGATAATGATTCTGCCAGTGGTGTCATCATTAAGTTGAATAGAGTCGGTGAAAGCGGCGATCCCTGAGGCACTCCATATTCGGGTTTCCATGGAGAAGATGTAATAGAATTTGATTGCACTTGCTAATTTCTAGCGGTTAGGAAGCCTTTAAACCAGTTCAGTACATTTCCTCTAATTCCAAAATATTCTAGGATGTTCAATAGAATATTATGGCTAACCATATTGAACACGCTAGACATGTCAAATTGTAAGAGAAGCACATTGTTGCCAGTTGCAATAATTTGTTTAAATTTAGTTGAGTGTTATTAGCACTGTTTCAGTACTATGATTAGATCAAAATCCTGACTGAGATACATGTAAAATTGAAAAGTTATTTAAATAGTCAGTAAGTTGTTTAGGAACTAGACTTTTCATTAACTTGACGATAAGAGGAATGGATGCAACCGGGCGGTAATTACTTACAACACTTAATTTTTTCTTTAAGTCTTTGGGAATCGGGGTAAGCAGAATACTACCTTTATCCACTGGGAAGAGACCATGTTGGAGCATATAGTTTAAGTAGGAGGTGAAGTCTGTTAAAAAATGTTGAGGAGCAAATTTTATTAGGTAACTAGGGCATGGGTCCAATTTGCAATGGGACTTGGCGAATACCTTAGCAAGCATTAAATTAGTGAAAAACTCAAAATTACAAAGAAGGAGAAAACATTCCAACAGCAAGAGGGGTGCTTCCCAGTTTTTTGCATTGAGTGTCACATGTATATCTCCCAGTTGGTGAGCAGTTATATGTGTGTGCTTGATGCAAAGAGCTCCTAGGTCTCAGAGAATGGGTCCGTTCTCTTGAAGCTAGAGTAGCAGACTTGGTGGAGCTGAGGGAGACAGAGAGGTACATAGAGACCTACAGGGAGGCTGTAGAGAAGTCCCACCTCCAGTCTGGCAGCCCCTGTGCTGCCTTGGAGAAGGGAGATCTTCTAAAAGGAGAACATCACCCTGGTGCAGCTGGAAGTAGTCCTGTAGCCAGGACCAGCACACCAGGGTATGCAATATCCTCTTGCACAGAGGATGTTTGTCCAGGAGCTACTGCCCAAGAGGGAAGGGTTAGAACAGCTGTTGTAGTTGGTGATTCGATTATTATTGACCACATTGACCAATAAACTCAACAGCTGAAAGGAAAAGGCACAAGATCACAGCGACCAACCCAAATCCAAACATTCATTTGACTACGTTGTAACCTTATTCAACTCCTTCTGTAACTATCTATCTAACAATGAATCATGTAAACTTCATTGAGCCTCCTAAGGACTTAACCTGGCACTATACTATCTGCGAGAAAGCTCTACAGACTCTCACTGTTATCCTTGCTCGATACTTTGTAACTGCCTCCCATTGTTCCATATTAACCGCATTGAACCTACCAATAGGAGGGAAAATGCAGGAACTGGCTGTCTTGGTACATGTGGGTACCAATGGCATATGAAAATATGGGAGAGAGGTTCTGGAAGCCAAATTTAGGCTCTTAGGTAGAAAGCTCAAATCCAGAACCTCTAGGGTAGCATTTTCCGAAGTGCGCTGCCGAGCCCGGTACTCGGACTAGGTTCTGCTTGCCGGCCGGACAACCCCGGGTTTCACCTGCGCTGACAACCATTCCCCAGAGGTTGAGCCCCTAGGTGCGGTAAGTGGGGTGATGAACGTGACAGCCAGACAGGCAGCAGACACGAGAGTGATCCAGGTACAGGCAGAGTCAGTAGGCAGGCAGCAGACACGAGAGTAATCCGGGTACAGGCAAGGTCAGGAGGCAGGCAGCAGACACGAGAGTAATCCAGGTACAGGCAAGGTCAGGAGGCAGGCAGCAGACACGAGAGTAATTCAGATACAGGCAAGGTCAGAAGGCAGGCAGCAGACACGAGAGTAATTCAGGTACAGGCAAGGTCAGAAGGCAGGCAGCAGACACGAGAGTAATCCAGGTACAGGCAGAGTCAGTAACGAAGAACAAAGTAGAGGAGAAGCACACTACTGAGCAAGTAACACCTACCAAAGTAGAATCCGAAGCAAGGAGTCTAGGGAGTGCTCAGCTTATAAAGTGCTGGCGTCTGACATCAGCTGGATGAAGGAACACAGCCATAGGACAAGAGTAGGGGAAGGAGGAACCAGAAGACCAATAGGGAACCAGAAGACCAATAGGAGAGAAGCAAGGGAAGCCAGACTGAGGAAGAGCAGTCCCAGGTGGGTGGAAGCAAAGCAATCAAGGAGCCTGGAAGCCAGAGAGAGAGAGAGAGAGAGAGAGAGAAGAGCCAGGTGCATGGAAGCAAAGCAATCAAGGAGCCTGCAGCCAGAGAACCACACACACATGGCTCAGGGCTGTGCCAGTCAAGTGTGCGTGTCGACAAGACCCTGCGCAGCCTGAGGACGCCGCTTGCTTTGAGGTAGGGGACATGACAGCAACCCGTTCCACGCGCAGGGCCCAAGAGACAGGCAGAGCTCCGGAGTCTCAATGCATGGATGAGATGATGGTGCAGGGAGGAGGTTTTAGATATGTAAGGCACTGGGCAATATTCTTGGGGAGGGGGAGCCTATTACAGAAGGATGGGCTCCACCTTAACCAGGGTGGGACCAGGCTGCTGGCATCAGCATTTAAAAAGGAGATAGAGCAGCTTTTAAACTAGAACCTGGGGGAAGGCCGACAGTCATTTAAAAACGCATGGTTCGGAACGGTATCTTTCAAAGATATCACCAAAACAGGGAAGATAGGGTATCCCGATAGCAAGGTTGCAAAAGAGACCATAGTAAGCTAGTGTCAAATAAAAATCAGACAAAAGCTTGCAGATTAACACCGTCAACTACTGAGCAAGATGTAAATAGGAACGACAAAATGTCTATGTGTGAATGCCAGAAGCCTAAGAAATAAGATGAAACAGTTAGAATATATTGCCCAAACTATTGCAAAATGACTATAGAGTCTCTCGCTTTGAGAGAGCCTCACCATTGTTGCTTAAGCTGCACTGGCTCCTATAAAAACTAGAGTTGGACAAGGAAGAAGCCACTGCTTGTACTGGGATTGGTGGCATGGAATGTTGCTACTAATTGGGTTTCTGCCAGGTACTTGTGACTTGGATTGGCCATTGTTGGAAGTAGGATACTGGGCAAGATGGACCATTGGTGTGACTCAGTATGACTATTCTTATGTAAACTTTGTATATTTGTCTTTCAAATACTATATGGCATAGCCCCTGATTATATGCAGCCTCTTATAGAACTCCCCTTATGCAACACTGTACATAAGCATCGCCAAGCTGGGACAGACCAAGGGTCCATCGAGCCCAGCACCCTGTCAACCGACAGCTGCCAAAAGAACAAGCAATTTGTCCCGCCCATCCTAGAAATAGTGCATTATTTCCTCGTCCATTCAATAACATTCTATGGCCTTTATCTCCAGGAAGCAGTCAAACCCTTTTTCAAGTCCGCTAAGTTAACCGCCTTAACCACTTTTTTCCAGCAGCGAATTCCAGATAGGGACTATTGAATTCTCCACTTCACTAGTTGCAAGAAAATTGTTTACAAATTAGATCTTGAAGAAGGATTCACTTATCATGGTACTAAGTGATGGAATTCCTTTTGAAATTAATCAGATGTCAGTACAATTATATGAAATTCCATAAAATACTAAAAACGTTCAAGAAATTCTTATTAGTGGAAAATGAATTTCCAGTCCAGTGAATGGATAATTTGTACATTAGTGAATTTCTGTTCCATAGGGTTTGATTCTTATTTTTAGCTCCGTACAGTTTTTTTTGTACCATACTCTCTAATATCTATTGTATTATCATGTCATACTCTTTGTGATATTACTACTACTACTTACTGCTTATTGAGATAAGCCGCACTGAACTCGAGTTTTCTTGGGATAATGTGGGATATAAGTGTCATAAATAAATATATTTTATTAAACCAATCTAAGGATTATCCAGAAATAATGTGATGTTCAGAACATGAAGGTTACCTCCTCTATACCTTTGTTTACAGCTATACCAGCAACTCTGTGGGTGGTGGATATCTGAACACCCTCCCGGTATTGGTTGTTGAGACAAAAATAGTGACAGAATTCAAAAGGGCATGTGATGAATACAGAGAAAGCAAGTATACATGATGCACCACAAAGTAGAGGGTGACTCACAACTCTGAAGATGGGAGTAGTAGATGAACAGTCTTTATTAAGGAACCAAAGTAAGACCACACACGGATCTGTGTTTTGGTGGACTTTCCGTCTGCCTCAGGGGTCACAGGACTCAGCTGAGCCACTGTTCTGTGCATGGTACCTTATGCAATGTGTGTGTAAGTGTATACACAGCAAACGGATACTGCCAGTGGAGGGCAGGTTCGTTAAAGAATAGCAAGGTTCAAAGGAAATGCTGTTATCCACTGGTAGTATCCTTTTGGGATCAACCAAGTCCTGAGGCAGGCGGCAAGTCCACCAAAACGTGGACCCATATGTCACCTTCTACTTTGTATTACATAAATACAGAGTATCCCTATCTTGCAAGAGGATGGGATTAAAGTGAAGCAAATGATAAGGTTACAATCATAAACACAAAGGTATAGAGGAGGTAACCTGCATATTCTGCTCAGAGCAGCAGGTATGACTCTTGCTACCATGCTGGGAAGACTAGATGGACTATGCTGGTATTTAGCTGTCATCTGTTACTGAAGCTTTCAAGATCATGTACGTATCTTTGGTCACATCACTACTTACAAAAAATATGGTCGTTAATGTAGTGGAGTGGAAGAGTGGCCTAGTGGTTAGCGAACTGGACTTGACATCCAGAGGTGGCAGGTTCAAATCCCATTGCTGCTCCTTGTGATCTTAGGCAAGTCACTTAACCCTCCATTGCCTCAGGTACAAGCTTGGATTGTGAGTCCTCCAGGGACAGGGAAATACCTAGTGTACCTGAATGCAACTCACCATGAGCTACTACTGAAAGGTGTGAGCAGAATCCAAATAAAGAAACAATAACCTTTTCATTCAAAAGTTATATAGCAAGCAATTAATTTAGCTTAATTATTTAGAATTAGGGCTGGATAAAAAAAAAAAAGAAAAAAAAAAAAAAGAATGTATATACTACTTCATCACTCTTACACCAAGTCAAGAAAAAACATTTGCTAGACTTTTTTTTTTTAACACAGTTTATTTCAAAATGTGATATACCACATAGTTCAAACTGCTGGTTAAGGCAGTCTACAATAAACAATAAATATTAGAAAAGAAATTCAGAAAAATGAAAGGAATGTTTGGACATACACATCAGAAGAAACAACATCCAACTGAGCATAAAAGCAAGTAGACTACCTGGTTGAGCACACTGGCACATCTCCGAACATTTTACAGAAAAAAATGGTTTTTTTTAGGGCTGTTTTGAACTTTGTAAACAATTGCTCCTTATGGATATCTGGAGGCAGATCATTCCAAAGCTTTAGGGCCAAAAAGTGAAAAGCTGATTGTCATATGATTCAAAGTGAGCTAATTTGCTGCTGGGCAACACTAGGCGATAAGACCTTAATGCCCTTGATGGGGGGTATAGGGAACAATCCAACAACAAGGGGATAATATTAATATACCAGAGTCTATATTACAAACCCACTTTTACAAGGACTCCAGTGTTCCAACTGTATCAAAACAAGTTTCTTTTATTACATCAAGTGTCTATATTAAACATATGACACATACAAACTGTTAACCTACTCATTCATCACCATTCATACTCCACTCACCCATTGTTGCTGATGCTATGAAATACATGTGCTAAAATGATTATAAAGCGTCAACTCCTAAACAAAAACTTCTAGCAGCTGCTAATTATCAAGTAATGTCTCTTTAAGTTGATCTCATTTGATGCAGCGAGAAGTCAAAAACATGGTTAGGTACGCCTGATATTTAAACGGGGCTACTTTTGTTAAGCTAGTAATCTTTAGTGGAGTGGCTTCCGGTCCACTCCTGTGAGAACGCCAATCCGGCAGGCAGCCGTCTATAACAGCGACAGTAAGTGATTTACTATGTGAATTATAATAAGTATTAAGATTGAACATAATGGATTCACTGTAACAGCGATAATTCCGGTAATGTTATAGATCAATGGGTGGTTCCTCCTGAGGAAGTGTAACGAAATGCGGTCCAGCATTGGGGAACCGTGTTGCACATGAGAGTTATCTCTGCCTGAACAGCAAATTTTGGTTCTTCTCACCCATGAGTTGCAAGGTGTCTAAGAATTATGCCACTTAAGGTCTGCAGTTGTGGTAAACAACAGCAGTCAGCTGGAATACAGTTAGTGCTGTATCGTCAACGAGATTTGCAACGGCGTTTACAGTGAGAGATAAGTGCTTGGACGTTTTTGACTTCTCGCTGCATCAAATGAGATCAACTTCAAGAGACATCTCTATATATAAAAGGCACCTCCAACGTTCCAATGAAGCCTCAAGCCGGAAACTTGAGGCGCCAGAGATATCCGGTTTGGCTGGCCTGCAGTGTAGCTCCGCCCTCGCATCAAAATGCCATGACGTCGAGGGTGGGCCGGGGAAGGCACAAGGCATGAGTTCAACAAAAACGCGAGCCACGCAGGGGCAGGAGTAAAGAAATATGCCAGCCTTTCCGCCGCCCTCGAGGAAACCCTTGCTACCGGCCGTTTCACACGCTCCCCTTCGCATCAGGTACACGGATGGCAGCTGAAACTCGCAACGAAGTGAGGGAGAGAGGGACAGGGGGCTGTGGAACTCGGAAGGGAGGGACGGAGGGGGGTCTGGAACTCGGGAGGAAGGGTGGTGTGTGTGTATGTGTGTGTGTGTGTGTGTGTGGGGGGGGGGGGGGGGTACTACCTTGCTAGCGCCCGTTTCATTTGTTTCCAAAACGGGCATTTCTTTTATTAATTTTTTTATTTATCATTTTAAACATTTTACAAGCCTACACTTGCGTAGGAAAAACAGATTTAACATATATTGTAAGAATATATTCAACAAAGAAATCTAATCTTTTCATCTTATCTTAGACCACTTTTCAGGGGCGTAAGCCAAAATCTTTCAGGAGAAAAAAAAATTAAAGAAACTATAAAGAAAGGCATTAACGGATATCCACTGTATTTCTACATTCTTATCCCAAGGATTAATGTGGTAGTTTCCCAACAGTTTTCATGATATTTTTTTCTGATCTGTAAATTGTTTTAAGTAGTCCGGTAAAAGAAAAACATATTTAACATCCATATATTTTATAATGCATCTACATGGATAATTTAAATTGAAAGTGGCACCTAACGCCAAAACAGCCGGTCGTAAAGACAAAAATTCTTTCCTTCTCATTTGTGTTATTTTAGTAACGTCTGGGGAAAACCCAGATTTTCCCTCCATAGAAAAGATTATGGAGGTTTCTTAGAGCCAGTTTCCTCACCAGCTCCAAGTCCTGTTGAAATACAAATGAGACCAACAGTGTTTGTCTATCTGTTGTAGAAGTCAAAGAGGTTTCCAACAGTTCTGAAACATTTAAATCACTTTGCAGAATCTGTTGAGCCTCATTGAGATTTTTTGATGGCAAGTAATAGATTTTATTCAGAGGTGGTATTTTGTCCGTAGTAAATTTTAAATTTTCCACCAAATACCGTTTAAATATGTCCATTGGAGAATACACTGCTATCTTAGGAAAATTTAACAATCGAAGATTTAATCTCCGATTGTAGTTTTCAAAGTACTCAAGTCTATTGTGTATAAGTGTATTGTCCTGTATTAACTTCACAGTTGTTTCTTTCATTTTGGTGGAATCAACATCCAATAGATTTATTTTCTCATTGACCTCATCTCTCATTTTAGTAAATGCATTATTCAAAGTTTGTACATTTTCAAAAAGAGTATCAATCTTGCCTGTTGAGGTCCTGACCGCATTGTCCAAACGCTGGAGCACCTCCCATATTGTCTCCAGCGTTACCTTCGCATTCAAGGCCGTAGAAGTTATTGGCCTTTCCTGGGGAGCAACTGCGCCCTCCGGCTCCATTTTCGAGGAAGCCCCGATGAAAAATCCAACTTTCTGGCCTGGCGGTGGAGCGCTTTCTCCGACTTCCGGGGTCAGCAATCCACCCGTCAAGTTGAGTATCGCCGGTTGCAAAGGTGGGCAGAGGGTTGGAGGAGATAACGACGTGTCTATTCCCTGGATTACAGCGTCTCCTATCGCCGTTACATCAGCGGGAACTCCAAACCCTTGAGCAGTGGAATGCCGCGTCAGGAACTGCTCAATCGTCTGCTGGTCGGGCGTTGACGTTAGCGACGGCCGGGTCACCGTCCTAACAGTCCCTTTCCTCTTTGTATGAGGCATATGGCAAGTAAGAAAAGTTTTAAAGCAAGAAAAACAAAGAGGAATTTATCCCCAGCAGCGTTGAGCTAGTAACAAGCGCGGGCAGTTGGTACCGCCGCCATCTTGCTCCGCCTCCTCCAAAACGGGCATTTCTTACTAGTTACTTGATAATTAGCAGCTGCGAGAAGTTTTTTGTTTAGGAATTGACGCTTTATAATTATTTTAGCACATGTATTTCATAGCATCAGCAACAATAGGTGAGTGGAGTATGAATGGTGATGGATGAGTAGGTTAACAGTTTGTATGTGTCATATGTTTAATATAGACACATTGATGTAATACAAGAAACTTGTTTTCATACTATTGGAACACTGGAGTCCTTGTGAAAGTGGGTATAGGGAACAGTCAAGGATTTTAGACTGAGAGGTAGAGCCAGAGAATTTTTAAGAGAACTTGGTAGTTAAATGGTAGCCAGTGCAAACAAATATAAAGAGGTGTGAGGTGGTCAAACTTTGAAGCACAGCAAAAAAGTCTTGCAGCTGTATTTTGGAGAGTCTACAAGTGTTTTGATTGCTGAGAAGTGATAACAGCATAGATAACATTACAGTAGTCCAGCAAGAATGCCTGTATAAGGGTGTGAAATGCAGAGAAGTCAACAAAACTATGCAGGTAGTGCAATCTGTACAGGAACAGAAAAGCCAGATTTGACTACCTTGGAAATTTGCGCATGGAAGTTCAGCCTAGAACTCAGCGACTCCCAAGTACCGAAAAGGAGGAAGAAGTACTATCGGTAGGTCAAAAAGCCTCAAAAGCATTAAAGCCAGCAAGCCACTGTCTTTAGATTCTATATTAGATTAAAAAGGTTGAAACCTTTTTAATTTAATTTAGAATCTGCTGGGAGTAATTTTACTAGGTTAGTTGCAGATTCATCTAATGTAGGATCTGTTGTAATTTTACTAAGTTATTTGCAGCTTCTTAATCCGTTACACATTTAGTCCTGGATTCTATATAGGACACCCAATTATCTGTGCCCAAATCTGCGTGCGATCCCAAGATGTGTACTCAACCTAATTGATTAACAACCCAATTGACATAATTGGATGTCATCAACTGATGTTAATCGGCACCAATTAGGGGTTGCACGTCAAAAACCACATCATCAGAGCCAGAAAGTGGGGGTCTGGATGCAGGAGGGTCTCCTTGTCCTGTGTTATCAGAGTTGCAAAGGGATCTAACCTCAACGGTTCCTTGGACAATAACTCTAGAAGAGGGAACCAAATCAGACTTGGCCAGTAGGAAGCAATTAGGATCATTGTCCCTTGGACTTGACATACTGCTACTGCAACTGCATGCTACTCTGTAAGCCTGGGCACCCAAATCCATAGCATGGAATCAAAGGGGGGGGGGGGGGGGGGCGTGGCCATGTGAGGCATAGGCAGGTCAGGGGTGTCCTCAAAAGGTGCACGCAGTGTTACAGAATTCTGGGGATCAGTGCCCAACTTGCTTGCATGTCAGGATTTACACAAGGTTTCAGCTTACCCAAAAGCAGGGTGTGGGAATCCCCACTATGCCTTATTCTATAAAAGGTGCTCATCCCAGAGAACCCTTTATAGAACAAACCTCGCAGTCCCTTTTCTCATTGTATGAGGCATATTTTCAGAGGTAGATAAACAGGAAAAAAAAAACAGCAGAGGATCAGCGTCTCACACGCTGCCAGAATCATGCCACCATCATGCCTTGCAGAATGTTTTTACTGTTTAAAATCCAACTCCGTCAACCCATTATTTCCACCAGGCTCACCATCTACTTAGTTACAAAAATTCATCTTTCCTGTGAGTCTGGTAGCTAGCAAATCCCATATATGAGAATATCATGCCTGCTTGTCCTCAGAGAAAACTAAGTTAACTTACCGTAGCAGGTGTTCTCCGAGGACAGCAGGCATATATTCTCACATCCCTCCTGCTTCCACTTGGAGTTGTTGTCTTAGCTTTAACACTACTGCTGGTCCTTCACTTGTGCGTCAGGCTGGAAGAAACCTACGTATGCACAGTAGGAGCACTTCATCAAAGATTTAAAGTGACAATTCACTTGGCAGTGTCCGCACCAGGCTCCATGGATCACATCTCCTATATGTGAGAATATATGCCTGCTGTCTTTGGAGAACACCTGCTACGGTAAGTTAACTTAGTTTTCTCTGAGGACAAGCAGGCATGATATTCTCATATATGGGATTTGCTAGCTACCAGACTCACAGGAAAGATGAATTTTTGTAACTAAGTAGATGGTGAGCCTGGTGGAAATAATGGGTTGACGGAGTTGGATTTTAAACAGTAAAAACATTCTGCAAGGCATGATGGTGGCATGATTCTGGCAGCGTGTGAGACGCTGATCCTCTGCTGTTTTTTTTTTCCTGTTTATCTACCTCTGAAAATATGCCTCATACAATGAGAAAAGGGACTGCGAGGTTTGTTCCCCCGCCTACCTCAACGTCATCCCCAATCCAGCAGAGACTGGATCGTTTCCTCACCGGAGCCTCTCCATGTGAGTTGAGGGAGGTGAGCCCTGCTGTAGAGGAAATCGGAGGAGCGAAACCTCTGCTGGGACATGAAACATCTCTTTCTCCCCCCTCTGCTTCCAACATTCCTCCGGCGTAGCGAATGCTACATACCTGTAGAAGGTATTCTCCGAGGACAGCAGGCTGATTGTTCTCACTGATGGGTGACGTCCACGGTAGCCCCTCCAATCGGAACACTTTACTAGCAAAGGCCTTTGCTAGTCCTCACGCGCTCATGCGCACCGCGCATGCGCGGCCGTCTTCCCGCCCGAACCGGCTCGTGTTCATCAGTCCCGTATGTAGCAAGACAAAACAAGGGAAGACTCAACTCCAAAGGGGAGGCGGGCGGGTTTGTGAGAACAATCAGCCTGCTGTCCTCGGAGAATACCTTCTACAGGTATGTAGCATTCGCTTTCTCCGAGGACAAGCAGGCTGCTTGTTCTCACTGATGGGGTATCCCTAGCCCCCAGGCTCACTCAAAACAACCACCATGGTCAATTGGGCCTCGCAACAGCGAGGACATAACTGAGATTGACCTAAAAAATTTACCAACTAACTGAGAGTGCAGCCTGGAACAGAACAAACAGGGCCCTCGGGGGGTGGAGTTGGATCCTAAAGCCCAAACAGGTTCTGAAGAACTGACTGCCCGAACCGACTGTCGCGTCGGGTATCCTGCTGCAGGCAGTAATGAGATGTGAATTTGTGGACAGATGACCACGTCGCAGCTTTGCAAATTTCTTCAATAGAGGCTGACTTCAAGTGGGCTACCGACGCTGCCATGGCTCTAACATTATGAGCCGTGACATGACCCTCAAGAGCCAGCCCAGCCTGGGCGTAAGTGAAGGAAATGCAATCTGCTAGCCAATTGGATATGGTGCGTTTCCCCACAGCCACTCCCCTCCTGTTGGGATCAAAAGAAACAAACAATTGGGCGGACTGTCTGTTGGGCTGTGTCCGCTCCAGATAGAAGGCCAATGCTCTCTTGCAGTCCAATGTGTGCAGCTGACGTTCAGCAGGGCAGGAATGAGGACGGGGAAAGAATGTTGGCAAGACAATTGACTGGTTCAGATGGAACTCCGAAACAACCCTTGGCAAGAACTTAGGGTGAGTGCGGAGGACTACTCTGTTATGATGAAATTTGGTGTAAGGGGCCTGGGCTACCAGGGCCTGAAGCTCACTGACTCTACGAGCTGAAGTAACTGCCACCAAGAAAATGACCTTCCAGGTCAAGTACTTCAGATGGCAGGAATTCAGTGGCTCAAAAGGAGGTTTCATCAGCTGGGTGAGAACGACATTGAGATCCCATGACACTGTAGGAGGCTTGACAGGGGGCTTTGACAAAAGCAAACCTCTCATGAAGCGAACAACTAAAGGCTGTCCTGAGATCGGCTTACCTTCCACACGGTAATGGTATGCACTGATTGCACTAAGGTGAACCCTTACAGAGTTGGTCTTGAGACCGGACTCAGACAAGTGGTGAAGGTATTCAAGCAGGGTCTGTGTAGGACAAGAGCGAGGATCTAGGGCCTTTGCTGTCACACCAGACAGCAAACCTCCTCCACAGAAAGAAGTAACTCCTCTTAGTGGAATCTTTCCTGGAAGCAAGCAAGATGCGGGAGACACCCTCTGACAGACCCAAAGAGGCAAAGTCTACGCTCTCAACATCCAGGCCGTGAGAGCCAGGGACCGGAGGTTGGGATGCAGAAGCGCCCCTTCGTCCTGCGTGATGAGGGTCGGAAAACACTCCAATCTCCACGGTTCTTCGGAGGACAACTCCAGAAGAAGAGGGAACCAGATCTGACGCGGCCAAAAAGGAGCAATCAGAATCATGGTGCCTCGGTCTTGCTTGAGTTTCAACAAAGTCTTCCCCACCAGAGGTATGGGAGGATAAGCATACAGCAGGCCCTCCCCCCAATCCAGGAGGAAGGCATCCGATGCCAGTCTGCCGTGGGCCTGAAGCCTGGAACAGAACTGAGGGACTTTGTGGTTGGCTCGAGATGCGAAGAGGTCTACCAAGGGGGTGCCCCACACCTGGAAGATCTGTCGCACTACACGGGAATTGAGCGACCACTCGTGAGGTTGCATAATCCTGCTCAACCTGTCGGCCAGACTGTTGTTTACGCCTGCCAGATATGTGGCTTGGATCACCATGCCATGACGGCGAGCCCAGAGCCACATGCTGACGGCTTCCTGACACAGGGGGCGAGATCCGGTGCCCCCCTGCTTGTTGACGTAGTACATGGCAACCTGGTTGTCTGTCTGAATTTGAATAATTTGGTGGGACAGCCGATCTCTGAAAGCCTTCAGAGTGTTCCAGATCGCTCGTAACTCCAGAAGATTGATCTGCAGATCGCGTTCCTGGAGGGACCAGCTTCCTTGGGTGTGGAGCCCATCGACATGAGCTCCCCATCCCAGGAGAGATGCATCCGTGGTCAGCACTTTTTGTGGCTGAGGAATTTGGAAAGGACGTCCCAGAGTAAAATTGGACCAAATTGTCCACCAATACAGGGATTTGAGAAAACTCGTGGACAGGTGGATCACGTCTTCTAGATCCCCAGCAGCCTGAAACCACTGGGAAGCTAGGGTCCATTGGGCAGATCTCATGTGAAGGCGGGCCATGGGAGTCACATGAACTGTGGAGGCCATGTGGCCTAGCAATCTCAACATCTGCCGAGCTGTGATCTGCTGTGACGCTCGCACCCGCGAGACGAGGGACAACAAGTTGTTGGCTCTCGCCTCTGGGAGATAGGCGCGAGCCGTCCGAGAATCCAGCAGAGCTCCTATGAATTTGAGTTTCTGCACTGGGAGAAGATGGGACTTTGGATAATTTATCACAAACCCCAGTAGCTCCAGGAGGCGAATAGTCATCTGCATGGACTGCAGGGCTCCTGCCTCGGATGTGTTCTTCACCAGCCAATCGTTGAGATATGGGAACACGTGCACCCCCAGCCTGCGAAGTGCCGCTGCTACTACAGCCAAGCACTTTGTGAACACCCTGGGCGCAGAGGCGAGCCCAAAGGGTAGCACACAGTACTGGAAGTGACGTGTGCCCAGCTGAAATCGCAGATACTGCCTGTGAGCTGGCAGTATCGGGATGTGTGTGTAGGCATCCTTTAAGTCCAGAGAGCATAGCCAATCGTTTTCCTGAATCATGGGAAGAAGGGTGCCCAGGGAAAGCATCCTGAACTTTTCTTTGACCAGATATTTGTTCAGGGCCCTTAGGTCTAGGATGGGACGCATCCCCCCCTGTTTTATTTTCCATAAGGAAGTACCTGGAATAGAATCCCAGCCCTTCTTGCCCGGATGGCACGGGCTCGACCGCATTGGCGCTGAGAAGGGCGGAGAGTTCCTCTGCAAGTACCTGCTTGTGCTGGAAGCTGTAAGACTGAGCTCCCGGTGGACAATTTGGAGGTTTTGAGGCCAAATTGAGGGTGTATCCTTGCCGGACTATTTGGAGAACCCACTGATCGGAGGTTATGAGAGGCCACCTTTGGTGAAAAGCTTTCAACCTCCCTCCGACTGGCAGGTCGCCCGGCACTGACACTTGGATGTCGGCTATGCTCTGCTGGAGGCCAGTCAAAAGCTCGTCCCTTGCTTTTGCTGGGGAGCCGAGGGGCCTTGCTGAGGCGCACGCTGCTGACGAGAGCGAGCGCGCTGGGGCTTAGCCTGGACCGCAGGCTGTCGAGAAGGAGGATTGTACCTACGCTTGCCAGAAGAGTAGGGAACAGTCTTCCTTCCCCCGAAAAATCTTCTACCTGTAGAGGTAGATGCTGAAGGCTGCCGGCGGGAGAACTTGTCGAATGCGGTGTCCCGCTGGTGGAGCTGCTCTACCACCTGTTCGACTTTCTCTCCAAAAATATTATCCGCACGGCAAGGCGAGTCCGCAATCCGCTGCTGGATTCTATTCTCCAGGTCGGAGGCACGCAGCCATGAGAGTCTGCGCATCACCACACCTTGAGCAGCGGCCCTGGACACAACATCAAAGGTGTCATACACCCCTCTGGCCAGGAATTTACTGCACTCCTTCAGCTGCCTGACCACCTCCTGAAAAGGCTTGGCTTGCTCAGGGGGGAGCGCATCAACCAAGCCCGCCAACTGCCGCACATTGTTCCGCATGTGTATGCTCGTGTAGAGCTGGTAAGACTGAATTTTGGCCACGAGCATAGAAGAATGGTAGGCCTTCCTCCCAAAGGAGTCTAAGGTTCTAGAGTCCTTGCCCGGGGGCGCTGAAGCATGCTCCCTAGAACTCTTAGCCTTCTTTAGGGCCAAATCCACAACTCCAGAGTCATGAGGCAACTGTGTGCGCATCAGCTCTGGGTCCCCATGGATCCGGTACTGGGACTCGATCTTCTTGGGAATGTGGGGATTAGTTAGAGGCTTGGTCCAGTTCGCCAGCAATGTCTTTTTGAGGACATGATGCATGGGTACTGTGGACGCTTCCTTAGGTGGAGAAGGATAGTCCAGGAGCTCAAACATTTCAGCCCTGGGCTCGTCCTCCACAACCACCGGGAAGGGGATGGCCGTAGACATCTCCCGGACAAAGGAAGCAAAAGACAGACTCTCGGGAGGAGAAAGCTGCCTCTCAGGAGAGGGAGTGGGATCGGAAGGAAGACCTTCAGACTCCGCGTCAGAGAAATATCTGGGGTCTTCTTCCTCTTCCCACGAGGCCTCACCCTCGGTGTCAGACACAAGTTCACGGACCTGTGTCTGCAACCTCGCCCGACTCGACTCCGTGGAGCCACGTCCACGATGGGGGCGTCGAGAGGTAGACTCCCTCGCCCGCATCGGCCAAGCTCCCTCCACCGACGTAGTCGGAGAGCCTTCCTGGGAGGCGACGGCAGCCGGTACCGCACCGACGCCGGAGACCTCACCTCGGGCGATGGACCAGCCGGCGCCACACTCGACGGTACCGGTGGCGCAAGCACCGCCGGTACCGGAGGGGTAGGGCGCAACAGCTCTCCCAGAATCTCTGGGAGAACAGCCCGGAGGCTCTCGTTCAGAGTGGCTGCAGAGAAAGGCATGGATGTCGATGCAGGCGTCGACGTCAGAACCTGTTCCGGGCATGGAGGCTGTTCCGGGCTGTCCAGAGTGGAGCGCATCGACACCTCCTGGACAGAGGGTGAGCGGTCCTCTCGGTGCCGATGCCTACTGGGTGCTGACTCCCTCGGCGACCCAGAGCTCTCGGTGCTGACACGGGAAGGAGACCGGTGACGATGCTTCTTCGACTTCTTGGAACGAAGCATGTCACCGGAGTTTCCCGGCACCGACGAGGAGGACGTAGAATCCAACTGTCGCTTCCTCGGGGCCGAGGCCGAAGGAGGTCGATCTCGGGGGGGCTGTACCGCAGGAGCCCTCAGGGTAGGGGGAGACCCACCCGAAGGCTCACCGCCACCAGCAGGGGAATGGACAGCCCTCACCTGCACTCCAGACGAAGCACCACCGTCCGACGACATCAGCCGACGAGGTCCCGGTACCACCGACGTCGATGCAGCTGTCCGATGTCTCAGCGCCGATGCAGAGGGCCGATGCCTCGATGCACTCGATGCACTGGCGGCCGAGGATGAAGCTCTGGACGCTGAAGACGTCAATGCACTCGATACCCCCGGTGCCGATGCCGACGAAGAGCCCGAGAACAAAACGTTCCACTGGGCCAATCTCGCTACCTGAGTCCGCTTTTGCAAAAGGGAACACAGACTACAGGCCTGCGGGCGGTGCCCAGCCCCCAAGCACTGAAGACACGACGCGTGCCTGTCAGTGAGCGAGATGACCCAGGCGCACTGGGTGCACTTCTTGAAGCCGCTGGGAGACTTCAATGTCATGGGCGGAAAAATCACGCCGGCGAGATCAAAAGTCGAAATGGCGGAAAAGGCACCCGAAAAACAAGGGGAAGAAAACTTCGACCCGAGGCCTAAAAGCGGCCTACCCCGACGACGAAAGAAAACTTACCGGGGCAAAAGAGCTGGAAATAGCGGGGGGGGGGGAAAAAGACTGAAGAGTCTCTTTCCACACACAGAATGGATTTTTTTTTTTTTTTGAAAACAACACGAAGAACGCGCGAGGTCGACTTTGCGGGGCACGACACGGCGAAAACACGACCATACCGAGCGTGGACAAAAGAAGACTGACGTACACGAGCCGGTTCGGGCGGGAAGACGGTCGCGCATGCGCGGTGCGCATGAGCGCACAAGGACTAGCAAAGGCCTTTGCTAGTAAAGTGTTCCGATTGGAGGGGCTGCCGTGGACGTCACCCATCAGTGAGAACAAGCAGCCTGCTTGTCCTCGGAGAATGGCTGCTTCACTGGGAGATAGCTTGCACGTTTCCGGAAGTGTGGCGTGCGGGGTCTCTGGCGAGGGTCCAGCGTCGCAGCGAAAGAGCCTGGAGAATGGGACCCAAGGTGAGACCGGAGTCCCAGATACATCAATGGAGGTGAATCTTGGGAAGATTTGGCTGATGCTTCATAGGATGGACTCAACTCTCCAGAAATACTCAGGTGAGGTAACAGATTTGAATCTTAAGTTTGAAGATCTTGTTAAGACAGTTGAGTCAGTGAAAGAAGCTCTCTCCACTCGGGTAACCACTCGCCTCCAACTACACTCCTCTCCTCCTTTCTGTACAAATTAATTGATTTGATTACTTTATTTTTTGTCTATTAGATTGTAAGCTCTTTGAGCATGGACTGTCTTTCTTCTATGTTTGTGCAGCGCTGCGTATGCCTTGTAGCGCTATAGAAATGCTAAATAGGGTCAAGCAAATTCAAAATGATGTGAAACAGCTTCAAGATTTCAAGTTTACTACTGTTAAAGATAAACTGGCTCTCCATAAAAAGATAGAGCAGATAGAGATAGAGAATCTTCGCCTTGTGAATTTTTCCAAAGTTCCTGGGACTCTGCCTATGGATTTATTTAAAAGATATTTGGTTGCAAATGTGAAAATACCACAGGACGGGAGAGGAAGAGACGTCACGGTGCTTGATGGCGGCTTCAGTTCTTAGCTCCTCACTCTACCCACAGAAATTAGCGATTATTTGGCTGTTTTTGAGAGAGCAAGGGGGTGCCCGATAGCGTTATAGCTGTGTGAGCCATGAGTAAATTAGCGGCGGTTTCTAGAAAGGAGGGCGAGCGCCATTCTACACGACAACAGGGAAAGTGCTCGCAACGCCACGTGTCGCCGGCCAGGCTTTCGGGATCGGATTCGGAATCGGCACTTTCCCATGCGAAGCAGTTGGAACAGAGCTCCAACCATCGCGTCTCTCATAGCTTGGCGAAAAGCCTGGAAGCGATCAGGGCAGAAATCAAATCATCAAAAGAAGAGATCCTGGAAAGGATTGATGTCATGAGTGCAGATATCCGAGAATTGGGCGGCAGAGTCGAAGATCTGGAGGCGCGCATGGACGACCAGGGGGACCAGCTAAATACGGCGGAGACACGCCTTACTCAGGTGCTAGCGGTTTGCGACGATCTCCAATACAAGATTGATGACTTAGAGAATCGGGGACGTCGCAAGAACCTCCGTTTCCGTGGGGTACCGGAGGCGCGAGATGTTGAGGATGTTCCCGCCATTGTGAGATTTCTCTGTGGTAAGCTGATCGGAGCGGAACAGGATCTACATGAAGGTACTGTAGAGCGAGCTCATAGAGCTTTGAAAAAAACAATCTGACAATCGCCCTCGGGATATAATTGCCCGGTTTGCTTCGTTTGCATTTAAAGAGAAAGTGATGCAGTGTGCCCGCCAGTTGGGTGCAGTGGAATATAATGAAGCCCGAGTGGGGGTTTTTCAGGACCTCTCGCTTTTTACATTGGCGCAGAGAAGAGCTATGAAGCCTGCACTTGATATTTTAAGCAAGGAGAAGATAATATACCGTTGGGCTTTTCCATTTGCGTTATGTTTTGCTGTCAAGGGTGCAGCCTATAGGGTGCGGCATCTGTCGGAGGCCTGGAAAAAGCTGCATGAAGCTGGCCTAACGCCACTTGCTTCACCTCCTGTGGAAATGGTGGCGGAGACGAGGGAGAAATTGCAGAAATGGAAGCGTGTTTCTCACAAGGAGAAGTGAACAGTTAAAACTCGAGCTGCTGTTCTCTGCTTAGTGACTTTAATGTTTGAGGAACTTCGTAGTTGTTTTTCTCCTGGACTGTCAGTATGTTGACTGAATTTATGCTTCAGATTATCAAAATTAGGCTTTCGATAATATGCGTGATGTGGGGTGAGATAGGCTTGGGGGAGCAGATAGAGGGGATAGGAAGGGGTCCGGGATAGGGTATGCATGGTTAGTGGGGACTGAGAGGGTGGGTGGTTAGTGCGGAGTGAGTTGGGGGGCTTAGGTGTTTGATTGATGACAGAGGAGGAGGTAATGGAGTAGTGGGTGGACGGGTCGAGTGGCTGTTCTTGGGTATAAGCTCAGGCTGGGGGGGGGGGGGGGGGTAGTGCTGAAGTGTAGCTGTTTGAATGACATGGGTATGTGGGAGGAGTGGGGGAGGGATTTGGGTGCGCTGTGGGGTACTGTGGTTGCTTGCTCCTGGTGTCCTGGACAGGAGGCTTTGTTGGGTCTTCAGTCTAGTGGTTTTGGGTGGGGGGAGGGAGGTTGGGGTTGGGAGGGTGGTAAGCTCCTTTTATTAGTGATGTATCTCTACCAGAAACTACCAAATGGCAAACTTTAAGATACTTACCTACAATGTAAATGGCTTGAACTCTCCATATAAAAGACACGCATTGCTGCGTGAACTACGCTTGATGCACCCACAGGTGGTTTTCCTCCAAGAAACACATTTGTTAAGAAAACATGAGGGATTGTTATTCTCTAGACTATATCCGAAGGTGTATTATGCCTCAGATGCAAGGGGGGCTAAGAAAAGAGGAGTAGCCATTATGTTCCATAAAGATGTACAGGTACAAATATTGCATGCAAGAAGGGATTCGGAGGGTCGTTTTCTGTTCTTGCATGTTAGGTTGGAGCAGGAGGAGTATACATTGGCAAGTGTTTATGCTCCAAATGAAAAGCAGGAGAGATTTTTTGTATATCTCCACAAAGAGTTACAGAATTTTGTTCGTGGCAAAGTGTTAGTGGCTGTAGATTTTAATGCCACTATGCAGTCTGGGATGGATAGGTCTGCTCCTCCTGCTCCTAAGGATTATGGAGTCTCGCAGGCTTTAAAGAACTTGGTTGATGCTGTGGGGCTGTATGACGGGTGGAGAGTGGGACATCCAAGAGGATGGGATTATAACTTTTATTCACAGGTGCACCTTTCTTATTCTAGGCTAGATTATGTATTTCTTGATAAAACCCTGACGAATGGGGGGGGGGGGGGGGGGGGTGATTCTTTTATTGGCCACATTACGATCTCTGATCATGCGCCGGTCTGGGCCATTATTCCTTCTTTGAGGGAGGAGATTAGAGATTGTAGATGGACATTTAATAACTCTTATGCTACAGGATCCAGATGTTGTCGCAAACTTTCTTCCTGTCTTACAGGAGTACTTTGCAATTAACATCGACTCTGGGACGTCGCTGGGAACAGTGTGGGATGCTTTTAAAGCCGTCTCTAGAGGTTATTTTATTAAATGTGCCAGTCAGAAAGCTAGGGTGCATAAGGAACGTTTGTATCAGTGTATGAAAAAAATAAGTGCTCTGGAAAGGGCCTACCGAGCCTCAGGAGCGGTGGCTATCTTTCGAAAGTTGCAAGCTGCGCGATTGGAGTTGACTGAGCTGCATGATGAGAGTTTGAAATTTGTGACTGCGCGCTTGAGGCAGGTGCATTATATGAATGCTCTAATAAACCGGGTAGGGTGCTGGCTGCTAAATTACGAAAGTTGAGAGCAGATAGACAAATCTTGAAAGTAAGGGATGAGAGGGGGGGCGGTGTTACATAGCTCTGCTCAGATCAGGGAACGCTTTGCTAAATTTTATGAGACGCTATATAGGGAGGATGCTGCTGTTCAGACTGGGGAAATTGATCCTTACTTGCAGAACCGGGATCTGGCTGTTCTGACATACAGAGAATGGAGTTGGAATCTCCGGTGGTAGTGGATGAAGTGTTGCAGGTTATTAAAGCTTTGCCGTCGGGTAAGGTGCCAGGTCTAGACGGTTATACGAATGAATTTTTTAAAGCTTTTGCGGGGGTTTTGGCGCCATATTTGACATTGGTTATTAATTCTGTGAGGGATGGAGCACCTTTTCCCCGGTCAATGATGGAAGCGTGGGTGGCAGTAATTCCAAAACCAGACAAGGATAGAGCTGACTGTGCCTCCTATCACCCTATTTCCATTCTGAATACTGATATTAAAATATTAGCTAAGGTGCTTGCAAATCGTTTGGGAAAGGTCCTTCCTGATTTAATCCACCCTGATCAGGTGGGTTTTGTTCCACAGAGGCAGGCAAAGGATAATATACGTAGAACTCTAGATTTGCTCTACGCGGCACAAAGGAAGGCTTGGCCACTGGTGTTATTGGGACTGGATGCAGAAAAGGCCTTCGACCGGGTTCACTGGGGGTATTTGGATAAGGTCTTAAATAGACTGGGGATAGGTCCGTTTTACAGGGCCTGGATCCAAGCGCTATATACATCGCCGATGGCTTGTGTGAGAATTAATGGGGGGAATTCTGGTTTGTTTTCCTTGGGACGAGGAACCAGACAGGGTTGTCCGCTTTCACCCTTGTTGTTTGCTCTGGCGATGGAACCACTAGCAGCGGCTATACGAGAAAATGGAGATATCAGTGGGGTAAGGGTGGGAGCCCAGGAGCATAAAATTGCGCTATTTGCGGACGACGTACTGTTGTCCTTGGCCAAGCCTTTGATTTCATTCCCCAACCTGATGAAGGAAATAGAGCAATACTTGCGGGTATCTGGCTACAAGTTGAATGCTTCTAAGTCCACGGGACTGGTAGTGGGGCTCCCTTCACAGGTGAGGGAAACATTGAAAGCATCTTTTGCTTTTAAGTGGTCAGATAGAGATATACGGTATCTAGGGGTTCGGATTCCAGGGGACTTGTCGGAGTTGTTTGCTATTAACTATCCGACTCTTCAGAAGACTTTACAAAGAGATTTGGATAGTTGGATGAATATAGGGTTGTCTTGGCTAGGAAGGGTTGCAGCGATTAAAATGAACATCTTACCGCGCTTGCTGTATGTGCAGCGATTAAAATGAACATCTTACCGCGCTTGCTGTATTTGTTTCAGGTTTTACCCTTGCAGGTTTCCCGGTCCTTTTTGTCTAAATTGCAAGACATGCTGATCCGTTTTATATGGAATCAGAAGAGGCCGCGTTTGCCAAGAGCCTTATTATATAAGAGTACTCGGGCGGGGGAATTGGGGGTACCTAATTTGTTCTGGTACTACTGTGCGGCACAGGCTAGATCAGCGGTGGAATGGTTTAGGAGGGAGGCTCACAAATTGTGGGTGTATATCGAGCAGTCCCTGATAGGTGTGCGTCGGTTGGGACATTTAATGTGGCTCCCGAATAAACACAGAGGACGGGTCACTCGGTTTCCGCCAATGGTGCAGACCACCTTTTATTACTGGGATCTTATGTTTCCGGAGGGCCGCCCGCTGGTTTCAGGTTTGGCGCCAATTGTGGACAATCCTTTGTTTGAGCCGGGGGTGGGTGGTATGCCCTTTGGGCGGTGGGCGACATCCGGATTGGATATGCTAGGACAGTTGCATGTTGGTGAGGAATTGATTCCTTTTGAGACATTAAAGGGAGATTATAGGCTTGAAGCTAATGACCATTATGGTTACTTGCAGTTGAAACATTTCTTAAAGGGGCCTGTGTATGCAGCGTGTCTAAAGAGGGAGGTACACTCACTGGAGGAAGTGTGTGTGGAACACAGGAGTACGCGAGGGATGATTACCTTTTTGTATGGGATTCTGGCTGCTCGGCAACAACCATCCATGGAGCATAGGAGGAAGTGGGAGCAGGAATTACAGTTTGTACTTTCAGATAAGGAGTGGTTGAATTTAGAGAATAGCATATTGCAATCCTCACGAGCGGTGGGGCTATGAAAGAAAATGCTATAAAAGTCTTTTATAGATGGTATCTTACACCGGCTCGTTTGCATCATATGTTTGCAAAAGTGTCAAAGTATTGTTGGAGGAACTGTGGGGACCATGGGACATATTTGGTGGTCTTGTCCTAAAGCTAGGGCATATTGGAAAGGAGTGCATTCCCGTCTGCAGGTCTGGGTGGGGAAGTCTGTGCAGTGGCATCCTTTGGTCTTTTTGCATGGGCAGCGGCCGGAGGGTTTGTTTGTGAGTCAGTGGGCCATGGTGAGGGGGGCTTTACTCGCAGCTCGAATGAATTTGGCCCAAAATTGGAAATCACCTGTGGTCCCCTCTCTAGTAGGTTGGATTACTAAGGTGCATTACATCTGTGAGATGGAGAGATTGACGGCTGTTAAGAGGAGAATGTTGCCAAAATGGGAGAGAATTTGGACACCATTTTTGTCAGTTTGTTCTGGATGATTGTTCACTGGAATGGCTGAAACAGGGGAGCTACCGGGGGAGGTTGGGGTTGCGGCTATTAGGGGGAGGGATGTTTTGAGTGTTTAGATGGGATAGGGAGGGTCTTGGTTATGGGGGGGGGGGGGGGGGGGGTAACCTTCTGGAAAAATGGAAAAACATTGAAGTCTAGTTGTTTGTTGTAACGGATTAGACCAGTGTTACATATTTCGTTCTTTGCTTGCTTAGCATTTTATGTTAGATACATTTCAAATGTTTATTCTTTGTGTATTGGGCTATGCTGTTTCTGCTTTGCTATGTCTCAACAAAGCTTAATAAAGACTTCTATAAATTTAAAAAAAAAAAAAAAAAAAAAAGAAAATACCACAGGACGCTATTCCTCCTCTTAATAAGATTTTCTATCTGCCTAAGACTCCAAGGAAGAAAGAAGGAGAAGGTGGAGGCGGAGAAGATATAAATATTGATGTGAACAATATATCTGTCACTTCGGAACAATCGATAGAAAATGCTACAGAGCGCGCCACGCTTCTAGTTTCCTTCATGTTTGAACAAGATCTCAATGCCATGTTAAGGCTTTACTTTAAAAACTCAAATGTGTTCTTTGGAGGGGGAAAATTTGGATTTATCCGGATGTTCCTAAATTAACTCAAGAACGGAGGAAAACGTTTTTGGCTATGAAACTTTGAAATTAGGGGGAACTTTTTTCCTTGCTTATCCATGTAAATGTTTGGTCCGATATGGAGAGACGAAATATATTTTCTTATTCCCCAGAGTGATTAAAAGCTTTTCTTGATTTAAAAAAGTTAAAATAATGTTGGCACTAGTAATACAGGACAGGTAATCATGCATAGTTTTAATGTTTATATTTGTTGTTACTTATGAACATCTCCTATGATCTAGCCACAGTTCCCAAATAATGGTGGTCTAAGAAAGTTGACTTTATTTTGCTCTATGATGTTTCTTCTATTTGCTTTCGGCTTCTACTGTTTTTCTGAATGACAAGTGTATGGTTTGTAAAAAGTTTGTAAAATTATTATAAATAATAATAAAAAAAGATTCTGTAGGACTGCTTGTCCAAACTGGCTATCCTACCTGGAATACTGCTCCAGACAGTAGCAAATAGTGAAAGTATGGATAGAAGACCATGTAGCTGCATTGCAAATGTCTTGAATAGAGGAAGAGTGGAAATGGGCTACTGAGGTCGTTATTACTCTCACATTATGAGCGGTGACCCGGCCATGAAGGGAATACATGTAGGAGACAGCGTCAGCCAACCAAGTAGAGACATACATAGTAACATAGTAGATGACGGCAGAAAAAGACCTGCACGTTTCATCTAGTCTGCCCAACAAGATAAACTCATATGTGCTACTTCTTGTGTATACCTTACCTTGATTTGTATCTGCCATTTTCAGGACACAGACCGTAGAAGTCTTGCCCAGAACTAGCCCCACCACCCAAACACCAGCCCCGCCTCCCAATCTCAGCTGTTTGGTGATTGGGAATTCCCAACTTTACTTGTTAGGATCAAAAGATACCAAAAGTTGGGAGAATTTCTAGTGAGGTTTTGTTTATTCTAGCTAGCATGCTAGAGCACGCTTGCAGTCTAAGGTATGCAATGCTGCTTCTCCAGGTTAAGAATGTGGTTTAGGAAAGAAGACAGGTAGTACAACAGACTGGTTGAGAAGGAGCTCCGAAACCACCTTTGAGCAGTTTGGGATAGGTTCGGAGTACAACCTTGTCGTGGTGGAACGTGGGCTTAAAGCTCACAAGGGCTTAAAGCTCACTGACTCTTCTGGAAGAAGAAAGATATTAAGAACAGTATTTTATATGTGAGGCACTTCAGCGAACAGGAATGAAGTGGTCTGAACGAAGGTTTAATAAAAGCATTGCGGACAATACTGAGATCCTATGCTACTGGAAGTAGTTTCATAGGTTCTGTGTGAAATAAACCCTTCATGAATCTAAGCATCAAAGGATGAACTGAAATTGATGTATTATCAATTTTAGTATGAAAAGCACTGATGGTGCTCAAATGTACTCTCGGTTTTGAGTGCAGAATTTGAAAGATGGAGGAGGTACTCCATAGGCGTAGATAGAGAGCATGTAGTAGGGTCGAGTGACCTAGTTGAACACTAGAGAATTGTTTCCACTTTAAACAGAAACATTTTCTTGTGGAAGGTTTTCTGGAGACATTGTACAGACTTCATGAATGCAGATCTATGTAGTCAGGTACCAAGACATCAGGGCCAGCAAGCAAGGATTTGGAAGAAGAAAGGACCCTGGACAACAACTGTAGAAGAGGGAACCAGATTTAACAAGGCCAGTAGGGAGCAATTAGAATTATGATCCCTTAGTCTCAGCGTAGTTTGAAAAGAGTTTTCCCTGTGAGCGGCAGTAGGGAATAAGCAGGGAAGCTTGTTGTTCTGAGGGGAAACAAAAGTCTATCGCTGAGGTTTCCCACTGCTTGAATATCTGATCAAGGTGCTGAGACTAAAAACTGGTTAAAAGAAAACAGAGTTAAATGGTCAGTATTCTCAATGGAGAAGGGTAGACGTGAGGTTCCCCAGGGGTTTGTGCTGGGACCGCTGCTTTTTAACATATTTATAAATGATCTAGAGACGGGAGTAACTAGTGAGGCAATTATATTTGTTGACAACACAAAGTTACTCAAAGTTGATAAATTGCAAGAGGATTGTGAAAAATTACAAGAGGACCTTATGAGACTGGGAGAATGTGCATCCCAATGGCACATGACGTTTAATGTGAGCAAGTGCAAAATGATGCATGTGGGAAAGAGGAACCTGAACTACAGCTATGTAATGCAAAGTTCAACACTAGGAGTTACCGACCAGAAAAGGGATTTAGGTGTCATCGTTGATGATACGTCGAAACCCTCTGCTCAGTGTGTGGCGGCAGCTAAGAAAGCAAACAGAATGTTAGTTATTATTAGGAAAGGAATGGAAAACAAACATGAAAACATTATAATGCCTGTGTATTGCTCCATGGTGTGACCGCACCTCGAATATGGTGTGTAGTTCTGATCACCGCATCTCCAAAAGGATACAGTGGAATTAGAAAAGGTACAGAGAAGGGCGATGAAAATGATAAGAACATAGGAGTAGCCATACTGGGTCAGAACAATGGTCCATCTAGCCCAGTATCCTGTTTTCCAAACAGTGGCCAAGCCAGGTCACAAGTACCTGGCAGAAACCCAAATCGTGGCAACACTCCATACTACAAATCCCAGGGCAAGCAGTTGCTTCCCATGTCTGTATCAATAGAAGACTATGGATTTTTCCTCCAGGAATTTGTCCAAACCTTTTTAAACCCAGATGTGCTAAGGAGCTTAGCTGAGATTGGGTGGCAGAGCCGGTGGCGGGAGGTGGGGATGGTGCTGGGCAGACTTATACGGTCTGTGCCAGAGCCGGTGGTGGGAGGCGGGACTGGTGGTTGGGAGGTGGGGATAGTGCTGGGCAGACTTATACAGTCTGTGCCCTGAAAAGGACAGGTACAAATCAAGGTAAGGTATACACAAAAAGTAGCACATATGAGTTTATCTTGTTGGGCAGACTGGGTGGGTCGTGCAGGTCTTTTTCTGCCGTCATCTACTATGTTACTACGTAAACCCAGATGTGCTGACCGCTGTTACCACCTCCTCCGGGAAAGAGTTCCTGAGCTTAATTATTCGTTGAGAAAAAATATTTCCTCCTATTTGTTTTAAAAGTATTTCCATGTAACTTTCTCGAGTGTCCCCTAGTATGACTTTAAATATGATTTTATTCCCTGGCACTCCCTAATGTAACATTTATCCAGTCAGCTTTCCTCATTTATCTCTTCATTCTGTCTTGGTGGACAGTAGTACAGCCCTACAAGAATACCCCTTCACTTAACACATGGAATTTCTATCCATAATGATTCCAGGCTGTTATCTTTTTCATGTGGAATGTTTATTTTATTTGACTCAATTCCCACTTTAATATATAGCACTACTCCCCCTCCAATTTGATCCTCTCTACCATTGCAACACACTTGTATCCTGTTAACCCAATGTCCCATTGATTGTCCTCTCATCATTTAGTGGAATTAGAAAAGGCTCAAAGAAATGCCACCAAAATGATAAAGGGAATGGAAATCATCCCGTATGAGGAAAGGCTAAAGATGACAGGCTCCTCAGCATGGAAAAGAGACTGCTGAGGGGAGAAATGACTGAGGTCTATAAAATCCTGAGTCGTATATAACGGATAGAAGTGAATCAATTTTTCACTCTTTCAAAAAGAACAGGGGACACTCAATGAAATTACATGGAAATACTATTAAAACAAATAGGAGGAAATATATTTTTTTTCACTCAAAGAATAGTAAAACTGTTGAACTTGCTGCCTGAGGATGTGTTAACAGCCGTTAGCATATCTGGCTTTAAAAAAGGTCAGGATAAGTTCCTGGAGAAAAAGTACATAGTCTATTATTGAGATGGACATAGGGAAGCCACTGCTTGCCCTAGGATTGGTAGCATGGAATGTTGCTACTAACTGGGTTTCTGCCAGGTACTTGTGAATTGGATTGGCCTCTGTTTGAAGCAGGATACTGGGCTAGATGGACCACTAGTCTGACCCAGTATCTACTTCTAGGCAGCAACATTCAGTTCCTAAAGTGGAAGTTATACATCTATGACACCTGCATAAAAAGGATAGATAACTTGAAAATTCTAGCCTGGATAGTTCAAGTTATACAAATATATTCAACAGCACTAACTAAATGAATAGCATTATTGAATACAGATATAATTAGACAATAAGATATTTTTATATTATGAATCAAATTCTATAAATGGTGCCGTAAAACAACGCTGAAAAATAAATAGTGCTAAGCAGTATTCTACAAATGGTGATCAAAGTTATACGTCGTTTACAGAATACGTTTAGTGCCAAGGTCTGCGACTAAATTTAGCCATGAAGATTTACACCATCTGAACCCTGCTGTAAATCCTCGTGCCTAAATTAGGTGCGGACCCCCCTTATTCTATAAGAGCGTGCATAAATTGCAGGAATGCCCCCAATCTGCCCATGATCCTCCCATGGCCACACCTCCTTTTTGGACCAGCACGTAAATATGCATGTGTAAATTTAAATTAGTCTCAATTATCACCAATAATTATTAGGGTCCAATTATTGGTGCTAATTAGCTTGTTAATTAAGTTGCGCAAATTGAGCATGCGGACACATTTGTGCACACAATTCTGAGCAACATATATACAATTTGGGGGTATGTATCCACTATGCACTGAATTTTGACCTCAGAATCTTCAGCTGAAAATGCAAGGTCAAATGCTTTTTGCAGATTCATTTTATGAAGATCAGTGCAGAAACAGAGAAATGTTTAGATCTGAACTGGTAGCAGCTGTTTTAGAAATAGGGAATTAAAAAAATAAAAGGATCTGTGTCATTTGCCTTTTTGTGGATGACGCAAAGATCTGTAACAGAGTGGACATCTTGGAAAGTATAGTCAAAATGAGAAGTTCTGAACAAAAACTAAATATCTGTTTGGATGTTTGACAGCTAACCTTTAATCCAAAGAAATGCAGAGTTATGCATTTGGAGTGCAAACACTCAAAAGAACTGTACCAAGTAGGAGAGTATAAGCTGAACAGCACCATGATGAGGATGCAAGATTACAAGTATGGCAACTCCCCACTGGGTAATAAAAAAAAAGGCAGCATAACATGAAAGAACTCTTGTGGAACCAGAGATGGTAGGTTCCAAAGTACTACCTAAGCAACAGGCACCTGAGTTATCTAGACCACTCCCTGCTGTTAAAAAGGAACCTATAACCTTAGAGAAGAGCTCCAGTTTCTTTGAAACCATATAAGACTGCTACCCGTCCCTAGGGAGGATGGACCCTAAGGATACTGTGTGGCTGCTGAGAAAGCTGAACTTGAATTCATTTAACTGGAAACAGCTGAAGATTACCAAGAACCTCTAGGAGGGGAGGAAATGGAGGTGCTGGAGCACTGGTAGACTATTTCATAAAGGAATTGGACTTATCTTAATCAAACCCAGGTGAAATTTTCCATTTTCACACACAGGGGTGGGAAATAGCAAACCTACTCTAAATAAGAAGCTATCCTACGGATGGGGCTGTAGAAATGCTGGTTTAAAGTTGGTCAACCTGAAGACCTGGTCAATCTGGGAGAGGAAAGGAAATTGGGAGAGCTAATCAAAGACTGTTGTCCTATATGGTCCAATCTGGTTACTGAACTGGGAGAATGAAAGACTGATGAATAAGTTGGGCACGATTTGTTTGGGATGAAGAAGTTAAAAGGGAAACTAGAGGAGGAATTATGGGAGCTTATTTACATAAGTTAATTTGTATATTTGAGCAGAACTTGTTTGCTCTGTTTGAGGCTCCCTTCTTTCTGAACCAAAAGCAAGGTTAAATGTTTAAAGAACCTTTTATCTGTGAGAATCTTCTCCAGTGTAGATTTAGGAAAAAGACTGATTCACTCTTTGGAAACTGAGCCTGAGTCTACTAGTCAGAACTACAAAAGACCCCTGCTGAACTACAGCTACACCAACACACAAATTCCTCTTTATTCTAGACTGGAGTCTTTCCTGGAACTGTAGAGGACAGCATGCCAAGAAGACATGCCACAGCACGGGCCATAAGACCAACCTTGTGGTGGTAGTATCCAAGGATCTCAAGGTGGTGAAACAATGTGACAAAGCAGTGGTGAATGACAGAATGATCATGCAATGCCTTTGCTATGCAGTCTACGCAGAAAGGAGGTCATAATGCTCCTACACAGTATGCTGATGAGGCCTCACTTGGAGTACTGTGAACAAACAAATCTTTTCCAAACAAGGAGAAGCTATAGAACTATAGGACATGATTATAAAGTTACAGGAAGGGTGACAGATGTCTGGTATGCCCTCCTGAAATAAGTGATGGAAGCAACAATGTTGCAGGAATTCAAAAAGGAGTGGGATATACACAGTGGATCCCTAAAAGGCAAGATGATATAAACCAAGCATAAAACACTTCCGCTCTAAATCATAGGGAAAGAGAGCTACACTGTAGGGCACATACAACCCAACACTACAAGCAAGGGGAAAGTAACCTACACTGCGCGGCAACCTTCTTGGCCAGACTCTATGGTCATGCTGGTCTCTCTCTGTCATAATTTATTATATAATGATGTTACCATATGAAACTAAGAACAGTTTAACTTCAGACTGTAAAGCAGGTACATTGCCTGACACTGTACATATCCCAAGCATGTGCCACAATTAGTTATAGAACCACAATTAATCAAATACAGTACATTTGTTTATGTCACAATTTTCATTTCACAGCACAGTCAAGTAGTTTTATCTTATACTTGCCGAGTTCATACAGTGTGACTTTGCACTCATAGCAGAGCCATTCCATGGAATGTGGTGTGGAGGAAGTTAAACTGGAAGAATAGAGATATTATCACAGTTAATATTTTGGCACAAATGGCCTTGGGCTGACTGAGCAAAAGTGTTCATCGCTGTTGTTAACAGGTATACTATAGAAATGCTGTGATGATTGTGTAATAACCAAATATTATGTAATGTTTATCCCTAACATTGTGACTGAGAACAAGAGGAATACAGCCATAATAATATACAACTATCAATTAATAGAACTGAATAAAGGCATCTTTGGCCATGTAATCTCTTGGACTTCTGAAATCGAGTCAGCTGCAGTACCAGCAATACCACAAAGATGGTAATGTTTAGAACTAAGAAGAGTCTAGTATAAGATGTGGATATTGATGATGCTCTACTTCGAGCAGTGCTTATCTGTGAAGGACCATATCTGCCTACTCTGACCGAAACATTATTTCTCTGTTTTATATGGGGAACTTCTACAAAGTCTAAAAGGTCTTTCATCTCCTCTTCTTCATTCACTGGCAACTCTTTCTGTGCAAGTGCCAACACATTTTGGCGTATTTTCTTTTCGTTCACTTCAATTTGAGCAAAAATATCTGGAATGGCATCCACAAACTTGTAGCCTTTGGGGCCCTTCCTGCTTCTTTTTGTCTTGCCCTGATGCTGCTGAGAGATGGCAAATATCCTTTCAATGGCCTCCTCAGTATTTCTCTTATCTGAAAATCTCAGCAAACGCTCTGCGGTCTTTCGAAAGCTGTCTGTGTTTTGAACCTGGGATAGGATCTGCTTTTCAAGCTGTTTGAAAACTGGTTTGAAGTATAAGAGGTTCTGTTCTACAATTCTGGCATAGTCTTTCACTTCCTTTACCGGAGGGTTCTTTATAAAAGACGCTTTCTCAAATACAAGTTTTTGTCGGTCTACAACTACCTGTGCAAAGACCGACTGGTGAGGGGTATCAGTGAAGAGATAAACTGCATAAGCATGCTCACTTGTGGCTAAGTATACATCCACCTGTTGATAATCTCCACGAACATTAAAACTCTCCACTTCCACAGAAGATCCAATGAAAAGGTACACAGTTCTTGTGACTGGTTTTCTGAGAAAAGTTGTAACATTGACATAATTAGTCCCATTGTATGGGTAGCCTCTTGGATAACCAACTGATGCAATAACAGCCTTCTGACTATAACCAGTTTCATCCATCCAGTACATTTTATATGTTCCATCTTTGTGTCTTAGACAAGCGCCATGGACACTGTCTATAACTGCCTCCTCAAATGCTACGTCTACATTATGGAAGAAACTGGTTGTTGCTTCCAAAGGGCTGTCATTTTCTAGATGGATTTCATCCACTAAAAGTAGTAGCTGTGGATGGAGAAGTATAAGGCTTCTCTGATAGCTTTTTAACTTAAATTCAGCATTGTAGGCACCTGCCCCTTCTCCCTTAATGAAAACAATTCCATTCCTCTCCAAAGCTGAAGTTACCTGTCCATGGGAGCTTGCAGCTGGGTCCCGTTTGTATTTTAACCACTTTGATGAGCATTCCTCTGTAATCTGACCTTCCCATGGAGCAAAACAGCTCTTAACATTCACAGCAGGAGAAAACATTAACACATTGTTTAAGAAAGTATACTTGGGTCCATACAAAGCTTCTGTTATGAATGGCACACCATTCGGAGCAAATGTAAAAGAATTTTGGTCTGGGTGCTCATGACCAGCATTAAAGTTCTTCCATCCTTTGATCCAATCTTTGTACTTGTTTCTGTGGACAATATCATAGATTGCACGCCCTCCCAATTTTCCTGACTTGAAGGAAAGAAAGGGCCTGTTGACTTCAGCAGGTAAGGCACTTCCATAGGTTACAACTCCCCAATCCTCAAAATAATGTAACTTTGGAATGCCAAAATCTGGTGGTGGCACAGAACCCAAGCTTGCATCATACCTGAAAAGAAACAAAAACACAAAATAAATTTAAGAATAAGAACACCTACTTTATATCATCCATTTCCTTCTCCCTAAATCTGTTATTTCCCATACCTGCACCTACCTACATGGGCATTAGAAATATTGAAAGGTGTGGTGATAGACTATGATCCCGATATTCTAAAAAAGTTAATTGCTGGAAATCAGGGGCTAGAAAATGAGTTTACTAGGTTGAAGGCTTCCCATTGATTCTCTTAAGTTTAGGTGCCTAGTACTGGAATTGAGCACTGAGTGCCAACTTAATTCTCCATCCATATACTTCCCATACATACATTTTAGGTGCCTAATTTAGCAACTTTGCAAAATAAAGTTCCCAAATTTAGGCAGTGAACTGGGAAAATGTTTAGGAAGCCAGATCTAGGCATCTAACTCTTAAAATGGGAAACTTATGTAGATGCTCAAGTCCTGGAGTACTCATGCCATTCAAGCCTATGACCAGGAAGTAAAATATTCTTTCTGCTGAAATGTCTGAAAGACTCCATTCTTTTTGTGGGTATTTATATTTAAACATTTCTAACCTCCTTAAACCTAAGTAACTTACATCATTAAACATACATAAAATGAAAAGCAGAACCACCCACCTACAAATCCCCAATTAAACTATTAAAGACAATTTTTTTTGCAATACTTCCACTTACACATATCAAATAACAACTTACAGCATTACCTATAAAGGAACCCCTGGGCAAAAAAAAAAAAGACCTTCAAAGTTTTCTTAAAATGCTGCAATGTAGTACTGAACTTTAAATATCCAGGAATAACATGTATAGAATGTTTGCATGTTTGGGAAGCTCGCCAGGTGCCCTTGGACTAGATTGGCCGCTGTCATGGACAGGATGCTGGGCTCGATTACTTATGTAGCTTATCCCAAAGCAATGGTCCAGCAGTACAGAATGCATCTTGCTTAGTCACTATATCTGTCAAAGATGGTACAGAAAACCTTTCGTGAAGTCTTAGATCGAAGTTGTCTTGGGACACAGCGAAGTTTCTTACCTGAAGCATATTCTCCGAGGATAGCATGCTGGATATTGTCACGTGTGGGTGACGTCACGTCGGCCCCCGGAGGATTTTTAGTAAAAATCTACAAAAGTCTCTTCTGGAGCGTTCAACCGCGCGTGGCGCTCCCACTGTGCATGCGCACACATAGTTTCCCGCCCGTTGCGCGGTCTCGCTCCTCAGTTGAATTCAATAGTTGAAAAGAAAGAACAACTCCAAAGGGGATGTGGGAGGGTTTGTGAGAATATCCAGCCTGCTGTCCTCGGAGAATACCTGCTTGAGGTAAGAAACTTCGCTTTCTCCGAGGACAAGCAGGCTGATATTCTCACATGTGGGGTATCCCTAGCCCTCAGGCTCACTCAAAACAACAAACATTGGTCAACTGGACCTCGCAACGGCGCGGGCATAACAAAGATTGACCTGAAACAAGAAACATCTAACTGAGAGTGCAGCCTGGAACAGAATAAAAATGGGCCTAGGAGGGTTGGAGTTGGATTCTAAACCCCAAACAGATTCTGCAGCACCGACTGCCCAAACCCACTGTCGCATTGACTGTCCTGCTGAAGGCAGTAGTGAGATGTGAATGTGTGGACTGATGACCACGTCGCAGCCTTGCAGATCTCTTCAATAGTGGCTGACCTCAGATGAGCCACTGACGCAGCCATGGCTCTAACATTATGAGCCGTGACATGGCCCTCTAAAGCCAGCCCAGCTAGGGCAAAAGTGAAGGAAATGCAATCTGCTAGCCAATTAGATATGGTGCGTTTCCCGACAGCAACTCCCCTCTTGTTGGGATTAAAAGAAATAAACAACTGGGCGGACTGTCTGTGGGGGCTTGTCCGCTCCACGTAAAAGGCCAATGCTCTTTTGCAGTCCAAAGTGTGCAGCTTGCTTTCGCCAGGACTTGTATGAGGATGGGGAAAAAATGTTGGCAAGACAATTGACTGGTTCAGATGAAACTCCGACACCACCTTTGGCAAGAACTTAGGGTGCGTGCAGAGGACTACTCTGTTATGATGAAATTTAAGATAAGGAGCATGAACTACCAGAGCCTGGAGCTCACTGACCCTACGAGCTGAAGTAACAGCCACCAAGAAAATGACCTTCCAGGTCAAAAACTTCAGATGGCAGGAATTCAGTGGCTCGAAAGGGGGTTTCATCAGCTGGGTGAGAACGACATTGAGATCCCATGACACTGGTGGAGGTTTGACAGGGGGCTTTGACAAAAGCAAACCTCACATGAAGCGAACAACTAAAGGCTGTCCAAAGATAGGCTTACCCTCTACACACCAATGATAAGCACTAATTGCACTGAGGTGAACCCTTACGGAGTTGATCTTGAGACCAGACTCTGACAACTGTAGAAGTTATTCAAGCAGGGTCTGTGTAGGACAAGAGAGAGGACCTAGGGCTTTGCTGTCACACAAGACGGCAAACCTGCTTAGACGCTCGAACTGCGGACACCAGGGACAGGAGGTTGTCTGCCCTTATCTCGGGAAGATAAGCCCGAGCTGTCTTCGCGTCCAGCAGTGACCCAATGAACTCCAATTTTTTTAAAAGGAGCGAGATGGGACTTGGTGTAATTTATTACAAACCCTAGTAGCTCTAGCACATGAACAGTCCATTTAATAACAGTCTATGGACTTGTCCTTTAGGAAGCCGTCCAAACCTTTTTTAAACTCTGCTAAGCTAACCGCCTTTACCACATTCTCTGACAACAAATTCCAGAGTTTAATTACACGTTGAGTGAAGAAACATTTTCTCCGATTCGTTTTAAATTTACTACATTGTAGCTTCATCGCATGCCCCCTAGTCCTAGTATTTTTGGAAAGTGTGAACAGACGCTTCACATCTACCCGTTCCACTCCACTCATTATTTTATAGACCTCTATCATAACTCCCCCTCAGCCGCCTTTTCTCCAAGCTGAAGAGCTCTAGCCGCTTTAGCCTTTCCTCATAGGGAAGTTGTCCCATCCCCTTTATCATTTCATTGCCCTTCTCTGCACTTTTTCTAATTCCACTACATCTTTTTTGAGATGCGGTGACCAGAATTGAACACAATATTCGAGGTGCAGTTGCACCATGGAGCGATACAAAAGCATTATAACATCCTCATACGCCTAGCATAGGAATAGGGAGCACTCCGCATCCCCCCCTCAAAAACCTCCTGGTTGTGGAGGCTGTAGCAGAAGGCGCCCGGCAGGAGAAGAGCAAATCCAAGAAGACAGGAGAAGCCATAGCATCATTATGCTTTTTGATCTGGTTGATCAGGAGGGGCATAATCGAATGGGGTGCCCAAGTTTTCCTGAGGGCATCCTCAGAGGATATCCCCACGAAGGGGCGGGGAAACCCGTATTATCGAAAAGATGGGCGGCCATCTTTTGTTTCGATTATATGGTCGGGGACGCCCAAATCTCAACATTTAGGTAGACCTTAGAGATAGTTGTCCCCGGTTTTCGGCGATAATGGAAACTAAGGACGCCCATCTCAAAAACGACCAAATCAAACTCATTTAGTCATGGGAGGAGCCAGCATTCGTAGTGCACTGGTCCCCCTGACATGCCAGGACACCAATCGGGCACCCTAGGGGGCACTGCAGTGGACTAACTGATGCACTAACTGAATGTAAAATGCCCTTCCCTTACTAATCCTTTAGCAATTCGGAAAGGAACGGGCATGCATGAAGGAAATCACATGCAAATGTTAGTTCATTTGCACACGACTTCCTTCCTAAGGAGGGGACGCCAGTGGAGAGCAGCCAAGCGTTACGCGTGGCTGCTCTGCACATGCCAAAGACGGCTTCATACAACGCAGACAAGCTGCGTGTATAATACAACCTTAAAAAAACACAAGTCCAGGTGAAAACGTCCAAGTGCTCGTCAGGGACATCTTTTTTTTTTTTTTTTTTTTTGAGTATGGGTGAAGGACGTCCAAGTGTTAGGCGCATTCGCTATGCCTCCGTCCCTGCAACAGGCAGTTGAGGATGTCCAAAATGTGGATATTTCTGTGAGAAGGACGTCCATGCCTTTGCTATGCCTCTGACACCCACTTTATTTACTTGGATTTTGGATCACAAGTAGCAGCAGTGGAATTTGAACCGGCCACCTCTGGTTTGGAAGACCAGCACTCTAACCAATAGGCTACTCCTCCACTCCACTCCCTTGAAATCTGGCCATCCCTGGGGTGGGCAGGTCAGGACTTCCAAAATGTTTGAAAGAAGGACGTCCACGCCTTCCCTATGCCTCCGCTGACACACACACACACACCTCTCCCCCAGGGACCTGCATACTGCTGCGATGGGCCCGAGTATGATAGTTGAGGCTGGCAGAAAAAGTTTTTAAAGTTGTTTTTTTCAGGGTGGAAGGGGATTAGTCACCACTGGGGGAGTCAAGGGAGGTAATCCCCGATTCCCTCTGGTGGTCATCTGGTCAGTTCGGGCACCTTTTTGAGGCTTGATCGTAAGACAAAATGGACCAAGTAAAGTCACCCAAGTGCTCGTCAGGGACGCCCTTCTTTTTTCCATTATCGCTCGAGGACGCTCATCTGTTAGGCACGCCCCAGTCCCGCCTTCACTACGCCTGACATGCCCCCGGGAACTTTAGTTGTCTCTGCGACAGGAAGCAGTTGGGGACACCCAAAATCGGCTTTCGATTATGCCGATTTGGGCGACCCTGAGAGAAGGACGCCCATCTCCCAATTTGTGTCAAAAGATGGGTGCCCTTCTCTTTCGAAAATAAGCCTGCAGGTCTTCCACCTTCTCTCCGAAAAGATTATCCCCCCGGCAAGGTACATCTGTCATCCTCTGCTGGACCGAACGATCCAGGTCAGCGACATGCAGCCACGAGAGTCTGTGCATCGCTATACCTTGAGCACAGATTCTGGATGCCACATCAAAAGTGTCGTAAGCGCCCCTGGCCAGGAATTTACGACACGCCTTCTGCTGCCTGACCACCTGGCAAAAAGGCTCGGCCTGCACCTGAGGGAGGGCATCAACCAAGGTATACAGCTGCCTCACTGAGTTCCGACAGTGAACGCTCGTGAAGACCTGTTAAGATTGAATACGGGCAGCGAGCATAGCGGCCTGATAAGTCTTCCTCCCAAAAGAATCCAAGGTCTCTGCCTGGGGGTGCCGAAACAGTCTAGTATTCTTGGCTCTCGAGGGCGGAGTCCACCACTATGGAGTTGTGGGGTAACTGAGACCTCATCAACCCAGGTTCACCGTAGATCCAATACTGGGAATCAGTCTTCTTAGGGATCACGGAAGCAGAGGGAACGACCAGTTTCACATAAGGACTTCCTTGAGTACCTTATACAAAGGAGCCATCACTGCCTCCTTAGGTGCAGAGATGTAATCAGCATCTCAGCCCTGGGCTCATCCTTCACCTCCATAGGGAATGGAATGGCCTCAGCCATTTTCCGCACAAATGAAGAAAAGGAGAGGCTCTCAGGAGAAGACAGTCTCCTTTCAGGTGGAAGGGAAGGTTCAGAGGAAATCTCAAAAGGCTCATCGGAGGAAAAGTATCCGGGATCTTCCTCTGAATCCCACGAGCGCTCCTCCTCAGTATCGGAAAGCACTTCCCTAAGGAAGCTCCGAGACTGAGCCTGCCTCGATGCCGAGGACCGGCGTCCTCGATGGCAATGTCGAGGGGACGACGCCCTCATAGACTGCGGTGAAGCTTCCTCCACCAATGTCGATGGGGAGTTGACCTGGGTGGCAGCAGACACCGAAGCCGCAAGTGGCACCGTGGACGGGGACCAAACCGCAGGTGAAGGGTCAACGTAGGTGCAGCAGATGGCACGGCAGGCGCAAGCACCCTCAACGCCGAAGCAGACTGGCACAGCAGTCCTTCTAGAAGTTCCGGAAGCAGAGCCCGGATGTGCTCGTCAAAAGCCGCCATCGGAGAAGGCTGGGGGGGGGGGGGGGGGGGGGGCGGTGGAGCAGCCGGTGCAGAATGGGTTGAGGCTCAGCAGGAACCGGACTGCTAAGAGGCCGACACATCGGCACCTCCTGTATGGAGAGGGAGCGGTCCTCTCGGTGCCAACGCTTCTCGGGTGCCGAGTCCTTCGACATCCCCAGCACCGTGTGTCGAGGGAGAACGGTGACGGTGCTTCTTAGCCTTTGCTGGATGGCCGTCACCGAGGCTCCTCGGTGCCGACGAGGACAAAGTCCAATTCTCATGTCACCTCGGGGTTGGGTCCGACGACGGTTGGTCCCGGGGGGCCAGCACAGCACGAGGCCTTGAGATAGGTGTTGACCCACTCGATGCCTCACTGCTCCCAGTGTGTCTTGGCCTCTCAGCAGCCTTCTGTACCTCTGCTCCTGTCATTGATGCGTCCCTCAATGTCGTGCCGCCGACCTCAGTACCGATGCTGAAGGACCGGACCAAGCCACAAAATGTTTCTCGCGTTGGGCTTCTCAAGCTAGTTGGGTCCTTTTCTTCATATGAAGACACAGGGCTCAACGAGCTGGGCTATGGTCGGGCCCAAGGCGCTGAATACACCAAGAATGGGTATCTGTACCCGAGATGGTCCGGTTGCACAGAGTACAACGTTTGAAGCTGCTGGGTGACTTCGATGACATGGAAGGAAAAACGGCACCGGCCTTATCTTGGTACTGAACTGTTGACAACCCAGATTTGCCACCCTACTGTCTGTAAGCAGTGGTAATGGTGTTCCTTATAGATCCATTCTACTGGTTCCTCTTAGCAACAGCAAGGCTGTTCATGACTACTCATCTCTTTCTTTTCAGTGGCATGAGGGCTTTTGGTATTTCTCATCTGCTGTGAAAATCAACTAACTACAAGCAAGTAGACAAGTATTAAAGTCAAGATGTTATATTTAACTTTTAAGACTAACACAAACAATAGACTCAAGGAATAAAGTATAACAAATGCTAGTAAACATGTTTCACAACAAAATGTCCTCTAGGCGCCCACAACCATGAAATATCATAAATTTTGTAAATTATTTTTTCAGGAAGGAAAAAGCCTCGGATACATATAGGTCAAAATTCTTCAGACTGATGAAAAACAGATTGCATCTGAGGCTTTTTCCTTCCTGAAAAAATAACTTGATAAAAATTACAAAAAATTATATATTTTCTGGTTGTGGGAGCTTAGCGCAGTGTGTTTAGTAGCATAACTTTTAAGTCTTCCATGATAGTACCCCCCACTCCAAATATCAATCAAATGTGTTGATTCCCTATGAACTTAAAAGGAACCTTCAATCTTCCCAGCTTTCTTTATTAACTGCTTCCTCTCGTATAGTATTACAGTAAACCAGACAGCAGGATTTTGCCTTCTTTGGAATAAAACTGCGACTGAAATACTGCTGTCCCATTGGTTACAAAGTACCTTGAGGTTTCTGAGGTTGGCAAATGCTTGACTATTTCATAATTAAATTATATCTGTTATCTTAAGGATGATTTTTAATGCTGTTGATTGGGATACAAATATTTATTATGTTTGACTATACAAGGATGGCTACAGAAGTGATTTCTATGTGTCTCGTTACGCTTTTCAAAAATACTAGGACTAGGGGGCATGCGATGAAGCTACAAAGTAGTAAATTTAAAACGAATCAGAGAAACTTTTTTCTTCACTCAACGTGTAATTCAACTCTGGAATTCGTTGCCAGGAAATGTGGTAAAGGCGGTCAGCTTAGCAGAGTTTAAAAAAAGGTTTGGACGGCTTCCTAATGGAAAAGTCCATAGACCATTATTAAAATGGACTTGGGGAAAATCCACTATTTCTGGGATAAGCACCATAAAATCTTTTGTACTTTTTTGGGATCTTGCCAGGTATTTGTGACCTGGATTGGCCACTGTTGGAAAAAAGGATACTGGGCTTGATGGACCTTTGGTCTGTCCCAGTATGGCAATACTTATGTACTTATGTAACCTTTACTTGTAACTCACTTAGAGTTTGTAGAGTTAGGCATATAATCATATAAACAAACATTTTTTTCAGTTTCTGAATTGCACACTCCATCAAAGGATTATTTGTTTGAATGATTTTCCTTTTGTGAAACCATCTAATATAATAATTTGCTCCTGCAACGTTCCAATGTGTCTACCTGCGTTCGTAACCATCTCCTGACGTCAGGCAAGCAGGCTTCTACTTTGGGAGAGTGACGTCAGGAGATGGGTACGAACGCAGGTAGACACATTGGAATGTTGCAGAAGCAAATTATTATATTAGATTTGAACTTGGGGGGAGGGACAAATTGCGTTTTTCCTAAGTGGAGGGCAAGCTGGAGCTTGCAACCGAGCAGGGGAGAATGCGGAAGTAGCCGAGCTTCACAGTCTGCGCTATCCCCGGGACCCTGGAACTGATAGTACAGCACAAACACAATGCCACAACCGTCACCAGGCACGTGGCGGGAAAGAGCACCGAAGAGGAAGGACGGTAACGGGCTGCCCCCCCTCCTCTCTGAACCGCTTATTTTAACCAGTTTGTGCACCCTGCAAGTTTCCACGCATTAGCCCCTAGACATTTCCATCCCCTCGGGGTGAGCAGGAACTGGCAGGCGCCCCTTCAATTAAGTGAAAGTGAGTGGCGGCCCGGAACCGGCTCCACACCTTGACGCCTCTGCCCAGGCCTGGAACAGCAGGCCCCACTTCCTTCCCGCTCACCCGGATGCGGCGCTCTCGAGCTTGAGCGTCAGGGTTTCTTCGATGATGCGGTTGTTGACCTCCAGCAGGATCATGGCGGCAGCGGCGGGGAGAGACCGAGCGAAACAGGGGAAGAATTGCCGACACTCCGGGACCGCCCTGCACCGGCTGCTCCTCGCCCACACACAATTTCCACCCCACACCAATAGCCCCCATCCCTACCAGTCAAACCCCAGATCCCACTCCCCCCCAAACTAGCCCATTGTCATGCACACACCCCTCTGCTTCCTCTCGCCGCGGCCACCCTGAGGCGGAGGGGGTGCTCTCACAGACACACTCGGACCCAGTCTCACTCTCTCTGTCATACACACACACTCGCACATTCACTCTCACACATACACACTCCGAGGAAAACCTTGCTAGCGCCCGTTTCGTGTCAGAAACGTGCCTTTTTTTACTAGTATTGCATAAATTCCTATAAACCACTGGCTTTATGGTATTAAATTATTCTGCACTTTCGTAGTATTTTCATTGTTTTGCACAGTACTAAGGTTAACGTGTATGGCTTTTCTGCTTCTTCAATTCCATCCTTGTGCAGTGGTACAAGATCTGCTATTCTTCTGTCTTGCGATAAGAGAGCTGTGAGGAGTTTAGCCAACATCTATATTAGCTCTTTCAGTGTCCTATAATGGATACTGTAATATCCAACTATCTTGTCCATTCATAACTGTCCTTGTGCCTTGAATACTTCCTCAATTTTTAAATCTGCCCCATAATTTTTTTTTATTTGTGCAGTTAGTGCAGTGGCCTAAGAACCATGGGTTCCAGTCCTACTGAAGCTCCTTGTGACTCTGGTCAAGTCACTTAACTCTCCATTGCTCCAGGCATAAAACTTGTATATAATATGTAAGCCACCATGACTGTAGCCAGAGAAAAGCAATATATCAAATCCCATCCCCTACTGATGTCATGTTTACTCACACTAAAACCTGCTGGGTGTCACTATTTCAAGTATATTCACCCATGTAACTTACCACAAAAATTCAGTGTGTAGGGTGCACCAACGTTGCCCTTTGGCTGGAGTCCCTGGACCTTCCACTATACGATTCCTTTGAATCTGATCTGCCAGCCAGTTCCCACTGCCATTGCGCATGACAAATTTATCCAGAAACACAAGCTGGCTTTCAGGGCCATAGAACCAGTTGTAGTTTGAGTCAGCAATGGCCACAGTTCTCTGAAACCCTGAGAAAACAAAAAAAATACAGATAAAGAAATTACAATATATAAATGGTGAGGTGCAACAGGATTGGGATGGATTAAAAATCAGTAATTCTTTTTAAGATCAATGAATAGGAATAAAACAAAACAAAAATAGATCTTTTTTTTTATTACATTTGTACCCCGCGTTTTCCCACTCATGGCAGGCTCAATGCGGCTTAAATGGGGCAATGGAGGGTTAAGTGACTTGCCCAGAGTCACAAGGAGCCGCCTGTGCCTGAAGTGGGAATCGAACTCAGTTCCTCAGTTCCCCAGGACCAAAGCCCACCACCCTAACCACTAGGCCACTCAATACATTTTTGACCTGATTTTGAAGGCAGTCATTTTCCTGTGCAGTAGGAATGGATCCTTAGAAGCTTAGCCGAAATTGGGTGGCGGAGCAGGTGGGGGAAGAGGGGTTGGTGGTTAGGAGGCAAGGATAGTGGAGGTGCTTTAAATCTAAACTAATTGTTTCAGAAGCGTGAGTGGATAAAATGGACTGTGATGTAATATCTAAGGGGCAGAGTTATGATGTTGGGGTCCTATTTGAATGTCCGCCATTTTCTGAGCTATTGTTCACGATGGATTGAAAAGAAAAAAATTTTTTTGTTTTTTGTGTTTCTCCTGATGAAGGTTGCGAAACAGTGGGGTCCCTTGCTGTCGGGAAAGTTTATAAGACATTGCGAGTGTGGAAGATTGTAAATTCATACCCACTTAAAAATTGATAAGACAAATCGTAATCAACTTTAAGACCTTCTTGCAAGTATGACTGGAAGGATTGAGTCAGCACCTTGAGACATTATTATTGCTATTTGAGAGTCAGGACAACGCAAGACTCCAGAAGAGTTATAAAACAACAATTCAAGCTAAGTTATTGATTTTTGGAATGTTTAGTTGCTGTTATGCGGTGAGCGGCTGATACTGCAATTGTGTTGCGTTTTCTATCTTTGATACCTTTCAGTTTAATTTCACCTAAGAGGGTTTAGTAGTGGATACTGTAGTTTTTCAGATCCATTAGTATTCACTATAGAGGGGTGTGTAGACTTTGATCACTTTTTGATATTGGAAGATACTCCGCTTTCCGTTTTTTTGCTCACAGAATCTTTTTCTCCCTGAGTAGGGATTGTTTGGGAGTTTTTTTGATGTCTGTGATTTTTTTGGAAGGCGGTAGGAGCCTATGATGTTGGCCTTTCAGTTGAGTCCTAATGTTAGGTTCCCTGGGCTGTTGAGGCTATGTTATATATATATATATATATATATATATATATATAAAGAATTTTATGTTTGATCAAAGTCCCACATCCAACTATAGATTGAATAAAAGAGTGATATCTAGTGTTTTTGATACATATTCGCACTCTTTGCAGTTTGAAATATTTTTGATAGCCAAAGAAGTGAAAATTGTGATCTGAATCCATACGCTCACTGCTGCAGATTGGCTGATAGATGGGACTTGGATAGTGTTCTCCTTAATGTAGCTCTCTCTTTCCTTATGAATACTCTTTTTTGTTCTCCCCTTTTTATCTTGGATCCACTTTTCTTCACTTGTGGACCAAGTCAGTATAAGGTAAAATTATGTATAATCATACCTGATAATTTTCTTTCCATTAATCATAGCTGATCAATCCATAGACTGGTGGGTTGTGTCCATCTACCAGCAGGTGGAGATAGAGAGCAAACTTTTGCCTCCCTATATGTGGTCATGTGCTGCCGGAAACTCCTCAGTATGTCGATATCAAAGCTCCATCCGCAGGACTCAGCACTTAGAGAATTACACCCACGAAGGGACACTCTGCCCAGCTCACCACCGCCGAAACGGGGGAGGGGAATCCGTCCAGCTCATCCCCGCGGAGCGGGGGAGGGACACCACACCCGCCGATGCGGGGGGATCTGGCTTATCCTGCAACCGCAACCGCGGGAGGAGCTGACTGACCCTAACACCGCCGAAGCGGGAGGGGTACAAAACTGCCCTACAGCCGCACGAAGCGGGAGGGAGTGCCGGCAGAATTTTAAGTCTCAATCCAGCCCCGTAAAACGGAGGGGAGAGGAATGCAGCAGCTCACTGTAACACAAACTCGTCTTAACTCTTGAAGAATCCAAGTGAAAAAACTTGAACACGAAGTCTTTCTGAAGTAACTGAAGACTAAACTTGAACCTGAAATGCAACCAGAATAAAAACAATACAGATATCTGGGAGGGGCTATGGATTGATCAGCTATGATTAATGGAAAGAAAATTATCAGGTATGATTATACATAATTTTACCTTCCATATCATCAAGCTGATCAATCCATAGACTGGTGGGATGTACCGAAGCAGTACTCACCCAGGGCGGGACATAGAAATCCCTGACCGCAACACTGAAGCTCCAAACCGGGCCTCCGCCCGAGCAGCCACAGTCAAGCGGTAATGCTTGGAGAATGTATGGGCCGAAGCCCAAGTTGCCGCCTTGCATATCTCTTCCAAGGAGACGGAACCGGCCTCTGCCATCGAGGCCGCCTGAGCTCTTGTAGAGTGAGCCTTCAGCTGGATAGGCGGCACCTTCCCCGCGGCCACATAAGCCGCTGCAATGGCTTCCTTGACCCATCTTGCCACTGTAGGCTTAGCAGCCTGCAGACCCCTACGAGGACCTGTATACAGGACAAACAGATGATCCGATTTCCGGAAATCATTGGTCACTTCCAAGTATCTGATGATGACTCGTCTCACATCCAGATATTTAAGAGCAGAGTACTCCTCTGGGTAGTCCTCCCTACGAAAGGAAGGGAGACATAGCTGCTGATTCACATGGAAGCGAGAAACAATCTTGGGCAGGAAGGAAGGCACTGTGCGAATAGTCACTCCTGCCTCAGTGAACTGTAGAAAAGGCTCTCGACACGAGAGCGCCTGGAGCTCGGAAACTCTTCTGGCTGAAGTGATAGCCACCAAAAAGACTGCTTTCAACGTCAGGTCTTTCAGAGATGCCCTTGACAAGGGTTCAAACGGCGGCTTCTGCAATGCTCTTAGCACCAGGTTGAGATTCCACGCAGGCACCACTGAGTGCAGAGGAGGGCGCAGGTGATTAACCCCCTTGAGAAAGCGCACCACATCTGGCTGCGAAGCCAGGGAAGCACCCTTCAGGCGGCTCCTGAAGCAAGCCAGAGCCGCTACCTGGACCTTAAGGGAACTGAGCGACAGGCCTTTGTCCAGACCTTCTTGCAGGAACGTCAACACTGAAGAAATTGGAGCAGTGAAAGGAGAAAGAGAGCCTGCTTCACACCACGCTGCAAAGATACGCCAAACCCTGGCGTAAGCAGTAGAAGTAGAGCGTTTCCTCGCTCTCAGCATAGTGGCGATGACCTTGTCTGAGAAGCCCTTCTTCCTCAGACGCTGCCGCTCAATAGCCAGGCCGTAAGACCAAAGGGGGAGGGATCCTCCATCACCACGGGACCCTGATGTAACAGGCCCTGCTCCACTGGCAACCGCAGAGGATCGTCGACTGAGAGCCTGATCAAGTCCGCATACCAGGGACGCCTGGGCCAATCCGGACCCACCAGGATTATCCTGCCGGGATGCTTTGCCACCCGGTCTAGTACCCTGCCCAACATGGGCCAGGGCGGGAACACATAGAGAAGCTCTTGTGTCGGCCATTGTTGGAGAAGAGCATCTACTCCCAGGGATCGAGGGTCCCGTCCTCTGCTGAAGAAGCGCGGCACTTGGCAATTGGCCGATGACGCCATCAGATCTAAGCTCGGCTGGCCCCAGCGCTTCGTGATGTCCAAGAACGCCTGAGCAGATAGCTGCCACTCTCCGGGCTCCAAGGTATGGCGACTGAGAAAGTCCGCCTTGACATTCATGACTCCGGCAATGTGGGCCGCTGACAGCTGTTCCAGGTTCGCTTCCGCCCACTGGCATAGACTCATAGCTTCCTTGGCTAGAGGGGCGCTCTTGGTACCTCCCTGGCGGTTGACATAGGCCACAGCCGTGGCATTGTCCGACAGGACCCGTACAGGCTTGAACACCAGTACCGGGATGAACTCCAAAAGCGCCAACCGAATGGCTCTGAGTTCCAGGAGGTTGATAGACCACTTTGCCTCTGCAGGAGACCAGAGCCCCTGCGCTGTCCTTCCCAAGCAGTGGGCTCCCCAGCCCGATAACGAGGCGTCCGTCGTGACGACAATCCACTCCTGGGTCACCAGAGGCATTCCCGCAGACAACTTGTCTGTCTGCATCCACCAGCTCAGCGCCTTGCGCACTGCTGGATCCAAGGGAAGACGCACAGCATAATCCTCCGACATCGGAGTCCAGCGCTGCAGCAGAGAGTGTTGTAGTGGTCTCATATGAGCCCTGGCCCAGGGCACTACTTCCATCGTGGCCGTCATAGAGCCCAACAGCTGCACATAGTCCCAAGCCCGAAGAGGAGAGGCTACTAGGAACTGGGCCACCTGAGCCTGAAGCTTGACAATCCGATTGTCTGGCAGGAACACTCTGCCCACTTGGGTGTCGAATCGAACTCCCAGATACTCCAGGGACTGAGTCGGGCGCAGCTGGCTCTTCTCCCAGTTGATGATCCATCCCAGGGAGCTCAAAAGAGCAACTACCCGGTCCACAGCTTTGCCGCACTCTGCATAAGAGGGGGCTCGGATCAACCAGTCGTCCAGATAAGGATGGACTTGTACTCCTTCCTTTCGCAGGAAGGCCGCTATGACCACCATTACCTTGGAAAAGGTCCGCGGAGCAGTAGCCAACCCGAACGGGAGGGCTCTGAACTGGAAGTGTCGGCCCAGGACTGCAAAACGCAGAAAGCGTTGATGAGGAGGCCAGATGGGAATATGCAGGTACGCTTCCTTGATGTCCAAGGATGCCAGGTACTCCCCTGCCTTCACTGCCGCTATAACAGAGCGGAGAGTCTCCATGCGAAAGTGCCGCACTTTCAAGGCCCGATTGACCCCTTTGAGGTCGAGGATAGGCCGGACCGAACCTCCTTTCTTTGGTACCACAAAGTAAATGGAGTAACGCCCCTTGCCAAGCTGACTTTCTGGCACCGGAACGACCGCACCCAGGCGGATCAGATTGTCCAAAGTCTGCTGCACTGCCACAGCTTTGACCGGAGACTTGCAGGGAGAGAGTACAAACCCGTCTCTTAAGGGTCGGCAGAACTCCAGCTTGTAGCCGTCTCTGATGACTTCCAGCACCCAAGCGTCTGAAGTTATTGTGGTCCACTCGCCCAGAAACGAGGACAGCCGTCCTCCAATCTGCACTGGGGCGTGGACCAATACCCCGTCATTGGGTACGAGACCCTGGGGGAGGACCGGAGGGAGCACCTCCGGGACGGCGGTCTCTGCGAAAGGAATGCTGCTTGGGGGAGAAATTCCTCTTAAAGGAAGTGGGGGCAGAAGCACCCGACCTGCCCGGGCGGTACCGACGGGCTTCCTGAAACCGTCCTCTGGAGGTACCGGGACGAGCACTCGCCCGAGCCCTGACCTCCGGCAACTTCTTGCCCTTAGACGTGCCGAGATCAGTCACGATTTTGTCCAGCTCGACCCCAAAGAGCAGCTTGCCTTTAAAAGGCAATCTAGCCAGGCGGGATTTTGAGGCGTGGTCAGCAGACCAATGTTTCAGCCAAAGCCACCGCCGCGCAGAGACAGTCTGAGCCATGCCTTTAGCTGAGGCTCTCAAGACATCATACAGCAAGTCTGCCAAATAGGCTAAGCCCGATTCCAGGGCTGGCCAATCATTCCTCAAGAAATGATCCGAGGGGGAAGCCCGCTGCACCATAGTCAGGCACGCCCTGGCCACATAGGAGCCGCAAACTGAGGCCTGCAAACTTAAAGCAGCCGCCTCAAAGGACGACCTTAAAGCCGCCTCCAATCTCCTGTCTTGGGCGTCCTTAAGGGCCGTGCCACCTTCCACCGGCAATGCCGTTTTCTTAGTCACCGCAGTGATTAAAGAATCCACGGTAGGCCACAGATAGGCCTCACGTTCACTCACAGCCAAAGGATAGAGGCGGGACATAGCCCTAGCCACTTTAAGGCTCGCTTCTGGGACATCCCATTGAGCCGAAATTAAGGTGTGCATGGCATCATGCACGTGGAAGGTTCTAGGCGGGCGCTTAGTCCCCAGCATAATGGCAGAGCCAACAGGGGCTGAGGGAGAGACGTCCTCCGGAGAGGATATCTTCAAAGTGTCCATGGCCTGTAACAACAGGTTGGGCAAATCCTCCGGGCGAAAAAGCCGCGCTGCAGAGGGGTCATCCGCTCCATCCGAGCGGGGATCCGTCTCCACCAAGGAATCCGCAAAGGACCGTTGGGAGGCCTCAGACACGCTGCCCTCATCTACATCGGAGGAGACAAATTCCTCCAAGGCCTGGGAATCAACCCGAGGGCGTTTACCTCTGGGAACCTCAACCTCTTTACCAGAGGAGGGAGCGGGGGCAGCGTTGTGCATGAGGAAGGCCCGATGCAGCAGCAAAACAAACTCGGGGGAGAAACCCCCCAGACTGTGCACCTCCGCAGCCTGGGCAACAGCCCTAGGCGCGCTCTCAACCGGCGCTCGCAATAGCGGGGGAGAGACATGCTGCGCATCCAAAATGGCGTCCGGCGCGAAACTCCGCGAAGGAGCCGCGCGGGAAGAACGGCTCTTAACTTTAGCCGCTTCTGTGCCGTCGCCCAAATTAAGGGCGTTCATGGCATTAATGTCTCCAACCTCAAGGGCGGCCCAAGAAGAAGCCGTCCGAGCCGCGTGGCCGGCCAAGATGGCGGAGGCGAGGAGCGGGGGATGGGCGTTTATGGCGGGAAAAACCGCCACGCCGGAGGAAGGACCGGGACATGCATCGGTCGCGAAACTGTCACCCACCAAGGGCGAATCCGGCTTGAAGACCCCCGCATCCCCTCTAGAAGCGCTCGAGCGACCCGGGGAGCGACCCTTTGCGCCCTCGCCCTCCGACGCCATGAGCCACGAGGAGAAGAATCGGGGAACCCCCGCCCGCTATAAAAAGGTAAAATTACCTGCTGTCCGCTCCGAGTTGTAACGACCTGGTGTCTCAGTGAGTAGCTGCAATAGACGCTTAAATAAACGTCGAAATAAACGCCTTTAAGGCCGTTCAAAATTTTTTTTTTTTTTTTTTTTTTTTTTTTAACGGAGCCAGCGGGAGGGGGGAGAAAAGGAGGGACCTGGCACCACCAGGTTTGCACTTGCTCAAAAGAGCCCTCAACCCCAGGCACTCAACAAAACCTAAAAATTAGGCTTGGAGGCCTAGCCAGAGCTGCTGCTGTGTGTGACCACCACCTGCTGAGATAGAGAACATACTGAGGAGTTTCCGGCAGCACATGACCACATATAGGGAGGCAAAAGTTTGCTCTCTATCTCCACCTGCTGGTAGATGGACACAACCCACCAGTCTATGGATTGATCAGCTTGATGATATGGAATTATTATTTCTTTGGCTATTTAATTTCCTTTGTGTCTGAATTCTATTGTATCCTTTGTAAAAGGTTACCTCTGTTATATTGTAAAGTGATAGTAACATAGTAAATGATGGCAGATAAAGATCCGGTCTGCCCAACAAGATAAACTCATTATACATGGTATGCGATACTTTATTTCTGAGTTTGATTTGTCCTTGTCATAAATAAATAAATGAAAAATAAATAAATAAAAAGAACATAAGAGTAGCCATACTGTCCAGCAGTGACCAATCCCGGTCACAAGTACATGACCGAAACCCAAAGAGTAGCAACATTCCATGCTACCAATCCTAGGGCAAGCATTTGGCTTCCCTCATCTCTCTCTCAATAACAGACTATGGACTTTTCCTCCACAAACTTGTCCAAACCTTTTAAAATCCAGATATGCTAACCACTAATACTACATCCTCCAGCAAAGAGTTCCAGAGCATAACTATTCGTAGAGTGAAAAAATATTTCCTCCTACTTGTTTTAAAAGTAATTCCATATAACTTCCTTGAGTGTCCCCTAGTCTTTGTACTTTTAAAACCAGTAAAAAACTGACTTACTTCTATTCATTCTTCACCACTCAGGATTTTGTAGACCTCAATCATATCTCCCTCATCCGTCTCTTTTCCAAGCTGAAGAGCCCTAACCTCTTTAGCCTTTCCTCATATGAGAAGAGTTCCACCCCTTTATCATTTTGGTCGCTCTTCTTTGAACCTTTTCTAATCCCGCTATAACCTATGCTCACTGAGAGAAAGGCAGCCAGACTGAAATGAGCCACATTTACACACTATAAAAATAATCCATCACCCCTACTCAGCTGCTGTCTCTGAAGACTATGCAGCATGTGCTGTCAGCATGCCCTACTCCATGTCAGATGCATGTTGGCCTGCCTGACTGTCCTGGCCTAACTTGTCCTGGGGCTCCACCATCTCTGCTGTCCCTGGCTCTCTCAGTGTGCCTACAGGGGAATTCCTTACTTAGTACTTTACGCCTGGAATAAACTTCCCGAGCCCCTACATCTTGCCCCAGCCCTGACCATCTTTAAATCTAGAATTGAAAGCCCACCTCTTTAACATTGCTTTTGACTTGTAACCTCTCGCTTCTACCTACCCTCCTTTCCTCTTTCCTCTACACATTGACTTGCTTGCTTTATTATTTTTTTGTCTATTAGATTGTAAGCTCATTGAGCAGGGACTGTCTTTCTTATATGTTTGTGCAGCGCTGCGTACGCTTTGTAGCACTATATAAATGCTAAATAGCAGTAGTAGTAGTAGCATTAGCCCCTGACAAAAGGCATAAAGCTAGCCAGGCCAACTGAATATTTTTTTTTTTTTTTTGTATACGTGCTGCCAAAGTGAGCACTTTTGGAAAGCCTGGGAGCTGCAGGGGGAGCCTATGGGGCATACACCAAAACAAGGTGAACAGGCAACAGGGGTGGGGAGATGGGGACCCACACCCCTCAGACATGGCCCCACAGGGCCAAGTCAAGCCTCACACAGTGGCACTAAGTATCTAATCTAATCTGGTTCTTATATACAGACCGTAGTTCCATTAGGATTCACAGTAGTTTACAAAATTACATAATTAGGGAATCGCTGGGAGTGCAGGGTAGGGATTACGGGGAGGTTGACAGGAGTGGGCGGTAGGATGCTGTGAGCTAGGGCAGTGGTCTGGTGAAGCACGACTGGGGGCTGCAGAGCCATGTTCCAAGCTCAACCAGGTGATCCTATTTGATCCTGAGACCGTGATCTGGGAGTAGCTGTTAGGCTTGACCATGCTGTGTGGCAGCAACCAGCAGAGCGGGGAGCTAGGCCAGTGGACAGGAGCACCATCAGCACAACCTATCTACCTGCTGAAGGTAGAGAAAAATACTGAATTTTTCCAGGGAGCACATCTGCTTATGCTAGTGATGTCACTGGCAAAATTCAGTTTCTTTCTACCTGCACCTGCTGGTAGGAAGGTATAACACCCAATGGTTCAGTACAATGGAGTTGATGCTAAGAAAATCCCCTGGATTAAGATGGTGAAGTCTTTAGGGATAATATTAAAGGAAGGAGGAATTGGACAGAAACAGGTAAGCCACATTACTAAGCAGGTCTATTGGAAGTTGAGAATGATAAGTAAATTATCTTCATGTTTACAAGATGAAGCCTTGACGACAGTGATGCTAGCAATGGTAATTACCTCTTTGGATTATTGTTATACTGAAACCGTACTAGTTACGCTCATGACCAAATTCAAACAAATGATAGCAACCGGTAAGAACATACTACTTCTACAATTCGACATGTCAAGCACCTTCGACATGGTTGATCATGGAATTTTATTACACATCCTCGAATACTTCGGTATCGGAGGCAACGTTCTCAATTGGTTTAAGGAGTTCCTAACTACACGCGCATATCAAGTGACATCAAATTCGATTACATCAGCCACATGGACATCTGAATGTGGAGTTCCACAGGGATCCCCCCTCTCACCGACCATATTCAATCTAATGATGATACCCTTGGCCAAACTCCTATCGAACCAAAACCTCAACCCATACATATACGTTGACGATGTAACTATCTTCATCCCATTCAAACAAGATCTAAGGAAAATTTCCAACGAAATCAACCAAAGTCTACATATCATGCATTCCTGGGCAGATGCATTTCAGTTGAAACTTAATGCAGAAAAATCCCAATGCCTAGTACTCACTTTGCAACACAACACGAACAAATTTACCACCATCAACACACCAAAACTAAATCTACCAATTTCGGACACCCTAAAAATTCTTGAAATTACCATTGAGAATCATGCGAAAAACATAACCAAAAAGATGTTTCACTCGATGTGGAAATAAGAGTAAGACCATTTTTTCCAAGGACCGTCTTCCGCAATCTGGTACAATCATTGGTACTCAGTCATCTGGACTATTGCAACTCACTCTACGCCGGCTGCAAAGAGCAAATACTCAAAAAACTCCAAACAGCCCAGAACACGGCAGCCAGACTAATATTCGGAAAATCAAAATATGAAAGTGTGAAACCCCTTTGAGAGAAACTACACTGGCTCCCACTTAAATAACGCATCAAGTTCAAAGTATGTACCCTAGTTCATAAAATCATCCATGGTGAAGCCCTAGCCTAAATGCCAGACCTAATAGACCTACCATCCAGGAATGCAAAAAAATCTTCTCGCACATTCCTTAATCTTCATTTTCACAACTGTAAAGGTCTAAAATACAAATTAATGCACGCATCTACCTTTTCCTATATGAGCACGCAACTCTGGAACGCGTTGCCACGCAACCTGAAAGCGATCTACGAACTGACCAACTGCCGCAAACTACTGAAGATTTATCTCTTTGACAAAATATATCACAAAGATCAACACATGTAAAAATCTCCAAATATATCCAGAAATGTCTTATGTCTTCTGCTATACCACTATCATGTATTCCACTACCATGCAACCCAAAATCCTTCTGTAAAACCAAATGTATATTCTCTTCTTATTTCCAGTATCCATGATGTATTGTAAGCCACACCGAGCCTGCAAAGAGGTGGGAAAATGTGGGATACAAATGCAATAAATAAATAAATGCTTTGTATAAGCTTGGTGAGTAAATTAAGCTATAGAGATTGTAAATAATGCAAAATACTCTTTCTAAAAACAATAGGGAGAGTGCAAGGCCATCAGTGGTTCTTCATTGGCTGCCTGTTAAGGAGAGATGTCTATACAAGATAATGGTCCTAATATTGAAGTTTTACATGGCCATAGTCCAGGACAACTGAGGGAGAGACTTGAATTATATACGCCTAAGTGATCATTATGTTTGTTGGAAAAGAACCTTCTGATTTTACAGTGAGAGAAGTACAGTTAGAAAATGGAGAAATGTGGCATACAGGGTAACTGGAGCATAATGGTGGAATCAGCTCTCTGAGGAACTCAGAACAACTCTCTTGTGTAGTGCTTAGGGAGGTTTGAAGTACTTTTTTGGTTTATGCAAAAATGATATGATGGGTTTGATTAGTAATTTGGGTATCCTATTGCTGAATTGTACTTTTATGGTTTTTATACCTTATAAACCATCTTGATTGGAAATTCCAAAGTGGTCAATAAATGTATATAAGAAATTTTAAAAAAAGGCTAAAATTTAGCAGTTTTATTTTGTTTTTAACTGTTCTCATAGTACTGACTCTTAAATATACAGGGTGGGGAACAGAGGATTATCTGAAGAAAGTGTGCCACTTCACTTAAGATTACTCAAGATCCCAAGTGGGCCCCAAGCCTTCTGACCCCACAAAACAAAGCCCTGGTGGCCCAAGTAGCATCCCCTGAACCTTCCACCCCAATCCCACAGAAGGTAGCCTTGGTGGCTTCAAAATGTTCACTCCCACCCACAAAAGAAAGCCATGGCTGCCTATATGGCCTCCCTCCAGCCCCTCACCCCCATATCCTGACTCCACAAAAGTAGATCCTTCGGTAGCTTAAGTGGGTCCCTGGACCCAGGTTCCCCATGAACATCCAAAGCTGGAAGGCAGGAGCAATGCCCATTCACTCCTGCCTCTTCTGCTTACCATCTTGTAAAATGACAGTGCTTGACCCTAGCAGTATGTTGGGATGCACACTTGGGGTCAGTCTACCAAATAAGGCAATACAAAGGAAGTATTACCTTATTTGGTAGTCAGTTAGTGGTACATTGGGAAACACCACTAGGGCTCAAATGCCACTTTTTTGCATAATGTTGGCACTGGACGCAGGAGCAAGTGGGTATTGCGCCTGCCTCACAGCTTTTGAAGATGTCTGTGGGGGGGAAGGGGGTGTAAGAATTATTTTCGCATGTGTGCTAGAACACGCGTGAAAGCTTAGCACAGTGTTCTGACATAGTACTGACTGTATCAAGGCCTAAGCTAGGTTTGCCAGCTATGTCCCCACTAAGGAGGGCTATGGCTGTTGGGCCCCTTAAAGAGGACTGGGGACCTGTACTGTATCCTCCTTCTCAATATCTAACTGGAGCAGATTCTGTTGCCTCTTCACTTGATTGCAATATGACTCAAACAGAACACATGTATTGTTAGTTGAATATTTTTACTGCTGTAATTGCCTACTGCTCATGTTTGATCTATTCTTATTGTACACTGCCTTGAGTGAATTCCTTCTAAAAGTAAATAAATCCTAATAAATAAATGACTGCTTTGATTTTTTTAAAATATAACTTACCTGGCAGAACAGTTCTGTATAAAAAGGCGAAGTGCTGTTTAAGCCATGGGTGGTTGAAGTGGTTGATACCAAAGTGTCTTTGCACAATGAACATGTATTGAAAGAGAGACCTGGTAGTGTAGCTTCCATAGGCCACTCCTTCATAAAGAGATCCATCAGTTACTTCTCTCAGTATGATCAGAGACTTCTCCATGATTGTGAGAACTTGCTTAGTCCAGAAGTAAGCTTCCTGAAGATATCCTGAAAGACAAATGTACAAAACCAGATCCAATCTGGAAGAAAGCAGAGATACTTTAACCAAAATCTAAATTACCGTATATACTTGCTCTGCCCCCATATTCATAGTAGCAGCGTGCATTGTTATGCATACTTAGTATGACTATTTGTGTTCAATAGAATTGTCTGTGTAATACCGCTGTGCACTAGGGCTGCTATCCCTATAGGTTGCAGTATCCTGTGATTGACTCCTTGTGAGCTTTCCCCCTCCCTCTCTGCCCCTAGGGCAGTGATGGGCAACCTTTTGAGCTTGGTGTGTCAAAATTCGCCAAAAAACCGAGCATAACTTGGGTGGTGTGTCACTTCGAGAAAAAAACCATAATTTCGCGATATTTATAGTTTAAATAACAAAAATGTATAATTGTAATATATAACTGTATTTAATAAACCAAAAACTAATTATTTAACTTACCTACTTAGTGACTTCTTTGTTCATCTGTCAGTCGGTTTCTTTTGTTGGTCTTGATATTATTTAACTTGTGTGGGGTGCCGTGAACTAAGATAAGTGAGGGGGAGGGGGAATTCTTTAACTAATCTGCCTATTAGTGACTTTTTTGTTGCTGAATTTCATTGGCTAAATCTTCAATTGAAGGTTGGTATTTTGTACACTTCAAGCCCAAGCAAGCGCTACTAACTTCATCTGTCAATCTGTTTCTTTTGTTGGTTTTGATATTATTTAACGCTGAGAATAAGGTTTCACAAAAGTACGTAGAGGGAAAAATTGTGAGTAAAGCCATTGCTATATTTTTCAGGGTGCTAAAAGTGTCTGGTAATCGGATCCAGGCACTCCAAATTTCCTGGTAACTCAGATATTCTCTTAATAAAGTGAATGATACATACCTGTAGCAGGTGTTCTCCGAGGACAGCAGGCTGATTGTTCTCACGACTGGGTGACGTCCGCGGCAGCCCCCACCAACCGGAAAGAAGCTTCGCGGGACGGTCGGCACGCAGGGCACGCCCACCGCGCATGCGCGGCCGTCTTCCCGCCCGTGCGCGACCGCTCCCGCCAGTTGAATGACTAGCAAAAGATGAAACACACAACTCCAAAGGGGAGGAGGGAGGGTAGGTGAGAACAATCAGCCTGCTGTCCTCGGAGAACACCTGCTACAGGTATGTATCATTCACTTTCTCCGAGGACAAGCAGGCTGCTTGTTCTCACGACTGGGGTATCCCTAGCTCTCAGGCTCACTCAAAACAATAACCCAGGTCAATTGAACCTCGCAACGGCGAGGGTACAACAGAAATTGACCTACGAAGAACAACTAACTGAGAGTGCAGCCTGACCAGAATAAATTCGGGTCCTGGAGGGTGGAGTTGGATTTACACCCCAAACAGATTCTGCAGCACCGACTGCCCGAACCGACTGTCGCGTCGGGTATCCTGCTGGAGGCAGTAATGAGATGTGAATGTGTGGACAGATGACCACGTCGCAGCTTTGCAAATTTCTTCAATAGTGGCTGACTTCAGGTGGGCCACTGACGCTGCCATGGCTCTAACACTATGAGCCGTGACATGACCCTCAAGAGCCAGCCCAGCCTGGGCGTAAGTGAAGGAAATGCAATCTGCTAGCCAATTGGAGATGGTGCGTTTCCCGACAGCGACCCCTAGCCTGTTAGGGTCGAAAGAAATAAACAATTGGGCGGACTGTCTGTTGGGCTGTGTCCGCTCCAAGTAGAAGGCCAATGCTCTCTTGCAGTCCAATGTGTGCAACTGACGTTCAGCAGGGCGGGTATGCGGCCTGGGGAAGAATGTTGGCAAGACAATTGACTGGTTAAGATGGAACTCCGACACCACCTTCGGCAGGAACTTTGGGTGGGTGCGGAGCACTACTCTGTTGTGATGAAATTTGGTATATGGAGCATGAGCTACTAGGGCTTGAAGCTCACTGACCCTACGAGCGGAAGTAACTGCCACCAAGAAAATGACCTTCCAGGTCAAGTACTTCAGATGGCAGGTATTCAGTGGCTCAAAAGGAGGTTTCATCAGCTGGGTGAGGACGACGTTGAGATCCCATGACACAGTAGGAGGCTTGATAGGGGGCTTTGACAAAAGCAAGCCTCTCATGAATCGAACGACTAAAGGCTGTCCAGAGATGGCTTTACCTTCCACACGATAATGGTAAGCACTAATCGCACTAAGGTGATTCCTTACTGAGTTGGTCTTGAGGCCAGACTCTGATAAGTGCAGAAGGTATTCAAGCAGGTTCTGTGCAGGGCAAGAACGAGGTTCTAGGGCCTTGCTCTCACATCACACGACAAACCTCCTCCACTTGAAAAAGTAACTCTTTTAGTGGAATCCTTCCTAGAGGCAAGCAAGACCCGGGAGACACCCTCAGGCAGGCCCAACGCAGCGAAGTCTATGCCCTCAACATCCAGGCCGTGAGAGCCAGGGATGGAAGGTTGGGGTGCAGCAACGCTCCGTCGTTCTGCGAGATGAGAGTCGGAAAACACTCCAATCTCCACGGTTCTTCGGAGGACAACTCCAGAAGAGGGAACCAGATCTGACGGGGCCAAAAGGGCGCTATCAGAATCATGGTGCCGCGGTCTTGCTTGAGCTTCAGTAAGGTCTTCCCCACCAAAGGTATGGGAGGATAAGCATACAGGAGGCCGGTCCCCCAATGGAGGAGAAAGGCATCCGACGCTAGTCTGCCGTGTGCCTGAAGTCTGGAACAGAACAGAGGCAGCTTGTGATTGGTCTGAGAGGCGAAAAGGTCCACCGAGGGAGTGCCCCACTCTCGGAAGATCTTGCGTACCACTCTGGCATGGAGCGACCACTCGTGCGGTTGCATGACTCTGCTCAGTCTGTCGGCCAGACTGTTGTTTACGCCTGCCAGGTACGTGGCTTGGAGGAGCATGCCAAACCGGCACGCCCAACGCCACAGCCCGACGGCTTCCTGACACAGGGGGCGAGATCCGGTGCCCCCCTGCTTGTTGACGTAATACATTGCAACCTGATTGTCTGTCCGAATTTGGATAATTTGGCAGGACAGCCGATCTCTGAAAGCCTTCAGTGCGTTCCAGATCGCTCGGAGCTCCAGGAGGTTGATCTGCAGATCCTTTTCCTGGAGGGACCACAGACCCTGGGTGTGAAGCCCATCGACATGAGCTCCCCACCCCAGGCGAGATGCATCCGTCGTCAGCACTTTCGTGGGCTGTGGAATTTTGAATGGACGTCCCAGGGTCAAATTGGTCCGGATGGTCCACCAGAGCAGTGAAGTGCGGCAACTGGTGGAGAGGCGGATGACATCTTCTAGATTCCCGGTGGCTTGGAACCACTGGGAAGCTAGGGTCCATTGAGCAGATCTCAGGTGAAGACGAGCCATGGGAGTCACATGAACTGTGGAGGCCATATGACCCAGAAGTCTCAACATCTGCCGAGCTGTGATCCGCTGAGACGCTCTGGTCTGCGAAGCCAGGGCCAGGAGATTGGTGGCCCTCGCTTCGGGAAGGTAGGCCTGAGCCGTCTGGGTATTCAGCAGAGCTCCTATGAATTCCAGAGACTGGGTTGGCTGGAGATGGGACTTTGGGTAATTTATCACAAACCCCAGCAGCTCCAGAAGTTGAATAGTGCACTGCATGGACCGGAGGGCTCCTGCCTCCGAGGTGTTCTTGACCAGCCAATCGTCGAGATATGGGAACACGTGCACTCCCAGCTTGCGTAGGTAGGCCGCTGCCACCACGAGGCACTTGGTAAACACTCGTGGGGCAGAGGCGAGCCCAAAGGGCAGCACACAATACTGAAAGTGCCGTGCGCCCAGGCGGAATCTGAGATACTGTCTGTGAGCTGGCAGTATCGGTATGTGAGTATAGGCGTCCTTTAAATCCAGGGAACATAGCCAATCGTTTTCCTGAATCATTGGCAGAAGGGTGCCCAAGGAAAGCATCCTGAACTTTTCTTTGACCAGGAATTTGTTCAGGCCTCTCAGGTCTAGGATGGGACGCAACCCCCCTGTTTTCTTTTCCACAAGGAAGTACCTGGAATAGAATCCCTGCCCTTCCTGCCCGGGTGGTACGGGCTCGACCGCATTGGCGCTGAGAAGGGCGGAGAGTTCCTCTGCAAGTACCTGCTTGTGGCGGGAGCTGAAAGACTGAGCTCCCGGAGGGCAATTTGGAGGCAGGGAGGCCAAATTCAGGGCGTATCCGCACCGCACTATTTGGAGAACCCACTGGTCGGAGGTTATGAGAGGCCACCTTTGGTGAAAAAATTTTAACCTCCCTCCGACCGGCAGATCGTCCGGTACGGACACTTGTAGGGCGGCTATGTTCCCATGGATCCAGTCAAAAGCCCGTCCCCGGCTTTTGCTGTGGAGGCGCAGGGGGCTGCTTAGGCGCACGCTGTTGACGAGAACGAGCGCGCTGGGGCTGTCCCTGTGCCTGACGAGGCCTTCGGGCCGGCTGGTTGTACCTACGCTTCGCAAAAGAATAGGGTGCAGCCTGCCGGGCCCGGGAAAAACGTCCACCTGTGGAGGTGGATGCTGAAGGCGCCCGGTGGGAGAGCTTGTCGAGAGCGGTTTCCCGCTGATGCAGTTGGTCCACCATCTGCTCGACCTTCTCACCAAAAATGTTATCCCCCCGGCAAGGGACGTCGGCCAGTCTCTGCTGGGTGCGGTTGTCCAGGTCAGAGGCGCGCAGCCATGAGAGCCTGCGCATCACTATACCTTGGGCCGCAGCACGAGATGCCACGTCACAGGTGTCATAAATACCCCTGGACAGGAACTTTCTGCACGCCTTCAGCTGCCTGACCACCTCCTGATAAGGCCTGGACTGCTCCGGCGGGAGCTTCTCGACCAGGTCCACCAGTTGTTGCACATAGGTCCGCATGTGAATGCTCATATAGAGCAGGTATGATTGGATGCGGGTCACGAGCATGGAGGATTGGTAGGCCTTCCTCCCAAACGAGTCCAGAGTGCGAGACTCCCGCCCCGGGGGCGCCGAGGCGGTATCCCTCGAACTCCGTGCCCTCTTGAGAGCAGAATCCACGACCGCCGAGTCATGGGGCAATTGTGGCCGCATTAGCTCTGGGTCAGAGTGGATCCTGTACTGGGACTCTGCTTTCTTGGGAATGGTGGGGTTAGTTAATGGTCGCACCCAGTTCCGAAGCAGCGTCTCCTTTAGGACATTGTGCAGCGGCACCGTGGAGGACTCTCTAGGTGGTGATGGATAGTCGAGGACCTCGAGCATCTCGGCCCTCGGCTCTTCCACAGAGACCACGGGGAAGGGAATGCTGATAGACATATCCCGCACAAAGGAGGCAAAAGAGAGACTCTCGGGAGGTGAGAGTTTCCTCTCCGGTGAAGGCGTGGGGTCCGAGGGAAGGCCCGTAGACTCCTCTGAGGAGAAATATCTAGGGTCCTCCTCTTCCCCCCACGAGTCCTCATCCTCGGTGTCGGACATAAGCTCATGTAGCTGAGTCCTGAACCGGGCCCGGCTCGACGTCGAGGCACCAGGGTCTCGGTGTCGTCGAGCGGTGGACTTCCGCGCCGGCGGGGACGGAGCTCCCTCCATCGACGTCGACGGGGACTCCACCTGCGTGGCGGTCGAGACCGGCACCGCAAGCGGCGGCGGTGTCGACGGCCCCGGCGCCGGGCTAGAGCTCGCCGGCGCCACAGTCATCGGCGCCGGGGGTGCATAGCCTGGCGCATCAGCCCTTCCAGGATCCCCGGAAGGATGGCTCTGAGGCACTCGTCCAGGCCCGCTGCCGGGAAAGGCGGTGGGGCCGGTAGGGGTGTCGGTGCCAGAAGCTGCTGGGAGCCAGGAGACGGCACCGAGGTGCCGGAACCCCGACGCGTCGGTACCTCCACAACCGACGGAGACCGCTCCTCTCGACGGTGACGCTTCGGCGTCGCCTCCTCTGCGACATCGGGCTGCACCGAGGGCGACCGGTGACGACGCTTCTTGTCTTTTTTCCGATGCCCGTCACCGGCGCCGGAGGGCATGGAGGAGGAGGAGGTCGATCCCCCTCGGTCTCGAGGTACCGGGTCAAACAGGGTTCGGTCCCGTGGCCCACGAGCTGAGGGAGTGACCGGGGCCGACTGCCCACGCGGCCTCTCACCCCCACTCTCACCGGAGGACCGGCGGGCCGACGGGACCTGTTCTCCTGGGGTCGCTGCCATCGGTGCCGATGTCTCGGGCATCGATACCGGTACCGAAGGACCGGGCGTCGATACCGATGCCTTCGAGGTCGACGTCGAGGGGCCGGCGCAAGTTCCAAAAAGACGGTCCCGTAGAACTTGCCTCGCAACCTGAGTCCGTTTCCGGAGACCGAGACACAAAGCACACGACTTGAGATTGTGCTCCGGCCCGAGGCACTGGAGGCACCAAGCGTGGGTGTCGGTCTGCGAGATCGGCCGGCCGCAGCGACCACACTTTTTAAATCCACTCGGGACCTTCGAGGACATCGACGGAAAAATCGCGTCGGCGAAGTCAAAGTCGTCAATGGTGGCTGAAATCACACCACGAAAAAGCAAAACGACCGTGCGGCCACTAGGCCGCAACGTGGCGGCCCCGCTGGAAGCGAGGGAAAAAAGGGAGCGCGTGCCCCACACGCGCAGGGTTTCTTTTTTTTTTTTTTGGTAAAAAGAAACCGGGCGGTAACGAAAACCGTTAGTAAAAAGTAGGAAAAAAAGCACGATCAGCGTACACGCGATCGAACAATCCGGCGGCTGAACAGAGAGAGCGGCAAGGCACGACTCTCTCCAGGCGCGGAAAAAAAGGAACTGGCGGGAGCGGTCGCGCACGGGCGGGAAGACGGCCGCGCATGCGCGGTGGGCGTGCCCTGCGTGCCGACCGTCCCGCGAAGCTTCTTTCCGGTTGGTGGGGGCTGCCGCGGACGTCACCCAGTCGTGAGAACAAGCAGCCTGCTTGTCCTCGGAGAATTGCATCTTTATTCTGCATATCGTGAAATAGAACTGGTGCACATCTTAGGAGAGTTTCTTTAATAAATCCTCCCTCACTGAGTGCTTTTCCATGCTGAGCTATGGAGTGAGCAATGCTCAAACTTGCAGATGTTAAATTTGTAGAACCTTTTACAAATTTAAGGATGGACTGGCTCTTATAAAAGTGTAGCTGCCTGGAAATGTATTCCTTCCTTTCATCCTCACTTTTTTTCAAGAGCTGGGAATGATTAGTTTCAAAATGTCTATTTATATTCCACGTTCTGCTTACTACCGTTTCAGTACATAGAACGCAAAATGATCTGCCATTTTTTTCTATAATGCCATACATCTCGGTCCATGTCTCTTGAAAGGGTCGGCTACTGCTACTACCACTTCCTTTACTTAACCTTGGTTTTTTATTTTTTGGGTTCTCCATCAGAGGGGCAGAGACAGAAGATAGAATTATAGATAGCCTGTTAGCCCTGCAGGCAATTAGGGGTTAACTAGCCTAACTGACCACCTTATGTAAATTAAGATGGCTGCCGCTATTTCTAATGGCGGGAAACGGCACCCATAGCACATGCCCTCGCCTCTCCCAGCCTCCCCCTCACCTATCTCAGTAATGATGGTCAATTACAAATCCACGACACCCCAGAACAGTAGATTGGATGATGATTGCTGGTAATGGTGATCACAGGGCCCTCAGAGATGCGTCCCCCACGGCATTCCGCTGCTCTCTGCTCCGCCGGCCGGAAGTGAGGTCAAAGATCCCCTAACGGCCGTGCAGGAGCCGGGGCAGAGGGAGCAGCAGGGAGGGAACAAGCGGAGGACTCGGAGGGAGCCAATAGGAGCGCACACGGCACCCCCCCAGCGGGTAAACATGCACCGGGGGGGGGGGGGGGGGGGGGGGAGGTCGCGCTGCACCTGGGGGGGGGGGGGGGGGGGGGGCGCGCATCGGCGATCCGCCCCGGGTGTCAGCAAGGAACTCCGCTGCTTCTCTGTATGCGGCCACGTGTCACCGAAAATGGCTACGCGTGTCAGTACTGACACGCGTGTCATAGGTTCGCCATCAGGGCCCTAGGGGCTGTGTGATAGAGTCCCAGTCTTGCTAGCATACCTTTATGATCAGCAGCTGTTCTAGGGGCTGATCCTTCCTTAACCTACTGTGTTTCCATCAAAATTCTTCACCAATTTATTCCCAATATTCCCAAACGTTTCCCTTTGAGTATTACAGCTGTTCCTCTCAGCTGAGCTGAGGTTCTCTCCATCTACTTGCAACTGAACTGAAAGTTGATTTTCTTTGTTTGCTATGATTACTACATTAAAGGATAGTTGGATTAACAATTGAGAGGTAGAGTTTTTACTTGGGTATGGGTTTAGCTAGCTGTTGAAGCTTTGCGATTTCACCTAGTCCAGAACAGCAGAATACTTGAATATAAACCGAGATTTTGGGGCCAAAAAATGGCTCAAAAATAGGGATCTTTGTTTATATTTGAGCCTTTTTTTCATTCCCCCTCCCCTCCTACAGTTGCTGACATTTCTTCCTCCACCCACTGATTCACCCCCCCCCCCCCCCCCCCCCCCGCAGGTTACTTGTATTGTAGCAGTTCAGCTAACACTGAAAAAGAAAGCCGTGTGCTGGTCAATGCAGGGCCTTGAGCATCTGCACATGCAAGCACGAGGAGTGGATGGGGAAGGTAGGTGGCAAAACTGGTAATTGGAATAAACTCCCTGAGCCCATACGCCAAGCCCCCTCCCTGCCCATCTTCAAATCCTTGCTCAAAGCCCACCTCTTCAATGTCGCTTTCAGCACCTAACCATTGTACCTCCATTCAGGAAATCTAGACTGCCCCAATTTGATTGACTGCACTTTTTGTCCTTTAGATTGTAAGCTCCTTTGAGAGCAGGGACTGTCCTTCTTTGTAAAACTGTACAGCGCTGCGTAACTGCGTAACTTCAGAACAAGAACAGTGCCGGGCAGACTTCTACGGTCTATGCCCTGAAAATGGCATGGACAAATCAAGATCATGTATACATATATTGTATCACCTCATAACTTATTTAATGAGTTTATCTTCTCAGGCAGACTGGCTGGACCATATAGGTTATCATCTGCCAACAAGGAGGCTTCCAGCAATTGGAGCTTAGCCGAGATTGGGTGGCAGAGGGAGGCGGGGTAGTGCTGGGCAGACTTATACGGTCTGTGCCAGAGCCGGTGGTGGGAGGCGGGACTGGTGGTTTGGAGGCGGGGATAGTGCTGGGCAGACTTATACGGTCTGTGCCAAAGCCGGTGGTGGGAGGCGGGACTGGTGGTTTGAAGGCGGGGATAGTGCTGGGCAGACTTATACGGTCTGTGCCAGAGCCGGTGGTGGGAGGAGGGGCTGGTGGTTGGGAGGCGGGGATAGTGCTGGGCAGACTTATATGGTCTGTGCCAGAACCGGTGGTGGGAGGCGGGGATAGTGCTGGGCAGACGGTCTGTACCCTGAAGAGGACAGGTACAAATCAAGGTAGGTTATACACAAAAAGTAGCACATATGAGTTTATCTTGTTGGGCAGACTGGATGGACCGTGCAGGTCTTTTTCTGCCGTCATCTACTATGTTACTATGTAAGGATAGCTTTATGGAGCAGCTGGTGCAGGAGCCGACGAGAGACGGAAAAATTCTAGACTTGGTCCTTAGTGGAGTACATGATCTGGTGAGGGACGTTATGGTACTGGGGCCGCTTGATAACAGTGATCATAATATGATCAGTTTTGATATCAACCTTGAAGTAACTATACACAGGAAGTCAAATACGTTAGTGTTTAACTTTAAAACAAGAAGCAGCATAAGGAGTGTCAAAGCAAATGCAAGGCGCACATAAAGAAGGCCAAGAGGGATTACGAAAAAAAGATTGCATCAGAGGCAAAAAAAAAAAAAACATAGTAAAACTTTTTTTTTGGTATATTAAAAGCAGGAAGCCGGGAAAAGAATTGGTTGGGCTGCTGGATGACCAAGGGGTAAAAGGGGCGATCTAGGAAGACAAAGACGTAGCGGAGAGATTGAATGAATTCTTTGCTTCGGTCTTCACCGAGGAAGATTTAGGTGGGATACCGGTGTCGGAAATGATATTTACTACTACTACTACTATTTAACATTTCTAAAGCGATACTAGGGTTACGCAGCGCTGTACAATTCAACATAGAAGGACAGTCCCTGCTCAAAGAGCTTACAATCTAAAGGACAAATGTATAGTTAGTCAAGTAGGGGTCATCAAATTGGGGCAGTCTATATTTCCTGAAAGGTATAGAGGTTAGGTGCTGAAAGCAACATTGAAGAGGTGGGCTTTGAGTAAGGATTTGAAGATGGGTAGGGAGGGGGCTTGGCGTAAGGGCTCAGGAAGTTTATTCCAAGCATAGGGTGAGGCGAGGCAGAATGAGCGGAGCCTGGAGTTAACTGTGGTGGAGAAGGGTACAGAGGGATTTGTCCTGTGAGTGGAGGTTGCGGGCGGAAACGAAAGGGGAGATGAGGGTAGAGAGGTAATGAGGGGCTGCATACTGAGTGCATTTGTAGGTAAGAAGGAGAAGCTTGAACTGAATGCGGTATCTGATCGGAAGCCAGTGAAGTGACCTAAGGAGAGAGGTGATATGAGTATATCGGTTCTGGCGGAATATAAGACGTGCAGCAGAGTTCTGAACGGATTGAAGGGGGGATATGTGGTTAAGTGGGAGGCCAGTGAGAAGTAGGTTACAGTAGTCAAGGCGACAGGTAATGACAGCGTGGATGAGAGTTCGGGTGGTGTGCTCAGAGAGGAAGGGGCGAATTTTGCTGATGTTAAAGAGGAAGAAGCGACAGGTCTTGGCTATCTGCTGGATATGCGCAGAGAAGGAGAGGGAGGAGTCGAAGATGACTCCGAGGTTGCGGGCAGATGAGACGGGGAGGATGAGTGTGTTATCAACTGAGATCAAGAGCGGAGGAAGAGGAGAAGACGATAAGCTCGGTCTTGGCCATGTTCAGTTTCAGGTGGCGGTTGGACATCCATGCAGCAATGTCGGATAAGCAGGCCGATACCTTGGCCTGGGTCTCCGTGGTGATGTCTGGCGTGGAGAGATACAGCTGGGTGTCGTCAGCGTAAAGATGATACTGGAAACCATGGGATGAGATCAGTGAACCCAGGGAAGAGGTGTAAATTGAAAAAAGAAGGGGTCCAAAGGCAGATCCCTGGGGAACTCCAACAGAAAGCGGGATGGGGTGGAGGAGGATCCACGAGAGTGTACTCTGAAGGTACGGTGGGAGAGATAGGAGGTGAACCAGGAGAGGACAGAGCCCTGGAACCCAAATGAGGATAGTGTGGCAAGAAGTAAGTCATGATTGACAGTGTCAAAAGCGGTGGATAGATTGAGGAGGATGAGAATGGAGTAGTGGCCTCTGGATTTGGCAAGGAACAGGTCATTGCAGACTTTAGAGAGTGCTGTTTCTGTTGAGTGTAGAGGGCGAAAACCGGATTGAAGCGGATCGAGGATGGCCTGAGAGGAGAGAAAATCAAGGCAGTGGCTGTGAACGGCGTGCTCAGGGTAGGGGGGAGATGGGGCGGTAGTTGGAGGGACAGGTAGGGTCAAGTGATGGTTTCTTGAGGAGAGGTGTGACTACGGCGTGCTTGAAGGTGTCAGGGACAGTCGCAGTGGAGAGAGAGAGGTTGAGGATATGACAGATGGAGGGGGTGATAGTATGAGAGATGGTGTTAAGTAAGTTGGTGGGAATGGGATCAGAGGAACAGGTGGTGGATTTCGAAGAGGAAAGAAGGCGGGCGTTTTCCTCCTCGGTGATATCAGGGAAGGAGGAGAAAGAGGCCAGGGTTGGTTGGTTGGTTGAGGGAGAGGGTTGAAGGGTGAAGGGGAGGAGGTGGCTTGGTAGTGAACTCAAGGTTGATCTTTTGCACCTTGTCGCGGAAGTAGTCAGCCAGTGATTGAGGAGAGAGTGAGGGGGGGGGGGGGGGGTGGGAGCAGAGGGCACCTTGATGAGGGAGTTAAGGGTGGAGAAGAGACGACGAGGGTTGGAGCTGAGAGAGTTGGTCAATTGGGTGTAATAGTCCTGTTTTGCAAGGAATAGGGAGGACTGGAAGGAGGATAGCATGAATTTGTAATGAAGGAAATCTGAATAGGTGCGAGATTTCCTCCAGAGGCGTTCAGTAGATCGGGCACAGGAGCAAAGATAACGGATGCAAGGGGTCAACCAGGGCTGGGGATTAGTATGCGTTGTGGGACGGGAGATGGATGGTGCGAGGGTGTCCAGAGCAGAGGCGAGAGTGGCAATGTAAGCGGAGACAGCCTTGTCGACAGACTCGGAGGACATGATGGAAGGGAGGAAATTAGAAATACTAGAGGATAAGGTGGGAGGGTCAATGGCCTGGAGATTCCTGGAAGTAGTGGTTAATGTTGGGCAGGGCTGAGGGGGGGGGGGGGGGGGTGAAGAAGTGTGAAGGTGATCAGGTGATGATCAGAGAGAGGAAGAGCTGAGGCGTGAAAATTGGAGGGTGAGTCGGAAGAGGAGAGGATGAGGTCGAGACAATGGCCATTTCGGTGAGTAGGGGTGGTGGAGCACAGCTGGAGGTTGAATGAGGATGTTAGAGTGAGGAACTGAGAAGCATGAGAGTCGGATGGGTCATCAACGTGTATGTTAAAGTCTCCGAGAATGAGGGACGGAGATGAAGGATCAAGAAAAACAGAAAGCCAGGCATTGAAGTCAGTGAGGAAGGAAGAGAGAGATTTTATCAGGGGGGCGGTAAATGACCGCCTCTCTGAGTTGCAAGCGGACGAGTTGGAGAAACTTAATGACTTCACGGTAAACCTGGAGGACGTAATGGGGCAGTTCAGCAAACTGAAAAGTAGTAAATCTCCTGGACCGGATGGTATTCATCCTAGAGTACTGATAGAACTGAAAAATGAGCTTGCGGAGCTACTGTTAGTGATATGCAATTTATCCTTAAAATCGAGTGTGTCCTCTCCTCACTGCGGGGAAAAAAAAGAAAATTGCTGGTCCTGCGCTCTTGTGGTGGGCGGGAAAGCACTCATGCACTCATGATGTAGCATGTCTCGCACTCAAAGACTTATTTTTCAGCTTGTTACAAATTCCAGACTGGCAACACAGACCACAAGTTAACCACCTGTGAGAATTATAGGCCTGCATGTCCTAGGAAAACATAAAATGATTAAAAGTTGTTAAGTTGTATGCAAACTGCAAGAAACTAAAGAAGGACTTTGGGAGGCTGGAAGACTGGACAGATGAAATTTAATGTGGACAAGTGCAAAGAGATACACATTGTTAAGAATAACCCAAAGTATCCTATATAATAATTCTCACCTCCAACGTTCTGTGCCTGGGACCATAGCTCCCTAGGCTGGAGGTGGTCTGATAGGCAGACACGCACTGACGTCATGACAGCTGATTCCAAGGCAAGGGGAGTAGGGAAACGCCTCGGAATCATGTCACCCCCCGCGCTACGGCCCCCTCCACCCCCCCTCCGCGAACCTGTCGCCCCCCGCCCCCCCCCCCCCCCCCCCGGACCGCCGAAAACTGCCCCTAGCCGCCGTTGTGTACTACCTGTGCTGACGGGGGACCCAAACCCCCGACAGCCGAAGTGTTGTTGTGCCCTTCGCGCTCCTTCCTTATCTTCTCTGGAAGTTCCTCTGCGTGCGTCTGACTGCGTGCGTATTCATTTGGGCTACTTTTTGTGTTGCTTTTGTTATGGATCATATATACCATGCAGACTACTTCCTAATGTTTTCAGATTTATGTGCACATACCCTGAAGAATTTTAGGCATGCCTTTTAAACTTTCCTCTATAGTTAGGCTTTTTATATGTAAATGTTAATATGTATTACTACTTACCCTGATTCATTAGAATCAAACTTCCAGTTAAAAGGGCCATGCAGTTGGTAGGCTGATGATTGTGCAGATACTGGAAACCCCATCCACGCCTGAATGATGTTTCATACATATATCCAGATGCACTGGCGATTACTTCAAGAAATTTCTCCTGCTGGGTCTTGTTAAGATAGCTGTATAGAAAGTCATAAGCAGTGGTAAAACCAACCAGAGAGTGTGCAAGAGGGACCTCATCCCAGGGGGCATCCTTCACCAACCTATAAAAGAAAATAAAAATTATATTGTTTATGGTTAAAGGAAGTATATACCCTCAAATAAAAACTAGTAATAGAACACAGGATACGCCATTTACACAGTGTGTGCACCTGATGAAGAAAGGAGCTGCGAGCTGCGCTGGCCATTTTCAGACTTGGTTTGATTGGTAACTGAGGTTACCTGTGTCCTGCTCTTAATAGCTTCCTGATAAACTACTGACTCCTTTATTCTATTTCACCCCCTTTTTATTCTATCCTATTAACACAAAAAACAACAAAAAAAACCCCTGTCCTTTCACTTGCAGAGGGTCTGACCTCTATAAGTTACGCTACTCATTTGCCCTCCTCCCCTGTTCCTCTTTACCCTGTAATTTCCTTGCCCGAAACGTCTTGTCTGTTTGTGTTACCTAGATTGTAAGCTCTTTGAGCAGGGACTGTCTCTCTATGTCAAATGTACAGCGCTGCATGCGTCTGGTAGCGCTATATAAATGCTATTAGTAGTAGTATCTGTCTCTATCCTATTGCCTATATTGCACTGTGATTTTATATTTTTACTAGTAAAAAAGGCCTGTTTCATTTGTGTCCAGTCCTCTCCCCCACGTCTCGTCCTATTGTCCTACTCTCTCTAACTGGTTTGTGATACATTGTACCATACTTTGTTTTATCTCTGTGATACTACTACTACTTATCATTTCTATAGTGCTACCGGACGTACGCAGCTCTTCACACTTGAACATGGAGAGACAGTCCCTGCTCGATAGAGCTTACAATCTAATTATGACAGACAGACAGGACAAGTAAGGGATAAGGGTTAGGACAGACAGGACATATCAGGGATAGGGGACAGTTGAAGGGTTAGGGTTAGGTTTAGGACTTGTCCTTTAGGAAACCGTCCAACCCCTTTCAAACTCTGCCAAGCCAACCGCCCTCACAACGCTCTCCGACAACGAATTCTCTGTACCATACCTTGTAAGCCGAACTGAACCTGCTATCGAGCGGGAAACAGCGGGGTATAAATGCTATAAATAATAAATAAGAGAGAGTGAGTATGGGAGAGAGAGTGAGTGTGGGTGGGTGCGAGAGTGAGGGTGGGTGCGAGTGTGTCTGTGAGAGTGAGTGTGGGTGCGAGTGTGTATGTGAGCCACAGTGAGTGTGAGAGTGTGTTTCACACAGATAGTGTGTGTGAGAGACAGTGTTTGTGTGAGGCAGATATAGTGTGAGAGAGTATGTGTGCGATACACAGACTCTCTGTAACAGCGAGAGTGTATGAGATTGAGAGAGTGTTTGAGAGTGACTGTGTGACCCATAGAGACTGAATGTGATACAGTGCGAGACAGAGTGTGTGGTAGACAGTGTATGAGAGTGAGACAGACACTGACTGTGAGAGAGAGAGAGAGAGAGAGAGAGAGAGAAAGAGTGTGTATGTGTGGCAGAGATACCTCCCCCCCTCCCTCTGTGTGATCGCAGGACCCCTCCCCCTCTGGTCCCCCTCCCCTCCTCTCAGATCAGGACCCCCCTCCTCCCTCCGTCTCTGGTCTCGGGACCCTCTCCCCTCTGGCCCCACCCCTGCCGCCCTCGCCACCACGCCCCCCCCCCCCCAAGGTCCCAGCCGCTCACCCCTCCACCCCCCCAGGGTGCCATGGTGCCACCACTCCTCTCCTCCACCCCCCCATGTCGCCGCAGCCATTGCCCCCCCCTCCACCCCCCTGACGTTGCCACCGTCGCTCCCCCCCCTCCGTCCGACGTCAGCTCAGCTACCATTTCCAGCCACTGCTACTTCTCCTGTCGAGCAGCAGCGGCCGGTACAAAAACAAAAATTAAACCTGCAGAAATGCTTTTAAAAAAGGAAGCGGGGCACTGCAGGCAGCCATCGGCAGTGAGCTCTGCATCCGCTCCTCCTCTCAACTCTCACGTCACTGCCCCTGGAGTAGAACCCCGGAGGAGCGCAGCGACGTGAGAGGTGAGAGGAGGAGCGGATGCAGAGCTGACAGCCGATGGCTGCCTGCGGTGCCCCGCTTCTTTTTTGAAAGCATTTCTGCAGGTTTAATTTTTGTTTTTGTACCGGCCGCTGCTGCTTGATAGGAGAAGCAGTAGTGGCCGGAACTGGTACCTGAGCTGATGTCGGACGGAGGGGGGGGGGGGGGGGGGGGGGGGAAGGGTGGAGCTGTGGCTGCTGCGACCTTGGTGGGGGGGGGGGGGGTTGCGGTGGCAACCTGGGGGGGCATGGCAGGCTGGCGACCTCGGGGGGCATGGCGAAAGCCTGAAACTGAACCTCCAACGTTCCGAACGCTGCTGATTGGGCATTGTCACTCGTAACGCATCTGGAAGTGGGAGACAGAAGCACAAATGCCTCAAGGCTTATGTCCACGCAGTCAGCTTCAGAACATTGGAGGTGCTTTTTATTATATTTTTATGCTGGTATTGTCTTAAAGGGATTTTAGAGAATTGTGTTTTGAATATTTGTGCTAGTGATTTCATCTTTTTATGCTGGAATCGTCTTAAAGGTGTTTTCATTGGAATTGTGTTTTAAACCTGTGACTTAGGGGGGGATGCACTAAAGTCATCATTAGAGCCGTTCCGTACTGAATTCCATAGCGAATCGTTAGGGAATGGCTATGAATGAAGGAAAGGGAATGCAAATGAGCTGCTCGTTGCAGCTCGCTTGCATTCTCTAATACTTCGTAAAACCGTCGGATAATCAGCCGGTAGAGCGTGCGCAGAGCAGCCAAGCGTTATGCTGGCTGCTCTGCGCATGCCAAGGACGTAACCCCCCTCCTAAAAAAAAAACCCACGTCCTTTATGGATGGCCTTGCCCCCCCCACCCGAGGTCACCGCCGCCGCTCCCCCCTGCATTGAAATCAGAACTTTTCCCTTCCTTCCTTCCTTGAAATGACAGCTTCCCTGCCATCCTCCGCCCCCGTGGCCCCGCCCCCGCCGCTCCCCCCTCCGTCTGCCACCGGGCCCACACAGCGGCTCTCACCTCTAACTTACGTCAGACGAGGGCGGGGCAGGGAGGAAAGGAGGAAAGTCCGGAGAGGCGATCAGCTGTTGATGCCGGTGCAGCGCCTTCACACGGAGGTGAGAGGCGGAGGATGGCGGGGAAGCTGTCATTTCAAGGAAGGAAGGAAGGGAGGGGGGCCGTGGCTGCGTAAAGTTCTAATTTCAATGGCGGGGGGGGGGGGGGGGGGGGGGGAGCGGCGGCGACCTCGGGCGGGGCGGGCAAGGACGTCCTTAAAGGACGGTCCTGACGAGCATTTGGTCGTTTTTGCCCCCTCCCGATTTTTTTTAAAACATTTTATAAGTTTTCCAAGCCCGCGCAGCCCCAACGAGAGGTACAGACCTCTCGTTAGATTTCCCAGTGTTAGGGCAAGCGTAAAAGCTTAGTGCATCTCATTTCAATAGGGTTTCTACACAATTTGCTCATCTGCATTCCGTTTGCGTTAGCTGCTACTGTCGTCGGAAAAAAGTATTTAGGCCCAGATGCATCAACCAAACGTTAAAAAATAAGAATCGTAAAAGTGCTTAACGATTTTTAAAAAACGAGGCTTGCACTACAAAAACACTCCAGAAATGTTCAGATCGGTATTGCAAAGTAGGATGTATCACAGAATCGTTAAACCCGTCGTTAATCAGCGCCTAAAGCATGCGCAGAGCAGCACATGCCACAAAGGCCCAGCTGTCAAAACAAGAAACCCCCCCCCCCCCCACAAACATGTGTGTTTCAGGAGGGGGCAAAGGCACTCGTCATGAGCGTCCTGTATGGACGCCTTGCCCCCCCCCGCTGCTCCCCGCTTCCCCCCCCCCGCACGAAAAATCTCCAATTTTAGCAGCCCCGGGCCAGCCCTCCTCCCTTCCTGTATTCTCCCACACTAGCTCCGCCTCCTGCCATGCTCCGGTCCCGTGCCCCGCCCCCACCGCCCCCCCCTTTGGTCGTGGCTGCCGCTCCCCCCGTCCAACGACCCCCCCCCCTTTGCCTTACTGGCCCGTGCAGCGCCTCTCACCTCTGCTGCACGGGCAAGAACAGCTGATCGGCGAGTCAGAAGGCCTCCTCAGACGTCCCTTCTTTCTTCCTGGGCCCGCCCTCCTCTGACGTAGGTAAACTAGGGGAAAAACGTCCACCAGTGGGGGCGGATGCTGAAGGCGCCCGGTGGGAGAGCTTGTCGAGAGCGGTTCCCTGTTGGTGTAGTTGGTCCACCAACTGCTCGACCTTCTTGCCAAAAATGTTATCCCCCCCGGCAAGGGACATCCGCCAGCCTTTGCTGGGTGCTGTTGTCCAGGTCAGAGGCACGCAACCATGAGAGTCTGTGCATCACTATACCCTGGGCCACGGCTCTGGATGCCACATCACAGGTGTCATAGATACCCGCTGGACAGGAATTTTCTGCACGCCTTCAGCTGCCTGACCACCTCCTGAAAGGGCCTGGACTGCTCCGGGGGGAGCTTGTCAACCAGGTCTGCCAGTTGCCGCACATTGTTCCGCATGTGGATGCTCGTATAGAGCTGGTATGATTGGATCCTGGTCACGAGCATGGAAGAATGGTAGGCCTTCCTCCCAAACGAGTCCAGAGTGCGAGACTCCCGCCCTGGGGGCGCCGAGGCGGTATCCCTCGAACTCCTTGCCCTTTTGAGAGCAGAGTCCACGACCGCTGAGTCATGTGGCAACTGAGGCCTCATCAACTCTGGGTCTGTGTGGACTCTGTATTGGGACTCCGCTTTCTTAGGGATGGTGGGATTAGATGAAGGCTTCAACCAGTTCCGAAGCAGTGTCTCCTTGAGGACATTGTGCAACGGTACCGTGGAAGACTCTCTAGGTGGTGATGGCTAGTCGAGGACTTCGAGCATCTCAGCCCTCGGCTCATCCACGGTGAGCACTGGGAAGGGAATACTAATAGACATGTCCTGGACAAAAGAGGCGAAGGAGAGGCTCTCTGGAGGCGAGAGCTTCCTCTCCGGTGAAGGAGTGGGGTCGGAGGGAAGACCCGCAGACTCCTCGGAGGAAATATCTGGGGTCTTCCTCCTCCCACGAGGCCTCCTCCTCGGACATGAGCTCTCTTTCCGACCGCAACCAGGCCCGTCTCGACCCCGAGGAACCACGTCCTCGACGATGGTATCGAGAGGTGGACTCCCACGCCAGCGGGGACGAAGCTCCCTCCATCGACGTCGACAGGGATTCCACCTGAGTAGCAATCGAGACCAGTGCCGAAGACCACATCACAGGGCCAGAGCCAGCCAGCGCTTCCATCAAGGCCTGGCGCATCAGCCCCTCCAGGATCCCTGGGAGGATGGCTCGGAGGCACTCGTCCAGGCCCACTGTCAGGAGAGGCTGGAAGCTGCCCAGATCCAGGAGACGGTACTGGGGTACCTGACGACCTGCGCATCGACACCTCTTCGATAGAGGGGGAGTGCTCCTCCCGGCGCTTCTTAGGGATCGAGTCTTCTCTCGACGTCCCGGAGCTGCCAGTCCCATACGCCGTGGGCGACTGATGACGGTACTTCTTCGCAGCTTTGTTTCGATGCCCGTCATCGGTGCTCCGCGGCATGGACGAGGAGGAGGTGGAGTCTCCGCGCCCTCTGGGGGTCAGATCCGACAGGGTTCGGTCCCGATGGCCCTGAGCAGCGGGAGTGGCCGGGGCGGACTGCCCACATGGTCGCTCACCGCCGCCGTCAGGTCGTCGGGCCAAGGGAACCTGTACTCCTAGGGTCGGTGCCATAGTCGGCGTCGAAGACGTCGACATCGGTACCGAAGACCCGGCCGTCGGCACCGATGCCGCCGAGGTCGACGTCGAAGGGCCGGCGCAAGTTCAAAAAAAGACGGTCCCGAAGAACTTGCCTCGCCACCTGCGTCCGCTTTCTCAAGCCGAGACACAAGGTGCACGCCTTGGAATTATGCTCCGGGCCGAGGCACTGGAGACACCAAGCGTGAGGATCGGTCTGCGAGATCTGTCGGCCTCACCGACCACACTTTTTGAATCTGCTCGGGACCTTCGAGGACATCGACGGAAAAATCGCGTCGGCGAGGTCAAAATCGTTGATGGTGGCGGTAAAAGGGCACACCACAAATATAAAGAACGGACGCACGGCCACAAGGAACCAAAACAAGGAGGCGAAACAAACGAAGAAACTCGACGAAAAGGAAAGGAAAATCCCTTTTTTTTTTATTTTTTAAAAGGGGCGCGCGAATGTGCAGCAAGCAATCACAATAAAGAAAATCGCGGACTAGGCTGCAAATCGGTTTCCGGGGCTGACATGGAAAGGGAGGAAGATGCGTCTCTTTCCAGCGCGGAAAGCGAAAAAACTGAGCGGGAACGGTCTCGCACGGGCGGGAGGATGGCCGCGCATGTGCGGTGGGCGTACCCCGTGTGCGGGACTCCCCGTGAGATTTTTTCTTCCGGTTTGAGGGGCTGCCGTGGACGTCAACCCAGTCGTGAGAACAAGCAGCCTGCTTGTCCTCGGAGAAAGCGAATGCTACATACCTGTAGAAGGTATTCTCCGAGGACAGCAGGCTGATTGTTCTCACTGATGGGTGACGTCCACGGCAGCCCCTCCAATCGGAATCTTCACTAGCAATGCACACCGCGCATGCGCGGCCGTCTTCCCGCCCGAAACCGGCTCGTGCCGGCCAGTCTCATATGTAGCAAGACAAAGACTAGGGAAGACACAACTCCAAAGGGGAGGCGGGCGGGTTTGTGAGAACAATCAGCCTGCTGTCCTCGGAGAATACCTTCTACAGGTATGTAGCATTCGCTTTCTCCGAGGACAAGCAGGCTGCTTGTTCTCACTGATGGGGTATCCCTAGCCCCCAGGCTCACTCAAAACAACAACCATGGTCAATTGGGCCTCGCAACGGCGAGGACATAACTGAGATTGACCTAAAAAATTTACCAACTAACTGAGAGTGCAGCCTGGAACAGAACAAACAGGGCCCTCGGGGGGTGGAGTTGGATCCTAAAGCCCAAACAGGTTCTGAAGAACTGACTGCCCGAACCGACTGTCGCATCGGGTATCCTGCTGCAGGCAGTAATGAGATGTGAATGTGTGGACAGATGACCAAGTCGCAGCTTTGCAAATTTCTTCAATAGAGGCTGACTTCAAGTGGGCTACCGACGCTGCCATGGCTCTAACATTATGAGCCGTGACATGACCCTCAAGAGCCAGCCCAGCCTGGGCGTAAGTGAAGGAAATGCAATCTGCTAGCCAATTGGATATGATGCGTTTCCCCACAGCCACTCCCCTCCTATTGGGATCAAAAGAAACAAACAATTGGGCGGACTGTCTGTTGGGCTGTGTCCGCTCCAGGTAGAAGGCCAATGCTCTCTTGCAGTCCAATGTGTGCAGCTGACGTTCAGCAGGGCAGGAATGAGGACGGGGAAAGAATGTTGGCAAGACAATTGACTGGTTCAGATGGAACTCCGACACAACCTTTGGCAAGAACTTAGGGTGAGTGCGGAGGACTACTCTGTTATGATGAAATTTGGTGTAAGGGGCCTGGGCTACCAGGGCCTGAAGCTCACTGACTCTACGAGCTGAAGTAACTGCCACCAAGAAAATGACCTTCCAGGTCAAGTACTTCAGATGGCAGGAATTCAGTGGCTCAAAAGGAGGTTTCATCAGCTGGGTGAGAACGACATTGAGATCCCATGACACTGTAGGAGGCTTGACAGGGGGCTTTGACAAAGCAAACCTCTCATGAAGCGAACAACTAAAGGCTGTCCTGAGATCGGCTTACCTTCCACACGGTAATGGTATGCACTGATTGCACTAAGGTGAACCCTTACAGAGTTGGTCTTGAGACCAGACTCAGACAAGTGCAGAAGGTATTCAAGCAGGGTCTGTGTAGGACAAGAGCGAGGATCTAGGGCCTTGCTGTCACACCAGAGGGCAAACCTCCTCCACAGAAAGAAGTAACTCCTCTTAGTGGAATCTTTCCTGGAAGCAAG